>NC_139014.1:49166100-49818505 GCF_964374135.1 Grampus griseus
CCCGCGCCGCCGCAGTCCGCCGGAATCGTGCAGGTGCACATACCGGGGTCGGCCGGCGAGGGACCAGCCGGGGACTCTGAGGCTCAGCCTCCTAGCTGACCCCGAGGGTCTCCCCCGAGGGCTCAGTAAAACGCCCAGAAGGTGCAGCTTGTCAGCTGGCAGGCTTGGTGACCCCACCCCCAGGTCTTCCTCTTTCTGCAACCCCAGGCGGATGTGGCTGGCGGAGTCGGTGGGGGCTTTGAACTGCTGAGGCGGGAGACCCACCTCCTTGGGGGTGGCAGGTTCAGGGCCTCACTCAGGGAGTTGCCTGGGGAGGCCTTTCCTTCCTGGGTGACCTGGAGCCACGCCCGCCCATCTCTGGGCAAGGAGGGAGCCTTCATGCTGTTGCTGTTTGGGAGGGAAAGGTATCGTTCTTCCTCATGTTCAAAGGAGTGTGGGATTCTCCACCTGCCAAAAAGCACGGCAAGTGCCAGCTGTGCAGATACGACCCAGGGATGGTAGAAGGTGTAGAGGCCCCTCCCCAGGTCGCTTGCAGGCAGGACTTGCCACCCCTTTGGTCCACCCCAGGGCACGGCGCAGAGTGTTAGGGGTCCAGAGAGAAGTGTCGCCTCCATCCCCAGAGTGCAGCCTGGACCCACGCCCTTTCAGAACTTGGGGCCTCACCCTTTCAGGATTCCCCGCCAGCCAGAAGGAAGGTTCTCTGGCCTGTGTGTCTCACTGCTCAGGGCTGGCTTGAAAATTACGAAGAGCTGTCAGAAAGGGAGCTTTGGGTTTTGTATTGGTTTATGACAACCACCTCTTATATAAATATTATCTTTCTGGAGCAGAAATCCTTTTTCGAAAAAATTAGTTGCTATATTTAGTTGAGCTGTGGGCGGAACTAGGGAGATAAATATTATTTAATATCCCCTACTAGTGACTTGGCAGGGAGGGTGTCCTCGCTGCAGGAGCGCAGGGCATCAGGGCTGGTCCCCCAGCCCATGGGTGGGGCTGGGGGTCGGGGCAGCAGGTCTGGGGTTCCACTGCCTCCTCTGTGCTGCTGTGGCCTCCAGCTTAGGAGTCCTGATTCCCAAGGGCAGCTGGAGATCCAGCCCTTGGTTCTGCCTCCAGAATCACACAGATGTTGCCCTGCATTACTCTAGCCAACACCCTTCTCCTTTCTGGCCCCCATGTCTTCATGAGGAGGGGAAGCTGGCTGGGAAGGAGGGAGCCTCTAGTTCCCCCCATGTTGTTTTCTCTAGGTGAGAGGATTTGGGGGTGCCCTGGCGGCTGAGCATCTGTGTGGGGTGATGAACAAGGATGTTGGTGCAGTGTGTAGGTACAGAGAGGTGGATGTGCATTTTGGGGAGGGTGGTAGGAAAAGTTAGGGGGCTATTCCTAGGCTCCTCTGGTTCCTCTGTGCTTCGACGGTAGTAAAAATGAAAGCTCATGTTCGCTGACTACCTATTGATACTACGTGCCAGGCATTGGTCTTATAGCACTTTTCATCTCTTGTCTCATTCCTTCCTCAAAACAACTCTATGAAAACAACTGTTGTCATCCCCATTTTACAGAGGAGGTAACTGAGGCACCAGGAGGTTAGACAGCTTACCCAAGGTCACACAGTAAGTGGTAGAGCTGGTACTGGGTGCCTGCCCCTCTCTGGGCCTCAGTTCCCCTGTCTGTTCAAGGGAGTCATCCGTTCTGCAGACTCTGGGACCCTGGTGTTGGGGCCTGTGCTAGGAGCTGGGGTCAGCTAGACAGGAGCTAGTACAGCCTTGCCCCCGGCCCCCGCGGAGACCCCAAGAGTTTTTTCCTCGGGAAGCATTCCAGAGCTCTGGAAATCATCAGGTGAGGAGAAGGGAGCCGGCTTCCCCTTCCTGGCTCATGCTCCTGCAGCAGAGCCCCGGCCTGAGGAGGAGGTGTGGGTGTCCCGCGGTCTCTACCCACGCAGCCTCTGGGGTGAGGCTGACAGGGTTTTGAGCCCTAGCTCTGCCCTTTCATAGCTGTGCAATCCTGGATATACTGCTTTGCCTCTCGGTGCCTCTATGCTCATCATAAGTGAGGCTACGATAGGACCCATGCCAGACATTTGTGAGTGTTTGCGTACACCAAGCCATCCCTTCTTGTGGCAGAAGGAGCTGGGCCTGGCTCTGGGCCAGAAATGGGGTGGAGGGGGCGGGACCTGCAGGTGGAGGGAACACCCCAGGGACTAGTGTCCTCCCCCACCCCAGGAGTCTATGCACCTGCAAGGTCGTTAGGCTGGAAACCACAAGGAAGTCATTTGCTTAAGTCTTGAAGTTCACAATTTCTGCCAGCACAGGAAGAGGGGAAGCAGGGGCCGGGGATCCTCCCTCCCTGCTCCTCAGAGCTGGGGGAGGGGCCTCAGTCAGTGAGTGTACTGGGAGTCGCACCTCCCTCCCCCACATCTGTCCCAACCCCAGCAAGTAGCCATGTCCTCTGAGGCCCCAAAAGGGCAGAAAGTGGGAGGCTCCTGGCCTCTTGTGAGCCGCCTTTCTCTGCAGACCCCAGCAGTGCCCAGGACTCAGCTTTCTCGGAGGGGCCTTTCTACATCCCTTCAACTTATTTTTTTGAATAAAAATGTACACACAGTACCACATTCAAAATGTACAAAAGGTATATAGTAAATTCTCCCCAGCCCCGTCCCCAGTCACCCATTCCCAGCCACCCCAGTGTCTCCTTCCCAAGATACTCTGTGCACACACACTTCTGGGTCTGTGATCGATGATCTTTTTTACATGAAAGGAAGTGGATTTTGAGGGCTGTTTTGCCCCTGATTTCCACGTGACCGAGTCACTCTTGCAGGTGGTTCCACGTGGAGCATCCTTGGGCTTCCTAGTGGCCACTCAGAGTTTCAGCATGTGGCTGTTCCAGCACTTCTTCACCCGAGCTTTTGATGGGCTCTGGGGTTGTTCAAAGCCTCTGTTATCACACACACGTTATTAGGGACAACCTTGTCCCCATGTCATTTCACACACTGTGACTATCTCCAAAGGATAAATTACTAGAGGGGGAATTGCTGGGTCAAAGGGTGTGTGTATTTTAAATTTTGACCGCTGTTGCTAAATTGTTCTCCATAAAGTTGCACCAGTTGACCTGCCCATTTCCCTACCAGCTCACCAGCACAGTGTGTTACTGGACGCCAATCTCATAGAAGAGTGGCCTCTCATAGTCTTACTTTGCATTTCTCTGTTTGCCAGTCATGTTGGGCATTTTTTCATATATGCAGGAGCCATCTGATCTCCTCATGTCCGTGGATGGGCTGCCTATCACCCCTGCTGGACGTGAGCCTAGGCAGGAGGCAGGACTGGGTTGGGGGTGTCCCCCCAAATGGGCGGGCCAACACCTAAGCCACCCCCACCCCAGAGCCCACTGATGTGGGAGTCAGGTGAGGTCCCAGGAAGTCTCTGCGGGGGAGGGGCAGTGTCTCTGTTTAGGGGAGCTGGGGGAGGGGCTGTGACAGGGGCTGGAGCCTGCCTTCCTGGGCCTCAGCCTGCCCATCTGTACAGTGGGTACCAGAGCTCCAGGGGTGCCAGGTGGGAGGGATAGTCTGGATTTAGATTCCTGCCGGTGGGGTCTCTGCTGTGACCTTATCTCCTGCCCTCAGCCCAGGTACCCGCTTCCTTGGCCCCAGTGTTGTCAGTAGGGCAGAGACAGGCCCCTGAGATCCCCCAAGGGCCTTGCAGATGTGAACTGACTCGGATCTGAGGCGGGTATTTCAGGCTTCACCCCCATTCTCACACCCTTGTTGGGCAGCCTTAGTACCCCCTCTCAGGAACAGCACCAGCCCCGCCCCTGCAGAACCCCAAGCCCTTGCACCAGGAGCTCCCTGAGGCGGGGCTGGGTCTGCGCACAGCTCCGAGGACGCCCAGCAAACACTTCGCCTCTGGGCCTGGTCAGCCAGTAAGGCTGCACCAGGGCAGAGGTTATCCACTCCAGGTGGGGCCTGGAGACCGTGGCAGGCCAGGTGGGCGGGGTGGCGTCTGCCAACCAAGATCTCTCCCTGACTTTGTGAGTGAGGATTTAATTGCTCTGTAAATTTGCCTTTGAGGAAGACCTTGGTGAGCACTCGCCTCTCCCAACTGGAACCAACACTTAGAAGCTGAAATACCAGTTTCCATTGTGAGAAGGAAGGAGTCAAGGGGGGATTAGGGGAGCAGGTGGTGTGTGAAGCCTGGGGGCAGCCCTGGCCCCGCACCCCCCTTCTCCTGGGCTCTGGGCTGTGAGCCCAGGGTCCAGGGCTGAACCATGGGGCAACCGAATAAACAATTCAGTGAGGCTCTGTGTGGACCCAGGGATGACTCAGCCCCTGCCTGCCCTGGGGGTGCTCCGGGGCGGGAAGCAGAAGGCAACATTGATGACCCTTGAGAGCAAAGCTTTTCTGGGAAGCCTTCCTGGAGATTCAGATGAGGAAATGGGGAGGTACCCTGCACAGAAAAAATGGCGAAACAAAATCTTGGAGGGGGGAAAGCTTTAGCAAAACCAGGGGACGTGGTAGCAATCCTGAGGCATCTCACTTGGCTGACAGAGGGAGGGACGGATGTCTAAGCTATGAGAGTGATTCTGGAAGGGTGGGTTGGGGCAAATCCAGGAAGACCTTGAAGGCCCTGTTAAGGTTAGTCTTTATCCTGTAGGTCCAGGAGAGTCACTGAAGGTCTGTGAGCGGGGCAGGGTCATTCATTCATTCACAGAGTTTTATTGAGCACCTACTGTGTGCCAGGCGCTGTCCCAGGTGCTAGGGACACTGGAGCTTCCATCCTCTTAACTGTTGTTATGGCTGATGTTTACTGAGCATTCACCATATGCTATGCATTAGTCTAAGTTCTTCATACATATTACATCATTTCATCTTCACAGCAACCTTATGAGGTAGTTACTATTATTATCCCCATTTTCCAGATGCAGAAACTGAAGCACAGCCAGGGTTAAAGTGACTTGCCTGTGGCCGCAGAACTACCAAGATATAGGATTTGAACCCCAGCCCTCTGGACCAGGCTGTCTGCTCTAAGCTGCAGAGTTTCTCTGATCACATCCCAGGCCCTTCCAGGCCAGCTCCACATCGGGCATCTGTGGACATGGGCTGGTTCAGTCTGGCAACAGTGACCCAGAGCAGGGTTCGGCCAGGAGAAGCCACCACGTGAGAGGTCCAGACAAGAATAGTGGGGGCTCATATGCCCCCAGGCTGGCCCAGCTGGGGTCTGGGAGGGGCAGCACCTCCTGTTACTGACTTGGCCCGTGCAGCCTGGCAGATGGCACCAAGAGGTGGGCAGGGCCAGGACATTCTCCTCACTTAACAAATGGGGCATCTGGTGCTGCTGAGGGCCCAATGCCATCATTTCAAGGGGAACTGGCTCAGCCCCACCAAATGCAACCTGGAGGTGGCAAGGGGGAACCAGCATCTTCCAGGGATGCCTGGGAAGGGGAGGAGGTGCTCTCCTAGCCCCTGGATCCCCCACCGTGCCCCTGGAACTAATTCATGTGAGGGGAGAACTGGGTTGTTCAGAGTCTTGGCAGGATTGGAGTTTGAAGCAGATCAGGCCTGAGCAGATACGGTCTAGTAACCCCCAAAACACCACCTGTTTTGTGAGGAAGAGCCTTTGGGCCGGGATGATTGGGCTGATGGCTCTAGGGTCACAATAGAAGGATGAACCGATTGATGGGATGAGGGCATCCAGCCCAACAATCAGGACGTGGGATATTACGTTCTTTCAGGTGACCTTGGCTGGGGGGAGACAGGGGGACCACTGGGGTGGGAAGGCAGGACAGCCTAGGCATGAGTGCAGGAGGTCCAGAGTAGGGATTTGAGCTCAAAACGCTTCCCTGCCACTTCCCAGCTGTGTGACCATGAACTAGTCACTCAACCTCTCTGTACTTCTACTCTGTAAAATGGGAATGATAATTGTATCCTCCTTCCCAGGTTATTTGAGAATCACAAGAGAGTAATGCACATGAGGAAGTGATTATTCTGTCTGTGGAGCACCTTCTCACGTGCTGGGCACACAGTGCCCTCCCGTTTATCTCCGGAGATGAAGTAGGTAAAGCACCTGGCACACTGCTCGGTATATAGTAGGTGCTCAATAAATGTGACTTATTAATATTAATGATACTAATGCTGATCCTCACAGCAGCCCTTCTGGGTGGGGGTGGGTACTCCGTCTTCCAAATGAGGCTCAGGGCCCCACGGGGAGCCAGCTACTCAGACATGACTGGAAGCATGTGCATTACATGAGCAGGGATGGCCCTCATTCAGGGATGGGCAGGGCATCTGTGGTGACCTCATGGCTGGCTGAGCCTCCCCCAGGGGCAGCGGATGGGGGTGAAAGGGGAGCCTTGCGGTAGAGGCTAGGTCTGGGGAGAAGGGGGCATCGGTCAGGATCGGCTAGGTTATGTTGCAGTAACAACCCTCAGATCTCAGTGGCTTGAAACAATCCAGGTCATTTCTTGCTCACACTGTATATATGTACCTCAGTGCAGCCCATCTGGGGGCTCGGTGTCTCCCGACTCTGTGACTCAGGTTCACAAAGCAGATACCGTTGCACAGGTGCTGGTTGCTGTAGCAGAGGGTCAAAGAAGTCCAGACTGTGCTGTCCAATAGGGCAGCCACTAACCTTGTGTGGCTGATTGAGTTTAAATGAATAAAAATTAAGTATAATTTAAAATGTAGGGAATTCCCTGGTGGTCCAGTGGTTAGAACTCCGTGCTTCTGCTGCTGGGGGCCTGGGTTCAATCCCTGGTCAGAGAACTAAGATCCTGCAAACCTCAAGGTGTGGCAAAAATAAATAAAATGTGGCTACTTAGTCACACTAGCTACATTCCCAGTGCTCAGTTGCTACATGTGGCTGGTGGCTACCATATCAGACAGTGTGGCTATAGGACTCTTCCATCATCACAGAAATTTTCCATCGGACGGCGCCCTTCTCCAGCAGTTCAACATTCCAGCCCGAATATACATCCTTCTTTTTGCCACTCACACAGGAAGCTGGGACGTGCAGTCCTACTGTGTGCCCACAAGGTGGGGAGAATGAGAAGTATTTGGGGAACAGCATGATGACCACCACCAAGAGTGGACCCTGGATCGAGCTGTGGGTCAGCAGAAGGGGAGATCCAGGTGGAAGGGGAGAGAAAGGAGAACTGGTGAGACCTGCAGGCAGAGGGCAGCTTGCAGGGGAACTAGAGCTGGTATGTGTGTCCAATAACATGATTCCCAACCCCGGACCTCACTCTTACCCAGAAAAAAAGCCCTGAGGAATATGGTGGTCAAGGGGCTACATGCCAAATAGAGGGAGGGGTCAGGGAGACAGCAGGAGGGATTCAGGTGAGACTTAACGGATACACTCTCCCTTAGGTCAGGAACCCTGAAGACACCTGCAGAGGTGAGGGGTTGAGGAATCTCCTGGGTCGAGCATGGCAGAAGCAGACTGATGTGTGCCATTAGCTGGGGCATGGCCGAGATGACCTCTAAAGGGCGCTGCTCCATTGGAGAATCGGCCCAGAAACCAGGCCTGGCCCTCCCCCCGCCTTTCCTGTTCGCCTCAGCTAAATAGATCAGAAGGAAAAAGTCTGTTTGATTTTAATCTCAACGCAGGACACTGGAGATTACATTTTCCACGGAAAATGTCAGCCATTGCCTAAAATAGGACTTTGGAGAAAATGCTAGAAAGTGTATTTTTAGGTTACATGTTTTCCTCCTGGATTCCTGCAGCCCGGTGGGCTGCTTATTACTCCCCATGGTTCAGCTGCCAGGTGCAGACCCCAGACCTTTGAAACAGATGGTCAGGGGAGAGGTGCCCATGGGAAGAAATGCTGGCAGGTGCTCGAGCCGAAAGCAGGTGGACAGAGGCAAAGACCCATGTCAGGGAGGAGGAGAGAGGGAGAGCCAGCCTGGGGTGGGGCTCGGATTCTGCATGCTAACAAGCTCCCAAGCGACCCGGGGTGGGGCTGGGGGTGTAGACAAGAGGAGGCAAGACTCAGTTAGGCTTGATCTGGGAGGGGCCTCAGACAGCTGTGGGCAGGTCCCGAGCTTGGCAGGAGGAGGGAGAAGCCCGTCCAGGGCCCCTTTCCACAGACCCACAGATACCCTTGCTGGCTGTGTGACCTTGTTCAAGCCACGAATCCACGTTGGACCTCACTCTTGCACCTGCGAAACGGGGTCGGAATTCCCACCTGCCTCCCCTTTAGGCTGTTGGGAAGATTCCAAGACTTCAGGTACTGGGGCAGCCAGCTCCACCTGTAACATAGGTGCTTCGGGAAACAGGAGATAAAAGTGGAGCCCGTAAAGTGACAGCAGGTCCTGGTGGTGTTTGGAAACATGGTTCTTCAAAATGTTCTGTGGTCTGGCCTGGGCATGCTGGCTGGGTCCTCACTGAGCTTGCCTGGAGTGGAGGGCCTGGGAGGGGACAAGCTGAGACTCAGCCTCTAGGAACTGAACTGCGGTGGGTTTCTCAGTGTCCGGGATGCTGGCTGCTGGGGTCGTGCTCAGGGGGAGCCTGGGATGGGGTGAGGCTCAGAGGGACAGCAGTGCTGTGGGCCTTGTCCCTGTGGTCCTGGAGAAGCAGGTGTGTCAGAGGTGGCCTGAGCCGATGTTCTCAATTTAAGGGAAGGGCTACCCTGCCATGGGTGGGGGACATTGAACGGGACCAGGTGGGCATCTGAGAAAGAGCAGAGTGCAGGGAGCTGTGAGAACTACAAACTCCCTATGTGACCTCAGGGGTCCCGTCTCTTCTCCAGGCCTCAGTTACCCCTCTGTGCAATGGGGGAGTGTCTATGAGGCCGCTCCTGGCTCCCGTCTTGTCCCAGGGTGAGCCAGGCCACACCAGACCTTCCTCAACCAGAGTGAGGTGAGGGTTGGGGGTGGAAGCATCTGGGCTCAAACCATCCGTTCTGTGATCTCAGAGAACTGGGGTGATGTGTCCTGCCCATCGTGGAGGTCCCGGTGGGCACATGGGCAGGGGCTGCTCAGACTCCACTCTATAACCCAGTCATTTCTTGTCTCCCCATGGCTCCTGTGGCTGCCTGGATCCTGCAGAGCTCCCGACCGAGGAAGGTGAGCCTTGGGCCAGGGCGGCCTATGAGGCCACCAGACACCATCGTGGGCCGTTCACTGTCAGGCCGTGTCCTCCCCCCATCCCCGGCTGGGTGGGGCCTTGCTGAGCAACACCCCACCCCCACCCCACCCCACCCCACTGCATTGCCCATCTGTGCTTCTCAGGGCCTCTGGGCTCTCCCTTTTCAAATGGTAGGGAGGGAGTGGGCCAGGTGGTCCTGAGGCCGCCCCAGCTCTGCATGGAAGCAGGTCAGTCGGTCAGGGGCCCAGGCCTCATGCGGCACTCCTGTCCCCAGGGAAGTCCCTGTGGGAGCTGGTGCTGGAGCAGTTTGAGGACCTCCTGGTGCGCATCCTGCTGCTGGCGGCCCTGGTCTCCTTCGTAAGTAGGGCCCCCATTTCATGGCATCGGGCAACCCGGGAGGGAGACCAGGTCAGGGCAGTGCTCAGAGGCCCAGGCTCTGGGCCACAGGGCTGTCCTCTCAGCTGTGGGCATCCCTGGGCCCCTGCCTGCCCCCTGCCCTTGCCCACACCCTCGCAGCCCCGCGCACTGGACTCGCGGCTCCCACCTGTCCCCTGGCTGGCAGAGTGAGCTCACAGAGGCACAGGTCTGACCCCACCCCTCCTTGCCTTAGCGCAGGGTTTCTCAGCATCGGCCCTGCTGACCTCTTGGACCAGATGATTCTTGGTGGTGGGAGCTGTCCTGTGCACTGTAGAATTTTTAGCAGCATCCCTGGCCCCTGCCCACCAGATGCCAGTAGCACTCCCCACTTGTAACAATCAAGCCTACAGATGTTGCCAAATGTCCCTGGTGGGCGAAATCCCCCCGGCTGTGAGCCCATTCTGTGACTTGCAGAGCTCCTCAGACAGACTTCGGGCCTTAACCTCCTGCAGCCTCCTCGTGGATGCTGCTCCTTGCGGCTGTCCCCCATCCGCCCTGCCCAGGCTCCTTCTGCACCTGCAGGGCCACGGGGCCAGAGTGGAGCGGTGGGGAAGGGGAACACCAGTGGCTGAGCAGCAGAGACCCAACGGTCATGCAGGGAATGGAGCCCCGGGGGTGCATGTGACTCCTGCCCCAGGCCCCTCCAGCCAGGAGGGGCCCAGCCAGCTGTGTCTGACCCCCCTGGCCACTCACTGTTCCTTGGAAACGGAGGACTCTTAAAAAAGTCTGTCCAGGCATGTGCCCAAAACAGCTGAGCCAAAAGGGTTCTGGTACCCTCTCCACGGAACAGATGGACACACTGAGGCCTGGAGAGGATGACAAGTGCCCACCTGGGCCAAGAGGTGGGAGCGGACTTGAACCAGGTCTCGTGCCTCCAGGCCTGGGCTCTGGCTGGAATCATGGTCCTCTGGTCTGTGAACCATGAACTTGAGCCTGCAGCAGGATCACCTGGGCTGCTTAAAACACAGACTGCTGGGCCCCACCCCAGAGTTTCTGACTTGGGAGGTCTGGGATGGACACCAAGGATTTGCATTTCTAACAAGTTCCCAGGTGATGCTGCCGCCACTCCTGGTCTGGGCACACCACACCTGCTCCGAGAACCACCGCCAGGCAGGTGGCGATGCCTCCTACTGGCCATCACACAACGGCCCCACGTCCCTGAAAGTGGGTGGGGTGGGACGTGGGCTCTGGTGGTCACTACCTGCAGGGGCTGGACTTCGTAAGCCAAGGCCTTCTGAGAGCAGACCTCTCTAGGTCTGGTGCTCCTCAGGGGTATTTCCCCCAAAATGGGAGCAGACAGAGACCCTGCATACAAAGGAAATGGCAAGCAGACCCTGGCCCACGGCTTAGCCTAAACTCACCAGCTTTGATCCCGGCAGGTCCTGGCCTGGTTCGAGGAAGGTGAGGAGACCACAACTGCCTTCGTGGAGCCCCTGGTCATCATGCTGATCCTTGTGGCCAATGCGATCGTGGGCGTGTGGCAGGTGGGAGGCTCGGTGGTGGGACTGGGCCCTGGGGTCTCCCAGCTGCTAGGTGTGACCTCCATTTGGTCCGGAAATCCTGCAGGTCCTTCTACTTCCAGATCCATCCCAAGCCCTAAGGGTGTCACTCCAAGGGGGTGGCCTGCTGGGGCCAGCAGAGACAGACAGCCTTCCTGCCTCTGCAGGAACGCAATGCTGAGAGTGCCATTGAGGCCCTGAAGGAGTATGAGCCTGAGATGGGCAAGGTGATCCGCTCGGACCGCAAGGGCGTGCAGCGGATCCGCGCCCGGGACATCGTCCCCGGAGACATCGTGGAAGTGGCAGGTGCGTTGGGGGCCTCCTCCTTTCATTATGTGACGCAGATGAGCCCATCCTTCTCTTTCTGACTGTATATGCAGAGGGGGTAGCTATTGGAGTCTTCTAAAGCTCTTTGGCCAAAACCGCATCGGACAGATAAGGGGACTGTAGGCCAGGGGACAGCTCAGGCCTCTGCCTCCCAGCCCCAGCCTTGGTTTCTGGGAGCCCTCCTGGCTTTCCCAGGAGGTGGCATCCAAAGCCACCCTCAGCCAAGCTGTTCTCCCTCCACAGTGGGAGACAAAGTGCCCGCCGACCTCCGTCTCATCGAGATCAAGTCCACCACGCTGAGAGTGGACCAGTCCATCCTGACTGGTGAGGCCTGGAGGCTGGAGCCAGGGGCGGCTAGGCCAGGGGACAGAGGCGCCTTCACGTGGGGCTTCTCATTTCTGATTCCGCATCCAGGTGAATCTGTGTCTGTGACCAAGCACACGGATGCCATCCCAGACCCCAGAGCTGTGAACCAGGACAAGAAGAACATGCTGTTTTCTGTAAGTGCTTGGGATGCCTGGGGCCTTTGCCTGGACGGTGATGGTAAAGATAATAACATTTAGATTAATCAGCTGAAGCCCTGTGGGAAAGAACCTCATCTGTTATTAAGAATATGTACAAACTTATAGTAATAATAATAGCTGTGTTTACCTAAGGCTGTGTGCTTGGCCCTGTTCTAAGCCCTTTACCTGTATTAATTTATTTAATCCTCACAGCGCCTTTGAAATAAGTACTCTTGTCTGCATTTTCCAGCAAGGAAGCAGGCACAGAGAGGTTAAGTAAGTTGCCCAAAGTCACACAGCCAGCGAGTGACAGAGCTGGGATGTGGACTCAGACTCCTGATTCCAGAGCTTTTCCTCCTACCTGCTAGGCTTATCCTGCCTTAAACTGGAGAGAGGCAGAGCCTCTCTTGCCTCAACAGAATCCTCTAGAGGGAGAAGCATTGCCAAAATGGTGAAGGATATCAAGAACAGTCCATTTCTCAGATAGGAAAACTGATCCCCAAGGCAAGATTCCAAGCCGCCCAGCTCTTCTCAGGGAGAGTGATGGGTTCTTCTCTGGTGGGAGGGATCAGCCCCTGTGGCCTTAGAGGGACTTAACCAGTGATGCTCACAGGCTGCCCACGGAGGCCACAAGGAGGGGTCAGGCCAATTGGCAGTGGCCCTGGGCACTAAGTTATTAAAGTCTCCCCAGAAGTGAACAGAAATGGAGAAAGTGATATACACCCACAGCTCTTCTTGAGGAGAGCACCCTGCCTAGGTGCCTGGAAGCTTTGGACAAGCTGCCTTGGGTGGGGAGGGGACGCCAAGGGGCATGTTCAGGCATTAGAAGCTGTCACTAGAAGCTTTCTAAGGAGGGTGCCCTGGCTAACTGCAGGTCATTTCCTTAGCGGAGGGGCCTGTAAGGGGGGGCAGGAGCTGCATGGCTCAGGGCAGAAGGGACGCTGAGGCTACCAGAACCCACCTTCTCTCCAGCCTCAGCATAGTGCACCTGTCTGAAGGGGACCGAGTTATGAGCCTCCTCAGAGCAGCTGTGTCTCGGGCCTCTGTTGGACCGTTTTACAGCAGAGGACACAGAGGCTCAAGGCTGGCCGGCACTTGCACCGGGGCTTGGGGATCTTACTGGGGCCTTGGGAATGGATGGACTTCAGCGCACATTTTCTGGATTCTTCAGTAAATATTTATCGACTGTTTACCTGAGGGCACGGTTAGCCACACTCCTGTGTGGCTGTATTTGTCGTTTATGAGCTGAATTTTGATGGGTTGGTGCTGTGCTGTGCTGGTTGATCATACTGTCAGTATCAGCTGGTGCTTCCTCTGTGCCAGGCCCCCCACACTAGGCACTGGGGATGTGGCACTGAACCAAGTCCCTGCTTTCATAGAGCTGACACTATCATGGCGATGACAATGACTCAAGACTACATAGTGGCATCCCTCTGAGAGCACTAAGTATGGAGAAAAAGAAAGCCAAGGAGGGGAATAAGAGCCCTAGCCCCAGCCTGAAGGGATCAGGGGTTCTGGGCCCCGGTTGGGGTGCTAACCAGCCCTTTCCTTATCCCTCCCTCGGCCAGGGCACCAACATCGCATCGGGCAAGGCGATGGGTGTGGCAGTGGCCACGGGCTTGCACACGGAGCTGGGTAAGATCCGGAGTCAGATGGCGGCCATGGCACCAGAGCGGACGCCCCTGCAGCAGAAGCTGGATGAGTTTGGGCAGCAGCTGTCCCGCGCCGTCTCCGTGGTCTGCGTGGCCGTGTGGGTCATTAACATTGGTCACTTCGCTGATCCGGCCCACGGCGGCTCTTGGCTCCGAGGTGCTGTCTACTACTTCAAGATTGCCGTGGCCCTGGCAGTGGCCGCCATCCCTGAGGGCCTCCCGGCTGTCATCACTACATGCTTGGCACTGGGCACACGGCGTATGGCCCGCAAGAACGCCATCGTGCGGAGTCTGCCCTCCGTGGAGACCCTGGGCTGCACCTCGGTCATCTGCTCTGATAAGACGGGCACACTCACCACCAATCAGATGTCGGTCTGCCGGGTGAGTGGCTGCAGCCAGGTTGGGTATTGCTGTGTGATGTTTGGCAGGCTAGGCTCCCTCTCTGGGCCACTCCCTGACTCCTTTTTGGCCAGAGGTGGAGGAGAGAACCTGTGTGCTGCCCCATGGTGGGGAGCAGATCCAGGTTCTCATGGGGCAGAGCAGCAAAGCCTGGCTGGACATGCATCGTTAGGACCCATGGGTCACTCTGTAGGGTCCTGGCAGGCAACTGCCCATCTGTGAACCTCAGTTTCCCCATCTGAAGTTTGGGTGTGCAAGCCCTGCCAGGTAACCATAAAGGACACAGGGGAGGGTCAAGTACAGCCTGGGCATCTGATCCAAGCTGGGCCTAGACCCAGGTTCGTTTCTTTATTTTTTTTTAGAAATTTATTTATTTATTTATTTTTGGCTGTGTTGGGTCTTCGTTGCTGCACGCGGGCTTTCTCTAGTTGTGGCGAGCGGGGGCTACTCTTCACTGTGGTGCATGGGCTTCTCATTGCTGTGGCTTCTGTTGTTGCAGAGCATGGGCTCTAGGTGCGTGGGCTCAGTAGTTGTGGCATGAGGGCTCAGTAATTGTGGGTTGCAGGCTCTAGAGCACAGGCTCAGTAGTTGTGGCACACAGGCTTAGTTGCTCTGCGGCATGTGGGATCTTCTGGACCAGGGACTGGACCCAGGTTCTATCCTTCACCACCGTGACTCTCTGTGGTCAACGCCTATCACCAGTTGCGCCAGCTCCAGTGACCTGGGAAGGGCCCAGGCAGGAATTATTCATTTCCTGGCACTTGATCCCAGATCCTGGGCTGCTGCCCACATGCATCAGGGAGTCTGGCTGAGACTCCAGCAGGCCCCTGGGGTAGAGGAGTGGGTGGCATGACGGTGAAGCTTTTGGATTTCCCGCTCCCTAGGTCCCCCAATCACTCCTCTCCCACCCCTGCTCCCATAATCTGCCCACTGGGCCTGGGAAACCCAGGCTCTATATCTGAGACCTTAGTCCCCCACAGAAGCCCATCAGCGGCTGCCATGGGGTTGGCGGCACCAGCACGCTTTACTGCCCTGCAGCCCCTGACCTGCTAGAATCCCTAGTAGGACTTCATTTGAACAGTCCTACTAGGGGTTCTGAAATAAAGATTTGAAAAACACAGTATAGGGAAGTCGTAGGGGCCTTACATACTGGATGATGGGCTAAGAAACTTGACTTCTCAGGGGTCTGCTGGCTGGAGGGCTGTCCCCAGGCGCAGGGAGGAAAGTGCAATGGAAGGGATGTTTACTGAGCACCTGCTGGGTGCTGGGCTGGCCATTGGCTTGGGAATGTGCAGTGAGGCCGTTTCCAGGAAGCAAGCATTAGCTCCCTGGCAGAGCTGGCTGACAGATGAGGACATGGGCTGCCCTGGGAGAGGTGAGCCCCCTGTCCCGCAGGGGCACAGGTAGGGGCTGGGCCCTGCGGGCAGGAGCTCACTCTCTGGGACGGGGTCTGTGCCTCAGGATGCTATGTAGGTTTCCTCCCTTGGAGGTCAGGAACTCGTTCCCTTGAAGGGCAAGGAGGGGCAGCTGCACTCTGATCCCACTTTCTCCACGTTACCAGTGGAGAAACTGAGGCTTAGGTGCTCCGCCAGGGGTCACATAGTGAGATGGGCAAGGACCCAGGCTTCCCGTCCCAGCTCAGAGCTCTGTCAAGCTGGCAGCTGCCCCAGAACATTGAAGAATCTGCCATAAATCTCTCGTGGGTTTAGAGCAAAGGACAAGCCTGAACTGGACACAGCTGGGCAGGGCAGAGAGGCCCGGCCTCAGCCTGGACGCAGTACTCTTACACTTCACCTCCAAGATCCTGGGGGAGGGAAGGCCGGTACCTCCTCTGGAGACCCACAGGACACCACCCTGGGGTCAGGCTTGAGTCCGACTGGCTGCCCAGGGAGGAGGGCCTGCCTGAGCACGCCCCTGCGCTCCGCAGATGTTCGTGGTAGCCGAGGCCGAAGCGGGTACCTGCAGTTTGCACGAGTTCACCATCTCGGGCACCACGTATGCCCCGGAGGGCGAAGTGTGAGTGCTCGGCGAGGGGGCTCAGGTGGACGGGGTTTCCTGGTGGGCGGAGCTATGTAGGACAGCTCTGAGAGCTGTCATTGGTGAGACCTCTTGGGGGCCAAGAGCTGGGCATTGCCCAGGGGCTGGGACAAGGGCACCGTACTGACAGCTCTGGCTCCACAGGCGGCTGGGGGGGTGGCCTGTGTGCTGCGGGCAGTTTGACGCGCTGGCGGAGCTGGCGACCATCTGCGCCCTGTGCAATGACTCAGCGCTGGACTACAACGAGGTGGGCCCCCGCTCCCCTTCGTGACCTCCCTAGTATCCAGGCGCTCAGAACAGACCTTGCTCCCAGAGTATCAAAGCTCGCAGGATTGGAGGTCCTGCCCCGTTGGAGTGCCACACCCCAGGAGCACTGCCATCCTTTGTCCACTCCACACTGTCACCCCTCCTTCCTCAGACTGGCTCTGGAACCCTGCTCGGGGCTCTTGGGCTGTGGGGGACTGTAATGTAAAGGGCAGAAGGGCCAGGGGTGCCTGGGGGAAGAGGTTTGGGGGACAAGACTAAGAAGTGTTTAAAGCAGAAGGCACAGCCCAGAAACGAGCATTGAATGCTCTTCCCTGTGGCTGGAGCATGTGGGAGGCCGCTCCTGCCTGTTGGGGCGGGGGCGCTTGGCCAAGTCAGTCTGATGCCCAGATGAGGGCAGTAGACAGACAGCAAAGGGTTTGGAGCAGGAGAGTGATATGGTCAGATCTGCACTCACAGAAGATCACCCAGACTTCTGTGTGGAGGACAGAACAGACTGGGCAAGACCGGAGCCGAGGAGCCCCTTGTGGGCATCCAGGCCGGAGCGGTGCCAGCTGAGTCCTGGCTGGCGCTTCAGGGGGAGGGGGGCAGGCATGGGTTGGAGAGAGAGTTTGGAGCCCAGATCCTGGGACTTGGTGACTGGTTAGGTGAAAGAGGGAGGAGGTCAGGGTAGCCTGTAGTTGCTGTCCTGGCTGGGACTGTCATGGGAGTGGCAAAATAGGGAGGGGGAGAGGTAGCCTGAGGGTCCCCAGGGAACAGAGTCCAACAGGTGGCAGCTGTACGTGTGGGCTTGGAGCTCAGGAGAGAGGTTGCAGTGGGCTGGGTGGGCACTGGCCATCATGAGCCCGTGAAGGATGGGAGAGGCCAGGGACATATGAGGCCTCAGGGAGACGGGGGTGGACGGAAGGAGCAGGGCCCAGACAGCAGGTTTAGAAAGAGGAATCTGGTGAAGGAAGCTGAGAAGTGTGAGCAGAGGGCGATTCAGAGGACAGGAAAGGTGCGTGGCCATTGATGTCAGGGGAGGAGGGAAGGGAGGAAGGGAGGGTCAGGTCAGCTGGGCTGGGAAGGGCCCACAGGCCTGGCGCAAAGGGCGTTACAGGTGACGGGCAAAGGGAGCTCCAGGGGGCAGGGAGCGAGTGGGAGGTGAGGCTGGGGGCCACCCTGCCCCTCACTCCCTGTACCTGGCCCCCGCTAGGCGAAGGGCGTGTATGAGAAGGTGGGAGAGGCTACGGAGACGGCCCTGACTTGCCTTGTAGAGAAGATGAATGTTTTTGACACGGACCTGCAGGCCCTGTCCCGGGTGGAGCGAGCTGGGGCCTGCAACGCGGTGAGCAGCTTGAGGGTTCGGCCACAGGCCGCGTGGCTGGGGCTTCTGGGGCATCTGGAGAAGGGAGGGAAGGGAATGAAGTGGTGGGAGGCTTCTGGGAGGAGAAGGGCCCTCAGACCCCTAGTGAGACTGGTCTAGGGGGAAAAGAGAGGAAAAGCTGAGTGTGGGCAAGGACTCCGAGTCGGGAATTACACAGCGTGGTCAGGAAATGGCAACTTCAGGGCATTTCTGGGGCTGGAGGGGGGGAGAGAGGCCTTGAATGCCAGGGTCAGAAGAGGGTAGACAACATCGTGCAGGGAGCAAGAGGCTCTTCATGGGGCTGAGCAGCTGGCGAGGAAGGAGCCAGAGTTGCTGGCTGTGCCCCTCACGCCCTGACCCACCTGGGCCCTGCAGGTCATCAAGCAGCTGATGCGGAAGGAGTTCACCCTGGAGTTCTCCCGAGACCGGAAGTCCATGTCGGTGTACTGCACGCCCACCCACCCTGGCCTAGCGGCCCAGGGCAGCAAGATGTTTGTGAAGGTGGGCCTGCCTGACCAGCCTGGGGCCTCTGGAGAGCCGGAGCTTGCAGCGGTGGGAGACTGGGGGAGGTGTGAGGCCCTCTGTCAAAGCGACGACTCCATAACAAGGGTGCTCAGCCTGCCATGGGGAACTGGGAGTGGGATCCACATGTGGGGCAGATAAAGCCAGGGCCAGATGCCCTGTGGTCCCCGCTCTGGGCTGAGAGGCACTGCCTGGCCACATGACCTTGCGGTCACCGTACCCCCGTGTGGGCCTCGGGCTCCCCATCTGAACAGCAGGTCAGGCTGGCAGGTCTTGGAACCCCTCTTGCTTCTGATAGGGCGTGTTGAGGTGGTTGGTGTGCAACTTTGGTGCTTTGTGTTTTGGAAACCGAGACCCACGTTCCCATCCAGACCCCCGTTCACGTCTTCACGCGCAGTGGAGGGTTTTAACCTCTTTGGAAATGACAAGCTTCTGTACTGGGAGCTTGGGCAGCCGAAAAAACCTAGCATTTGGAGTGCCCTTTGAGGAGGGGGAGGAGGCACTGATGGAGGATTCAGAGGTTCTTCCCAGGCCTCGGGCGAGATCTGGGTTGAGACCCCAAGGCCGCTGAGTAGCCCGGCACCCCCAAGACCACCTTCCCAGAGCCACACCGCACACACCCTCAGCAGGGCTCTGTTCCTGGTCCCGCTGCCGAGCACCCCACAGAACTGGGATCCCGGTAGCAGCAGGCTGGCAGGGAGGCAGGGCCTGCAGGAGGGCTGCCATTCCCACCCCATCCCCCAAAATGCTGCAGCAGGCCTTCTCAGCTGCAGGTTGGTGAGGGGAGGGTGCCTCTGCCTGGGCTTCACACGGTGTCACACCCTGTGTGAGCCCCCTTCCCTCTGGGCTTTCTCACAGTGGGGCCTAATTGGTTCCCTCTCCGAGCTTCCAAAGAATGGATTCTGGTCTGTGCCTTGCTGTGTGTCCCCTTGGGTGACCTTTCCCCGTATCTGGGCCTCAATTTCCTCTGTTAGGCAGGAGGGAGGGAAGGGGTCCTGACTGACGGACTTGTCTCCTCCCCTACCCCACGCGGCAGGGGGCACCTGAGAGTGTGATCGAGCGCTGCAGCTCAGTCCGCGTGGGGAGCCGCACGGTATCCCTGAACACCACCTCCAGGGAGCAGATTCTGGCCAAGATCCGGGACTGGAGCTCAGGCTCGGACACACTGCGCTGCCTGGCACTGGCCACCCGGGATGCGCCCCCGAGGAAGGAGGACATGCAGCTAGACGACTGCAGCAAGTTTGTGCAGTACGAGGTGGGTGCTGGCCCCAGGGCTGGGAGCCATGTGTCCGCCTGCGGTGCTGGGCAGGTGGCAGTCTGAGGATGGGCCCAGGCCCTACTCGCATCTGCCCCCTCCCTGCAGACGGACCTGACTTTCGTGGGCTGCGTGGGCATGCTGGACCCTCCGAGGCCCGAGGTGGCTGCCTGCATCTCACGCTGCCACCAGGCGGGCATCCGTGTGGTCATGATCACGGGGGACAACAAAGGCACGGCTGTGGCCATCTGCCGCCGGCTTGGCATCCTCAAGGACACAGAGGACGTGGCGGGCAAGGCCTACACGGGCCGAGAATTCGATGACCTCAGCCCCGAGCAGCAGCGCCGCGCCTGCCGCACGGCCTGCTGCTTCGCTCGGGTGGAGCCCGCGCACAAGTCCCGCATCGTGGAGAACCTGCAGTCCTTCAATGAGATCACCGCCATGGTGAGGCCACGAGACGGGAGCCTGGGGAAGGTGGCGAGGGTGGGGGCGAGCACTTGCCATAAGCCCTGGGAGGAGCAACCCGGGCAACCGCTGCTTCTGCTTCATTCTTATTTTTCCCAACATTTTATTACAAAACATTTCAAACACGAAGAGAAGTCAAAATGATTTTTATAGTGAATGCCTATAAATATCCACTATCTAGATTCTATAAATAACATAGTTATATTGGCTTTATCACGTACCTATCTCTCTACCCATCCTTCATCCATCTTTTCTTAAATGTGTTTCAAAGTTGCAGACATCAGTACACTTTTCCCCCACACGCGCTAGGGAACATTACCGTCAACCCGTGAAGTTCCCTTATGCTCCTTCCCATTTTTTTGCATCATAGATTAGTTTTGCCTCTCCTGGATTTTCATGTAAGTGGGATCATACAGCATGTGCTTTTTTGTGTCTGGCTTCTTTCCTTTGAGGTTTACCCATGTTGTTGCAGGTATCAGTTACACGATAGCTTTTTTACTGTTCAGTGGCATTCCATGGTGTGAATATACCAGAGTCTCTTTTAAAGATTTATTTATTTATTTATGTATTTGCTTGTTTGTTTGGTTGCGCCAGGTCTTAGTTGTGGCAGGTGGGCTCCCTAGTTGCGGCTCACGGGCTCCTCCTTAGTTGCAGCTCCAGGGTTCCTTAGTTGTGGCATGCAAACTCTTAGTTGCGGCATGCATGTGGGATCCAGTTCCCTGACCAGGGATCGAACCCAGGCCCCCTGCATTGGGAGTGCAGAGTCTTATCCACTGCACCACCAGGGAATTCCCATCCACAGTCTCTTTATCCATTCACCTCTGAATGGACATTTGGTTTGGACCCAGTTTTTGTTCTGTCTCATTCTTGATTGTTGACCTCTTCATCAACACTGAACTGATTCTCAATCTCAGCCTCAACCCTGACTTGGCCTCAGTTTATAATCTTGACTTCCAGCCTAACCCAGTCCTTTACCTTGACCTGTGGCTCAGCCTAGACCTGGATAATGAGCTGAGCACCAACCTCGACTTGATAATGAGCTGAGCACCAACCTCGACTTGACTACAGCTGTAACCTTGTTCTTGACCTTATTTTGATCTTCACACTATGTCCCTGACCTTGACCTTGACCATCTTAAACTGATTCTTTAGTCTGAGCTCAACCCTGATATGGGTTCCAGTCTTGACCTGGACCCTGATCTGTTCCCTGACATTGATCCCCCCCGCAGTCCAATACTTTATGTTGACCTCAACTTTTATCTGGCCTTCAGTCTTGACCTCAACTCCAACTTCTACCATGACATCGTTCCTGATATGGACCATAGCCTTGACTTGACCTCTACCTTAATCTAATTTTTTTTATCTTGAAAGGAGTCCATTCTTGACCCTGCTCGTCACTTTGGCTCCAGCCTTCCCCTTGACTACAACACCTAACCGACCCTTGACCTGGGCCATGACCTTCACCTCATTCCTGACTTGAGCTTACCTTTGTCCTTAATCTCAATTTCATCTTCTACCCCACATCCCACCTGAATTTCACCCCTGCTCTCGGCGTTGACTCACCCTCATCCCTGTCCCCACCTCACCATTCTCTCTGATCTTTGACTTGATCTCCTCAATTTTGTCCTTATCTGCACTCCTTGCCTTCCCCTTAGCCTCATCCCCAAATCAGTTTCTAGGCTCATGACCTCACCATTTGTTCTGTCCAGCTGTCTGCTTCTTCGGGGACATCCCCTAAACTTGGTGATAGGCTGAGTTGAGGGGAGTCAGGGAGGTAGAAGGGAAGTTTCTCAGGCATGAACCTACCTAACCTGGCCCTCAGACTGGAGACGGGGTGAATGATGCCCCAGCCCTGAAGAAAGCGGAGATCGGCATCGCCATGGGCTCCGGCACAGCCGTGGCCAAGTCAGCGGCAGAGATGGTACTGTCAGATGACAACTTTGCCTCCATCGTGGCTGCAGTGGAGGAGGGCCGGGCCATCTACAGCAACATGAAGCAATTCATCCGCTATCTCATCTCCTCCAATGTTGGCGAGGTCGTCTGGTGAGGCCCTGTGTTCCCTCCTCCCAGCCCTCTGGACCAGCTCTGCATCCCTAAGACTGGGGAAATGCCTGTTCCTGGGATGGGGCTGCAGGGATGGAGGGACCCGTGCCCTGCCCTGGAAGGCTGGGGCCTTCCAGAGTCCCACCTCAGGTTGGGGAGGGATGGGGACACCTCATCATTCTCCAGAGGCCCTGATGCACCTCAGCCCCTGAGGTGGTGCCTGAAAAGTCCCCTGTCATCCCTCCAGCCTGACCTTCTTCCCACTTTCAGAGTCCTGCAAGATGGGAGAACTTGCTTCACCTTTGGGCAGTAATGTGTTCGTGCATGTGTGTGTGTGTGTGTGCGCGCACATAGGGTGTATGCCTGAGTGAGAGGTGTGTGTACGTGTGTGCATGTGAGTCCTTGTTCATCTTTTCGCATGAGGATTTGTGCTAGTGTGTAATTGGGTACGCACTTAGGTTCACATGTGAGTGATGCCTGTGGAGAACGGTGAACACGTTTGCCTGGCTATGTAAGAATTCTGCATCTCTGCACGTCGGGGCAAGCATGTAGGTGTTTGCTTGTGTTTGTGGGATTGTGTAACCTGTGCTAGGTTATTGTACACATCTGTGAACAAATGTGTATATGTTTCAGGCATGCACTGTCCACGTGTGTGTGTGTGTGTGTGCCCCTAAAGAGGACTTGTGTCCTCAAGAGGAGAGGCCTAAAAGGCAGGTCTGTCCAGGCGCCAGAGCTGGGACTGAGGGGGCAGGGGTGGCCCAGTGTGAGGCGGGGCTGCTGTGGAGACAGTGCAGGAGCTCCTGGGCCTGGGGTAAGAGTAGGAGCTGTACCCTCCATTTGCTGGGGCTAGAGCCCATGACTCTGGTTCCAGCATCTTCATCACAGCAATTCTGGGCCTGCCCGAAGCCCTGATCCCTGTGCAGCTGCTCTGGGTGAACCTGGTGACGGATGGCCTACCTGCCACGGCTCTGGGCTTCAACCCACCAGACCTGGACATTATGGAGAAGCGGCCCCGGAACCCTCGGGAGGCCCTCATCAGTGGCTGGCTCTTCTTCCGATATCTGGCTATTGGAGGTGAGTGGGGCCCCAGTCTTCACTGCGGTTCCTGGAGCTTCCTAAGACCCTTGTATCAGTTACACTTGCAAACTACAGACCAGTATGACTCAGCCTGGCTTATGCCAAGAGAAACTGTGTGGGCTCGTGTAACTGAAGAGATTAGATCATGCCTCAGGCATGGCTGGACCCAGCCCTCAGACAGTACCATTGGCATATTTTGGCTCTGCCTCAGCTCCATTCTCATGCAGGTGCTCCTTGGGGTGGCAGGATGGCTGCCGTAGCTCCAGCCCTTGTACTTGCCCCATTACAACCTCAAATAAAGCAGGAGAAAGAGCGTTTTGTCCTCTTACTCCTGCAGTAGTGTGCAAACCACATGGCTCAGAAAGGGAGAGAGTGGTTCCAGCGAATTATTAGGAAGGGGAAACGGATACCAGAAAACCAGAGGTGTCCACTATAACCAGTTTTCTCCTGCCCTCCCCACAGTGTACGTTGGCCTGGCCACAGTGGCTGCTGCCACCTGGTGGTTCCTGTATGATGCCGAGGGACCTCAGGTCACCTTCTACCAGCTGGTGAGCAAGGGATGGCCAGGGAGCCTGTTGGGGGCATCTGGGAGGTAGAACTCACAGCCCAAGTTGTTGTTGGAGTTCCAGGGGAAAGGAGTCCAGAACCCCACGGGTGCCAGTGGCTGTCCCGCCCCCCCCCCCACTCCTCACGTATAGACATCCACCACCTAAAGAGACAAGCTCAGAAGCCACAGAAAGCCTAGAGACGGCAGCACAGCCCCCGAGCCAGAGAGGAGGCTACTTCCTCCCCCAATCATTTAGTTACAGGGGGACCAAGGGGCTTAACTGCCCAGAAGTGTCTTACTTTACTGGGAAACTGCCCAAACAATTGAGGGCTCAGAGGTAGGAGCCCCTAAATGGTGGAACTTCAGGCAGAGGGTCAAACTGGAGCAATTGACAGTGGACGGAAGGAATCTGCCGGGCTCCCCACTTTCATAACCAACGTGTGTCTTGGGGAAGGGACCCTCTGACCTCTGGAAGTCACCTGGCTGGCAGGTGCACACCACGGGCCGGGCTTAGCTCAGCAAAACTCTGGAAGCAGGCAGGGAGCCCCACCTCAGCTGCTGTCTGTCAGTCTGTCCTTCTGTCTGAGCAGCCAGTGCATCTCCTTTGCTTGAAAGAACCTTCGCGGCAATTCCGGCAAAGGCAGTTGTGGGTTTCTCATTTAAAGGGGAGAGAGGCGGGGATGTGGAATTTCCTTCCTCTGACTGTGCCTGACTTTGCTACTTTCCTGTAGGTAGAAGAGCTCAAGAGAGGGACCCTGACTTCCTGGCCACTCTTGGGAGTGTCAGGGGAGTACAGTCTTCCCCACCCTGAGGGCAGCGTGAGAGCTCCTTCAGGGGTTCAGGGGTTCACACCTAGGTAGAGGCAGCCTGGGGATGCTTTCCTCCATCCACCAGCCCTCAAGCACATGGGGCTCTCCCTCCTGGCAGCAATGAAGAGCATGGGCCCAGACCCTTGTCCCAAAGGCTGGTGGCCCCACAGCCCTTGGCAGATGGCTCAGACCAGCCTCAGGCACCTGCTCCTGTAGCTCCTGTGGGGGCAGCAGCTGGAGAGTGGGGATGTGCCAGCCATCCCGCTGCTGCCTCCTTCCTGCCCTGCCTCTGTTACCATCCTTTGTGCTGTGGATCCCCTGGGGTCATGACCCCTGGGGTCATGCTAGACACACATCCCATGCCCACTACCAGTCAGTCCCCAGTCCCCTTGGTGCCACCTTCCCAACTGTCCTCAGGTCATTCCATTTCTCATTTATCCACTTGGTTAAGAAACAGCTATTAGGCACTGACTCTGTGCCAGGCACAAATTGTTAGGGCGATGACAGTGACCGAGCTGGCAAAGGCTCTGCAAAGAGCGTACAGTCCAGTGGGGGAGAGAGCCACGGAAATGGGCAGTCACATTTCACAGTGAGAAGTGCTTCAGCAGAGAAAAGGCAGGTGGCTGTGGAACTCAGAGATGGTCAAGAGTTAGACCTAAGAGAACTTTCAGCTCCAGGTGCTGGAATTTCAGGAGAAGTGCCCAGAGCCCCCTTTGATTCCTGGAGGAACACTGAGTAAAAGCAGCAGAGTGGATCCTGGATCCTGGCTGCCCAGGTTCCCACCCTGGTTCCATCACACACTAGCTGTGTGATTTTGGACAGGCTACTTAACCTCTCTGTTGGTTTCTTCATCCATATAAAATGGATAATAGACCCTGCCTCATAGGGCTAAGATGATTCAATACTTACAAAGTGCTTAGACCAACACCTGGCACATAGTAAGAGCTATGTAAGTGTTAAGTTAATGAAACCCAGAGGGGGCCTTGCAGGTGAAGGTGAATAGGAAATAACCAGGGAGGCAAAGGGAAGGAGTAGGCAGAACAGTGGCTTCCCCCAAAGAAGCAGCCTCCCCACCCCTCGGGGGCTGCTCACCATGCATCTGTGAGGCGGAAGTTCCAGCCCTGAGCACCTTCTAATAAACAATGTAGGAGGCCTCACTGTGACCCACGACCTGGGGACAATGCGTGTGTGGCAGGTGCTCACGGCTGAAACCCAGGAGGTCTGAACTGGGCAGGGTGTTTGTCTATGGAAACACCTCCATGTTTCAATCCTGTTTGTATTTTCTTCCCCTGCATGGGCATAGGGATGCAAGCACACACATGCCCGAGTGGGAGGCGTGTGCACTGTGTTTGTGGGTACATGCATGTGCAAGGTCCTTACCATTAAGGTCTGGAGGTGGGGCCTGGCGGCGGTGACACAACTCGCAAGAGCATTTGGTCCTCTTGATCAGTGGGTGGGTTCAAAGTTTAGGACATTTTCTCTGGCCTGTGATCAGTGCCAAATAAAAACATGCACTTGTCCCAAATACCGGAGCTTGGTTTTTGGAGAAATTCCCACTGTTCGTTTAAGTAAGACTCTCCATCTCTTTGTTAAAATAAGAAATCTAGCCAAGCCATAGCCTTTTATAATTTTGTGTTCTGCACGAGAGAGGGAAGTGCCAGCAGCCCCTTCTGGCTGACAGTCGCCTTACCCGCATTTTTGCCCGGGGAGAAATGAGGGATGGATTTCCTGGACAGGAGGTCAGACAGCTGGTCACTTTACAGATTTCTCTTTGAGAGTTATTTTCACAGCATGTGTCCCCCCCCCCCCATTTCTGAACTTTTAGCTTAAAGGATCACTGTGTTCAGATGAGATTCCAGAGGCCAGATTTGTATTGTTGGAGAACAGAGCTGTTGAACGGTTATGAACGTTCATGCTCATCCCCGTGGTGCGGAAGAGAACAAGACGGAAGTTCTCACGAGTGTCCTCAGTTTAGCATGTTATTACAGCAGATTCTGTGAGCCAGGTTTATGGGCAGGAAGAAAACTCCCCTGGGGCTGCAGGGGCAAGGGCCACTTCCCTTATTGAGCCCCGAGAGCTCCCTGTTAATTATGAAGAAGCCGTGCAGCAAGCCTGCACCTGGCCATGAGTTAGGCCACGTCATAAGCAAAGGGCAGGTCTGGTAGAGCTCGATTTCAGCAGCAGAAGTGGAGGGAGGTGTGAATGGAATCTTATTTAATAATCATGACTAGGGCCCCAGTAACCTTCCTCTTCTACCCACCAAGGGTGAACTCTGTTCAAGTATAATTTTACTGATCAGTTTTCATATGCGTTTACTCATGTTACTCTGTGGCCTCAGTTAATCACCGCCCGCACTCCTGTACCTCGGATACTCAGTCCCCCACTCCCTGATTCCAGGGCCCCCTGCCGTCCATCCCCAGCCTAATGCCAGCTGCTCCCCCTCCGTCCCACCACCCCCCTGCCCCAGAACGGTCTGCCCTTCTCCCTGGCCCAGTGCAGCCCCTCTGTCCCCATCCTGGGAGAGCGAGCACCCTCCCTGGACCCTCCCCGCGGCAGTGCTGGCTGTATTGAGTCCTCAGATGTGAGCCGAGGGTGAGGGTGAGGGTGAGGGCGGAGTGAGGCTTCCCTCTTCCCATGCCCTGGCCCCGCCCCTGACCGCTGTTCTCCCTGCCACCACCCCACCCCACCCCACCTGGGGGCCCTCAGAGGAACTTCCTGAAGTGCTCAGAGGACAACCCGCTCTTTGCCGGCACTGAATGCGAGGTCTTTGAGTCACGCTTCCCCACGACCATGGCCTTGTCTGTGCTGGTGACCATTGAGATGTGCAACGCCCTTAACAGGTGGGCTGGGCAGAGGGACCTGGAGAGGGTGTTGAGGGATGGGGGCTGAGGGTCAGTGGGGCCCAGAATTGGGGTCAGAGGTGTCCAGGAGTGCGGTCTGAGGTTTCGGGGGTCCAGGATTGGGGTCGGGGGGTCAGAGGGTCCAGAAGAGGATTCTGAGGACCCATGGGGGCCCAAATTGGTGGACCTGCTGATGGAGGTGTGAGGAAACAGAGGGGCCAGGATTGGGTCTGAGGGGCAGAGAAAGGGCGTCCAAGTCCCAGCATAGGCCCCTGGGGGCTGAGAGGGCAGCAGTGACATCCACCTTCCGGCGGCACTGGCCTCCCAGAAGCTCTCCCGTCCTTAAAGGGCAGTGCCGAGGCCCAGACCACCTGCTGCATCTCACATGGGGGGGCGGGTGGGTGACCACGGCGGGGCCTGCCCGCATCCTGGCCTGAGGTGAGCGCCCTGTGCCCTTGGCAGCGTCTCGGAGAACCAGTCACTGTTGCGGATGCCGCCCTGGCTGAACCCCTGGCTGCTGGTGGCTGTGGCCATGTCCATGGCCCTGCACTTCCTCATCCTGCTTGTGCCGCCCCTGCCTGTGAGTCTCCATCCAGCCCTGCTCACCTTCTCGGGCTCCTGGGGTCACAGGGTCTTAATTCTCCTCTGATGCTAGGCCTTTCTGGGCCTGTTCGTGATGGAAACTGCCTGGGGGGTGTGATGGGGGGATCTGATGGTGCTCTGTGACTGCAGCCTGTGTTGGGACCCTGGCCAGCCACTGTCCTCCAGATGTGTCCCCCACTTTGGGACCCTCCCCCCAGACTTGGGGAACAGAAGAGGTGGGGAACCTTCCCAGGCTAGGGCAGGAGGAAACCTGATGCCCTTTCCCAGTGCAGAAACCCTCCCACTTCCCAACAGAACAGAAGGATTTGGTCCTCTGGGTGAGGGCAGGGGAGAGCACCTCAGGCAGAGGAAACAGGGGGGACACATCTGGAGGTGGGACCTTGAGAGGCATCTCAGACGTGCTCGTGAAGAGTCCACTGTAGTCCGGGTGTATGAAGCAGTGGATTTGGGGGGCTCTGGGCACTCCTTCCTTTAACCAGAACTACCCCGCCGCAGCTCATCTTCCAGGTGACCCCACTGAGTGGGCACCAGTGGGTGGTGGTGCTCCAGATATCTCTGCCTGTCATCCTGCTCGATGAGGCCTTCAAGTACCTGTCCCGGAAGCACGTGGATGGTGAGTGAGAGGCCCCAGACCCTCCCCACCCTGCTCGCCTCCAGCCCGCCCCCCGCCCACCCCTGCTTCCAGGCTGCAGGGAGTGTCCGCAGGGTCTCGCACTGCAGGGCTTGGGGCCCTGGGCTCACTGGGCCGCCAGCGGGAGCGCTGCTCGGAGCCACGCGGCTTCGCTTTCTTCACTTGCCACCGGCCCTGCACAGCCAGGCCTGCTGTGCCCTCCCCTGGGCCTTGCTTGGCCTCTGACTTCCCTGAACCGGGCCTGATCTTATGCAGGCATTCTCAGCACCGTCTCCCAGGCGGTTCTCTGTTTCTGAGTTCACAGCTCTGGGTCTGCCTGAACCCGGGAATGGAGGACAGAATGGCAGGGTTGGCGTGGGGGGCGGTGAGTGGAGGAGCAGGCTGGGGCACGGTGTCCACCTGCCTGCCTCTGCCAGGGGCTCAGAGCGTGGGTGATTCTGACCCTGCCCGAGCTGCCCAGAGAGGGAGGAGGCAGGGGTGAGAAAGTCCCTGTTCCTGGGAGTTTGAGCCAAGGCTGTAGGTCTGTGGCCAGGCTGCTGTTGAGGGCCCCGGGTTAGGCCCAGAGATGGCTGAGGCCTGCTCTGGAGCAGCTGGGTCCTTGAGGGCCACCTCTGGCAGGAATGTATCCCGGGCCCAGGGGAGGGTGCCAGGGCGGGGTGGGGGTGGGGGGCATAAACAGATCACGTGCCTGTCATTCCGCAGGGGCCAGGGCAGCCGATCAGCCCCCATCTCCCATGCTGGCCAGCCCTCCCAGGCACTGCAAATATTTTATGTTATTAAAAAGGCTAAAACAAGTTGGCCTCCTCTCTCTGGAGAAGCTGGCCCACCGCAGGTCTGTCCAGAGGGTGACCACACACGTGGCAGGGGGAAGGGGGCTCAGCTGAGGGTAGAGGTGGGTGCTTGGTCAAAGCAAGGTCTGTTGGAGCCCACAGGTTGGGGGTGGGGAAGGGGGAGCCAAGCCAGACAAGGCATTCTGCCCCGGCATGGTTCTCTCGGGCCCACCCTCAGGGCGCTTCTGGGGAGGTGAAGACAGGGAAATGGCTCTGTCACCTGAAACTCCGTCTGCAGCAGCCCCAGCTCTGGCTGGAGCACAGGGCTGGGCCACCAGGAAGGCTGCCGGCCAACCTTGACCACACTAACTCACCTGCAAAGTCCCCCACATCCTCCGGGGGATGTGGGCACCTTCGTCTTTAAGAGCTTTCCCTAGCCAAGAGGTTCCGCGTCTTCTCGAGAAAGCTGAAAAGTGAGAACGTTTCTCAGCCAATGGGAGAAGCCTATGTCTTGGGCACTGTTCCAGTGCTGGCTACTGGATGATGGAGGATTTGGCTTGGGTGGGGGAGAGGAGCGGGCCCCTAGCAGGACCGGGTAGGTTGGAAGGACTGGGGAGGGAGCAGCCCCTACTGGGCCAGGGTTGGGGGTGGTTTCTAGAAGAGGTGGGGTTTGGGCAGAGGTTTGAAAGGCGAGGATTGAACTTGGTGGAGAAGAGGCTGGGCTCGAAAGGCTTGGCCTCTTTAGTGGAGCTGGGGCTTGGAGTGCAGGGTAGAGGGCTGAGGCCAGAGTGTGGCAGGGGCCTCGGATACCAAAGTAAGGACCCTGGACATTATCCTCAGGTCAGAGAGAGCCACAGAAGGGTGGAAGCATGGGAGGGACTGCGGTGACCATGGAGGGTAGATGGGAGCGAGACTCAGGGCAGGGAGGCTGGTGGGCCTTGTTAAGCTGGTTTGGGAGGGAGACACTGAGGCCCAGCCCAGGGTAAGCTGGTCCCGGAAGATGCCTCCACCTCCACCATTAACCTGAGATGTTGACTGTGGTCCTGGTGAAGCTCGGCTCGTGAGGGTGGTGCTCTGCTCTCAGGAGTGGCCATGGGACCCGCAGGACGGACACAGGCTGGGTATCTGTGGCCACATCTGAGAGGTGGGGTGGAGTGTGCCCGCTGGCAGCCCAGGCAGCTATGGCCTGTGCGGCCGCAGTCCCTCGGGCCTCCTAAAGGCAGACAGGGCAGGGGTGAGACAGGGGACTCTGTTACATTCCCAAGCCAGCCTGGTGGCCTTTTAGGGAAGTTTTGCTGAGGCCTGATGCTCGTGGCTTCCCCATGATTTACGAGAGATGTGTCCTGGGAAGAACTGTGGATGCTGGGTCAGTCCCGGAGGGTCAGGGGCAGGGGCCTCTTACCCGACCTCAGCTGTCAGGCGGAGGCCTGTGGGCCAGGCTGAAGGGAGGGGAGGCCTGGAGAGACTGAGTGGGGACCGATCTGGGAGGGTTCAGGATATGGGGCAGGTTTGGAGTTTATTCTGATGGCAGTTGGGGAGCCATTGAAGGGAGTGATGGGCTAGGTCTGTAGTGTGATGCCAGGGACAGGAGGTTGTTGGTGAGAGGCCTTGAGCCCTGGTGGGGGCAGTGGAGGAAGAGAGATGAAGATGGTGAAATAGCAGGCCTGGTATGTGGGATGGGCAAGGAGTAAAGGATGGCCAGGGTTTCTGGACCTCATGATGGTAGGTAGTGGTTCCCCAAACTGGAAACCAAGAGGGTAATGTGCATCAGATGCTCTGAGGGAGTTGATGGAACATGTGGGGTGAAGGAAGCTCCAGGGACATCCAGGGGGTGTAGCGGGGCTGGGGGCCGACCGAGAGATGCCATGGGAGAGTGGGGCTGTCCCAGGGAAAGAGGAGGACAGAAGGAACCAGTGTGGATGTGTGCTCTCCTACGTACATGTTAACACGCTCTTGGGTTTTCTTCCAGAAGAGAGTGCCGGGAGCAGAGTGGAGTTTCCAGTGTGTACCTCAGAGTGATGGTGCCCAAGCCTTCGCCCCCCGAGCCCCCCCTGCCTGCACGCTCACCTGCTTGCTCACTGGACCCTGCTGAGGTCGGGGCGGCCACCCCCAGGCCCATCCCGGGGTCTCTGTCCCCCTCCCATCTCCCTGGGGGCTCTGTAATTCAGGTCTCTAGGGCCCTCCTGGGCAGTTCATCCCTGAAGCTGTGGCCCAGGAGCTACAGCCCGGGCAGGGCCTGCCCAGAAGCCCACAGCAGAGCCCTCCTCCCCAGATCCACAAGGGCGCTCAGGAGTCTGCTTCCCCTTCCTTGGACGCAGGTGACCTGCATCTCTGCATAGACAGAGCCCTCCTGGGAGCCACTCTGGCCTCTCCCTCAGTGCCTGGGCTGGGGCCTGGTTGGCCCAGGGTGAAGCGGGGACAGCCAGGCCCAGCTGTGCACAGCGAGGGCAGACAGCCCCCTCCACTCTGCTTCCACGGAGTCAGCTCCCGAGGGCTTGCGCCTGTTTGTGTTTATGTGTGCAGGGGGTGGAAGGCTCAGAGAGAGGGACACGGGAGCGGGGGAGGGGGGCAGAGCAAGGCCCTCCTTTCCTGGGAGATGGCCAGCCTGCCTGCCGCAGCTCGGCGCACCCCCAGGCTCAGGTTTCTCTGTTCCAAGCCGACAGAGCACGCGCCGTCTTGGTGCTGCCTGCTCTGCCAAGCGGAGGACGATTTGCCTTCTGCGTCCCTGGCGCCCGAGACCCGAGCCGTCCTCGGGTCCCTGACCACTGCGCCTTGACACCCTGACCCAACTCCTGGCCGCGTCAAGCTCTGCACGGCTGCGTGATCCTGAGTCCCCACACCCATGGGCCGAAAGGATGTCCTGAAGAATGGTTAGCTACCCAAGGGCACGTCCGCTCCCTCCCTTCCGATGATGGGAAAAGAGCGTTTGCGGGACACCAGTGTTCTCTTCACTCAGCTTTTGCCCCTCCAGCGAAAATTAGCTAAGAGAAGAAGAAGCAGTGAGTAAATGGCCGTGCGTCCTCGCCCCTCCTAGAGAGTGTACAAAGCGATTATTTTATGTGTAAATCAAGACCTGCATCCCTGTCCCGGTCCCCAGAATCAAAAGGCCCCCTGGGCCCGCCTTGCAGACAAATGGGCTCCACGTTCAGTAGCCCCTCCGCCCACACTTCCGCCCTCCCCTCTCTCGAAAGTGAGAGAATCAGAGTTGGGTGGGACTTTCCTGGAGCCCCCAGAGATTCTCCTGCATCTTTCCTGCTGGGGGAACGGAGGTCTCGGAAGGCGGCAGGGCCCTGTACCCACCTGCTGACGTGCAGTCTGGTAGAGAAATAAAGGTTGAGTGTCTGGGGCAACAAGGGCCATCAGCGTGTTTCCTGGAGAGCGGTCCCCCCTCTGCCCCCTCGGTGTCTCCCTGGGGGCTCCCACCACCTGTGCCCCCTCCGCCAGGAGCTGTGAGTGAAGGTCTGGGGCTCTGATGCCAGCCGGAGGGAGATCTCATCCTCAGACAGGGGGCGGGGAGCCACGCCCCCGTAGCAGAGGCCTGACTGCCTTCTCCTCACGTGTACAGCACTTGAAAGTTTGTGCATGTGATCAAAGCCCTTTACACACGATTCAAGGGAGATGAGGCTGCGAGGGGCCCGTGACTCCCCGGGGCAGGGCTGGGTCTGAAGCCTGAATATCCAGGGTCACTTGCTCCCCACAGAGGGGCCCCCGGCCCTGGCTGTTCCAGGGGTCCTGCGTCTCCCTGAGGTACCATCCGTCTCTCGTCCTTCCCAGCCCCGCTCAAATGCACCTCCCCGAGGCTTCCTGAGGCTCACACTGTCCCGGGGCCTCGTGAGGCTGCTTGACATTAACTCCTGACTCGCCCAGGTGACCCTGCCCTCCAAAAGTGGGAGCTCTGGGAAGGGAAGAGCCGTGTTCCCCTGCCTCCCTCATTTCCTCCTCTGAAAGGAGGACTCACTGCCCTCGGAAGGGGACTCAGGCCCTGCCCACAGGGCCAGAGGCAGGAACAACTGTATAATTTGTGGAGCTCAGTGCAAAATGAAAATGGGGAGCCTCTTGTTCAAAACTTAAGAATTTCTTAGCAGTGGCAGCAGAGCAATACACCAAGTGCGGGGCCCTTCTGAGCACAGGGCCCCATGTAATGCAAGGATGGCACGTCCAGGAAGCAGGCCGTGACCAGAGGAGACAGGCAGGACCCACCCTTCGGAGCTCCCAGGCTTTATTTAGGAGACAAGATTTGACACACAGCACACAGCAGAAGCTGGGGATGGGCAGGCAGAAGGATTCCCTCTTGAACAAAATCCATCTCAGATCACAAAGCATTTTCATGTACCTTGTCTCCGGGTCCTCAACCAGCTCCATGAGATGGGCCCGGCAGGGCGTAGGGCTCCGTCTTACAGTTAAAGAGCCTGAGGCCCTCTGAAAGTCTGACCTTCAAGCTGGCCCTCATCCTGACGGACGGGCAGCAAGTGGCGCTAAGATGGGCCTGGGGTGCTTACATAGGAGGCAGGCGGGCTCCAGCTCCTGGCAGCCTCTGGGGCACGTGGCCAGGCCTGCTTTGCCTCCATCCCCACCCAGCCCTGCCCAAGTCCGGCCTTGTCCAGCCCACAGGACATGGAGCCCGATGGGCCAAGGTAAACAGAGGTTTCCTACCTCACGGCCACTGACCCAGGAGGGAATTCCGGGGAAAGCCCCGGCACACTTCGCACTGGCTCGGGGATGGCAGTGACCAAAATGCCCATGGCCTCCCCGTCCCCTCCAGAGGCCAGGATTTTGTGCTCCTACGGACCCCCACACTGCACCCCTCCCAGGAGGGATGGATGCCCATTGGGGCTGCCCTGGGAGAAGTGGAAGGGCAAAAACAGGAAATGAAGATGTGTCCACGCAAAGACCTGAACCTAAGTGTCCACAGCAGCTTTATTCATCGTAGCCCCAAACTGAAAACAGCCCAAATGGCCATCAGCAGGGGAAGGATGAACAAACTGGCATGTCCATACAGCAGAATACTGCTCAGCAATAGAAAACAACGCACCCATGTATGCGACAGAATGCGTGATGCTTAAAACCCTGGTGTGAGGAAAAGAAGCCAGAACCAAAAAGAGCCCATACTGAGCGATTCCACCTCCATGAAGTTCTAGAAAAGGCAAAGCTGTAGCAACAGAGCGGATCCGTGATTGCCGGGGGCTGGGGGTTGGGGAAGACCGACAGCAAAGGGGCAGGAGGGAACGTTCAGGGGTGAGGGATTGGGGAGGGAGGGGAGTTCCATGCATTTGTCAAGACTCATCAAACTGTGTGCCTAAAATGGGTACATTTTATTGCACGTAAATTATACCTTAGTGCAGTTTGATTTAGAAGAAAGAGAAAAGAGGTGGGAGCCAGAGGAGGTGGCGGGCGCGCGGCTGCTGTAGGTGTAGTGGCTTCAGCGTCGGCAGGGGGCGGGCCTCCAGGTGTGTGCGCAGTGTTTGTGGGGCAGTGGCCCAGGCCAGCCCCAAAGAGTCCCCACATTCCAGGGGAAGGAAGAGGCTGAGAACCAAGGGGAGATGGCCCAAAAGCATGGAGGAGAACCAGGGGGTCGTGATGCCTCAGACACTCTGGCAGAGGGGCTCCAGCCGGATGGAGGCCCTTAGTAGGGGACGGAAGAGGCCAGAGAAGCCATGCAAGATCTGGGCAGTGAGGAGAAGCCAGCCTGGGGACCCCCGTAGTGGCCTCCCCATGGATGCCTGCCCTCCCCTAGACAGTCCAGTTAGGCCAGCCCAGGGCCCTGTTCCACAGCGTCTGAGAGGCTGTGTGAACACTGAGGCTGGACCAGCTGGTGTGGGAGCTTGGACCGAGCTCCTCTCTGGGCAGAGGCGTGGCCCCTGCACCTTGGGACCCTGAGTGGCCAAGGAGACCCACTGGAGCCTGTGCCGACCTCCTTGAGGGCCCGGGCTGGCCTCCAGGATAGGCACACAGGCCCCCTCCACCCTCACAGAGTGGCTAAGTTTAGCCACGCAGGGGAGGTCATCCTGGGGCCAAGCTTGGCAGCACTGCCTTGCCTCCCTACAAGGCCCGGCCCAGTACCCGCTCAGGCCATCCGGCCTTTGGGCTTATAAGGTAGGTCTGGCGGCTCTGAAGGGCTGGAGTCTTAGGGTGGGCTCTGGGCCAAGATCTCAGACTTTGGGGAGCTTCCTTCCCGGCCACCAGCAGATACGGGAGCTAATCGTTGTGTGACCTTGGGCAAGGCCCTTAACTTCCAGAGCCTCAGTGTCTTTATCTGCAAAGTGACAATTCTTGAGCCTCCATCACGGGGCTGCTGTAAAGAAAAGCCTGCAGAATTCTAGGTTTCCTTCACTTCCCCAAATGCCTGGAACAAACACGGATATCTGCCCCTGGGGATGCTGAGGTGGGGGCCAAGGGCGGGAAAGCACAGGCCTCAGTGGAAAGACGCACTTTAGGACCAGTGAAAGGGACATCGACCCTCTCAGCTGCCCGTCTTACTCTTGCAGAGTGATTCACGAGAAAAGGAATTTGGGGAAAGAAATGTAATTGCTTTTATTTCTTTTTGTTTTGGGCACATTTTTGGTTATGATAACATCCCCAAATGAGACTGTCCTCCGGCGCATCCTGTTTTCTGAGTGTCAGGGTCAGAACCGAGGCTGTAACAGCAGCACATGTGTGTGTTCCAAGCAAGTCTGTCTGTCCATTGGTCCATCTGTCTGTCAGCAAGCCTAGCTCCTTGGAGGAGGAAGAGGAGGAGGAGGCAGGGGAGAAGGAGGAGAACATGGTGACGGAGTGAAGAGCACAGACAGACTGGAGGACTGTCTGGCTTCCCTCCTTCCTCCCTCCCTCCCTCCCTCCTTCCTCCCTCCCTTCCTCCTCCCTTCCTTTCCCCCTCCCCTTCCCCCAAACCCCAATTTAGTGCCTGCCGCCCTCCCAAGTGTGGTGTGCTGTCCTGAGAAGTGTGGGTGGAGTGGGAACACAGAGATGGCCCAGACACGGTGTCAGCATCCACCTCACCCCCACTGCAAACAGTTCATGTCCAGCGCCTGCTGTTCCAAGGGCATGAGGTCAGCTGGGAAGAGGACAGGCCCGTTTGTCTGAGGTCAAGACCAGGCCAAGGGGATGTGGCTACCTCCGCTCTGCCTCCCAGCATCTCTGGATTTTCCTTAGAAAAGCCAGGACGTGGTACTCACCAGCCCCTCTTGAAGGCAGCATCCCCGGACAGACCCTTGAGCCTGAGATTAGCGGGAACTCTGTGTTGGGTGAGGCTGATCTGTTTGATGGGGGGATTGAGCTAGGGTGCTGGAGGGGCCCTCTGTGGGGACCCCCTGCTGTCTAGAAGGCAGCTCTACTCAGACAGGAGGCTGGGATTCCCAGCCCCGGGGCCTGGCTCCTTGCCCAGAGTGATTTCCCAGCTAAAGGCCTGCCAGGAAGAAGACTCCCATCAGCCTTCAGGGTGGGGCAGCCTGGACGGGGCGGGCGGGGTGTGGGGGAGCCCCGAGGACACCCAGCCTGGGTGGAGGGAGGGCCAGGGAGACCTTCCTGCTTCAAGCGGGGGCTTCCTGTACCGTGCAGGGTGAGCTTGGGCAATTCATTTCTCCTCTCTGAGCTCTAGTTTCCTCACCTGCAAAATGAGAGGGAGGTTGGGAGTTAGCCTCCAGCTCTGATGCTTGGAGAGTTAACACAGGACCTGCCCCAGCCCAGCCCCCAGGGCCTCTGCTTTCAGGGCCTGGGTTGGGGTTGAGGGCAGGGGCTGCAGGAGTGGCCTCAATTTCTCTGTCCTCAGTGTTGTCAGGACCCATCCCCTGGCCTCTCCCTATGAGGAAAGTCCCATTATTGCCCCATTTCACGGATGAGGAAGCAGGCTCAGGGAGGTGAGGCAAGGTACCCAGGCCCCCACAGCAAGCAGCACAGCCAGGGGTGTTCGCTGAGGCGGTCTGATGTCAGGCTTCCCCTGCTGGGCTCTGAGAGCCCCACAGTGATGTGTGACAGACGCGGCCTTCGCCTTGCCTGGGTTCCTGCGCCCTGTGCTGGTTTCAGGGTGGTGGAGGTGCGGCTAGGACAAGAGAGGTGGGGGGATGGAGATGCCAGCCCGACCCTGAGGTTGATTGGGCACGGGCCAGGCTCAGACCCAGAGGGATGGGTGGATGGAAGGTGGTCTATAAGGGCGGGGTGGGGGTCCTGCCCCAGGTTCAGGAAGTGTCAGGCAGCTGGGCTGGAAGCAGCCCTCCTTCCTCTCTGCCCTCCTGGCTGTAGACTCCCAGGGACTGAGCTTTCCACCTGGGGCCAAGGTAGGGTGGGGAGGATGTTTGGATACAAGATGGGTCCCTGGTTTGGGGAGGGCTCCAGCCTGAGGCCACTCCACCCAGGCCCTGGCCTGAGCCCCCAGCTCTGTTCCACCAAGCTCGTGGGGGGCAGACAGCTTTATCTTTGCCTTGTGACGGGTGGCCCATGGTTTCCTGCCAGCAGCTCCCGTTTCCGGAGGCCCAGCAGGGCCCAGGCGGAGCCAGGAGGGGCAGTGGGGCCGGGCCTGGGTGGCCCCCTGGCCCCGCCCCCGCCTATCTTTGGGAATTTATTTGTCCACAGGCACAGCTGGTCCACAGTCCATTGCCTGCCAGGGGCCAAGAGCGGCTCTGACCACCCAAGGACTCTCCCTCCCAACTCAAGTGCTGACAACTGACCTCTGACTCCCGACCTCTGGCCTCACCTTTCCCACCCTGCTCTTCCTAAGGGGCTGGGAAACCTCTAGAAACTTCGCTGTAGACTTGGGTGTTGACGCCTGGCTCACCCCAGGAGCCAAGGCCGGGCAGGGGGCTCGGCTCTCAGCCCCCAGCTGGGCCACCATGGCGCGGCGGCTCCAGGACGAGCTGGCCGCCTTCTTCTTTGAGTATGACACTCCCCGCATGGTGCTTGTGCGCAACAAGAAGGTGGGCGTCATCTTCCGCCTGATCCAGCTCGTGGTTCTGGTCTACGTCATTGGGTGAGTCTGGACGCCCCCCCTGCTGCCCTCCTGCACCAGCCCCCAACCCAGGCCTGTCCTCCAGGCTGATGCTTCCCATGACCCCAAAGAGCCCCTCTTTCCCTCCACGGCCTGTCATGCTTCCTGACAAACCTTTCAGGTGCCATTCAGAAGGAAGGGAAGCCTGCTAACCCGCTGCCTAGGTGGGGACACTGTGACGAGGGGCAGCCCTGCCTCCGGTCATGTGGTGAACAAGAGGCAAAGCCTCTGGGCTCTGAGGAACTGACCCACTGCTAATGGTTCCCTCAAGGGGTGGGGGGGGCATCAGAGGCCAGGGCCCCAGCCAGCCCCAGCCAGAGCCCTTCCACTTCTGACCTCCCAGCCAAGCCACGCAGCTCCTGAGAGATGGAGGCCGCACCCCACTTTACAGGCCAGAGTGGGACGGGCCCTGCACTCACCTGCCCTGCCTAAAGTAAAGGCATCCTGGTCTATTCCAGAACCTGAGCAGAGAAACCTTCAAATTCAGAACACCTGGTGCCTTAATGGTGGCATGTCACACAGAGGTGGGAGGTCCGTTCTGGTCCCGGGGAAGACAGCTCCTTTCTGGGCATCATGGGGCCTGTCCCACCGCCCCAGGGGTGCAGGGGCAGAAGTAGGTGGGACTCCCCTGTGGGCTGCTGTTCTGGGAGCCACGCAAAGGCCATCTTCCTGAAATCGGTCTGGCTGTCTGGGCAGGTGCTTATGTGATCACACGTGTGTGTGGTGTGTGGATGCGTGTGCATCGTACCCAGGGCTCTGTGTGGGGTGCACGTGCCCTCGTGTGTCTGGGCACGAGCCTATCGGGTGTGGTTGCTGGGGGTGCCCCTGGGGCTGGGCGCCCCTGTGTCAGGGACACTATGTCCACTTACAGTGACTCCACAGAGGGCTCCTGGAGGCCTCAAGGCCACTGAAGGGGGTTCAGCCCCCGCTGGGGGGTCTGGGGCACCCAGAAGCCCTGCCCCTCTGGTCTCCGTGTCCCCGTTTTTGCTGTGAGACCAAACTAGGGCGGGCTGACCAGGAGGCCAGTGACCACCTGGTCCCCCTAGGGCCTCTGACATCCAAAACAACCTTCCCTCTGCCCCCCACCCCCTGCCCCCGAGGCCCCAGAGCTGGTTGGGTGGAGCCAGGGCCACGACCCAGCCCTCCGATACCTTTCGGACTCTGCCTCCTTACTGTTCACAAACCAGTTTGATATGTGCAGTGTCATTGAGCTTGTGAGGGAAAGAGACCCAGAGGGGAGCAGTGGGGTTTCCAGGTCACACAGCAAGTCAGCATCCAGGCCCAGTTAGAACTGGGGCCTCCTGATCCCCAGCCTTGACTCTGCCTTCTCTTCCCCTCCTCACAAGGGCTCTGAGAACCCTTCTAATGGGGCCCCGATGTGTTTCCACCATTAGCCACACTCCTGACCCTCCAGCGGGGAGAGAGCTTGCCCACAGGCCCAGCGCATCGCTCCCACCAAGAGGCTGGGAGAACGTTGTCCTCACCGTGGCCCCCATGGTTCCCCATCTCTGCTCTCGGGTCAGCACTGCCAGACCTCCTTTTGTGTGTTGGTGACAGACTGTCAGAGGGAAAGGCACAGTCCTCCCACCCCACTCCCAGCTGCAGCAGATGCCCCAAGCCACCATCCAGTCCTGAACACATGCCTCCAGTGACAGGGACCTCACTACCTGCCTCCTTCCCTTCCTCTCTCCCAAGACAGTGCACTCAGTTTCCAAATGGATGTGGCCTCCTCAGTGTTGGTGAGACTCAGAGACACTGAATGATTTAGCCTGGTTCTCACAGCTAGAAAAAGGCTGAACCAGGACTTGAATCCAGCTGTGTGACTCCAAAGTTGGACTTGATATCCTGGAAAGGAAACATGCTCAGAGAGGGGCACTGACCTGCCCCAGTCACAGAGCAGAGGGAGGCAGGCAGAGTCCCTGGAAACACCCACCAACCCCCAGACTCCAGCTGGGGCTGCCACTCCTGCTGTCTCTGGTGCCGCCACTCCTGCTGTCTCTGGTGCCCTCGTCTGGCCACTGCCCACTGCTGCACTGACCGCTCAGCTAGGCACCCGCAACTGCTGACCAAACCCAGCCTGCACTTTGTCTTACAATTTCAGACCTCAGTTTCCCAGCTGTTCCACAGAGCAGGGGTTAGGGGACCCCCTCCAAAGACATTGTCTGCAGGCTCAATAATTTGCCCTTTTCTGAGGAGGGATGGCCTATCTTTAATTGCCCCCCCTTCCCAAGGGCCCTGTCTGTCAGACTCTCTGGTCCTGTGGGCATTGCAGGGGCACAGAGGGGAGCATAGAAGAGCCAGACACCCCAACCCCAGAGACAGAGAGATAGTCCAGATGGGGGGTGGGCAGACACAGAGACAGAACTGGACAGAGGGACAGACATTGGAACACAGCACTCAGATGAAGAGAGAGGCCCTGAGGCTCAGATATGGAGAGGGAATTATTGAGACAGAGGCAGAGAGGCTGAGATGCTGAGAACTCGAACAGACTCCGAGGAGGGAAACTGAGGCTGTTTTCTCTGTCAGTCACAATCCTCCGGGAAGTCGAGGGCAAGTGGAGGGAGCGGACCTGAGGCCCTGGCGGCCTGAGCTAAGATGTCACTCTTTTTATCTCAAATTGGGATGGTTTAATTTGCCGTTAAAGCTGTCTCCTGGGAGGTGATGAGCTCTCTGTAACTGGAGGTGTGCAGGCAGTGAGCTGTCATCCATGACCTCGCAGGCCCATACAAGAGGTGTGTTGGGATATGTCCCTGTCTGGGGGGCTCTGGCTGCACACACAGGAGGGTCTCAAGGGGATTTATGAATGCTGCTTGGGGAGGGGAGCCTGGGAAGACTTCCTGGAGGAGGTGGCACAGTGGTAGAACCAGCCTTGAGCAAAGGCCTGGAGGCTCTAGTCCAGGCAGTCCTGCTCTTGGCTTTCCCTCAGGCCTCCTGTGCGCCCCTACACAGAGCTCATGAAATCACATGCCTCTGATCTTGGAGTGCACCAATCAGAGATAAGGAGAGATAGCAATTATTGCTGGGAGAGACACATCCAGGGACACTTCCATAGCATCTTCTTTGTGCCTAGGCCTGTGTCAGGTTCCCTGGGACAGAGGTGGGGTACAGGGTGGGCAGGGGGAGAGAGAGAAGATGAGGATGAGTTAGCTGGAACTTCTTGGTTCCTAGGGACTGAAACCCAATCAAAATGGGTTAACAAGGGAGGATGAGGGTATTAACTGGTTTGTGTAACTGAAAAATCAGTGTGGGCTTCAGGCCTGGCTGGATCCTCCCTGATGAGGGTGCAGGAGCATGTTCTATGGGAAGATGAGGAACTCAGGTTGGTCCCATTGGGTTCTCCAAGGAAGCTAGGCAGGATCTTCTCAGCTCTGCTTTCCTCTGTGGAGGCCTCATTCTCAGGCAGGCTCTCTGCCCTCAGAGTGGAAAAATGGCCACCAGCAGCCCTGGGGCACAAAAGCGTCTTCTCCTCCAGAGTTCCAGCAAAAGTCCCAGGTCCATCTCTTATCGGCTGTGGTTGGGTCATGTGCCCATCCCAGAACCAGTTGTTGTGGCCAAGGAAAGGGAATGTCCTGACTGGTGGAGCCTGGTTGGGTACCCACCTCGCTTCAGGCACTTCTGCTGGAAAGCAGAGTGTGATCAAAGGTCCTGGGGCAGGGAAGGAACACCCAAAGAGTCACTAGGGCTAGGCTGAGGGAGCATGAATAGAGACAGGGAGAGGAAGTGGAGGAGTGAGCAGGGCCACTGGCTCAGGCCTCTCAATGCTGAGTTGAGGGATATGGGCTTTCTCCTGCAGGTGGTGGGGAGCCATGGAAGGGTGTCTAACAGGGGAAGGCCCAGGGCAGGCAGGTGCTGGGGTAGGGGGTGGAGGCCAGAGGCAGGACAGCTGTGAAGAGGCAGCAGTGATAAGAGGTGAGGGTGAGGCCAAGGCAGAAGCAGCGAGCATGGAAGACAGGTCATCATCCCAGCGGGCCCCGCACGGGGGGTGGCCACAGCTCAGCTTCTGCCCACCGTTGCTGCATCAGGACATGTGCCCAGCATGGCCAGAGTTCCTGACTTCTCAAGAGCAGTGGGAAATTGGAAATTATGGGTGAAAGGAACATCTCTTGGTTTTTAGAGGTTGATGATTCAGTCAAAACACTTACAGACATAAATCATCAGCCTGACTTGTCTGCAGACTGCACGTTGATGAACCTCTGAGCCCCGGTGTGGGCCCCAGCTCTGAACTCAGTCCCTCCTGGGCCCGGAGCCTGGTCTTGCCTCTCTCCAAGGGTGCTCTGCCCAATAGCCCGTGGCCCAAGGCTATACCCTGTATCACCAGCCACATGCCCTGTCCTCCCTGCCGCACGCGAGCTGCCCCGGCATCTGCCCCAGCTCCTCTTGTGTCTCAGCCTCCCCACAAGAAGCCCTCTGGGTTCTTTGATGAAAGCCAAGGGGAGATGGGAAGGATGGAGGGATGCAAAGAATGGGGGCATGAGAGGGAGGGTGCCGTGTCCAGGCTGTGAGCCTGGGGGTTGGGGCAAGTATGGCCCCGTCCTTCAGGATGAGGGCACCAGAGAAGGAAGTTCTGTGGGAAGATGAGGCGTTCAGTTTGGTCCGGTTGAAGTTTTGTTTTGAGATAGATTTCACAAGTCATAACGTTCACCCTTTTAAAGTACACAAGTTGGTGGATTTTAGTGTAATCACGAAGTTGTGCAACCATCACCACTATCTAATTCCAGAACGTTTGCGCTATTCCAAAAGGAGCCTCACACCCCTTAGCAGCCACTCCCCGTCGCGCCTCCCTACCCCTTGCTCTGCCTATTTTGGACGTTTCATAAAGATCAAATCGTACAATATGTGGCCTTTTTGTGTCTGGCTTCTGTCACTTAGCACCATGTTTGCAAGGTTCGTCCACGTTGGTTGTAACACGTTTCAGTTTTCAGTCCTTTTAATGGCTGAATAATATTCCACTGTATGGAAATTCCACACTTAGCTGGGCATTTGGGTTGTTTCCACTTTTTGCTTGTGAATAATGTTGTGAACATTTGTGTATAAGTTTCTGTGTGGACATGTTTTCCGTTCTCTTGGGTATTCGGTTCTAGGAGTGGAGTTGCTGGGTCAAATGGTAATTCCATGTTTAACTTTCTGAGGACCTTCCAGACTGTTTTCCAAAGGGTCAAGTTAAGTTGGAGGTACCTATGAGATGTCTGGGAGGGGGGTGGGAGGGTAGGCAGGGCAGGGGGGGAGGAATCTGTGTCACCAAACAGTTGGAGGTTCAACATTTGCATAAGTTCTTTTTTTTTTAAATGTTTATTTATTTGGCTGCACCGCGTCTCAGTTGCGGCATGCAGGATCTTCGCTGGCATGTGGGATCTAGTTCCCTGACCAGGGATCAAACCTGGGCCCCCTGCATTGGGAGCACGGAGTCTTAACCACTGGACCACTAGGAAAGCCCCTATATAAGTTCTTTGAGTGCAGAATTTTGGTTTGTTTTTCCTTGGCACATAATAGGGGTCCGATAAATAAATATCTGTTGAATGACTGAATGTGTGGAACTGAATCTCGGAGGAGAGTGCAGAAGTGGAGATAAAAAATCGGGGACAAAGTGTGCCCGCAACAGCACACACAAGGTTCTGCCTGGGCTGAGAATGGAAGCCAGAGGATGGGGACAGATCGACATTTAAGGAGGAATTGGTGAAGGAGGACCAGAGACCGTAAATAAATAGGATTATTTTATCACGTGCTTGCTGCATGCCAAGCACTGTGTTAATTTCCTTAAAAAGAACTCATGGGAACGTCCTCCACACCATCACCTAGACTCTTTTTCTTCCTGGAGCCCAGCCCACGGCTCAGTGAGGGGTAGGGCCTTGCTTGTAAATATCTGTGGAACGATCAGCATCTTTGAGGTAGGTGCCTTCACCTCCTTTTACTGAGACGTCTAGTGCTCAGAGAGGTTTAGTCTTTAGCCTGAAGCCACGCAGCTGGTGAGTGGCGGTGCTGGTGTGTGAACCTCGGCCTCTGTGACTCCAGAGGCCACACTCTCAGCCACTCCACCATGGCTGTTGAAGAAGAGAGACTACTGAGGATGAGGAGGAGAGAATGGAAAAGAGAATTTCTGGAAGGGGAGGGGCTTCTGAAGATGCCAGTGTCTTTGGCATCAGACCCCCTTGGTGGCCTTCCTGGGGTGTTGACCACAAGACCGGATCACGGAGAGCATGGCTTTGGAGGGAGAGGCCTGGCGCCATGGTCATTCCGGTATTATCAGAACCGAGGTCATTGATGTCAGATTTGGGCCACAGGACTGACAGCCCCTGGGAACGGACACAGCCTGGAATGGCTACATCAGCCCTGGGGCACAGCCTCCGTGTGGCTCCTGGCAGACACATTGATGCCAGACTGCTCAGTGGCGGGGCCAGGGTCCTGGGCTGGGGAGCCTCGAGCCTGGGTCTGCCTCTGACTCGGGAGGGACACTCCCTCAGGCCTCAGTTTTTCTATCTATACGGTGAGGAGTTGGTTCTGAGCAAAGAGAGAAATGCTGCTACTAGGATGTCAGGGATCGGGGGGCCCAGGAGGCAGGCCGGTGACCTCTCTCTCCTGCAGCGTGTTCAGAGTGCGGAGCAGCTCCCCGTCATCCCCCTCAGTAGCAACTTCACACTTGGACCTGGAGCCAGAGGCCTTCCTGGAGGAAGGAACCTAAGGAGACTGGGGGAATAGGTGATGGCCCACCCTCCCTGACGGGGCTGGAGGCAAGCAGGCAGGCTCAGGCTTTGTCATGCCTCACCTGTTGCCATCTGAGACCTGCAGGGGGCAGCAGTGACCACGCTTAAGCTTGGGAGGGGTTGTCTGGGCTCCAGCACCAGGCTTTGGGGGTTGAGGGGGCTTGGAGAAGGAGAGGAGTAGACTATAGGAGGGGAGAGGACGACATTGGTGGGCTGCCTTCCTGGAGCCTGGAGCAGGGAGACAGCCCCCAGAGAGCTAGTGGTGACTGGGAATAGGAGGCCTGGAGAACTCCGTCATGGGTCCTGAGCTCTGGGGGACAGAAGAAGGGCTCTGAGCTCTGCTTTGGACGGGTGGGCTAAAGGTAGGGTGAGGGGTGACAGGGGCAGAAACACACCTCCCCACAGTCAGCCACAGCCACAAGTGTGCTCACAGATTTGCCCTGGAGATACACAGCTACACACTCTGATGGATACCATGGACACACACACACACACACACACACACACACACACACACACAGAGTTACAATGAATCGCCAAGATTCTTTCCTGAAGGAAGGGGACCACACCCTGGAGAGAAGTATTATCCACAACTCTCACTTGTAAGCTACGGAAACCAAACCCAAATTGGCTTAAATAAAGGAAAAGAATTTATTAACTTATATAACTGAGAAGTCCAGAAGTGACTTTTCAACATGCTTCAGGTGTGGCAGGATCCAGGTGCTCAAGCAACATTGTCAGGGGTCTGCCCCTCTCCATCTACTGGCCTGGCTTTTCTCTAAGCTGGCTTCATTCTCAGGCTTGCTGTCTCCGTGAGGTAACACAGATGACTAACCATACCTTGCTTAGCCACCCAACAGAGAGGACGTTTCTTTCCCAGTAATTCCCAGAAAAATTCGGGCTGCGTTGCTGAAACTCCTCAGGGTTGTGTGCCCATCCTTAGACCCATTGCTGTTGCTAGGGCAATGGAACATTGATTGGCAAACCCTGGTCGTGTGCCCCCCACTGTGGGGCTAGGAGGGAGGTTGACCCCACTAAACCTCCCAGATTGGAAGTGGAGAACCCAGAGGAGCAGGGGTTCTTGATGCTGGGAGGGGAAGGCCAGAATCTCCCGAGAAAGCTGGGAGACCTCCAGCCTGACCCACACCCACAAGGGCCTCATCTGGGGCCAGATGCTGTGAGCCCTTCAAAGGGCCACTTGCCCCTCCGGTTTCCCTTCCAGTCAGTCCCCCTCCCCAAGAGCTCCCAGCATGGCTGAGATAATAGTAGCTAATGTCTATACAGTGCTTAGCCCATGCCCGTTTCCATTCCAAGTGCTTTCACAGTCATTAACTCACAACATAAGTAGTATTGGTACTATTATTGTTTACATTTTACAAGGAAACTGAAACAGAGAGGGATTTGCCCTAAACAGAGACTAGTTTACCCTCATACAGCCTGTGAGATTCAAGCCCAGACTCTCGGGCACCAAAGGCCAGGCTCTCGGCCATCATCATACTCTGCTGTTTCTCAGCGGGAAGAGCTCAGGAAGGAAGGAGATAGGGATGAAGACTGGAGTCCAAGCAGCTTGGCCTCCAACAAATGCTACTCTTGGAAAAGGCTCTGAAAGAGACCTTCAGGGGCTCTGCTCCCTGGCCAACCAGTAAGAGTATTTTCATAGTGAAAAGAATGGTAGAACCCTAGGCACAGGCCAGCAGGGGGAGCAGGTGAGGGTTTCCAGCCTCCAGTCCCAGATGTAGCTTTAGGAACGGAGAGTGGCTCAGAGATGCGTCTGGGGAGGGGAAGGGAAAGGACTTGACACGTCCAGCTGGTGCCGGAAGGGGCGGTGGCCCACAGCCTCATGCCATCCTTGAATGGCTCCGGCCAACTCTGGCCCCTCTGCCCCCCTGCAGGTGGGTGTTTGTCTATGAGAAGGGCTACCAGACCTCGAGTGGCCTCATCAGCAGCGTGTCTGTGAAACTCAAGGGTCTGGCTGTAACGAAGCTCCCAAGCCTGGGCCCCCAGGTCTGGGATGTGGCTGACTACGTCTTCCCAGCCCAGGTGAGCAGACTCGGGGGTGCACCTTCCACCCACAGGGCTTGCTGGCTCAGAGCTGGGTTAGGCTCCGTCCCACCTCCCTGGGGGACCAGCCTAGCTCCTCTCTCTCTCTGGGCCTCAGATTCCCTGTGAGTGAGGGGCGGAAGCAGCCTCATAACATCACCCCAGTCTGATGTCGTGGGTTATGGAGGCTGCTGGGTGTCCTGTGGGTTCTGGGGGCTTGCTAGGGCAGTGCTTGGGTTCTTGGGGCTCTTCTCCCAGCTCAGAGCCCTGCCCTCCCCTCCCCCTGCCTCTCACTTCCAGGGGGACAACTCCTTTGTGGTCATGACCAATTTTATCGCCACCCCCCGGCAGGCCCAAGGCCACTGTGCAGAGGTGAGGACTGTTGCCCATCCCCCCTTCTTGGACCCACAGGGGAAAATAACATAGAAGAGGAGGCCCCCTTGGGCATTGGAGGGGAAGCCAGGTAGGCTTCCTGCGGCACCACAGTGGTGGAATCTCAGGCATAAGTTCACACCCGGTAATGGCCCACCACTGGCGGTTGCTGAGGCTTCCCTCCCAGCTGTGTGCCACGCAGGATGCTGAGCCTCAGTGCCTGCCCAACCCCCAGGCCCCAACCTCCCCTACCCCTGCTGTGACATCAGCACTAGGGCAGCTGGGCATGAGCCCAGAGGGTCCTGGGAGGGGACTGGGGGAAGGAGGCTGTGATTAAGCGTCACTCCAAAGGGGTCTGAGACTCTGCCCCACACCCTAGGGCCATGCAGGGGGCGGGGGGATCTTCTTAGGACCCTACCCAGGGGACCTGGGGCCAGCAGCTCTCCCCTTCCCCAGAACCCAGAAGGGGGCACGTGCACGAATAATAGTGGCTGCACCCCGGGAAAGGCAGAAAGGAAGGCCCAAGGTAAGGTCGGCCTCCTCCTGTCCCCCTCCACAGCCTGTCAGTTCCAGGCTTCCTCCACCAGGATGTCCTTCCTGCTCTCTCTCTTCCCGCCACCTTGACCTTGGCCTCCCCTGTCCCAGAACCAGCCAGGCTTCTGCTCTTGGGCGCCCCATCAATGGGGGCTCCTAGGAGTGGGGCCTGGGGGTTCTCCTCTGCACCCCCAGCTTGGGGTGGGCACCCAGGGGTTCCACCCTTGCTCCAGGCATCCGCACAGGCAAGTGTGTGGCCTTCAACGACATCGTGCATACGTGTGAGATCTTTGGCTGGTGCCCCGTGGAGGTGGATGACAACATCCCATGGTAATGCCCTGTCCTTCCAGGGAGCTGGGAGCAGGGTCCCCAGCCCAGACTAGAGGAGCATCTGGATCTGTGCTCTGTCCCCCCTTCTTCCAACCCCACCCTCACCCCATCTGTGCAGCTCAGGCCAAAGATGCCCCAGCCTCTGCTCAAGGGGCCTGAGAGTCCACATTACATCATGCCCACCCCTCCAATGACTCAGGAAGATCCCATAGGCTCTCACAGCCCCACACGCCAAGCCCAGCTCTGGTAGGCACACGAAGGACTCCTGGGGAGGGGGCAGTAGGTGAGTGCCGTCTCCTCCAGCCCTGCCCTTCTCCGAGAGGCCGAGAACTTCACTCTCTTCATCAAGAACAGCATCAGCTTTCCACGCTTCAAGGTCACCAGGTTTGTGGGAAAAGCGGGCAGAGATGCAGGCGGAGGCTGCTCCAGCCGGTCTTAACCTGTCACCTCTGTCACCCTGCACTCATGCTGAGTTCCTTCTGGAGGCAGAAGCTTGGGCTGGGCCCCTGGGGTGGGCTGCCTTCAGTCTCCAAGGGCTAGGGGAGGGGCGTCTCTAGGGCCCGGGAGGGGTCCCCAGAGCTCCCAGGCATGGTGGGTGCCCTCCCAGCTGGCATGCTGCCACCACCAATGCCGTCTGCCCCTGTAGGCGCAACCTGGTGGAGGAGGTGGATGCCGCCTACATGAAGACCTGCCTCTATCACAAGACCTTGCACCCACTGTGCCCAGTTTTCAAGCTCGGCTATATGGTACAAGAGTCAGGCCAGAATTTTAGCACCTTGGCCGAGAAGGTATGGTGCCAGCCGAGTGGGGAGGGCTGGGCCCCCAGATCATCAGGCCCAAAAAGACTTTTCAGGCCCAGTTAACCCCCGCACCGCACCCAGTCCCTAGCGTGGGCCGAGCATATATATAGATCTATCCCCTAATACTGGGGGCCCCTGTGGTTCAGGCCTGTGTCCTCAGCAGGGCCTGGCATGGACCTGGCACAGAGGAGGTGCCCAGAATGAATGGCCATAGGCAGATGTCACTTGGCTGTCTTCCGAGGGCCCAGTGTTTTTTAAATATTAGATACAAGCAGCTTAAATCCCATGGCCCATGGCCCTGGGAAATCCTGTGCCTGCCCAGGTTTCCTGGGAATTCTGGAGGCTGAGATGCACACAGTCACGTGGGATTCCCAGAGAAACGTTACCTTATAAGGAGCACAGACCTGTCTGACTGGGTTCAGATCCTGGCTCAGACAAGTCTCTTACCTTGTGAGTCTGCGCTTTTGCACCTGTAAAGTGGGAGCAGTAATAGTGCAAGTCTCTCGGGATTGCCTTGAGGGCACGGGACAGCACTTCAGGGTGGCCTGGCCCAAGGCACCCTAGGTACATGCTCCCTTGTGAGCCTTATCATCCGCTCCTGTGGGATCCAGGGATGGAAATCAGCCCCTCTCTGTGACATCACACACCAAAACGACTCACCCACAGTGCCTTTATGGAGAACACGGGTCAGCAAACTTTTTCTTTAAGGGGCCAGAGAATAAGTATGGGCCACAGGTCACATGGTCTCTGTTCTAGCCACCCAGGTCAGCTGCTGTAGGGCAAAGGCAGCCACAGGCAATGTGAAAACAGATTCGGCCCTGAGGCCTCAGTTTGCCAACCCCTGGAGGGGGTTTACACAGTAGCAACACACAGGACCAGAAAGCTGAATGTTAGCTTCCCCTGTTCCTAAAAATCTCCCTGCCACCCCCAGTAGGAACTTCTCACCCATCACCATTGTCGGTAGGCATCTAGCCTCCCGCCTAGCTGCCCAGCTCCACACGCAACTCTCCTCTTGCTCAGCCCACCTGTCCCTGATCCTTGCCTCGCCCAGAGGGGCTTCACTTTCTCAGGTTTTCTCTTCCCAGCCCATGTCTTTACAGACTCCCTCTTTAATTCAACAGCTATTTACTTGCCTCCTGCGCTGTGACTCAGGAGTCAGTGCAAATGAGACAGACAGCTCCACCCTTGTGGAGTTTACAGTCTTGGAAGAGATGCGTTAATAATCACACAAAATAAAGGTGTGGTTACAAAGTGACACGTGTTCTAGAAGAGAACACAGAGGGAATCACAAGGGCATATTTTAGACTGGGGGTGGTGGTCAGGGAAGGCTTCCCAGGAGAAGTGACCAAAGGATGAGAAAGAACCAGCCTTGTGGGGAATGGTGGTGGGCGGGGGTGGGGGTGGGTGGGGGGAGTGACTGCTTGTGCAAAGACCCTGAGGTAGGAAGAACCTGGTGTATTCTAGAAACTGTCAGAAAGCTGGAATGTGATGGGTGGGAGGCAGGACCAGAGAGGGTGATGGGACCTCAACCCTGAAGCAGCTCCTCAGTGTCTCTTCTCAAACAGACAGAAAACAGCTGCACCAGCTGTAAGGCAGGAGTTCTTGATCCTAAACCCCGGATCTTGAGGGCCTGTGTCCCTGGTAGGGCGGGGTGGTAGGCATCACCATCGACTGGCACTGTGACCTGGACTGGCATGTGCGACACTGCAAACCCGTCTACGAGTTCCACGGGCTGTATGAAGAGAAAAAACTGTCTCAAGGCTTCAACTTCAGGTGCCTGCCGGGCCCCCACCAGTGCATCCTTCCTTGGCGTCCTGCGGGCTTTTCTACTCCCAGAACCCCTTAAGGCCAAGCAAGTGTCCCCGGGAGGGGAGCAGCGGATCCTAGGAAACTCCCATTCTCCCGGAATTGACCAAGCAGGGAGCACGGGCCCAGAGGCCTGAGCCCTGCCCCTGGCTCTCGGTTCCCTTGAGGCCCACCTGGCCAGGACTGGCTGGGGAGATTGCCCACATCAGGAGTTAGGGCAGCGGTTGAGTACAGCATTCCTGGAATGAGGCCTGCGATTCCCCCTCTATATAATGTTGGGGGGCACGGGGCTGTCCTCATGGACCTCTAAGGGCTCCTGTATCCCTGATGCTGTGGAAACTCTGGACCCAAGACAGTTCTCCATCACCCACCCTCTCCTGCAACCTCTCCCCTTCCCCAAGGTTTGCCAGGCACTTCGTGGAGAATGGGACCAACTACCGGCACCTGTTCAAGGTGTTTGGGATTCGCTTTGACATCCTCGTGGACGGCAAGGTGAGTGTCCAGTGTGAGGGGTAGCCAGAGACACACTCTCAGTTCCTGCCGGTGCTTGTTGGGTGTCTGTGGTTAGAGGCGACAGGAAGTTGGATGGGCCTCATTCAGCACTTCTACATCTGATAACAGAGGGACCCAGATGCTGTTGAGGGCAGGGCTTTCCAGCCTGTGACCACACCTCCCTCACTGTCTCCCCTTGTCCAGGGAGGGCAGAGTCAAGGTCAAAACCCAGGGCTCCCAAGCAGCAGCTGGGTCTCCATGCAGAGCCAGAGCCGTGGGCAGCAGGCTGTGGGACCAGCTGCCAGTGGAGGGTGGGGAAGGCCCCTTGCTCCCGGCCCGGTCTCAGCGCTCCTGTGGAAGGCCTTTTCCACCAGACCCTTCTGACTGTTAACCTTCTTTCCCCTGGGCCCTGCCACCAGGCTGGCAAGTTTGACATCATCCCCACCATGACCACCATTGGCTCTGGGATTGGCATCTTTGGGGTGGTAAGTGCTGAGGTCATGGGGTCACTGCGCCGGGGTCAGGCCCTCCCCTTCCACACCTCAGCAACAAGTCTCCCATCCCAGACCTGACCGAAATTGTTCCCTATTACTGAGCCCACCCCACCTCCCTAGACCCGCACACAGTATGTCTGAGGAAACTGGGGCCCAGAGCTGGGGCAGGACAGAGGTGGGGAGTGGAGGGTCCTGTCCCCACCCCCAGGTTCCCGTGCGCCGCCCCTCAGGCCACGGTTCTCTGCGATCTGCTGCTGCTCCACATCCTGCCCAGGAGGCACTACTACAAGCAGAAGAAGTTCAAGTACGCGGAGGACATGGGGTCAGGGCCGGTAAGAGAACTCCCGGAGCCAGCCCTGCAGAGGCCCCAGGCCTGCGTGTCTGTGCCGGGGAACCAGCTGCTTCCCCCGGGATGACTTTCATCCCCCCAATGTTTACACAGGAGGCGCACGACCCTGCGGCCACCAGCTCCACCCTGGTTCTGCAGGACAACGTGAAGACATCCTGACCTCTGTCCCCCCCCTCCTACTGGACACAGCAGGCAGGGAGCCTGGTGGGGTCTCAGCCAGGGTGGAGGGGTCTCCCCAGGAGCGCTCCCACCCTCTCGGCCAGGCAGACACCAGGTTGCCGGAAGCTCAGGGTGGACTCTGGGAGAGTCCTGCACAATTCTGGGCTCTGGCTCCAACTCTGCAGCCCCCAAGGGAGCCTCACACCAGCCTCAGCCACTCCTGGCCCCAGGTTTTATGCCTCTCCCTCTGGGCCCTTGTCCATCCATCCTACTCCCTCATGTCTCCAGACCTCTGCTGTCCCATATGGCAGCCACTAGCCATCGGTGACTATTTAAATTAATTAAGATTGAATAAAATTAAAACTTCAGTTCCTCAAATAGCCACATTACAACTGCTGAATACACGCATATGGCTGTGGTTGCCCTATTGAACCACATGGAACGTTTCCAGCATCGCAGAAAGTTCTGTTGGACAGCTCTGCTTGAACCCTGTTTCTTACTGACCCCAGATTTCCCTGGGATGCTTATCAACAGTGCTGGCACCGGGGGATTCCCTGGCAGTCCAGTGTTTAGGACTCTGCGCTTTCATTGCCAAGGGGCCTGGGTTCGATCCCTGGTCAGGGAACTAGGATCCCACAAGCTGCGAGGCCAAAGGAAAAAAAAAAAAAAAAGAAAAGCAGTGCCAGCAGCTGGGTGCGCCCCAGACCTCCGGGACCAGAAACTCCACGTCTGGTCACATGGTCTGCAAGCACAGCAAACTCTTCAGGTCATTTTCAGGACCTAAGTTTTAGAACCGCTCCTGATCAGGTATCAGACTTAGCTGGGGCCGGCATCCCCTGGCAGGTGCGGGCCTTGAGCAGGTGTGTGGTGTGCTCACAGGCCACACGGTGTCTCATGCACTCCTCCCCCACGTGCACACTCACCCGCATGCACGCTCACCCGCACGCACAGCCCCCCCTCCCATCCACACTGTGTGTTTGAACAGCTTGGGCCCTGCAAACACAACCATCTGAACACACCTACACCCCCAGGCGCAGACTCATGGTCCATGCCACCCCGCCTCTGTGGGGATGTGCTTCTCCTCAAGTGTGTCAGGCCAGGACAGCCCCTTCTAGTGATGAATCCTTACTCAGCTACCTCTGGTCGGCGTGGGAGCCTCACCCGAATCCTGGGCTCTCTGCCTGTGAGCCAGCCCCAGCTCCCGGGGCCTGCCCGGCCCTGTGTGAACACAAGGTCTGGGAAATCAAGGGCTGGAGTGTAATAAGAGGATTGGTGAACGAGTTCAAACCTCTGCCTTCCGCCCTTTCTTCCCAGCCCTCTCTGAAACCCAGTGTCCGCAGCTGTGAAACACGGGGCTGAGCTGAGCGATCTTTGAGATCCTTTTGGGTCTCTCCGTGGGAGGTGGTGAGCTGACCCTTATGCAGAGGCAGTGCTGGGCATCAGCTCACCTCTATCCAGGGTCCGCTGTCCTGGCACGGCCCCAGTCATTGGAGATCTTCCCAACCCTCCTCACGCCCCTCCCCCGGCTTTGAAAGGCCCGGCACTGGGACAAGCAGAGACCCCAGGAGTGGCCTCATGAAAGCAGGGGTGAGGAAGGGGCTGGCTGTCCCAGGAGGGAGATCGGATGGAATCCCAAAGAGGGGAGGAAGGTCTTGACTGGAGACAGTGTGGAAGGATCCTCCAGGGACCCTGCTGTGGGCATGACCCTCTGGCCAAGCAGGGTCTCTGGGCACCCCCATCACCATGCTCTGTCTAGACCAGTGTTGTCCGACACCAGTGATGGAACAGTGTCTATCTGTGCTGTCCAATGTAGTATTCACATTGTGGACGTTAAGTATTTAAAATGTGGCTCATGCAACCAAGGAACTGAATTTTTTATTTTATTCATTTGAATTTAACTCGCCACGTATGGCTAGTGGCTACCATATTGAACATCACAGGCTAGCCCCTCCCCTCTCCCTCAGGCCCTTGGCCTCCTGCCGTCTTCCCCGGCCAAGAGCCATCCCTCGGATTTTACAAGACAGGCACTCCCTCTTCTTCCCTCCCTTCCTTCTCCAGATCTACCTGCTTGTGCACCTCCAGTCCCCTTCCCTCCCGAGTGAGCAGAGGATTCCTCCCTGGAAATCATGCCTCCCCCAGCCTGGAGGCCGCCTCTCCTCTCTCCCGCTCCCCTCCTGCCTCCTCGCAGCCCACATTTCCCTGCTGCTCTGCCTGCTCTCCGTTCACTGCCACCACCATTCCAGAAAGACCAGTCTACACTTCCCTCTGGGTCCCACCCTCTACAATTGGCCTCCAGCCCCTACCCCCACTTCTAGATGCCCTTGCCAAGGTTACCAGCGGCGTCCTTGTTGCCAGATGCAAGCAGACACTTCAGCCCATATCCTGCTCAGCCTGTCAGCCTCTGACACTGTTGGCTGAGCCCTCCTTTGTTGAAAGATTTCCTTCCAGCAGCTCCTAGGACCCACCCTCTCCAGATTTTCCAGTCAGCCTGGAGTGTAGGGATAAGATAGTTTTCAATTGCAACTCTGTCACTGTGTGTCCTTGGGCAAGTTGCTTAACTCTCCAAGCCTCCTCTGTGAGTCAGGGGTAATAATAGCCTCTACTCAGGTTGGGGTAAGATAAGATGCATAAAGTACCTAGCACAGAGCCTGGCACACAGTAGTGCTCTGCCCCTGCCTCTATCCTCTCTTTCAATGGCAGAGTCAGCTAGCTGTCCCCAGGTTCTTGGCTGGGTGTGTGGCTGCCTAGAATGGAAGCTGCATTTCCCAGCCTCCTCTTGCAGCTGGGTCTGGTCATGTGACTGTTATAGCTAATTGGATGTATGTGGAAGCGTCATGTGACGCCTTCTGGGAACTTTCCTTAAAAGAGAGCTGGTGCAGATCCTTTGCCTTCTTCTTCTTCATCCTTGTCTCCATCCCACTGCCTGGAATGTGTGCGTGATGGTTGGAGCTCTAGCCACCATCCTGAATCACGAGGACAAGAGTCAAATCCAGAAGTGGCTGGAGTAGTGAGTGGAAAGAGCCACATCTGGGAGGTCTTTGTGGAGCACAGCTGACATACTGTTACCCCAAAACTGGGTTCACCTTCTGGTGGGTGTTGAGCCCAAAGACACAACCAAGCCAAAGAGTGGGAGAAGGAGACACTTATTACCTGAGGCAAGTAAGGAGAACACTGGGGATCTTTCCCAAAGCAGTGTCTCCCCGAATGGCAAAATTGTGGAAGTGTTAAGCTACGGGTACATGCATATTCGTGAAGAGGCTTGGGCAGTGTACGCATCATAGAATTGGGGCAAAGGTTGACAGAAGCGTCAGAAAAGATCAACATCATCCCTCAGGTTCTAGTTGATCTGGTGGTTGAAGGGGGTTTAAATTCTGCAAAACAGCTCTTTTAAGAAAGTATTTCAGGCTAATCTGAAGTACTCAAACAGAACTGGGAGTCTTTACAACTGCTCTATTATCTTTGCTATTGTTATTTCTCCACCTGATAACAGCTGCTTGTTCCTCCATTCTTTTGTTCCCTTATGATCATTAATTACTGAGACCTGTTCAAGGACAAGCATTGTGGCCAGGGTTAGATTACAAAAACGGCTTAGGCCAAAAATGGCTTCTCTTATGTCAAAATGCTACATCTGGTTCTTTTCCTCGGGGACCCCCTACCTCATCTGCTTACCATACCAGCCCAGGACTGTCTTCCCTGAGGCTCTTACATGGAATTTCTGTTATCTAAGTCAAAACTGATCCTACCTGGTACAGAAATTTTTTCCCCCTAAAAGCAAGTGTTCTGTCCTCAGCCCCTGTTTATTTGCCCTGAAGTTATCTCAGCCTTTCCCATGGCCCTACTATGGGTCCCTTCGGACAACTCCCAAAACTGTCTCAATGGCCCAGCCCTCTTTCCTGAACTCCAACCACACACATCCAACCCCCTAATCGCCATATCAATTAATCATTCATTCGACAAACATCTTTTAAGCAACGTGTCAGGCTTTGTGCTGGATGAATCAGGCATGGTCCTTGCCCTCAAGGAGCTCCCAGTCCAGAGGAGGAACAGGCAGGTAAACAGATGCTCACTTCAAGGAAGTCCCTAAGAGGACTCGCTAACCCACTCTGGGCAGTGAGCTCATAGGGAAGTGTGTCTGGCAGAAGGGGCATTGAACCAAGTCCTGAAAGGAGTGAGGCAGGTGATTAGGACTGAGGTCATGGAGGGCCTGATTAGATCTATTCTCAGGGTACTGGTGAGCCATGGAAGATTCCGAAGCAGGAGCTGACCAGTTGGACTTGTGTTTCTAAAATATTACTCTGGCCACCAGGTGGAGAAATGCAAGTGGGTGGGGGCCGTGCGGGAGGGCAATGAGGCTGCACGGAGCTGGGAGGCCAATGAGGAGGCTGCTGTAGCAATTCAGGTGCAAGAAGATAGTGACCTGAGCCAAGGGAGGGGCAGAGAAGCAGAAAAAAGTGGGTGGATTCCAGGGATATTTAAGAAGCAGCATGGGCAGGACTTGGTGATCTACTGGTTGGAACGAGTAAGCGGTAGGCTATGATGACTCCCAGGTGTCTGGCTCCAGACTGAGACAGGGACATAAGAGGCCAGGTTTGGGGGAGTGATATGGGGCTCTGTCTTGGACAAGCGGTGGGGTGAGGTGCCAGAGGATAGATACACAAGTGTAGAATGTAATTGAACCAAGAGTTGATGAGCTTGCCAGGGGAGAGGTGGGCTACCACGGAGGTCAAGACGTCCTGCCCCAGCTCGCCATTCCTGCTGCCTGCTCCCTTCCCCAAATGAGAATCCGACTATGACCCCAGCATTCTGTTAAAACCGCTTCCCGTTTCCCCTACCCTCCACGCAGCAGAAGGCTAAACTCCTGAGTCTACCATTCAAGGCCTTCCTCCCTGGCCCTCGGCCCGGGCCCCATCCCTTTGCTGATCTCGCTTCGCCCCTCCTCTAGTACTCACTGCGCCTCATCCCCGCCCCCCACTCCGGGGGCAGGGGTGCGCTCTTGCCCCTCCCAGGCCGAGATGTTTGGGGGACAAAGGGTTTTATGGGGGAAGCAACCGTACCCTCCAGGTCCAGCTAAGGGGCCCAGGCCGCGGCGTGGAGGGATTTCGGGGGACTCCAGATAGCCTGCCGCGAGTCGATGGGGGCGTGACGAGGCCGGTCCAGCCGCAGGGGGAGGTACCCCTACAGAGCCACCGCCCGCCGCGGCCCCTCCCTTCCAGGAGCCGGGCGGGAGTCCTGGGCTCTGATTGGGCGGTGCCGGAGGGGGGCCGCGCGGCCAGGCCAATGAGCGCGCGCCGAGAGCGGCGGCTGGCTGGGGAGCGAGCGCCGCTTGGAGCCCAGGGGCCGGCGGTCTGAGCTCCGTGATCTCGGCCCTGGATAGGCGGGCGGGGCGGGATGCGCGCCGCGGGAGCGAGCCTGGCCGTCCTCAGGGCCGCGGAGAATCTCGCTGGGCACCGAGGTAGGGGTCGGCTGGGAGGGGGCGGGGGAGCGGGAGGGGACGAACGCCTGAACGTCTGCTCGGAGCCTGCAGGCGAGAAGGATGGTCTGCGAGGACAGCCGAGAACTAGTCCATGCGGGGATCCTCCCCCTTCGGTCTGCGGGGCCCAGTCTATTAGGTGCCTCCCGGAGCCTGCTTCTGTCTGCGCCGGCATCCGGGACCGCATCTATGAGGGCGCCCCGCCGTCTGCGTCCCTCTCCCAGCTCTGGTCTGCGGGACCGCGTCCATACCTGGCGTACTACCCCAGCCCCAGCTCTTGGTGGGAGGCCGTGTCTATGCGGAGTGGGCCCAGACAGGTGAACCCACGTGTGGATCTGCGCGGAGCGCTCCTCCCACACTGCCCACCTCCGAGTCTTCGTGCTGGAGCTGGGGCGGGGGGATGAATGGGACAGATGCGACTCGAGTGGTTTTAGCTGCGCAGTCCTCCCTGGTTGGGGCGGGGGGTGGAGGAGGGCGGCGGAGGTGGATGCTGCGGTTTCGGCGGCCCGACAGGCACAGAACTGGTGGCTCGGAGGGTGCACACGTGCACAGGGACCTGTGTGTGGTGTTTGGAGGCGGGTGTGCGTGTGTCACGTGGGCACAGGAGTGTGCCTGTGTGCATTACAGGATGGAGTGGTGTGTGCGGGCGGGTCACGCGGATATCGGCGTGTGCCTGCTCCGGGAGTGGGGTGTGCGTGTGTGTGTGTGTGTGTGTGTATCTTGAGGGTGCAGGGGTGTGTAGAGAAGGCTGTGTCCCAGGTCACAGGACTGTGCCTCGGTGGGCTTGTATGGGGCTGTATATCTGTCAAGTGGGCCGGGAAGTGGGAGGAGCACACAGCTTGCGTCCTTGAGGGTGCACCGACTGCCCTCACAGCCCCCACTCCTTCCTTCAGTGCATACAGATTGAGCACCCACCGTGTGCCAGACCGTGTCCTAGGCCCACAGACTCTGGGGACTCCTGCCCCTTCCTTGGCCTCTTACCCTCAGTCCCCACAGAAGGCAGAGGGATGATTTTTTAAAACCTCATCCAAATCGAGTCACTCCCCTACTCAAAACCTTCCTCTGGCTTTCGAGTCCTCCTGGTCTCTGTCCAAAAAGACCCCCAAAGCCAAGCCCTGAGCCCCAGCCAGGAAGTGGCTCTCTGTCATGCACAGTGTGAACTTCTATCCTCTCCTCTGAAACCCGTACTCAGCAATCATGAAAGCGCTTAAATGCCACCTCCTCCAGGAAGCCATCCGTGAGGCCAGGCACAGTGAATGACTGGGCCTTGTCATCCAGGTGTAACTCTGCTTGCCATCAGGTACCTCTCACACGTGGATACCCCACTCTGGTGACATCGGCCTCCTTGCTGTTCCTCAGACAGTGCAAGCACCGTCTCACCTCACAGCATTTGCGGTTGCTGTGCCTAAAATGCCCTCCCCAGATATCCACACAGTTCGCTCCCTCACTTCCTTCAGATTCTGCTCAAATCCTGCATCAGAAAGGCCTTTCCCGATCGCCCTGTATAGATAGCACCCCCCAGTGCCTCACTCTTGATTCCGCTTGACACGATTGTATTTCTTCTCCATAGCATGTACTGTTTGACATACCATCTATTAATTCCTGGCTTTCTTGTTTGTTGCTTCTTGCCCCACTAGAAATTAAACTTCATCAGAGCAGGGACTTTGTCTTTTTGGTTCGCTGCTTTATTTCCTGGGAACTAGCACAGTGCCTGGGCATATACAGCAGGTGCTCAATGAGTTTTTCTTGCATGAATGAATGACCCTGGGTTTGCGTCCCAGAAGTCTGTGTCCCTGGCTGCTCCCTAGCCTGTGAGCCCCAGTCTGAGTCTAGGTCTCCTGCTCTCCTGTCCTCCAGATTCCAAGATCCCGGAAGGCCAGGTCTGGAAGAACTGAGACCAAATTTGCATGTTAGGAATATTCCCTCTAGCAACTGGTCTGGAGGATGGGGTGTGGTGGGGTTGGGGTGTGAGCCTGGAGGCGGGTGACCTGTGTGGCGGAAACAGGGGGGAAGGAAAGTGGAGGTCTGCGTGTGGACTTTTTAAGGAGTTGGGCTCGGTGACCTCATCCAGCACAGCAGTGGGGAGATCAGGAAGGAGATGTCTGAACTGCCCTCCAGCAGCAAAGGAGAGGGAGGTGTGTTCTGGCAGAAGGCACAGCTTGGACAAAGGCCTGGCAGCAGAACAGAGTCTGCAGTTTGGGACTTGCAGCCAGAGTGGAGAGTAAGTGTGGGGTTAAGGGGGATAAGGATGGGCAAAAGGGAAAAGATGGCTGATAAGGAGGGCTCCTGGGTTTCTGGGCTGGGAGAACTGTGAGGGGGGGCACTCGTCTCAGCAATGGGGACAGAGGAGGAAGAGCAGACTCAGGGAAATGCTGAGTTGAACTGGAGCCTCTTGGAACCGAGCTGCCAGGGAACATGGAGGGGAGGAGGCGCAGACCTGCTCTGGAGGATGCGGGGGCAGAGGGAGAGGGGAGGCCTGGAGACTCTCAGCCAAGGGCGCTCAGGATGTGCTGAGGGCTGCCGTGCGGAATCAGGCACAGAGCCCATCTCGGCGCCTGGGGCCTCCCTGGGAATGGGGGGGCGGGGGCGCGTCCTCACAGCAGGCGTCCTCGAGCATGACAGACGCCTGGGCCTCCCTCGAGGGGACCGAGTCATCCTGGGCGGGGGCGGGAGCCACAGAGGCCACCGTTGCCAGGGCCATCCAGACATTTGTCAGGAGCATAAACATGGCTCCTGTGAGGCAGCCCAGTGATGTCAAGGCCACTTTCTGTGTCTGGCCCGGGTGACTGGACCACCTCCTTACAGCTTTCCCTTCTGGCCTGCCCTCTGCCAGCCAGGGCCACAGCTTGTCTTGCCTAGATGATAGCGGGACCCCTGCTCAACCTTGCCCTGAGGTTCCCAGCAGCCTTCCAGAACTCAGGGTGAGGCCTGACTTGTACCTGAAGTCATCCCAGGAGAGGCTGCTTGAACCAGCGTGGATGAGAGCAGGATACCCCTGCTCTGTCCTGCGCTGGGCCTCCTCCGAGGGACCCAGGTGATGAGGCACATCCTGAGGGGGAGGCCTGGCCAAGCAGGGTCTGGAGCCAGGGTCTGCATCCCTTGGGAATAGCCAGACACCTGTGCATGAGGGACGTAGCCTGGGAGGAGAAGCCTGAGGGGGTAATGTGCCAGGCCACCTGGGAGCGGGGGGCAGATATGGGGCTGCGCTTTGCACGTACATCAGGGCTCGCTCTCGGTGGCCGTGCCACAGACTCATCCCAGCTCCACGTCGCTCAGGCACCATCCTCTTCAACGTTCACAGTCTCATCCATTTCCTCCCGTAGCCCTGGGAGGCGGCATGATGGTGGCTCTCTGTGCAGTTCACAGATGAGCAAGCTGAGGCCCCGAGGAGTTCAGTGACCCGTCCAGACAGCACAGCCACAGGCTGGGAGGACAGACTCGGGTAGCATTTTTCAGTGAGCGAGGGCCTGAGCCTGGCCATTCTCGGCTGCAGGACCAGGCTGGTCCCTGGGAGGCTCCCCACGCCCATAGGAGTCCTTGCTCTGTCCTGGGCCTGGGTGCCAGCCTGTCTGTCCTTCTATTTGCCCATGTGGCTCCTAGCCACCTGCTGAGTCAGTTTATATGTAGTGTGCACGGAGGCCTCAGCTTAGAGAGGGCCTTGAGAGACCCCCTGGGTGAGCCTCCAGAGAGGGGTGGGTCCTGCCCAAGACACACAGCCCAGCCCAGCAGGCAGCCCCAGGCTGGTAGACTGTTGACCATGTGGGAAGTTCAGACTTGATGCTGTGGGATCACATTGCTATGGCCCCGAGGGGCGCAGGCCCCACCCCCCATTCTGGGACACACATACGCAAAGACCTAAAGGCACACAATGCACATGAACACACTTATCCACAAGTATAGACCACACCCATAGAGTCTTGTTTCCGTGCAGATGCCCTCCTGTGTGCGTTCCACTGCCCCCGGCCCCCCCCACACACACACTGTCACCCCGAGCCTACAGCCCTGCTTACACGTACTCTCTCACGCGGACACACGGCCCTGTCTCCTGGACACGAGGCAGGAACCTGGGGCCTCCCCAGGGCGCCTCCTGCACAGACGTGCTTAGTCACCTGAATTTGATCCAGGCGGGAGGGAGGGCGGAGGGCCTGACGTCAGCCCTCACAGCTGCCTTGTGCCGCCCGCGCATCCATCTGGGCCACCACGTGTCCCAGGCAATCACAACAACGGCAGCACAACTCCGTTTTACGGGGCTTCGTCAGTGGCAGGCCTGGTTCTGAGCCCGGGAAGGGTGTTCACTCCTTTTCACAGCCCCGCGGGCGGGTGATACTGCTGTTAACCTCATTCTGCAGATGGGGAAAACCCAGGCACGGAGTGCAGTCACCTGCCCATGGGCACATGGCCAGGAAGGAGCGTAGCCTGGCAGCCTGGCTTCAGAGCCTGGGTCCTGAACCAGGTAACAGGGCCCCAAACTGGAGCAGGAAGGCTCTGCCCTGACCTGCTGTGTGACCTTGCTGGGCCCTACTTTCCCAATCTGAGAAAAGAGGGAAAGAGAGTTGAAGGAGGATGGCCTGTGGCTGGAGTAACAGCCTCAGGGAAATCCTATGCAAACTTGATGGGCTAGGGCAGCCTGTGGCCTCTGCCTGGGATGACTCTCAGTCCCCTCGGTCACTGCTGTGGACAAGAGGACAGGAGGTCCGCACACTGCCATTTGTTCCCTGCCATGGGCTTGCCTTAGGCTCCCTGGGGTCTCCTTCCCCCTCTCTGCTGTTCCATCTGTCTAATGGGGCCAGGACTGTAATGATCACTATGGCAACTACTCGTTCATTCAAAAAATATTTACTGTTTCTCTGTGCCAGGCACTGCTGCTGATGCCAGTAATCTTATGGAGACGAGGCAGACAAGAGCCCTAACCTGTGGAGTTTATATTCTGGTGGGAGAAAAAGGGCCTACAGAGTGAGGGGGAGGGGCGGCAGGGTGAGCCACCTACAGGGTGGGCCAGGCTTGTAGGGCTCCCTTTAGCCTTGGCTTCTTCCTTCCTGCAACCATCTGGTTCCCAAAGCCTCCCTGATGCTCTAATTCCATTCCACCTCCTCCAAGGAGGCCTCCATGATGCTCCAGCCCTACTCCCTTCCTCACCTACTTCAGAGAGTCCTCCCCGATGTTCTACTCCTACTTGCCACTCTCACCTTCTCCAGGGAGGCCTCCCTGATGCTCTAGCCTCACCAACCCCCACTCCCCTCACTCCTTTAGGTCCAGCGTCCATGTCTTTTCCTGTTGCCAGTCTAAATTCCCTTCTCCCTTCCTTTCTGCATGCCAACATCAGCTCCACCAGGCTTCTATTCATACAATACACTGTGTGCCAGGCACAGGGGGTCTGGACCACACCCTTACCCACAATCCATCTCCAAGTTTTGCTGTGGCCTTAGGAATCTGGGAAGGTCCTGCATCTGTGGTACAGATGGGGAGACTGAGGCTCAGAGTCAGGAAGGAGCTGCCTAGGGCCCACAGCAGGTTGGCCGGCAGGACTGGAACCCAGCCCAGGCTCCTCTGTGGCCAGTGGACTCCAGTGAACCCCGCCTCCTTGACATCTGTCAAAGCAAGGTGATGGGGGAATAAGGGGTGTAACGGAGACCACGTTCTCAAAATTGTTGTGTGGTGACAGCACAAGTTACCGCCAAACAGGAAGGGCAGAGGGTCAGGAGTCCATTTACTTCCTTTTCCTGAGAAGATGCTGAGTCTGGTCCAGGAAAGGGGAGGGGCATCGAGTGGGGTGGGGCCAGTGCTCAGCCTGGGGCAGAAATGGAGTCCCAGCCTGAGTATCAGGGTTCAGCCCTGGGTCAGGGTTCAGCCCAGAGCTGTAGTTGAGTGTGAGGTCTGGGGCTGGAGGTTGGAGGTTGGTTCGGGGTTCAAGCTGGAGTTAGTCCTTGGCCTGGAGGCTCAGACTGCAATAGGGCCAGTGTGGATATAAGGCCAGGCCAGGGGGAGCATCTCAGCCTGAACAGATGTGGGGAACATTTTAGCCACATGAATAAACTGGAAGGAAAAACCAGGAGAAATAAGTGCAGTGAAGTCTCTCTTCACAGTCACCAAAGTAGCAGCCTCCTCCTCTAATGGTCCCTGTCCTGGGTTGCCGGCTCTGCTAGGGCAGGGAAGAGAGGAATGGGAGACTTGCCCTGTAGCCCTGGAGGGTCTCCTGGAGGAAGTGAGATGGGTGGGAGAGGCTGGAGACCCAGGGAAGTCTTCCTGGAGGCAGTGAGGGGTGGAGGGGGGCCTGGATCAGCTTCCAGGCGGCCACAGCAGCAGCATTGGAATGCTCTGTTGTCAGGGAGTGGGGCTGTGAGTCACTGCGATGTCTGCTGGATGGGGGCCTGAGCTGACCTGGGGCTCTGTTTCTCCCAGTACTGCTGGGCCTCCAGTGTTCTGCCCATGTCTGTCTGTCCTGACTCCAGAGTATCAGATTCTCCCTGCTTCCCTGTGAAGCCAGGAAGGCTGATGTGACTGTGCCTGTTTCACAGATGCGGACACTGAGGTCTAGAGGGCTGGTGTGCAGCAGAGCCAGATGAGTTCCTGGAATTCCTTTAGTTAGTAGGGAGACTTGAGTTTGGATGCTGGCAACCCAGGCAGAGGGAACAGGCCAGGTAGAGACACGGAGGTGGGACTCACAGTTTGTGGCTACGATGGGAGAAGGGCCTGGAAATCTGACCTCCTTGCTCTGTGGCCGGGATTGAAGGCTTCTCTGCCCTCTTTTCTCAGGTTCCCAATAAGGCTGCACAGAGGAACCCGCTGACTGTGGCAATGGAGGGGGGCCCGGCGGTCTGCTGCCAGGACCCTCGGGCAGAGTTGGTGGAGCGAGTGGCAGCCATGGATGTGGCCCACTTGGAGGAGACGGATGGCAGCCCAGAGCCCACCAGGAACTGTGTGGACCCTTCACCACCGGCCAGAGCTGCCTCCGTGATCCCCGGCGGTACTTCAAGATGCCCCGCTGCCCGGCCCAGCCTCTCGGCTAGGAAGTTCTCCCTGCAGGAGCGGCCAGCGGGGAGCTGCCTGGAGGCCCAGGCTGCACCTTACGCCACAGGGCCTGCCAGCCACATCTCCCCACGGGCATGGCGCAGGCCCACCATCGAGTCCCACCATGTGGCCATCTCGGACGCAGAGGTTGGTGGGGCAGAGCTAGGGGGTGCCCACGAGCTTTTCAGTAGTCCTCAGTGAAGACCCTTTGCTGTTCCTATCCCTGCCACACAGCTGTCTAGCCTTTGGTTTGCATACCCCCAGAGCTGAGGAGCTCACTACCTCACTACATGGTCTCTTCCCACCCAGGGGAGCTTCATCTGAGCCAGTTGCTGCCTCCTGTAAGTCTCACCATTCCCACCCCCAGTCCAGGCCTAGGAAATAGGTCCCTCCCTTATTCCCCCAAGAAGTCCTCTTAGAGATTTGAAGATAGACAGTGCGTCCTCCTGTCCCCCAAGTCTTCCCCAGCTTGAACCTTCCACCTCTAATCCTGCCTCTTAGAGTCTGCTCTGACTCAGGAGCTGCCAGCAGGCTTCCAGCCTCTGGGCTCCGTCCTTGCCACTTAGATCTGAAAGGGAACCCAAGTACTGAGCAATCTCCAGGCTTCAGAAGCTGAGCGTTTCACGCCTGAGCCAGGGCTCTGGTCTCCTGTCCCCAAGGCTCTCCTCATCTTTCTTGTCCATGCAGTCTCCTCATTCAGCTGCTTCTGGAAATACTTGCTCATGGGTTTCTCCCATCAGGGTCTCCCAGCCCCCAGCATCCAGGTAGGAATCAGTGCATTTTTCCACCACTTCCTAGGGAGCAAAGCATAGGCATGCTTCACCATTCATGTTTTCAAACATTCTCCAAGTCTTGTCACTTTCGGCTTCACTTTTGGCATTGGCACTACCTCACTTGCCTATGTAAACTTGAAAGGTGGGTGAGACCCAGGGTCTGGGAGCAAGGGGCCTGGGGCCAGGATGGGGCCCTGGACGTGCTCCTGGAGTGGGAGCAGTGCTGCTTCTGGATCAAGCTTTACCTGATGTCCTCTCTCTTTCCCCCACCAGGACTGTGTGCAGCTGAACCAGTACAAGCTGCAGAGTGAGATTGGCAAGGTAGGCCTGGGGGCAGGCCAGGAGCAGTGGGAACTTGTCTGGGGGATTTGCGGAGGCAGCCTGTCCAGATCCTCTGCTTGGCAAAATCCCCTCTCCTCCTCTGGGAATGTGAGGCTGGGCCAAGGAGGTCCTAGCCTGGAAGTGAGGAAAGTTTTGTCCTCTATAGGAAACACCTGGGGTGGGGGGTGGGCGATGACTCCTGATTCCTGACTCCCCAGAGGTTTTTTTTTTTAATATAAATTTATTTATTTATTTGTTTTTGGCTGTGTTGGGTCTTCGTTGCTGTGCGCGGGCTTTCTCTAGTTGCAGTGAGCGGGGGCTCCTCTTCGTCGTGGTGCGCGGGCTTCTCATTGCGGTGGTTTCTCTTAATGTGGAACACGGGCTCTAGAGCACAGGCTCAGTAGTTGTGGCGCACGGGCTTAGTTGCTCCATGGCACATGGGATCTTCCCAGACCAGCGCTCGAACCTATGTCCCCTGCATTGGCAGGTGGATTCTTAACCACTGCGCCACCAGGGAAGTCCCCTCCCCAGAGTTTTTGATGGAAGGGACTGGGGAAGGCATAGAGCTGTGTTGAGCCCGGCAGGGGCAGTGACCAGGGCATAGGAGCCCTCTCCCTGCCCGCCTGAAATTTATGCCCACTGGTGGCAGGGGTGGAGATGGGAAGCGGGGGGAGGGGGCTGGAGCTGTTCAGGCTCCCCTTCTTCTGGGCTAGTCCTGGGGGAGGCTGTCCTGTCCAGCGGGGGCTGACCTGTGCCTATCTGCAGGGTGCCTACGGCGTGGTGAGGCTGGCCTACAACGAAAGTGAAGACAGGCACTATGTGAGTCTGGGGATAGACTCACTGTGTGAGTCTAGGGCCCCTCCAAGCTGGGCCCTAGGAGGCTGGGAGAGTGGGCAGAGGCTGTGCTAAGACAGAGGACAAGGCTGCCTGTGAACAGAGTGAGCTCCCTCTAGTTGCTGCATGCAGGCTCTTTAGTTGTGGCGCGTGGGCTTCATTGCCCCGCGGCATGTAGGATCTTAGTTCTCTGACCAGGGATCGAACCCACGTCCCCTGCATCGGAAGGCAGATTCTTAACCACTGGACCACCAGGGAATTCTCGGAAATGAGCTTCTTGACCCTGGGGATATGCAAGCAGAGGCTGGATGCCTCTAAGGGGAGAGCTCTAGAAAGGCTTGTCGGGGGGAAGAGGGGTGAGGCCTAGGTTCAGATATGGCTCCCTCCTAACCCAGCATAACTGCAGGCAGTCCATATCCTCAGTGCCAGTGACAGATGCTCATGTGCCTTTCTGGACCTCAGTCCACATGTAACCAGCCTGTTCTAACCCCTGGTGGCTTCACACAAGTGAGATGTCTGCCCCTCCCTCCTCAGGCAATGAAAGTTCTTTCCAAGAAGAAGTTACTGAAGCAGTATGGCTTTCCACGTACGTATCTGTCTGGTCCTGGGCTTGGGAGCTCCTGGCCTGGGGGCAGAGGAGGAGGAGACCTCGGAGGCTAGTTTTTGTTAGGACTGGGGGTAGGCAGGGAGAAAATGAGCAAAGGCCTGGTTGTGGGACTGTGCTTGGGGGTTTGAGGCCAAGGCCATGGTCTTGCAAGATTCTTGCTTGAGGCTGGTCGCAGGGCCGTGGTGAGGCCCAGCCTTCTGCAACTGGCTGGACTCCCCTTCCTGGTCACAGGTCGCCCTCCCCCTAGAGGGTCCCAGGCTGCCCAGGCAGGACCAGCCAAGCAGCTGCTGCCCCTGGAGCGGGTGTACCAGGAGATCGCCATCCTGAAGAAGCTGGACCACGTGAATGTGGTCAAGCTGATCGAGGTAGGTGGTGAGCCAGTGAGGCCTGTGGAGTAGCCTCTGGTGCAGGGGGCACTTGGCACGGACCCAGCGATCCCGCTGAGGGAAATATGCCAAGGGCAGGGCCAGAATTGGAGTGGGGGCTGCCGGGAGGCTTCTGGGGTCAGCTCAGGCTGGTCTGGGATGTTCTCAAGTTCTCATGGAGGGGGACGAGCTGCCCCAGAGGCAAGAAGTGAGCCCCCATTATGGCAGGAGGGGAAGAGGGGCTGGGTGCCATGTGGTGAACCCAGGTCGGGGCCCGCGATTCCTGAGGCCTCATCTGCCTGGTGCCTGCAGAGTTCCTGCTGCATCGTCCAGGGTGGCTGTGGAGCACACTAGGGGTCCTAGGGCTGCTGAGGACGAGACAGCCTGGGATGCCCACCCCATAACTCCCCAAGACTCACCCTCATGTGTGCTCCCTCTCACCAGGTCCTGGATGACCCAGCTGAGGACAATCTCTATTTGGGTGAGTGACCCAGCTCATCCCCAAAGCAGCTTACCCCGGTGGGTCTGAGTGCTCCCCGGAGACACACTTGACATTTAGATGGGCTGTGTGCAACGCACTGACCTCCTGGGGGCAGGGAGGAAACACATGTTCTCAAGGCCCAGATTCTCTTGCCCAGCCCTGCTGAGCCAGGCTCAGAATATCCAGTTAGATTCAACAAATATTCCCAAGCCCCCCCACTCCACTGATCGGAGAGATGGTGGATCAGATAGATACAGGAAGTAGGCTATGTGATGTGGGTTCCCAGACCCTATCTGATAACTCTGTGCCTCAGTTTCCTCACCTGTAAAATGGGGATAATAATGGTATCTACCTCCTAGTGCTGATGTGAGAAGAAAATGAGTTATTATATACAAGACACATTAGCTATTATTAGTAATAGTATGCTGTTGTCATTACTTAAGGCCTTGGTGCTCGATCCAGGGCTGGGCTTAGCAGCTCTCAGGGAATGGCCAGAAGGAACACTGGCTTAGGAATCAGAGGCCAAGTCTTTAGCCTCCACTCCCTCTCCTACCTGCCTAACTGCTATGACCTGTAGGAAAATTCCTGCCCCTTCTCTGAGGTTCCATTTCCCCCCTATAAAAGGGGTCTATGTTGATGGTCCTCACTCGGCACCTGGGAGTCTAGTGAGGCAGGTCCATAGTCGACCCACGCTCATTTACTTCCTCTGATACCCTGGGACCCCTGTCCTATCCCTCCCTCAAGTATGCCTGGATGCCTGCCCCCTCTCCCACCCTCCAGAACAGGGAGGAACCTTGGCATCGGCTGTTTTTTCAGCCTGGCTGCACCTTACCTACTCTTCTTTTCTTCTCTTTTCTTTCAGTGTTTGACCTCCTGAGAAAGGGGTGAGTTCCCCATCCCGATCAGGCAGGTCAAGTCTTCCTTTCCTTCCCTGTATCCCTAGTCCTGGGGTCAGCTACTCTAGCAAAAAAAAGAGGTCCAGCCTCTGTCCTTAGGGAGCTGTGGTCTGGGTTGGGGAGTGGGGGCAGAACGAGAGACCAAGAGGATGATTGTTTGAAGGCCGGTGGGGTCAGTGAGACTGGAATAGCCAGGGAGGCCTCAGGAAGAGGGGGTGGGTTTTGAGCCAGGACTTGAAGAACTGGAAAGAAGATTTTGATGGAGAAGAGAGAGAAGAAAGGAATATTTCTCCAGCAAAAGTATAGAGATGGAACTCAACTCTCATCTGTATTCAAATCACAAAGAGTTCTTTCAGTTTTACAAGTTTGTGAGTTGGGTGGCTGGGATGCCATTCACTCCCATTTACAAGAAGGGAAGCTGAGGTTCAGAGAGGGTAAGTGGCTTGCCCAAAGTCACACAGCAAGTCACTGATGAAATCTAGGGTTGTAACTCATGTTTGCCTTGTCTGACCTTCTCAGGGTATGTGAAGAACAGCAGACATGCAGTAAAGGGCACGGGGCTGGGTGGACTGGGGGCCCTCACTGCCAAGGCCTGAATACAGGCTGTGACTTGTCTCTCTGCCTGGGAGGCTACCTAAAGACCAATTTGGGGAAGGGGCAGGGAGTGATGTCCTTTTAAGACTCAGGGGCTTTCAGCATTTTTGACCTCCATTCAAAGTAAGAAATACAAGTTTTACATTGCCATCCATATCTGTAATTGAAACCAAAGTTTTATAAAACAGTGTATTACGTGTGATATACTCTGATATATTCTACTTCATTAGGAAAAAAAAAAAAAGCAGTAGGCATCCACTAAATTGATTTCATGACCTTCTTGGTCCTGGACCTACAGTTTGAAAACACTGCCCTAAATGGCATCTTCACAACTGTTTGATTATAGATAATTAAGTACTTAGAAGAAGGAATACCAAGTCAATCAGAAATTAAGATAAAGCTAATTTGAAATTGTAGTGATTGAAAAGGGATATTTGCGTCTATGCGTGTTTTCAAATTTTCATTATATGGGAGAAGAAGCTACTATCTGGGGTTTTAGGGACACGTTCGAGCATAGAGGGCTCCCAAAAGGTCCTGAGGGGTCTGTATGGCCCAGTCCCTGTTCGCCTCCACCTGACATCTGCCTTTACTCATCCTGATTCCGGCGAAACATCCCTCCTCCCCGCCCTCCCCATAGGCCGGTCATGGAAGTGCCCTGCGACAAGCCCTTCCCCGAGGAGCAAGCTCGTCTCTACCTGAGGGACATCATCCTGGGTCTTGAGTACTGTGAGTAAGGGGCTGCCTGCCCCCCTGAGGCTGGAGACCCGGGGGGAGTGGAGGGGACACAAGAGGAGACGGAGCCCAGGCTGAGCAGACTCTGAGCAGTTCCTGTCAGTCAGTGCTGATCTACCAATCATCTTTAGCTGGGGGTGGGGAAATGGGCCTGTGGGCGGGGCCGAAACTTCCTGAACAGGTAGGGTGGCGGCAGACTTCACTGGGCATGCGCCAGGTCCTTGGCGCCTGGTCGTCACCGCGTCGGCCAGCGCCTCGGACGTTCAGCGTGTATCTCACCTCCGCTGAATTCTTAGCCAAGCTTAGCCTCTCCACTGGACCTCAAGAGCTGTGGGAAGGAATTTATGTCCAGCGGCTCGAGGAGGAGTCTGTCCTGGTATGGGGCCAGTGGGTGGTAGCAGAGTCCGTTTACTGTGAGGGGCCCTAAGGTGATGAGAGCTCAGAAGGGAGAATGTTCGTTTAGCCTCTATCTGTGGAATTCATTTATTCATTCATTTATCCATTTACGAGTACCTACTAAGTGCCAGCTGGGGGCACTGGCCAAAGACCCAGAAGTGATCTCAAGGATCTCGCAGCCTAGTGGGAGGGACGGGAACCTAAGCAGTGCCTGCCAAGGCTGGGGAGGCACAGGGGCTGTCAGAGCACTAAGGGACCAGGGGTGGCTTCCTGGAGGAGGCCACTTATGAGTAGGGTCCTGAAAGATGAGTAGGAGTTCGTTGGCTAGTTTGAGGCATGGTGGGAGGGAGTACACCAGGCGGAGAGAACTGCATGACAGCGGCACGGAGGGGAGTACTAGTTGAGACTGGGGAGAAGTTCAATTTGGTTAAGTCCAACCTGGGAGCCAGGGATAGGGAAAGATGATGCTGTAAACATTGTCCAGGCTGCACCGCGAGGGCTGGGAATGCCTCCATAGAGGACTTTCATGACTTTATCCTGTGAGCCTTGTGAGCCCCTGAGGGCTTTGAGCAGGGGAGGGGAGTGACAGGATTTGTGTCTTGGAAAGCTCTGTCTGGCAGCGTATGGTGGCTGGATGGAGGACAAGAGGCCACCAGCTGGTCAGGGAGGAGGCTGGTTCTACAGCCCAACTGACAGATGGTGAGGCCTGGATTAGGGCAGCGGCAGCGGGGAGCAAATGTGAACGAGGTGAGGTGGGCAGCAGTGGGTGACTAACTGGTCATGGGGAGAAGAGGGCCCGCAGGCAGCTAGGGTTCTGTCCTGGTTTGGGGAGTGGGGCACAGGCCATCCCTCTGAAATCTCAGCTTGGTTTATCAGAAGCATATTCTCTCCCTAGGGGAGCAGGTGAGGACCAGCTGAGGTTTGACCTGCAGTGAATGTCTTTATCTCATCTGAGGCACTCCAGTGCCTTCATTTTAATGATGTCTTTGTACCTATGGGGAAACTGAGGCACAGCGAGGGAAGGGCTTTGCAGAAAGTCCCTAACAAGGGCCTAGAGGTGTGAGAAGGGGGGCACTTCACCCTGGTGTGGTCGGCAGCAGACACAACCCCGTACCAGCTTGGCTTCCACCCACTTCTTGTCCCGGGCCTGTTGTCTCCCATCCTCTCTCCTTGCAAAAAAAAAAACAGAAAAAACAAGCTAATCCTATCTGGCTCTTGGGTAAAGCCTCATCAGGACCCAGCTAACCATGATGAAGGGCTTTCTGGAGTGAACTGGTCAGCAGCAGGGACTGGACAGGCAGACAAATGGTGGCACCCGGTGCTGAAGACCCACTTTGTGATTCTGGCCCCCAGAAGGGAGAGCTGAGGCTGCCCGGGGAAGGCCCTGTGGTCGGGGAGGCTCAGGCCTGATTCTTACAGACGGGGCAAGTGCAGCCATGCAGGTAGGAGAAGCAGTCGCATCTGGAATATATCTCAGAGGTCCAGTCCATAGAACTTGCTGATGCATTGGATGTGGGGTCTGAAGGAGAGAGGAGTTGAGGCTTTTGGCCTGAGCAGCTGATAATATGGCCATTAACTAAATGGGAAAGACTAGAAGAGGAGCAGAGCTTTTCTGTTCTGTTTGTTTGGTGGTGCTGTGTGTGTGTGTGTTTAGGCGGGGCGGGGGTTGCAGACAAGAGAAGTCAAGTTCTCAATTAAATATGTGATTGACAAATACTGAGGTGTATGTTGAGATGTCTGTGGGATACCCATGTGGATAAAGAGCTGGGAGTTCAAGGGCGATGCCAGGGTTTGTGATAAGAATCTGAGCCCACTTTCCATGGTCCAATTCACAGCCTCCTGAACGTCTGTGTTCTGATGGGTGTGTGTCACATGCTTTGTGTGTACCTGGCACATAGGAGGCAGTCGCTATAGGGCCATGGGTCCTGTTGTTATTCTTATCAATATATGATGTTCACTCCCCCTGCCCCCAGCCTTCCTCTCCTTCTCCTTCCCCCTCCCCTTCCCTCCTTCCCATTCCCTTCCCTCCTCTCCAACACCCTGGGGTCTGTTGGTCCAGGGGAACGTATTTGTTGAGCAGGGAGCCCATAAGTGGATGGCTGTGGGATGAGGTCAGTGCCTTTTCTCTGCTGGGACATTGCTGGTCATCTCAGCCTGAGCTGCCCGTCTCTTCCCGGCAGTGCTGGACCCAGGAAGCAGGGTGGGCGCTCAGCCTACTAGAGAGGGCCGACCCTTACCCCGGCCACGTTCATCCCGGCAGTCCCAAGGCTTGGGGTGCCCTCCCTCTCCAAAACCTCATCAGCCCAGAGTCCCTAGGGCTGAGGTGATACCTCTGCAGGATACCCCACAATCCCACCCTCAGTCCGAGGAACAGGGACAGCTGTGACAGGCTGGGTGCGGGGGATGGAACTGGGGAAAGATTTTGATGGGCTTCAAGCCTGTAGACAACACTCACATGGGAGGGCCAGGGATGGCCTACGGAGGACCCCTTCCCCCAGTTTCCTCTGACGTCCACCCTCAGTGGCAGATGCCTTGACTGCCATGGAGAGAGCACTGGTCTTGGGGTCCAAAGATTCCTAAGAGTCCAGTCCCGGCTCTGTTACTAACAGCCTAGGTTAGTGTCTTCACTGCATAGCTGAGCAGGGGGCCCTAGATCCTCAAGAGATGAATGTGTGCAGGGGACAGGAAGTCCCCGCTCCTTCTCTCCTGGAGTTTGAGGCAGCCTCCACGGCCAGGCAAGAGCAGGTGGGGGGTCTGGGCGGCAGGGCCCCAGGCCAGCGCTCGAGCTGCCTCTCTCTGCAGTGCACTACCAGAAGATCATCCACAGGGACATCAAGCCATCCAACCTGCTCCTGGGGGACGACGGGCACGTGAAGATCGCCGACTTCGGCGTCAGCAACCAGTTTGAGGGGAACGACGCTCGGCTGTCCAGCACGGCCGGGACCCCAGCGTTCATGGCCCCCGAGGCCATTTCTGAGTCCGGCCAGAGCTTCAGTGGGAAGGTGGCTCCCAGGACCCGGGCTGGGTTGGGGTTCAGGTGGAGGGGTGGGGGTACGTGCCACGGGGTCCCATTTCCAACCTGAGGGTGCCAGGGTCCTCATGTCTCAGGAGGGACCGAACATGGTCCCCTCCGTCATGTTTGCCTCCTTCTGGAGTCCGACAAACTCGCCGAACTTGGGCCTCCTCTCGTCCTCCAGCAAAACGGCCCCAAGTCTTCCCTGTAGATACTTCCCGCCAGCTGCTCTGTGCTGAGTTCTGGGCTGGGCTGTGGAACACACGGAGCCTGGATGGCCCAGCTCCCTGCCCTTCTGGTCATGGTGCAAGGGCAGGAGAGCTCGTGTCTGGGGGGACATCAGAGCTTCCCCTGACTTCTTGGATATGCCAGCCTTTGAACTAGGCCTTGAAGAATGGGGAGAATTTGAGCCCAGAGAACATACAAGGGAACTGAGGGGCACAGCGGGGTTTGGACAGAGTTTAAAGGGTCTGGAAGTCCTAAGGGTCTGGGCTTTGTCCTAAGTGACAGAGGCAGTGGCAAAGGTTTCTGAGCAGGGACTGTGGTTCTGTGTGTCCCCCGGCACATCCTGCTCTACCTGTGAAGTACTGGCTGCCCCACTGTGGTTCTGCCATGGAGGAAATGGTTGAGAGGCACTTGGACACGTGTGTGAGTGTGGAGCTCAGGAGACGGCTGTAGACAGAGATTTTTTTTTTTAACTTTTAATATAATTCCAAATTTACAGAAAAATTGCAAGAATAATACAAAAAACTCCCCTATATCTTTTATTCAGATTCACCAATTATTGACATTTTGTTCCATTTACCTTTTCACTGTCTCTCCGTATATTTATAGAAGTTGGAGACATTTTGCCCCTTTATCACTGAATACTTCTGGAGGTATTTTCTGATAACAAGGACATTCTCTTACATAACCTCAGTGCAGTTATCAAAGTTAGGACATTTATCATCGATAAAAGACTGTTATCTTATCGACCTTGTTCAGATTTCATCGGTTGTCCCCATACTGTCCTTTAATGCCTTTTCTTTTTCTGGTCTGGGATCTGATTCAGGGTCAGTCACTGCATTCACTTGTCACATCTCTTTGGGGTCCTTTAATCTGGAAAAGTGGCTTGACCTTGACATTTTTGAAGAGAACAGGCCTGTTATTTTGTAGAATGATGTCAGTTTGCATTTGTCTGGTGTTCCCTGATCGGATTCAGATGAGGCATCTGTGGCAGGAATACGTAGGCAGAGATTTGAGAATCATTCACATAAGAGAGAAAGTGGATACTAGGAGAGGAGGTGGGGTTCCAGAGGAGGAGCCTGTAGAGACAGGGCACATTCAAGGGTGCAGGGAAGCCCCAAGGGGCTGTGGAGGTAGCTGAGGGCCAGGGGCTGTTCTGGTGTCAGAAAGAAGGTGGATGGTGGCTTTTCCAGTGGATCATCAGGAAGAGGGATGACTTCTCGAAGCCAGAGCTGGTTTAGCGAGTACAAGTTCAACATATACTGTCGTTTCTGGGGTGCGTCTGTGTCGTGCGTACAGCAAATGCGACCCTGTAGGTGAAGGGGGTTTTGTACCTGTTGAGTTGGAAACATGTCTGGTTTGGGCCCATTCCAAGGAGACTTGGAAACCCTTGACAGCAAGGGCCCTGGTCTGGCTGTCCCTGTGTCCGCAGTGCTCAGCACAGGGTCCAGCATGGAACAGGGGCCTGGGAGTGTTTGTTGAGTGAATACATGACTGAGGAAGGAGGTTCCCCACTTGCCCTCTCCCATGGCCCACTGAAGCTGGGTGACCAAGGGGTGTCAGTTCCTTTTGGGGGACTGATATGAGCTGTTTCTTTCTAGGCCTTGGACGTGTGGGCCACAGGGATCACGCTGTACTGCTTTGTCTACGGGAAGGTGAGTGCTGGGTGGGTTGGCAGAGGTGGGGCAGCCCTGGCACCATGGGCTGGGCACCATGGGTCAGGATGCATGACAGATGCAGGCCCTGCCTTTGTGTCCTTAAGTAAAGTGACTTTTGAAAGAGCCCACCCAGCTCAGAGAAGACGGAAGGAAAAGGGACTCTTCTGTTCTCCTCTTGTCCCCTTGGGGGGATGGATTCATGTGCAGGAGTCCTGGGACAGCAGACATCCCAAGGGAGGTGTAGATGGTGCCATTCATTCATTCACATATTCACTCACTCATTCATTCATTCAACAAATTGTCCTTGACCTCTGCTCTAAGTCAGGCCGGACACCCAACCTTGACGTGCCGAGATCCCCGTCCGCACGCGCTCCCACTCCAGGGACCGTGCTGAGGCACAGGGGGGAATCTCAGGGAACATGTTCCCAAACTTCAGGCCCTGGCAGTGCAGGCCTTGCTGCGAGTGGTTGTCATGCACTCATTCGTTCAGTCCACGTTTGTTGAGCATCTCCTGTGGGCTAGGACCTGCACAAGTTAGACGAGGTCCCCCCCAGCTCACGAGGAGCCCGGAGCTGCCCCCAGCGAGCTGAGGTGCTGGGCGCCGCATCCTTTGTCTCTCCCCACCGCAGTGCCCATTCATCGATGATTTCATCCTGGCCCTGCACCGCAAGATCAAGAATGAGGCCATCGTGTTCCCGGAGGAGTGAGTTGTCCACCACGGGCCCCGCCCACCCCCAGGGAGGCGTGTCTGGGTTTTAGCAGAGCTTTTGTCCTTTCCGGGCCCCACCCCAGCCTGCAGATCTGGAGGTTGGGGTGCTGCTCCCTGGGAGCAAATGGAGGGACATATGAGCGGGGTCTCAGACATCTGGGTTGGATCTCATTGAACAGATGGGAACTCTGAGGCTGGGAGTGGGGCAGGGATGACCTCAGGTCACACATTCATCCTGCTTCTTCACTGAAGGCCTCCAGGAGGTCAGTGACATCAACCCCATGCAGATCCTGCACCCGCGGGGAACCTCCACCTTCTCCACACGGGTGGGGGGGCTTCATGATGCCAGTGCACCCCCCCGTTTCACAGATGGAAAAGTGGAGGCTCAGTGGGTCTGGGATTTGAAGCCACTCCCTCCCCCTTGCCCCTTCCTTTGTGACTGAGGTCTCTGAGCCCAGAAGGACTGTTTGGAGAGGCCTCCCCACCCATCCACGGTTCTCCCGATTATGATGCCAGCTACCATGGCAGCCAGCCTGAGTCCCCTAGCGCCTCACTTTTCAGGGCCCTTTTACCATCTGCGCAGAGTGCCCAGGTCAGAAACCACCCTGGGAGTTGTCCTCGGGGTCCCTGCCCCTCGCACCCACTTCCTGTTTGGCCCCAAGCCGTGCTCAGTCCACCTCTTACATTTCTCCCGGTTCCGTTGCCAACGGCACCCCCTGCCTAGTTCAGGCCTCTGCCTTGTCCAGCTACTGCAGTCAGGCCAGAGTGACCCTGATGAAGCGCAACAGATCTCACCACACCGCCTGCTGAAAGTTTTTCCAAGGCTTCCCAAAGCCCACAGGAAGAGGCACGCCCTGGCCCGGGCATTCAAAGACCCCTGGGTCCCCCCACCTGTTCACCTGCCGCCAGCTCCCCGCTCCCTGCCACCATCCCTACAGCAGTGGCTTCCTCCCCTTTCACGTGACTGCTTGTCTCCCAGCCTTTCCGCCCCCACCCCCCACCCCCAGGGATTAAGTATCTAGGACAGCAGAGGGAGCCAAGGTCATAGCCCTGAGAGTAGGTTCCTTCTCCCAAGAATTTAAGTAGCAACGAAGCCTGAAGTTTAAGCAGAGACCGTCGAAGCTGATGCGGGGCTGAGTCCTGCTCTCCTCCCCCTGAGTCTCACCCCTGCCCTCCCTCTTCTGGGTGGCGGTGAGCCTCGGTTTCCTCCTCTGTCAAATGGGTATCTTCCCTGGCCGCCTCCCAGGCGGAGGAGAAGATAAGATGGTGAGTGGGGGCAAAGGCCTCTTGGGGGTCCCATAAAGCGACTCTTCTCGCATTATCCTTGCCACCTCTGCCTCCCAGGGGATGTCCAGCACCCATGGGACCCCGTTTACGTCTGTGACCTCTGCCCCCTGAGGGAGAATGCTTTACTTCGTACTCAGGGGAGAAGGATATCCATACGCTTGTTCTGGAGCTTTCTGCTTCCACCCTGGTGCCTTTGGGGGTGTCCCTCCTGCTCTCTGAGAAGGGGGGTCGGCGGTGTCTCTGCCCTGGTGTGCACTGATCAGGGAAGCCTGGAGCAGGGTGGAATGCAGAGGTGGGAAGCAAAGGACCATCAGCTGTCTCTCCCTCGTCTCCTTCCTTCCCCTTCTTTAGGCCAAGGGTCAGCGAAGAGCTCAAGGACTTAATCCTGAAGATGCTAGACAAGAACCCTGAAACAAGAATTGGGGTGCCAGACATCAAGGTTGGGGAACCAGAGGTGCTGGGCTGGGCTGGGCCACAGAAAACAGGCCTCAGTTTCCCCTTCTGGGGAGCCTTACACTGGGGACATCTGTGTATTGGGTTGGGGTTTGGGGTTTTTGGGCTTTGGACCCTCAAGGCGACTGCGGGTGGGATGCCTAGGGCCCTCGCTTGCCGATGTCTGTCGCCTGTGGCCCTGACCCTCCCTGCCCTCTGCTCTGCAGTCGCATCCCTGGGTGACCAAGAATGGGGAGGAACCCCTTCCCTCGGAGGAGGAGCATTGCACCGTGGTAGAGGTGACGGAGGAGGAGGTGAAGAACTCAGTCAGGCTCATCCCCAGCTGGACCACAGTGGTAAGAGGATGGGGGGGGGGAGGCACCGACTCCTGGGAGGGCCTGGGGGGTGGGCATGGCTGCCGCCTGAGACTAGCTCTGTGCTGGGCCCTGTGGGGGGCAGAGGGCTTCCTGGTTGGCCAGCCCCGATGCTGGGCCCTTGAGGCCACTGTTCCGCTAGAGGCCCACAGGAACAAGGTCACATTATTCAGCCTCGTGGTGGGGAGACCAGGAGGTGTGGTGAGGAGAGCGAATGGTTTAAATATACTGCCCTCACTGAGTGTCCACATTCACCATGACCGGAGAAGCATTTCCTTCCTTCCTTCCTCCCTCCTTCCCTCCCTCCCTTTCTTCCTTCCTAACGTTTATTGAGCTTCTGCTATCTTCCAGGCACTGGCCTAGGTGCCAAGGACGTGAGAGGGAAAAGGCCTAGCGTGCCTTTGATTTGGAGACGTGGTCCCGGGGCCCCCGCGTGTCAGGCAGACACCACCCGTGTGCTCCCTCCGCTTTCCTCTCATGTTTCAGCTGTTCGCATCCTCCTCTGGACAGCTCCCACGTTAACAGTTGGGAGTTATTAACTTGGCCCTCATGGCCATCTGGGTTTTTTTGTGGGGGGACACTGAGAGCCATGGCTTGCCCTGCGCTGAGGTTTCACAGTGAGTCGGGGTGAGCACAAGGCCGGGAGAGCGAGCTGGGGCCCGTGCCTGGCATGGGGTCTGGCCTGTGCACTTCATGCCTCCCTACTGGGTCCAGTAGGGCCAGCGGGCTAAAATCCTGTGCTCTACAGAGCTCCAGGGCTCTATGGGGTCCCTGGAATTGTCAGCTCCCATAGGGTCCCTACTGCCACTTCCCTGGTCTTAACCACCATACTCTCTTTTCTAAACCACTGGACTCGCCTCCCAGGTTGTCCCCCTGCCCTTCCTCCACCCTTGCCCCCACTACAGTTAACACCCAACTCAGCAGCCAGGGTGGTCCAGGGACCTGGTCATGTCCCTTCTCAGCTCAGACCCTGCTCACTCAGGCCTCCGTGTTGCTCAGAGTAAGAGCCACGCACCTGACTGCCTGGCAGACCCTGCATGGCCTGCCTGCCCCCCTTTCCCCTGCCCACCTCCTCTCCTCCCTCCGTTCACTCCAACCACGTGCCACGGAACCTGCCGCCCCAGTGCCTTTGAACATCCCTTCCCTCCGCCTGGGCTCCTCTGGCCCAGATGTCCACAGGGCCGCTTCCTCATCCCTCCAGGTCTTCACTCCACAGTCACCTTCTCAGTGAGAAGTGAGTGAACCTTCCCAGCCCCTTATTGAAAATTCCAACCTCCTCTTTGTCATACCTCATCCCCCTTCCTTGTTTTATATTTTCCTCCTGAGCCCTTACCACTAACTAACATACATTCTACTGATCTGTCTTATTTATTGCCTGTCCCTGCAACTAGAATATAAACTCTATGAGGGCAAGAATTTTTGTCTCGTTGTGGTCCCTGTGCCTCGAATAGTGTCTGGCATATGTAGGCCCTCAATAAATACTTTCTGTTGGAAGGAAGAAGGAAGGAGGGAAGAAGTAAAGGCGCCCCGATGCTATGCTGGTGTGTGAGAATTTGTGTGCATGTGGGCAGGAGGATGGAGCTGTCCTTGTAGCGGGAGGAGGGACAGTCAGAGAGCTAGGGCACAGCAGCCTGTCCCCTCCTGGCATCCCCCCAGGCCACTGCGCAGCTCCTCTCTGGCCCCTGGGACAGCCTCTTCTCGACTCCATCCTTCCTGTGTAGCCAGAAGGCATTTCCTAATTGCACTCCCCATGCCCTCAGCCTCGCATTCCAGACCCTTCCTGGTCTGCTCCTGGCCTCTGTGCCCGCCACGCACCAGATGCACCGGGCTCCTCGCCGTTCCCAGAATTCACCCTCAACCAGCTCCCCTCCGTGCTCTTGCCATTTCTTCTGCTTGGGATGTGCTTCCTTGCTCTGCCCAAGGACAGGGAGCTTTAGCAGGGCCCACCCAGCAGCCTCCCCGTCCGGGAGTCAGGGTGGAGGCTGCCAGTGCGTCTGGGAACCCGGGGGCCCGTGTTCCTCACGCTGATGTGTCTTCCCCAGATCCTGGTTAAGTCCATGCTGAGAAAGCGTTCCTTTGGGAACCCGTTTGAGCCCCAGGCGCGGAGGGAAGAGCGATCCATGTCTGCCCCGGGAAGCTTATTGTCGTAAGTACTGGTGGGCTGAGGCCTGCAGGGTGCTCCCTGCGGTGGGGTGAGGGCTGGGGCCCCTCCCCTCACTCTCAGCATCACCAGGCTGTGCAGGCTGAGCCTGGGGACTCGGCCAGGCCTCAGAGCAGGGCCCTGTCTGCACCTCTGTTCTCAGCCCACGGCAGCCTAGTCGAGGTTTGCAGGCAGACCTCTTTGTAGAAGGTTGGTTTGTGTGTGGAGGGAGGGACACTTCTGCTGACTCTTCCTGGTCCGGGGGCGGGGTGGGTCAGCTGCCTTCCTGAGTGGCCTGTGCTATACATCCGGCCATTGCTGAGGCCGTGCACCCAGTCAGCACTTCGTAAATGCTTGTTCAGCGAGTAAGGACAGGCAGACTGGTGACGACGATGCTGGGCCAGGGAAGAGGAACCCCCAGTGCTGCCGGCTCCCGCCTCAGAGCCCGGCAGGTACATTCGCCACCTCCTGGGGGAGGGCAGAAAAGCAGTTCCCCAGACCTCCGTGAGCCTTGCCCTCAGCGTTTCCACCTTCTTCCACTGAAATAAAAGTTTGGGATGCTGACAAGGCCTGCTGGAGTTTGCGCACAGACCTGCAGAGAGAAAACAGTAAGGGGGTCCTGGACCAGAATGTGGTCCTGGGACTTGGCTCGCCTTCCTCTAGCCTGCGAAGGGAGCTGCGGGACAGAGGGGCTGTGCCAGCCAGCCCGCTCTGCGGAGGAGATGTGCTCCCCTGGGAGGTGAGCGGCGGCTGCCGTCCAGGTACGTCGGCCTCTGGGGAAGGAGCAGTTTCACTTGTGCTGTCCGGGGGCCCAGATGTGGGTTTCGTCTGTGTGAGACCACCCTCTTCAGACGTACGGGGTCCCATCATAGTGGACAAGCTGGTGTCTGCTCCCTGCCAGAGGTTGCTTGCACCCAGGGAGGTCCACGTACCAACCTCTTGCCCTCCTCTTGACAGACTCCCTGGCCTAAGTGGGGTGAGCTCTGGGGCCTGGGAGAGGCCTCAACTGTCCAAAGCTTACTTCCTGTTCCCTGTCTCTTCTGTGAGGTGGCCAGTCCTAGGGAAGGGGTTCCCCGGGCTCTTTTAGATCTGCAGGCTGCGATGCTGGAATTGGGCATAGTGTAGGGGACCACATATTCTGCGTCCAAACGGAGCCACTCTTGAGAGCGAAAGAGGAAGCTATTACTAACTATGCCGGGGACAACAGGCAGAACTAGGACCATGAGGCGCAAACCTGGACGTCTGGTCTCCAGCTCAGTGTCTGTAACTAGGCGCCCCCTAGTGGTGGTTCGGGCCAGTCACAGGCCAGGGACGCATCCACGCAGGGCACAGGGCTGGGCATGAAGAGTACACCTGAACGAGGCAATCGTTGTCCTTTCGTGGACATGTTAATGGGGAGACAGGTCAGTTCCTTCATCTGGACTGTGAAGGGATTGGGCTTAACACTTCCCAGCTATAACATTCTATAGTTCTGTGACTCAAGTTTAATTTTGAAAAGCAGGTTTTACCTCGTCAGAGTCCCAACATTTGTCCTTGATTGTCTCTGTTTTTTATGCTTCGGGATAATTGTTGAAACTCTACAGTAGACTTAAATGAGATTGATCCTTTTTAAAGGTATCAAAATCCACTCATTGATCATGTTTTTAAAAAAAAGGTCTTAGGGGAAAAAAGCAGATACAGGAATCTACTGAATATGTGACAGAATCCTGAGACCGATAGGTAGAATCTGTCCTGTGAACAAAGAAAAGAAAATGCAAAACCAAAGCCCTTCGACCTAGGACCATGGGGGCTGATCTAGGCCAACCTAGAAGGCCTGTGACCCGGCTGGTCCTTGAGGGTGCAGGGAAGTCAGCTCAGGAAGGTCAGATCTGGAGAGGCTCCGGAAGCCTGGCTGGGAAATCTAGACTTGGTCTCCAGGCAGTAGGGAGCCACGGAGGGTTGTGGGCTGAGACTAGGGGTGAGGAAACCAGCAAGGGACCACCATGCAGGAGAGTGAGACTGAGATGAGCTTAGAAAGGAGGTGAGGGGGGATTTGAGAGATGTAGATATAAATGCCTGTGAGTGTGTGTGAGTGTCCTCGTGCATGCGATGTTCTGACCCCTGAGGTCCCTCTGCCTCTGGTGTCCCCTGAACAGGAAGGATGGGTGTGGTGAAGGAGGCAAAAGCCCGGAGCTCCCCGGCGTCCAAGAAGATGAGGCTGCGTCCTGAGCCCCTGCATGCGCCCAGGGCCGCCCGGCAGCACGCTCATCCTGCGCCTCCAAAGGCCCACTGCCCTCATGCCAACAGCCGCCCCTGCGGGCAGGGGGCTGGGGACTGTGGCCCCTCTCCCGGCCCTCCTCCCCTGTCGTGCTGCATGACCTCCACAAGTGCGTGTCCAGGGACAGGATCGGAATGTGTGTCACCTGGGGTTTGAGGGGGGTAGGGCTCCCACAAAGCCTTTTGTTTCGTCCTCGCTCTCCCTGGCGGGACCCATTCTTTGGGGAAGCTGGGTGCCCGTGGTGCCTTAGAAACCTCACCGGCTGGTTGGCAAGGCCCAGGGGCAGGAGGCAGGAAACCAAGATGACAGGTGGAAGCCTCGTTTGCTACCACCGCAGAGGCCGGGTGGGCGTGGCTCAGCCGCCACCTGCACAAGGAGGGGTGTACCCTGCCCTCCTCAGGGGGGCGCTGCCAGAGCTCTTGTCTATTGAGAACACTGACGTGGAGGCTCTGAGCCCTTGGTGGGTGTTCCTGGGCCTCACGGGGGCGGGGGCCAGTATTGGAGAATCCAGGTTCCTCTTTCGTTATCTTTTTTTTGGTAACTTGATGGGGGAGGTAGGTGCAAAGCTCTGCCTGGGAACACGTATCGAGCTTTCCTCCAGCTTTGGGTGGTTCCCAGCGTACCCACCATCACTTGGCAGCCAAGTGGATTGGACTGGCCTTCCCGGATTGTGTTTCACACTCTGGAGGATGGGCTGAGTGAGGCTTTGAGCAGAGGCCCGAACCAGGAACACCAGCCTTCCCTGCCCGCCTCCCTCCCTCCCCCCGTGGCTCCCCAGAGCCCTGGCTGCCAGAGATACCAGGGCTGACATGGACCGAGGGCCCTGGACTCACAGGGCTGTGACCTTGCAGATGCTGGAGTAACTGAAATCCAGGCTGCGATCCAGCACCGGCCTCCCCATCTGGTCCTGGAAGCTGCCCTCGCGTTCCAATGATGAAGGACCAAGTGCCCAGGTTGGAGGCCTCGCTAGAGCTGGAACCCTGGTGGGGTGTGTGCGCTGGCAGGTGGCCACGGAGAGGTGGGCCTTCTGTCGCTGGCTCACCCCAGAACAGTTGTCATCCCACCTGCTCAGAGCTGGAGCCGACTTCTCTCTGGGATCAGTGCCTGGCTTGCTGGCTTGGCCTTGACTGACCAAATGCTGAAGAGACTGGCCCCCAAAGGAAAATGAAGCAGGACTCACATACCTGCCCTGAAGACATGGGCCAGACAAGGGATTTCAGTCACCCTCACAGGGCTCCTGTTGCAGGAGAACTCTGTTCGGAAGGGAAGGAGGTGGGGCTGGAGGAAGGCTGCATCTCGCGTGTGTCTGTGCCTGTGGGTGTACATCGCCTCTCCATGCACGCACGCCCGTGCGTGCCCATCTGCTGCACACAGCATGTCTTGCACCAGCACGTGCATCTGTAATATAGCGTCTATGTTTATTTAAGGCTCTGAGCAGAACGCGGCCAGTTGTCACCGGGTCCACATGTCTCCCTGCTCCTCTGCACTAAGGCATTGTAACCCAGGGCTTAAACGATAATTCGGTACTGTTCTTAAGAACACTTTTTATAGAGTTCATGGGAGGCCATTCACGGATCAGCAGGTTTTCCCTGAGCATCTCTGTGCTGGGGCCTTGGAGGGTAGGGGTTTCAGGGACACGCTCCCCCCTCGCAGAGCTCCAAGGTGGGCCCGGCTTCATTGCCCATGCTCACCCCATCACTGAGGGTTTGGACTGGCATCATTGTTTCTGAATGTAGCACAAGGGATGGACAGACTCCATAAGAGTGTTTTAAAAATTAACTTCCTAGGAAGTGAGTTAAAAATAATAAAAGCCCTTTCCTGAGTTAAAACAAAACAACCCCCCAAAGCTTGGTATATGTACCTTTTCTGCATCTGAGTGTGGCTTTGCTAACTTTTCTGCAGGGGTCTGAGTAGGGCAATAGTGGAGGAGCTCTGGGGGTGGGAGAGGGAGGGAGGGAGGGTTGATTTGGAGGGGGAGGGGCTACAGTCCAGGATGTGGCTCAGTCTCCTGGGTAGGTCCTGTGGCCCCTCCTTGGGAAGAACAGGGTGTTTGGGAGCCAGTGCGTGGCCCGTCAGGGCATCCTGCCTGTTTTGCAGGGGCCCAGGGAGGCCAGGGTCTGGTCCTTGGGAGCCACTGCTACTCCTCATGGGGCAGAAGTCCCAAGTGAAGGCTCACAGGAGTCCCTGTGATACAGGCCAGTGTCCTCCCAGTGCCCCCTTAGCCTTGGGCACTGGTACTAACTGTTTGGACCTGGCAGCTCCCTGCTCGTAGGAGGCTTCTCCATGGCCATGATAAGAAAAGTCATCTTTGAAGTCAGATAGCCTTCATCTTGAATCCCAGCTTTGCCATGTAATAGCTGTGTGCCCTTTGCAGGTCATCAGAGGAGTCTCAGCTTCCTTGTTGGTACAATGCAGACAATATCGGCACCTCCTCATGGGGCTCTTGTGAGGTGAAATGAGGCATTTGTGCCAAGCATCTGACATAGTGCTTGGTACATAGTAAGTACTCAGCAAGTGAGACCCTTGAAAAGCAACCCAAAGACCTTTCTGCCTCTGGGGCTGCCTGAAGCCAGCCTTAGAGACCCGAAGCGCAACACGTCCTGCATGACTGGTATTTGCTCATCTGCAGAACTCCTCACCAGGTGCTACTGGAGACCAGCCGGAAGGAGATCAAGCCAGAGGCTGCCCATCATGGTGATCAGTTTTTCTATCTGAGAAATGGAGACCAAAGCTGCTGCTGCCTGTTTCCTGGTCATCCTGCAAAGGTCCCATGAGAGCTACACCAAGCCCTCTGTGGGAGGGGGTCCTGGCCGCCAGGCAGAAGTTCCCCAAACGCCACTCCCTCCCGACCCTCGCTGTCCCTCAGTTTTGGACCCACCACCTCTCGCTTCCTTACTGGTCTCTGGCTTGGTCCTCAGTGCTCCAATCCATCCTCTTACAAGCTGCCAGAGTGGTCTTTGGGCACCCACCGGACCACGCCCACCCCTCTCAGTGCTCAGCCCGGGGTTTGAGGCCATTGCCATTAGCCTCCCAGGCCTCCCTGGACGCTCTCCTGACCCATGCCCCGCCCACCCTCCCTCCAGCCACTTCTTGCTCCCCACGGCTCTTCAGACTCACTCACCCACTACTCCCAGACACGGCTATCCCCCACCCCTGCCTCTGTTCATCAGTGTCAGCCCCACCCTCCAAGGCCTATTCTGCAGTCGGGAAAGATCCTCAGGTTGGTTCATCCCAGGTGTTGGTCACCAAACCTCGTGCCTGGGTTTGACAGTACAGATTGTCACGCACAGGAGCTTCGAATAGGACCACGATGTCATTTCACCACGAGGACAGCCACTCTACGTGGCACGCTAAGGTAGGGAAACTGAGGCTCGGAGTCACACAGCGAGTTAGGGAAGAGCCAGACCAGAGCCCAGGCCTCCTGCCCACACCCCCACGCAGGTTCCCACGTCAGTGGCTGGGAAAACCCGAGAGCCCAGCGTACGGGGAAGGACACCTGCGAAGATGGGAGATGGAGGTTGCGCTCCCAGGCCTAACTACACGGGGAAGCTGAGCCCAGGCCAGGGTGTCCAGCTGAAGGCTCGGGGCAGTGTGAGGTTTGCCCTGGGAGGTTCTGGTTCCTCGCGGAGAATGTCTCTGGGCTCCGGATCCCACAGGAACTTTGCCCGGTCTCTCCTCCCCCCAACCTCTATCATCCTATATGGTCTCAGCCTGAAGGAGAGGAGGGATGGGTGGTCAGGGCCACTGAGGGTTCCAGTTTTCCCAGGGGAACACCCAGATGCACTGGGACTCATATATACACGTCACAGGTTATAGATTCCCTCCCCTGCCCACAGGCTGGCACACCTACGCAACCTCCCCTTGGGCAAACAAGCAGGCCTGTCTATGGGGCTGCCTCCTGGGCCACTGGGGATCCACTGAGGGAGGCTGGGGAGTCATGCGGTGGATGGTACTGGGCCCTGGGGGTCAACTGAGGCCCAGAAGGAGACCAGGAGGGGCTGGGAGGAGACTGTCCTCTGTCTCACCTGCAGAATAAAGCCCTGGCCGCTCCCTGCACTGCTTCAGCCTCCTGACGGACTGGGTGTCCATGGCTTAAATGACCACCTCCTGTCCCTGGTCCCTTCCTGCGCGCGCGCGCGCGCGCGCGCACACACACACACACACACACACACACACACACACACACACACACAGACTGACCTGGATCTGCCCTCTGAGGTCTCAGATACATCCACTTCTCCAGCTAGCATGACCCAGGGAACAAAGTCTGGGACCTCTCACTCTCCAGGGCAGCTGCCAGTTCCCACCCAGGTTGGGCTGACAGTTTATCATTAGCCCATGCCAGCTCTGTGGTCAACTTCCATGCTCTCCCCACTGCCTAGGCCCCCACCATCTCCAGGTCACCTCCTCCAGGAAGCCTTCCCTGGTCCACAGCCCCAGAGGCACCCTTGGCATGTGGTCTGATGTCTGGTTCATCTCCTATAAGACTGGAAACAAGGCCCAGGGATTGCAGCCTTACCTACCGGCTGAGTCACTTTCACAACTTGTTATCTGTCTACTCACTGATCCGCCATGATGAAGACCATTGGAAAAGCATCTCTCAACTGAATCGCAAGAGTGGGACTTTCCCTCTGGGAACCCAATTCTCTCCACCTGATCCCTAGTAAGCCTCTTCGCTAGCCTGTATATCTCTGGCCTTCTCTGTTCTTCCCTCCCTGCTCCTCAGCCTGCAAACTAGCTCAGGTCTTCCCTTAACTATTTCCCAATTTCCACCGCCTTGGCTTTCTGAAGGCTGCTGTCCCACACTCCCAGGCATACAGGAAGAGCCCCTCCTGGCTTCTCTCTCAGATGCCATCTGCGCAGACTCCTTCTTCCCTGTTACTTCCTGGCTCAGTGTGTCCCGTCCCCAGCAGCGCTGGTCCCTGCTTGCTCTGGTCACAGTGGCTGATGCTCTCTGCACTGAGAGCCCTTTGACAACCCCTCCCCCCAGTCCTTTGGTCTCCCCAAGACCTTCCCTTCCCCATGGCCTAGGCACAGGTCCACACTGCAGGAATGGAACCACAACAATGGGGAACCGCAAGATGGGAAGGGGCTAGTTAAACTTCTTCGCCCTCGGTCTCCCCCAAGCGCAGGGGATCAGCCTTGAGGCACAGAGCTTTCACAGGAGAGGATCCACATGCCCTCAGGTGCTCTCATCTTCTTTCAGGTAATCTTGCCAACATCCACCCACCTCCCTGGGAAATGCACCCCAAAGCTGAGAGAGCTCCCAGCTGTAGTCTGCCCTCTCCCATTCCCAGTTCAGTGTAAACATCAGTTATCAACCTGGCTACATGCTAAAATCTCCCAGGGAGCTTTTAAAAAATCATCCACCCTTAGAGATTCTGATTTATTTTGGTCTGGAATGTAGTCTGGGTGTCAAGGTTTTGTTGTTGTTGTTGTTGTTTTAACAAACAGACTTTATTTTTTGGAACAGTTTTAGGTTGACAGAAAAAATGAGTAGGAAGTAGAGTCCCATACACCCTCTCACCTGCCTCTCCTGCCCCCCAGTTTCCCCTGTTAGTAACATTTGCCTTAGTGTGGTACTTTTTTTTTTTTAAAGGTGGCTATATGACATAATGTATTTTTAAAAAATGTTATTTATTTTTTTATTCTGGGCTGCATTGGGTCTTTGTTGCTGTGCGTGGGCTTTCTCTAGTTGCGGTAAGTGGGGGCTTCTCTTGTTGCGGAGCATGGGCTCTAGGCGTGCGGGCTTCGGTAGTTGGGGCACGCGGGCTCCAGAGTGCAGGCTCAGTAGTTGTGGTGCATGGGATTAGTTGCTCCGTGGCATGTGGGACCTTCCCGGACCAGGGCTCGAACCCGTGTCCCCTGCATTGGCAGGCGGATTCTTAACCACTGCGCCACCAGGGAAGTCCTGTCTGTGACACTTGATCACTTCTTTTATGAAACTCTCCAGTCTGTCTCAGTATCCCACTCTCCTGGTTTCTTCTATGAATAGAAAATTATCCAGACATCGGAAATAAGAAAAAGGAATAGGAAAAATAGCCACACTGATGTTGTTTCAGTATAGTGCTGGCTGCTCTCTAACATGCCTGTTCCACCTGGGATCATCTCATTCTCTAGGGAAGGGTACCCTGGTTTGACTTCCGATTTACTATTGATTAGGGTATTTTACAACTCTGTAAGGGCAGAGGTTAATTTATAGAAAATTCACAATGAGCAAATAATTCTTTTTTTAAATTTATTTCTTTTGAGTAAATAATTCTTGTCCAATAGTAATGCAAATTTTTTCTGTCTGGTAGAAAAGGGAACCCCAAAGGTTACAGTTTCTTGCCTTGCAGAGCATTAACCTCTGTGGTTAAATCCATTTCAATATTCCTTTGATTGACCAACTTGGTATTCATGCTCAAATTCTCTTTTGAGCTAGTCTTAATATCTTCCTGGGGACTTCCCTGGTGATGCAGTGGTTGGGAATCCGCCTGCCAATACAGGAGACGTGGGTTCGAGCCCTGATCCGGGAAGATCCCACATGCCGCGGAGCGGCTAAGCCCGTGTGCCACAACTGCTGAGTCTGCGCTCTAGAGCCTGTGAGCCACAACTACTGAGCCCACACGCCTAGAGCCCGTGCTCCACAATAAGAGAAGCCACCGCAATGAGAAGCCCGCCCGCATGCCTCAACGAAGAGTAGCCCCTGCTCGCCGCAACTAGAGAAAGCCTGCGCACAGCAATGAAGACCCAATGCAGGGTCTCCCTGGTGGCGCAGTGGTTAAGAATCCGCCCGCCAATGCAGGAGACACGGGTTCGAGCCCTGGTCTGGGAAGATCCCACATGCCGCGGAGCAACTAAGCCCGTGCGCCACAGCTACTGAGCCTGTGCTCTAGAGCCCGCGAACCACGACTACTGAGCCTGTGTGCCACAACTACTGAAGCCCGCGCGGCTAGAGCCCGTGCTCTGCAACAAGAGAAGCCACCACAATGAGAAGCCCACGCACCCCAATGAAGAGTAGCCCCTGCTCGCTGCATCCAGAGAAAAGCCCGCGTGCAGCAAGGAAGACACAACACAGCCAAAAAATAAAATCAATTTATTTTAAAAAAAGACCCAATGCAGCCAAAAATAAATACATAAATAAATAAATTTATAAAATCTTACTGATGTCCTCATTCATTAATGAGGATTAAAAGCTTTGACGTGTTCATTTAATATTTGGGAGTCATGTTTTTTAACTTTTTTGAAAATTGTTCTTTGCCGCTACTAGTGTTGTGACCTCACCTCAGCAGGCTGCACTGAGGAAAGGAAGGGGCGGTGGGGGTGAGTTAGGTGAACAGAAAGGTACAGGCATCAAGGGCTTTTCTGACAGGAGTCTAGGACCCCTGGTGTTTGCTGGATGCCCTGGCTTGCCCTGGATTCCTGATTCTCATGCCAGCCAGAGGTCCCCCAGGGAGCTGGTTCTCCTCTAAACTGTGCTGAATTGCAATGCCTGAGTCCTCGAGGCTCTTACCCTGCAGGGACAGGGGCCTGCGCAAACTTCTCTGCTGGCCTCCTGATGTCCATAGCTGAGGAGGGATTGCTTCCTCCTCTCCCCATGCCCCACCCCCTCAGGCCTATGGAATACATGTAATGGCGTGGTCTGTGACTGTGGCCCAAAGCTGGCCAGCTAAGCACAAACTTTCTTTAAAATGTTCTTTAAAATTCATGCAAGTGCATTCCATACATTTAACCCAATCTTGTAACTACTATGTGTCCCTTTCATCAAGGAAAACTAGCCCCCTAAAGAGCTCCATCTCGTGTTTGCTCTGTTTTAGACCATATTTTAAAAAAAGCAAAACCAACCAAACAAAGAACTATGATGTACTGTACCCCTTCTGTTTGATCCTGTATCTACATATAATTATCTCATTTAAGCCTCACAACCTCCCAGGGTGGGTAATGACCCATTTTACTGATGAAGAAATTGAAATTCCAAAGGGTTAAGTAGCTTGCCCAAGGTCACATGTGGTGTAAGGGGCGGAGCCAGCCAGCTTGAGACCCAGGTGTGTCTGATATTGATCATGTTCTCCCTTGGTTTATAATTATTTGCTTCTCCATTGTCAGAGCTGGTAAGGCCTTGGAGACCCTAGGATCCCACCTCCACCCTCCTCAGATGGGAAGACAGGACCAGAAAGGGGTCAGAACTAGCCCAAGGTAACACGTGGAGGAAGGTGCAAAATCAGGACTCGAAGCAAAAACTGACCAGTGGCGCCCTCTGGAAGCCTAGAGGACACTCCCTCTCTCCCAACCAGGTTCTTGTTAGAAATGTCCGCAAGAAACCATGCTCAGAAGTCTCCAGTAGACTGAGCCCTTGGGAGACACGAAATTAGCGTTCAAGCTCACTACCCTCTTGGAGTCTCAATTTTGCGGTATGTAAAATGGGCCAACTATTGGGAAACTTGAGACAAAGGTTGTCAAGGCAAGTGCATTGTAAACCTACAGACTTGCCCAGAAGTGACAGACCAAGGCTCATTCTGGTTGCCAAGGCTCACATCCGGATTTTGTCCTTTAAATAGCCTGTCACCTTGGGTAAATTTCAATGCCTCAGTTTCCTCAAATGTGAAATGGGGATAGTAAAAGTAGAAACTTCATAGGGTTGTTGTAAGGATTCAAGCACTTGGAACAGTCACTGGCAGGTAATGATAATTCAGTAAAATTAGCTTTGATTACAAGTTTACTGCTCAAGGTGTAGCTATTTTCTAAGCCCAGACTGTAGCGAACTGCTCCAGGCCCCGCAGGGGGGCGGCCCTCCAGCAGGCCCTGCCTCCGTTCCCACTCGGTCCCGCCTCCTCTTCACCAGATCCCGCTCCAGCCGTCCAGGGTTCCTCCCACCACCAGAGGGCGTAGGCGCTGAAGAGAGCCTTCTAGCCGCAGCAGGCGACGCTCTAGGTAGCGGCTGCTCTGTGGCCTGTGGCAGTGGCGCTCTAGCCCGCGGTGTGCGGGGCGAGCTCTCAGTGGTGCGGCCGGCGGGCGGCGATGGCGGCCGTACGGGGCCTGCGAGTGTCGGTGAAGGCGGAGGTCCCGGCGGGGCCGGCCTTGGGGCCCCCGTCGCCTGAAGCAGAGTCAGGTTTGGACCGCGGCGAGCCGGAGCCCATGGAGGTGGAGGAGGGCGAGCTGGAGGTCGTGCCGGTTCGGCGCTCGCTAAAGGAACTGATCCCGGTACGGGCGGGGGGCGGGGGCGAGGGCGAGGAGGAGGTCGCTGAGCGAGTGTCCCGCGCCGGTGGGGGCCGGAAGGGGAGGTGGCCGGGGCTGGGGGAAGTCTGGGGAAGGGATGAGGGGGGCGAGCGCCCGGGGGGCGGGGGCGCCAGGCTTGAGCAGAAACGGGCAGCAAGAGAAAGGACGCTGGGGCGCCCGGAAATGGGTGTTGAGAGGGCTGGAGGAGTTGGGGAAGAGCTGGGGGGTAGTTGAGGACACCCCCTTCGCTGCTCCTCGGAGTCAGTCTGTGCAAGAGTGTGAATGAGGAGGGGTTGGGCTTATCTGGGGGCTTGAGATAAAGGGCGAGCCCCGGGCGGGAACAGAACCAGGAGCGGCCCAGAAGGAACTGTCGAGTGGCGCGGGCATCCCGGTCTCTTTGTGGGTCCTACTCCGGTGGAGCTGGTGTCTGTTAAACATAGCACTCGCGGTTTCCTTTGGGAGAGCTGGGCTTGTCAGCTGCAGAAACTCTGTGTTTCTGTTGTGACTTGAGGGTCATCTTGTCCCCGCGCGGCTCCGCTGTTACACCGTGGCTCCAGGATCTCAGCCCTTAATGAAAACAAAACATCAGTGAACCAGCAGTGGTCCTTGGTCCCTCTTTTATCACAATGGGGATGCTGAGAGGTGTTTTTGCTTTTGGTTTGGTGGTCTTGTGTCCGGTTCTTAGGGCTGGTCTCAGGCCTGCATGGCTTCTCTCATGTACTTAATTTCTCACCTAACATGGACTACTTTTTAGCACATGTCTGCTAGTCTTGCTTTTAAATTAAGATTATGGAAAAAGATTTTTTAAAAAAAGGTAAGAGCACTAAAGACAGTAAATTATAGTGACTCTGGCAACAACAACTAACATAGTGGCATTTTACCATTTACTACATTATATCATTTAAAATATCACTGTGGTTGTGAAGTAGGTGTTATCATCCCTTCATTCCTTCAGTTCAACATGTACTTATTGCGTCCCCCACTTAGTGCCAGCCACAGCCCTAGGCACTTGACCAAGATCAAGACCAGACTGTGTCCTGGAGTTTATGTTCCAGTTGGGGGGACACAAGTAAACTAATAATTTACGGTAGTGGTGAGTGCTGTGGAGAGAATAAAGCATGTTAATGGGATGGAAGTGTGCAGAGGGCAGGGAGGGTGTGCAGAGCAGGAAGCAGAATGGCATAGGATGGTCAGGAAAGTCCTCTGAGATGGTGAAATTTAAGCTGAACCCTAAGTGACAAAAAGGAGCCATCCATGTGAAGATGTGGAAGAGAGCGTTCCCAGCAGGGGCAACAGTAAGTGCAGAGGCTCTGAGATGGGCACGAGATTGTTTTGTTGGAGAAAGGTAAAGTTCTGTAGCACAAGTGGGAGAGCAGTTAAAAGAGGTCAGAAAGGTAGGCGGATACCACAGAGGAAACCTAGGCCCAGAGAGGCCAAAGGAATTGTACAGTGTCATGTAATCAGTGAACGTCAGAGATGTGATTTGAGTCCCCAGGCTTCCAAATCCCATCCTATTTTCATTGCACTGTGCTGTGTTTTCCCCAGAAGGTCGAGGTGAGTCCTGACTTTCTGCATTTTGGTGAAGACTTGTGCTCCATCTGGTGGCCTGGCACAATGAATTTGTCCAGTCTGGGTTGGGGAGATAAGTGACTGTGCATCATCTTGGATATTTTTCATGAACGCCTTTAGATTTTCATTTACACGGATACCTTCAGTAGATGGAATTACTTTAGGTTGTGGATAGGCCTAGAAAAGCCTTCTTGGTATAGTAGTTGATTGCTACATGGAGTCACTGGGACAGGCTTCCCCATAATATGAGGTTGTCAGGGCGGGGGAAGGATTGCTGAAAAGAATGACTGTCCAGAAGGAATGGGTTGTCAGGCTGTTGTTTATCATGTGCTTGTCGTCGGTTGCTCGTTAGCAATTCTCACCCATCCCCTTCTTGTTAGGACACAAGCAGAAGATATGAAAACAAGGCTGGCAGCTTCATCACTGGAATCGATGTCACCTCCAAGGTAAGACAGACCATGATTAATTTATTCATTTTGAGAAGCAGGTGAACTTAATGAACAGATCTCTAGGAGAACAGCAATTATTCTTTACCTCCTTTTTTCTTTTGTTGTTGGATTGAAACTTTTTTTTAGGTTTAAATTTTGTGTTATACCGTGATGCCTTCATGCATCCTGAGAACATTCAGACAGCATTTGTGTGTTGTTGAATCCATGAGAAGATATAATCACTGTACCTAGATGCCTGTAATTAACCATGTTCAAGAAAAAGTTCTGCACTGGAGTGCTTTTTTTATGCTGTCCATTCTTTAAAAATGTGTAAACTGTTTCCACTTTAAATGAAGCAAAACGTGAAAGTGCCTTGCACATAGTAAGCCCTTGGTAAATGTCTTTATTCCTCACTGGTTGAGGCCGAGAAAAATACGATTTCCTGAATGTGTGTGTGTGGCTAGACTTTGAAGGCCAAGTGGACTGAATTATTCCCAGTACCTGGGAGTATTGCCTTTTATCTAGTGATTGCTGTTACTAGATTACCAGCTTCACTGTAACTCTTCACAGAACGAAACATATTATTTTCTTTACAATAAACAGTTGATACTTATTTGTTGCTTTAATTGTTGATGATATTCAGCTTAAACATTGTTTCTGATTTTAATGTGTGCAATTAAGTTTCAAACAGAGTTTAAGTTACAATTCTGAATAAATAATACTGTGTTACTATATTGGATGTGTGAAAGCAAAAATAAAAATAAGTATGTCATGCTAACTTTTTTGTGTTTTATCTGGGTCTCAATCTCTGATTGCTTAAAGGCCAAAAGAAATAACTGATCATCTTTTTTGACAAGAAAATAGAATAAAGTGAAGATGTTTTCTTTTTGTAATTGAAAAAGAAGTATACAGTACTCTTCTTAAGCCCACACCATTTGCCATTATATGAAACAAATATATGGGGGAAAGGGTGGTAGCCAAGAATTGGTACTTCAGTCTTATTAAAGGAAGGTAGATTAGTTGTTTCCACTGGGAAAACTTAAGTGAAGAAAATTAGCATAACTATTGGGAAATAACAGAATTGTTGCTGCTTTACCAATCCCCACAAGCTTTCTATAGTCAGACCTTCAATTAGTGTGGCAAAGTCAATATACAATTAGTGAAGCTTCCTAAAAGCTATCAGAAACCCATAGTTGGACCTGGATTTATTTTACCTCCTGGAAAAAAAATTTAGGAAACTGATTGTTTTGTTTTTTAGAGAGCATCAATGCTTCTTGTCACTTATAGATGAAAACTGGCAATTCCGTGGGCACAAGTTTAGAATAGAGGAGAGAGTTTCTTTGCTTCAATGTTATTTTCAAATGCAGAAAAAGCTTTAGGGAGTGGACTGCTCAGGCAGACATAATGTGATAGGTGTGATTACCATGCACACAGACTTTGTGAAATGGGGGTGGTGGTGGGGCTTCTAGAAATAGTACTGAGATCAGAAGATCTGCCCCTTATTAGCTGAAGTGCCTCTAGCAAACCTTTTAACTTTCTTTGTGCCTCAGTTTCTGCACCTGAAAAATTGGAATGTTAAGATTGTTTAGTTACAATTTGTTTACATGATTCCTAATAATAAATGTCAAACCATTATTCATTACTCACTGAATCAACAAATATTCATTGAATTCCTGCTGTGTCCCAGATAACAGTGATAGGCAATGAATCATTGTAGAGATTATTACAAATTATAGCACTATTAGTGTATACCCTCCCAGTCATTGACTGTGAATATCTAGTTCTTTGCAAAAATTATTAAAGGCACAATGTTGCTTATTTCTTCTAAGTTACTTGTCACTGATGCATCATTTTGTGTTTGTGATTTAACTTTCCTCTTCCATGTTTCACTTCTTTGGCTTTTTCTATACCTTCTAGGAAGCAATTGAAAAGAAAGAACAGCGAGCTAAGCGCTTCCATTTTCGCTCAGAAGTAAATCTTGCCCAAAGAAATGTAGCCTTGGACCGAGACATGATGAAGAAAGGTACAGGGTGTTCGGGGGGAATTTTTCCACATTTTCCCAGAGAATGACTTCTCCCTGCCAGGGCCTCATGCTTCTGGCCTTGCCTTGCGTGTCCAGTCCTCATCCAGATACTGCCTAAGGAAGGAACTGGTGAATTCCCCATTTCTGAGGTGACCTGTTAAAGTTGAGCTGCATTAGCTGTCTCTCAGATGTCAGAGCTGGGAAGAAGGAGATTGTCTTCTCTGAGAAGCCCCAGAGAACGTCACCTAGTTGGAGGCAGAGCTGAGATTAGAACTGTGCTTTTATGGACTCTTACTCATTTTCTGCTTTTAACATAGAAGTGTTAACTTTTCTTTGCCTTTAAATATAGTGGGAGTGTATCACAGTGAGACTGTCTTTTAGGGGAGTCAGATTGGTTGGGGGGATACCATTAATACTTCAGTTGATACAGGCTTGTGATTTTATTTTATTTTTGTGTTTTGTTAGGGTAAGTATCATGCTTCCTGAAATTCACCCTGAATTATCACATCTAGTAATCTACCCCAGTTTTCGAAAGCAATTTATAAATAGAGGGGAAAATTATTATTACCCTTTTAGTGAGTTCACAGTCATATTTATTATTCCATAAATGCAAATGACCGCCCTCTGTTGTATTTGCAAATTTGGGATTTGTGAAGGGCTTAATAGGCAGCCTTCTGAATGCATGTTAAAGGTCTATGCTCTGCTGTGTGAGTTTCTCTAGGCTTGCTTGTTTGATAAAAACATGTCGAATGAATGAAAGAATAGCGACTATTTGTTGGGAACTTGCTCTCTTACCAGGCACTGTGTTAATTAGCGGGTTACATATTTGTTTCGTACTCATTTCTCACAACAACCCCATGAGGAATGTATTTTTATCCCTATTTTACAAAGGAAACAGGCCCAAAGAAGTTAAATAAATGCCCAGGTTTACATAGCTAGTAAAAGTAGAGTCAGGGTTAGAACCTGATAAACCAGATAAACCCTGACTCTAAAGCCTTGCTCTTAACTGCTTTGCTCTGTTGCCTTACAATATATGATATGATCCCAGAGACCCAAACCTCCTTCCACGCCAGTGGGCAGAGTGGCTCGGATGCAGAGCTCAACTCTTGGAGCTGCTTTACTCCTTTTTTCTGCATAATGAGTTCAGTTTGGAAATACGACCTTGCTTCCCTTGCAGGCCAGGCGTCCAGGCATCTGCTTGAGTGGATTTTTCTGTTTCAGGAAAAGTCCTGTGAAGGCATAGGCATTCATGTGCCTGCACGGTCTAGACCCAGGCAGATGTCGGAGGCCTTTCTTACAGCTCCACCTTGAAAGCCCCCCTGTTTCCTTCTAGTCCCATAAGCAGTCCTTGTGACATCTTGCTTCTGACCTTGCTCATGCCGGTCACTCTGTTGATTTGCCCCTCCCTGTCCCACGCTTTTTCTGGTTCAGATGTCACTGCCTCTGCGAAGCATCCCTAATTACTCACTTCAGCCTCTCTTCCCACCTGTGTTGGGGCTCTTCAGAGTGCTGAGCCCTCCTGGGATCGTCTCAGTTCCTTAGTGAATGCGGGCGAGTTAGTGAACCTTTTTAGGTCTCACTTTCCTTGTTGTAAAATGGGAATAGGATACCTTCCTGAAAATGATCACTTTCGGGGTTAAATTTTAATTAAAAAAAATGTTTTTTTGAAAAGTAATCCCGATCTCATGGTTTTAAAGATTCTCTTAAAAACAATAGATCTGCCTGGAATGTCAGTTGCTCATTACAACCTGTTTTTTGATCCAGGAAGCAGCATGGTTTTGGAGTGTGTTCTTGAACTCCAGAGAACCCTGCTGCCTTTCCCAGATCAATTTAAATTAGAGTGGGGGAATGGGTTTGGATAGATCTCAAAGATAGTTATTATTTTTATATCTCCTCAGGTAATTCTAATGTGCAGTCAGGATTGAGAACCACTGGTGTTGTGGTTAAGAGCGTGGTTTCTGAAGTCTGACTGCCTGTATTCAAATCCTGACTTGTCACTTTCTAGCTCTTTGACCTTAGGTAAGTTGTTTAGCCTCTAAGAACCTCAGTTTCCTCATCTGGAAAGGCAGGTTAACGTTAGTTCTTATAGGGTGGTTGGGAGGCTCTGACAAAATGTTATGATTCTTAGAGTGGTGTCTGGCATATAGTAAATGTTAGTTATTATTATTATCTGGCATTCTCCATCTTCCAAACAGTCATCTAAGTGGTCCAGCCTCTTGGGAGAATGGGGACATTGGAATAAGCATCTTGATTCCTGCAGCCACAGTAGGTGTCAAGTTATTTCTTCTTATTAATATCAACAGTAATAAAATACACCATTTGATAAATGCTTACTATGTGCCAATCACTCTGCTATGTGGTTAGCTTATCTTCCAACAACCCTGTTGCAGGGAACGTATTTATCATTTCTGTTTTACTGGTGAGGAAAGTAAGGTGCTGAGAGGTTGAGAAACTTGCTCAAGGTCCCACAGGTAGTAAGTAGCAAGGCTGGGATTCGAAGGCTGGTCTGACTGAAGCCTGTGTTCCTAATCTCTCTGCCAGCTTCAGGGATGTGGTTTGGGATGCGCTGCACTAGACCAGTCCTCATCAAGAGTAACTCGCTACTTTTGAGTGACAGTGTCAGGCAGCTTCTCTTTATCTCCAAGATCAAAGCTCTCATGGTTGGAAAGGACCTTAGAGGTCATCTGGATCCCTCCTCCTGCCCAGTGCTGCAGGCCTTTCGGCAAAGTTCCCCGTGGTCCTTTGGCCTCTGCCTGAACATTTCCTAGTGGTGGCATGAGAACTATTTATGAAGCAGTCAGTTTTTTTGTTTTTGTTTTAATTAAGGCATACACACTGTTTATTTATTTATCTTTCTTTCTTTCTTTTTTTTTTTGGCCGCACCCTGTGGCATGTGAGATTTTAGTTCCCCAACCAGGGATCGGATCTGTGCCCCCTGCAATGGAAGCATGCGTAGTCTTAACCACTGGACCTCCAGGGAAGTCCCCACGGTCTTGTTTTTGGATACTTCTTCATGTTGAACAAAAATTGCTTTCTAGTAATTTCTGTCTATTAGTTACTGTGTAACTCTTAGAACAACATTAAGTCCTTTCCTCATTCACACAGTAACTCTTCAGGTGAAGGAATGGACAGCCCATTCCCTGAACTTTCTTATGTGGCATGACTTTCTGGTCTCCCTCCTATAGACCCTTCCCAGTTTCTAAACGTCCTTCATCAGATGAGGTACAGATCCCAGATTTGGTTGGATTCGTGCAGTGCATGGCAGGACTCTGACCACGGTTTCTGTCCCAGCCATTTCATAGTAGTCATCTTCTAGTCAACCAAAGCACCAGTTGTTTCCCTCAGGAATTGCGCCTATCAAAACAGTCTTTCTCATCTTGTATTTGAGACATTTTAAAAAGTTGCCTTTTTATTTATCCCTATTAAATTATATCTTGATTTCAAGACTCCATTTCAGCTTACGGAGTTAATTTTCATCTTGACTCTGCCTTTCAACATTTTAGCTGCACTCCTCACTTTGTTATGCATGGCTTCTGCATCTTTATCCAGCTGTTGGTAAATGTCAGACAGGATAATCCCGTATCATGCCATGACACACAGATGCATCAATTATAGTCTTATTCTATTATCAGGCCCACCTATCATTTTATTGTCATGGGGAACTAGATTACGCGCCTTAATAAACTTGAGATAGAACATGTCTGTGGTATTCTTTGAATTTCTTGGCCTGCTAATCCAATCAAAAAAGAAAAGAGTTTAGCTGGCTTGCTTCTTAGTGAACTCATGTCATTTCCTATGGGAAAGACTTAAGTTTCTTAAGGGATCAGAGATTCTGTCTGATAAGCTATTTTTTAAAAATTTCAGAGAATGACAATCTTTTGCATTGTTTGGGAATTTCTCTTTTCCTCTTTTCTGAAAATCAGTACAGAATTAGTCCTTCTCAAGGCTTTAAGGTACCTCGTTCCTCCCCTGCAACTTTTTAGAGATTACTGCCTAATTCTGAAATCACTGCTTTGTGTTTTGGTTAGTACAGTGGGGCGTAATTCTAGATTAGAAGACTTAAATCTATTAAAACTATTTCTAAAGCCCTTCTTGTCACCTATCTTGGGTTTTAGTTCTTACTTAATGATAGCTATTCTACTGCCCTTTAGTAGTACAGCAAAATAGATCAACAGTTCTGCCCTTTTCCCCAAAGCAACGTTGCTCGAAACACTTGGGAAAAAAACCACCATTCCCCCCCGCCCCCCCCACCTCACCGTGCCGCTTGGCTTGTAGGATCTTAGTTCCCTGACCTGGGATTTAACCCGGGGCCATGGCAATGAAAGCGCCGAGTCCTAACCACTGGACCACCAGGGAAGTCCCCCATTGGCATTTTTTTTTTTTTTTGCGGTACGAGGACCTCTCACTGGTGTGGCCTCTCCCGTTGCGGAGCACAGGCTCCGGACGTGCAGGCTCAGTGGCCATGGCTCACGGGCCCAGCCGCTCCGCGGCATGTGGGATCTTCCCGGACCGGGGCACGAACCCGTATCCCCTGCATCGGCAGGTGGACTCTCAACCACTGCGCCACCAGGGAAGCCCCCACCATTGGCATTTTTGATGAGCCTATTTGCTCTGGACTGTAACCTTTTCTTCATTAGATGTTAGACAAACAATTTGTGTCCACCAAAGAAAATTTGGAAAGTAAAGTAAGAAGAAAAGTTGCCCACAGTGCACCACCCAGATGCAGTCATTGTCAACATTTTGTGCATTTCCTTCTAATCTTTTCTGGGTATGGACTTTATTTTTGCTTTTCGCTTTGTGGTCCTGCTGCTTTCTTCCTTTCCACTTGACAGTCTGTCATCAGCATTTTCCATGTTATCATAGAGCCTGATGTAGTCTTTCAGACTCGTGCATTTCTTACATTTCTTCTCTTATACTGGTAATTTACCCTTTATCTGTCTCCCATATGTGTTCTTTGGTGAGTTGTGCTCACCTAAGCTTTGTTGCTTTCTCTTTTCTTGGGATCACCTCTCATACTCTGAGTTACTGTATTTAGTGTCTTCCAAATTTTTTGATCATCCTAATCTGAGGCTTTGAAATTGGCTACTTTTTCTCTGGATTTTCAGAAATCTGCTTTCTTAAAGACTTGAGTTTTGTGTCCTACGACCTGTCATTCATTGTCTTCTCTCCTGTTGGAAAATCCAAGATGATTCCCTCACCACCTTGCTTGTAGTCAACACTCAGTAAATGCCCAGTTCTCATTCCCCAGTTCATTTGTTCACTGCCACCTCAGCAGTTAGTCCTTTCTTATCATCTGGGAATAAATCTAGGCGCCTTCTTTGTTGCTTTGTTTTATTTTAAGCAGTGACATTGGCAGGCTTCCATCAGATCTTAAGCTTGTCTCATATATGATTAAATCCTTCATATCAGCATCTCCTACAAGATTTTCTTCTGCCTGCTCCTCAGTCTGATTCCTCTACCCTCACCAGGAGCTGTTCTTGTTGTTTACCCTCTTCAAAACCATCTCTTTACTTCCCAAAGGATTTTTTCCTCCAAAATCATGGCTTTTAGCTTGAAGAACTGAGAAGGTCCCCTGGGCTACCTCTTCAGTTTCCCATCCTGCGTGGTAGAGTTACTCTGCATGTCCAGTGTGGACATCCATCTCATTTGGGGTTCTGTTCATTGTTGCACCGCTGGTCACTAATAAGGACTTGCTAAGGATTCATAAGTCTTTTTTTTTTTTTTGGCCGCATCATGCAGCATGCGGGATCTTAGTTCCCTGAGCAGGGATTGAACTCATCCCCTCAGCAGTGGAAGCACAGATTCTTAACCACTGGACCACCAGGGAAGTCCTAGGATTCATAAGTCTTGATGGTATCTCTGTCTTCATGAATCTGAGTTGGCAGGAAGATACTTACCTGATTTATTCTGCCCACACCTAATGGGCTCCCATTAAACCTGTCTTTTACTCTTCAAAATGACAAAAAAAAAAATTAAAAAGAGCTTTTATCTGAAAGTATTCACATGTATTTCAAGTTCATTTGTTTTAAATAAAATATATGACATATAAAAACATACTTAGGAGTAATGGATGCTGAATTCTTTTTTTTTTTTAATTAATTTATTTTTTTGACTGTGTTGTGTCTTCATTGCTGCACGTGGGCTTTCTCTAGTTGCGGAGAGCAGGGGCTACTCTTTGTTGCGCAGGCTTCTCATTGCAGTGGCTTGTCTTGTTGCGGAGCACGGGCTCTAGGCGCGCGGGCTTCAGTAATTGTGGCACGCGAGCTCAGTAGTTGTGGTGCAGGGGCTTAGTTGCTCCGTGGCATGTGGGATCTTCCCGGACCAGGGCTCGAACCTGTGTCCCCTGCATTGGCAGGCGGATTCTTAACCACTGCGCCACCAGGGAAGTCCCAGATGCTGACTTCTTGACAGAACTACTTTGGAGAAGCTCGGGGAGGAAGGGACGTGGAGAGCTTACACAGGCCCTAGGGGGTTTTTTTGTTTGTTTTTGTTTTTAAATTTATTTATTTTATTTATTTATTTTTGGCTGCGTTGGGTCTTCGTTGCTGCGCACGGGCTTTCCTCTAGTTGTGGCAAGTGGGGGCTACTCTTCGTTGCGGTGCGCGGGCTTCTCATTGCAGTGGCTTCTCTTGTTGCAGGGCATGCGCTCTAGGCACCCAGGCTTCAGGAGTTGTGGCTCACAGGCTCAGGAGTTGTGGCTCGCGGGCTCTAGAGCACAGGCTCAGTAGTTGTGGCGCATGGGCTTAGTTGCTCTGCGGCATGTGGGATCTTCCCAGACCAGGGCTCAAACCCGTGTCCCCTGCACTGGCAGGCGGATTCTTAACCACTGCACCACCAGGGAAGCCCGGGCCCTAGTTTTATATATAGTGTTTTATTTGCCTCAAATCTTTTTTTTTTTTTTTTTTTTTGTGGTACGCGGGCTTCTCACTGTTGTGGCCTCTCCCGTTGCGGAGCACAGGCTCTGGACGCACAGGCTCAACGGCCATGGCTCACGGGCCCAGCCGCTCCACGGCATGTGGGATCTTCCCGGACCGGGTCACGAACCTGTGTCCCCTGCATCGGCAGGCGGACTCTTAACCACTGCACCACCAGGGAAGCCTTATTTGCCTCAAATCTTTTTAAGAATTTAAGCGTAAAGCTAGGTGGTGGATATACAGGTATTTTAAAAATATTTTTTCTTTGTTGATATATTTGTGTATTTCACAATTAAAAAGATTAAATGAGATAATGTGCTTAAAGTATTTAGTAAAAAACACAATTCTGCTAAGGGTGAGGTTCCTTTAGACCACAGCCTTCAACGTTTCTTCCTTCCCAGAGGTAACAGCTCTTATCAGTGTGGAGTGAATTATTCCAGAGTTTCTTCTATGTATTTGTGTACACAAATATATATCCTTAGAAAATATATGGTGATATTTATGTTTTAATATTTTTAATGTATGTATTTTTCTGCAGCTTTTTTTCACTCAGTAATGTGTCATAGAATCTTTCCATGGTATATAATAAATTATCTCATTGTTTTTAACTGCTTAATATTCTATAATATGGATAAACCATGATTCATTTAATATGGATAAACCATAATTTATTACTCTGATAGCTACTGGGTTATTAAAATAGTGCTGCAACAAACATCTTTGTGTGGACCACTCTGTGAACCCATGTGTGTTTAGGATAGATACTGAAGAGAATTCCTTTGCGTATAGGGCATGTGCTAAGTTACATTTGTAATAGACACTCCTAGTTGCCCTTCAGAGTGGCTGTGGCAGTTCACACTCCCACCAGCAGAGGGAGGGGCTCTTTCCTCCACACTGCCACCAATTGATACTAAAAGACATGAATTAAAAACATAGTCAGTGGGCTTCCCTGATGGCACAGTGGTTAAGAATCCACCTGCCAATGTAGGGGACACGGGTTCAAGCCCTGGTCCGGGAAGATCCCACATGCTGCGGAGCAACTAAGCCCATGCGCCACAACTACTGAGTCTGTGTTCTAGAGCCTGTGAGCCACAACTACTGAAGCCCGCGTGCCTAGAGCCTGTGCTCCGCAACAAGAGAAGCCACCGCAATGAGAAGCCCACGCACCGCAACGAAGAGTAGCCCCCGCTCGCCGCAACTAGAGAAAGCCCGTGTGCAGCAACGAAGACCCAACGCAGCCAAAAATAAATAAATTAAAAAAACAAACAAACAAAAAAACCTGGTCAATGAAAACTGATACCTTGTTTTAAGGTGGATTATCCTGATAGTAGTGAGGTCAACCATCTCTTCATGTTTATTGGCCTTTTCTGTTTCTTTTTGTGTGGATTGCCTGCCCATGTCCTCTGCTCATGTCCTCTGCTCATGTCCTCTGCCCATTTTTATTTGGGGCCGTCATTTTCTATTGATTTGTAGGATTTCTTTGCTCTACTTTCATACTTTGCTTTACATCCAGGGGCAGTGTCTCTTCTTCTCAGAACTGTCTTGACTATCGCACATTTCTCATTGACATATCTTTAAAAAATTTTAGAATCAGTGTATCAAGTTCAATGAATAACCCTGTTGAATTCGGTATTGCTTTTATTATTACAGGTCATTTTGAGACGAGGTATCATGTATATAATCAACACCATTTGTTTAATCTTCCTCAGCCTAATAAGCCCATTCTGAATAGTCGTTTATTTAATGCTATTGATGTGTGATAAAAATTAAAATAGTTTACCTTACTGTCAAGTCTCATTTTCTTTTGAAATAATTATTATCTCTTTCAGCATATTTCTTTTTAAAATACCTATTATCTGAACTGTTACAACGGGCTACTGGTGGATTGTGCAACAGCAGGTGTCTTGTTTTTCTAGCAATCCCCAAAGTGAGACTGGAGACAATCTACATTTGCGGCGTAGATGAGATGAGTACCCAGGATGTCTTTTCCTATTTTAAAGAATATCCTCCGGCCCACATTGAGTGGTTGGATGATACCTCCTGTAAGTAACCCAGGTTACTTGAATATGCTTTTGTTTATGATATTAAAAGAATTTTTGCCATCTCAAATGGTGAATGATTTTGGCCAGACTATGTCTAACCTCTGCCTTTAGCCTAGGAGAGAAAAAATTGCTCACTGCTGAGAACCAGAGTGCGTTAACCAGTCTGCCAGATCGTACTCCATGCGTATTCTAAGTCAGCTCAGAGGTGGTTACCCGGCCTCTAGGAGGATGGTTGTTGGCAGCTGAGTCCAGGGTACATGACTGAGGCCTCTCTTAACACCCACAGTTTCCCAACAAAGGGGTGGGTCCAACTGCATAGACTTGGGGCTGCATTTTCAGGGCTTTAGACTTTGTCATTGCAACTTGCCATACAGCTTTTCAGAGGGCTATCTCTGACCTAGAACTAGACCAGAACCCTCTGACACAGTGCCAGACCTCTCATCTCTGCTTGCTTTGGACTGTGTTTTCTGGAGCTTCATCTGCTGGCCCTAATCTGGGGACTGTTCCACTTGTGAGCTAACTGTAATTTTTAACTTGCGTCCCCTCTCCAAGTCTGGCCTGACCTTTGGTACCCACTCTGCTGGCTTCTTGTCTTGTCTCACTTCTAGTCTGGCTTTACTTTCTGCCAGTGTGCTGACCTGCTTTTCCCGGCTGCTTTCTTAGATGTTAATTCGTTGAAAGAAGAAGAAGCATGACTGAGTAAAAGTTTTTCTCCTTTTTTCTTTTTTCTTAACTTAGACCATCCAAATCAGGGAATGGCAAGCCTTTTTTATAAAGGGCTGGATGATAAATATTGTAGGCTTTGCAGGCCATACAGTCTCTGTGGAATCTACCCAGCTTTGCCGTTGTAGCGTGAAAGCAGCTATAGACAATATAACTGAATGAGCCTGGCTGTTCTCTGTAGAACTTTGTTTACAAAAACAGGTGGCAGGTGTGTAGTTTATTATACGTTAGTTATAACTAAATAAAGCCGGTTCAAGTATAAATAGATAAATGGATGGGTGATGGATGGATGGATGAATGAATCAATGATAGCAGGTGGTGGGCTGGATTTGCTAACGCCTGATTTATCTAATTAAAACTGTAGCTAAGGGATGTTAGAGTCAGAGGAACCCTTAGAATCATCCAGTTCACCTATCTCGTATTGTACATCAGAAACTGAGAAACAGAAGCGGGAGGTTATTTGCTCAAGACCATGTGGCGTATTATTAACAAAGATGAGGCTCTTTAGACTTTCATTTCCCAAACTGAGATACAGGAGTAACATAAGTTTGAGAAGCGCTGCTTTAAAGTTAAACTTCTCAAAAACCTTTTCTTGCTAACTTCTCTTAAAGAAGCAAATTAAATTGATTGCTGCAAAGCCAGGTGGCTGTCACGCCTCCATTCTATATATCCCATGGATGCCATCGTCACCCACACTTCACAGTAGGGAAACATCATTTAGCATGTCTGGATAACAAGGAACAGCAGAGGGCTTCCATGTAGGGGGCAGTAGAATAAAGGATAATCTAAATTTATTTGAGAATTTTCACCATCATCATCATCAAGAACTGCTAACACTTATGTATAACAGCCACTGTATGCCAGGCAGTTTTAATATACAGAACCCCTTTTCATGGAATACTTGACCATTATTTTGTGGACCCAGTTTGGGAATGTAGCTCTAGGTTGATTTTATCAAAGAAGTTTTACTACCAGGTTCTGTAGTTCCTTTCATTAGTTGGTGTGTACATTTACTGATGCCAGTCCATAGCTGAATGAGACTTTAGCAGTGAATATGATGTAGTCTCTGTTCTCAAGAAACTTAACCATTTGGATGTGATGTAACGTGTTATCTTATTTTAGGTAATGTGGTTTGGTTGGATGAAATGACAGCCACACGAGCCCTTATCAATATGAGTTCCCTGCCAGCCCTGGATAAGATAAGAAGCAGGGATGCCAATGAGGACAAGTCGTCTGAGAAAAGTAAAAAAGGTAACTGACCACAAAGGAGGGACTTTGGGGCTAAAAGTCCTGTCCTTTACAACTTGAGTTTCTGTGCAGTGTTCTATAGCATCTCATCGCCAGTTATTTCTGAAATAAGCTGTGATGCTTTGGATCATTAGTAAAGAGGAGGAGAAAATATTAGACTTAGCATGCATGAGATGGAGTTAAGATTCATCTTGTCCCTCACGTTCCGTTTTAGACAAGCAGGAAGACAGTTCCGACGACGATGAGGCTGAAGAAGGAGAAGTTGAAGATGAGAACGCAAGTGATGTAGAGGTCAGTGAGAGGGCAAAGGTGTCTGTAAGGTTTCACTGTAAACAACTGCTTACTGTCTTGATATTTAAGCCTTAAAGACTTAATACAGTACGTTGTGTTCCTCCTCTGGCTTTCACCATTATACCTCCTGAGGGGGCACCAGGCTCTTGGCCTTTAAGTTCGTGTGGCTATAATGAATGATTCATCTTGAGATCTTAGTACTCACACTTCTGTATGAAAGGAAATGGTTTTATTGAGAAATCCTTTGAAATGCTATCAAATCAGTAAAATTAAGGAATAGCAAGTAATGGCATATTTCCTAATGGCATATGTACTGTTGTTGGAAATATTAAAGTGTATTCATTTTAAAATTATTTATTAAATGCCTACCATATACCAAATTCTAGGTGCTGGGGGTATAGCGTCCAGCAAAACAAAGTCCTTACCCTGTCGGAGCCTACATTCTAGTGGGGTAGACAGACAATACACTGATACACAGATATGTAATATAATGTCAGGAAGTGATGAGTGCTGTGAAGAAAAGTAAAGAAGGGTAAGCAGATAGAGAATGATGGAGACGATTCTTTTAGACAAGGTGGTCAGGGAAGACCTCTGACTTAGACATCCTGCAGAGGAACTGGTGCTGTAATGCTGATGGGTATTAGTAAAGGTAGATTGCTTTCTTAATCAGTGGTAACTTTGCTGCTGAATGAATATGAAAAAGGCTTTAATTTTTATGTCGAAAATGCTCTTTTTCCTTAAGTTGGACACGTTGTCTCAGGTAGAAGAAGAATCTCTGCTAAGAAATGATCTTCGTCCAGCGAACAAACTTGCCAAAGGAAATAGGTTATTCATGAGGTTTGCTACAAAAGGTAAATGATAATTGGTATTGATTTTTATTTTTTATTGATTTTTATTTTTAATCAAAGTGATTTTTATTGAGTGACACCTCTCTTGAATCAGAACCTAGGTCAAGTAATCTCAAAGATCCTTCAAACTGTAATATTCTGTGCTTATAAAATCAATGACTTGCTGCCTGAGTTGGAATTTCACACATTGAAAGTGAATATTAGTTATCTGTACACTTTTGTGGTTTCTAGCTAAAGTAAGTTATTTTCTGTCAAAGCTGGTTTGTCCCATGTGCTTTTCAGCCAGTTTATCATCTGAACTATGAAAACTTTAAAATTGTATTTTAGGTATCATAGCAATACCTTCCTGGACATTGCTAGTAGCGCCATTCAACTCTAATTCTCTAAAGAATTAAATAAAAAGCCTCTTAACAATTCATAAGGCTTTTTACACATAATGATTTGGGTACACATTAATAATGTGTGTGTGGTGGTGGGGGTTGAGTCAGTTGAGAGTTAATTGGAAATGACAACTCTTCACCCCTGAATACTTCAGTAAGTATTTCTGAAGAACAAGGACTTGGTTTTACACACAGTTATCAAAATCAGGGAACTTAGCATTAATACAATACTGTTACCTAATTCGGAGCCCACGTTCAGATTGTACCAGCTCCCCACTCTGTATATTTAAACTACCTGGGGGAAGAAAAAACTACCTGGCACACAGTGAGTGCTGTGTCAGTGTTAAGAGTTCATGCTGCTGCTGCTGCTGACAATGATGATTATCAAATACATTTGGATTATTCTTTATACTACTCCCCCACTGAACTAGGATCCACTCTAGGCCTGGGTGTTTAAGTCTGCCGTGTCGCCTTAGTCTCCCTGAATATGGAACTACTCCTTTGTTTTCCTTGACTGGGACATTTTTAAAGAGGATAGGCTCATTATTTTATAGGCTGCCCCTTAGTTTGTCTGATGTCTCCTAATTAAATTCGGGTTGTGCGTTTATACCACAGACGTGACATTGTGTCATTTTCAGTGCATCATGTCAGGAGGCACATTGTATTTATTTATCCCCTTCCTGAGGATGTTAGCTTTTATCACTTGGTTAAGGTAATGATTGCCAGGTTTCTCCACTATAAAGTTACTCTTTTTCCATTTATAATTTAAAGGTTTGTGGGGAGATGCTTTGAGGTTATGTAAATAGCCTGTTCCTCATCCAACTTCCATGCCGTAGCTTTAGATCCATTGATGACTTTTTAGCTCTCTCATTTATTAGTTGGCAGTCTGCCGTAAGGAAGAGCTTTCCCTTTTTACCCATTTGTTTATGTATTTACTTATCTTTTTTACTTATATCAGTTTAGATTCATGGAGTTTTATTCAATGGGTTATCATCCATTTTATCATTATTTTGATTCACAAATTATTTTGGATTTGGCAAGTAGAGCCTCTTCAAACTGTGTTCTTGTGACACGCCTTCATGATTCTTTGAGTTCTTTCTTTATGGCACAATAAAACATCTTGTTTTGCCAGACTCAACTTGTACTTTCCCTGCCCCAGATCTGGAATCAGCCATTTCTCCAGGGAGCTGGTGGGCATGCTTTTTGTAGGGTGCACATTCTGGTTTGTGACACCAAGTTTATCTCTAGCACTGGGTACATTCTCATTGGTGTTCATCCCTTGCGTTCAGTGAGTGCCCAGGGAGCTGTCAAGAGACCTTTATATTATGAAAATATGTGTGCTCACTGACCACCTTTTCTTCCTGTTAACTGGCATTTTAACTTGATAAATGGGGTCTTGTCTTCATTTACTTATTCGAGGGACCATTTGTGTGCATTCTGGATATATGGTGCTGTGCTGTTTTCCTTAAGCCATTTTGAGGAACATCACGGTAAACTGGAAAAAAAATGGTTTGCCAAATACATGGACCTGTGTATAATCTGTTTCTTTGACCCTGATTCTGTGTTATTGAAGTGTTGTCATTCAAAAGTGAGTATCATCTTTCAGGGGGCAGTGAAAATGCCACCTCTTCTAAAAGCCTTTTTGATTCCTGAACGCTGGTGATAACTGATGTTCCCCTGTGCTTCTTGGAACCTAGTATATTGTATTGTTGTTAATAGTATTTTCTCTATGAAGTCAGCTCCCTAACAGCAGCTTAACCTCCCTCGTCTCTGAATTTTGCTCCACCCCCTCCACAAGGCAGTGCGTTAGGAGGCGCTCAGAGAGTGAGTGTTTCTAGTGCGTCCTCCCCTTTTGTTGGCTGATTGTGCTGATCTGATCCCAGCCATGAAAAACATTCTTTTTTTTTTTTTAAACCCATTCAACATTGTCTTCACACTCACAGGAAATCCTTGGTAACTTGTAATTAATTTTTAGATGACAAAAAGGAACTTGGAGCAGCAAGAAGAAGTCAGTATTACATGAAATATGGGAATCCAAATTACGGAGGCATGAAAGGAATTCTTAGTAATTCTTGGTGAGTCCAAAACCTTAAAATACAATAGTTTAAATAGTATGTAAGCTTTTCATAATCCTTCAGTTGGTATTCTGCAGTGGAATGTCAACACCGTATGTGGACGTGAAGGAAAACAAGAAGAAAGAATTCAAGATTTTTAACTGTGGTAAATGGTGTGAGAATGCTGACTTTCAGCTTCATGTGAAATATCTCGGTTTCAGCACCTAACATTGTGTCAGGGTGTAGTTGAAATTAACTAGTGGATTTCAAGGCCCTTCCTGCTGGTTTTTGATTATGTGCTTGTTTTGGCAATGTTGCAGGAAGCGAAGATACCATTCCCGTCGCATTCAGCGGGATGTGATCAAGAAGAGAGCCCTGATTGGGGACGACGTTGGCTTGACATCCTATGAACACCGACATTCCGGTAGTTGCCTGCTCAGCTCTTGGGTAGACACATGTTTGGCTCCTGAAATCATATTTTTATTCTTAATACAGTCTCTTAAGGTTCCAAACTTTATCATCCTCTCTTCCTTGCCCTCACCCTCTGCCAACATATAGGAAAGTAAGTCAAGTCACAATTAATTTGAAATTGCCCCGTACAAAGAGGTCAAATGATTTTATAAAAGCCGTTCTAACAATAAAGGCAAGATGTAGGAAAAATTAAAACTTTTCTTAGGAATCTAATTTTCCTATTAATATCAAAAGCTGCATGAAAAAATTTTTAATTCTTTTGTTGGATGAGTTGATTTGATCGTTCCTTTGTCTGATGAAAATAAGCTGCTATGTTTAGCGTTCTGTGCTTATTGGCTTGTGCACGTGAATGCCTCAGTAAAGTGGGATATCATGACTTGGGTTTCATTTTGTTTCTTCTTTTTTCTTTTCTTTCTTTTTCTCTTCCTCTCTCTCCCCTCCCTCCCCCCCCCACCCCCCTGCCTCCCTTCCTCCCTTCCTTCCGTCCTCCCTTCCTTCCGTCCTCCCTTCCTTCCGTCCTTCCTTTTGGTGCTTATTGTGAAAGAACCATTTTCATTAAGTTTTATAAAGATTTGTTTATTTTGAGTCTGATCTGTGAAAATCTTCTATATGCTTTGTAGAACCAGCCAAGTCAGCATACAAACACAGAATAACACGCATACACATTTATCATTGTAATAGGGACAGGGAGAGATGAAATCTCTACATTTTAATTTCATGTGAATATCCAAACTTGTATATTTGAAATCTGCATCTTAACGCACATACTTTTCTGATACACAGTTAGGCTTTTCCAATTTCAGTTACTTTTATTTTCATTATATAATCTTTACATTCATATTAAAGAAATTAAAAAACAAATTGCCTCTAATTCTAGCACTCCAAGATTAACAACTGATTTCATTTTACATTTTTCCTTTGTCTCTTTTCACAATAAATACTATAATAACTGTTGTGGACATATATTTTATATTCTGCTTCAAGCATTCCACTTACAAGCATTTTTCCATGACTTTTAAAGGTACATTTCATTATTCATGGTGGTTATGTTCTATAAAGTCACCGTGATCATTGAAAACCATTCAGAGACTCTAATCACACCATTTTTTTTTTTTTGCGGTAAGTGGGCCTCTCACTGTTGTGACCTCTCCCGTTGTGGAGCACAGACTCCGGATGCGCAGGCTCAGCACCCATGGCTCACGGGCCCAGCCGCTCCACAGCATATGGGATCTTCCCGGACCGGGGCACGAACCCACGTCCCCTGCATCTGCAGGCGGACTCTCAACCACTGCGCCACCAGGGAAGCCCTAATCACACCATTTTTGTCAACTGATCAGTATATAACTTTGTTTGATGTGTGTTTCTGCTTAAAGACACCTCATTTACTACATACCGTTGATTCATTAACATTGGACTCGAGGCCAGCAGCAGTGTAACTCATGCCCGAACAAAGCTTATCTAACACACGTATTTTCTCCATATGGCACATCACAGCCTCATTGCGTTTAGGAACACTAGACAGCTTTGGAACTATGCTCAGAGGCTATTTTAAACAAGGGAATCACCAATAAAAGCCACAAAAGTGTTAAAAATTAGCACTCGCTGGACTACAAAAAGGACACTTGTTTACAGTGTGAGAGATAAAACAAAGAAGATGTGGCTTTGCTTGCCCGCAGCTGGGAACATGCATGGCTGGTGCCTCAAATTTTTTGCTGCTCCTATGCATGTCCACAAATGACCACGAAAGCGCCATGGGTTTTGATTCTGGAGTTACAAATAAAATTGGCAAATTCACAAATACAGAATCTGTGAATAATGATGAGGGTCTGTATTTTAGATAACTCTGTAATATGGCATCAGGCTGCTCGTTCATACTTTACCTAGACATTCTTTGTTGTCGGGATCAGAATGGTAACCAGATTAGCACTATTATACATAATGCCCCAATAAACTCTAAGGATGGGAATCCCATCTTTTAAAAAGGTCACTGACGTAGAATAGAAAATTGGATTTGTTAGTTTTAGGGCTTTTCCTAATGTTTTTTGGTTAAATTCCTTAGGACTAGTGAATGTTCCTGAGGAACCCATCGAGGAGGAGGAAGAGGAGGAGGAGGAAGAGGCGGACCAGGACATGGATGCTGATGACAGGGTGGTGGTGGAGTACCACGAGGAGCTCCCAGCCCTCAAGCAGACCCGGGAGCGGAGCACGTCTAGGCGGTCCAGTGCCAGCGGCTCAGACTCGGATGAAATGGACTATGATCTCGAACTGAAAATGATTTCCACCCCTTCGCCAAAGAAGAGCATGAAAATGACAATGTATGCGGACGAAGTGGAATCTCAGCTGAAAAATATCAGGTAAAAATATTTTTTTCTTTTTATCAGTGCTAGCTTTTAATTTGATTTAAAAAATTACTAAGTTCTTCTTAATACCAGTTACTAACTTCTTCTTAATGCCTCTTAATTTTATATCCACTTTTATCTTTTCTAATTTCAGTCCTTTGTAGAATTTGAATAAAAGCATCTGATTTTTCCTCTTAATTTACAAGAGGTGATCCTTGTTATAAAAGCTGTAACGATATAGAAAGTGAAGTCACCTGTAATCTCCTCTTCTAAGAGAACGACTGTTAGCAATTGGGTGAATTACTTTCCTGCTAGTTTTATGTGTATACATAACACATAGAGAAATTATAGATATCTTTGTACAAAAATTAAGTTATACTGTTTACATTGTTTTGACATACGCTTTTTCCATTTAATGTAGTGTAGACGTCTGCTAATTTTTCAAGTGTATGTAGTCCATTGTGTGAAAGTGTCGTTGTTTACTTAACCAATCCCTTATTGATGGAGATTTCTGTTTTGTTTTTTTTTCCCTTGGCTGCGCCATGCGGCTCACAGGATCTTAGTTCCCCAACCAGCGATCAAACCTGGGCCCTCGGCAGTGAAAGAGCAGTGCCCTAACCACTGGGATGCCAGGGGATTCCCTGGATTTCTGTTTTCTTACTGTTGCAACAACTAGATAAATTCTAGTTACTGCATAAGTCAAGGCACATGTTTTAAAATGTGATGTTGCTAAATTTCCTTCCAAAAAGGTTTTACTCAAATTACCACCTGTTGCCTACATAATTCACCAACCTTAGGTATTATCACTCTGATTTTTGCTATTCATGGACGAAAAAATACAATTATTTTAATATGCGTTCCTTGATGACCAGTGGAGCTGAGCAGATTCCTGAGGGCAGATCGCATATGCATGGCTCAGAGAGGGCTCGAGGCTGGGGTGCTCTCTAAGAGCTCTTGATGGTGTGTTTGGGAAAAGGGAAGAAAAAACTTTTAAGCTGGTTGGTTTGTATGGCCTTGTTCACATCCTTATTTTTAGTTTTCAAAGAACTTTCCAGTGGCAAATGCTGCCAGAATAATGGAACTCGTCCCCTGACATGGTGGGAGAGGTCTTTGGCAGAGACGTCTGTCCTTTAACGAAAGGGGTTGTAGACTCCGTTGTGTCTAGACTATAGCCAGATCACAGCCTGGGTGAGCAGAGGCCTCCAGCCCTCTGCAGGCCTCTACTTAGCGTTTGTCCCAGGAGGAGGGGGCTCGCAGGTACGTGCTCTGCGATAGCTTGCAGATGCTGTGTGCGGAAACCACCCCGGAAGACTCGGGCCTGCTCAACCCCAAGCAGCCTCTTTACAGCAGGCTGGTCCTGGCTTTTGTAAGCAAATAATTACTGGTTTATGGTGTTGTAAGTGAATGTTGGTTGGCCATGTTAATTGGGTTTCTTAAATTGTTTTTCCAGAGTGTATGAGATTGTTGTATGAGTGTTATCCCACAGTTCAAGTTGTTTTACTGTTCCCCCACCCCCCTTTTTAAAGGAACTCCATGAAGGCAGATACTCTATCTACAAGCAATATAAAAAACCGAATTGGTAACAAATTAACACCTGAGAAATTTGCAGATGTCCGACATTTGTTAGATGAAAAACGTCAACACACACGTCCACGGCCACCTGGCAGCAGTACTAAAACAGGTATTGTTGAGTTGTGTATCTGGGCTTCATTCTGAGTTCCAGAAAGCAAATGCAGACAGGGATAGGTTCTTGGATAAAACACTGTCATTTACGGACCAATTTAGTAGTCCTGATTCATCACTTCTAAATTTTGGGTTAGGCATTGGCACTTTAGGACATGAAATTTAATCAGACTTTTGCAATACTCATTTTCAATATTTTTGTCCCAAACAATTATTTTACTCTGTATGTCATTGGTATACTTCATACATAAGGATAATAGAAATTAATTCGGGTTGTTGTATAAATGGTTAAGAGTTTGAACTGGTTAGTTTATATGTGCAAACACGCATATAGTGGGTACTTGGCCATGCCTGCTGTGTGCCAGGGCTAGATGCTGGGAGTGTTAGAAGTCTTTGCAGGGGATGCAAAGTAATCATAGAACTCAGATGGAAAAACATAAGGGCACACATTCAGGTAATTCCACCTGAAGCAGAATGGAGTAAGTGCTGTGATAGGGCACTGTAAGCAGTGGGCTGTGGGAGCAGAGAGGGGAGGTGGATCTTTTGGGGGAAGATCTGTTGTGGGATGCTTCTCCGAGCACGTGACTGTGGAGTGAGGCCTCGGAGAGGAAATAGGATCTCAGTTGGCAAACCTAATTTTTTTGAGGTGGGAAGTAACCTGATCTTATATCTATTTTAGAAAGGTAACTTGGTGGCGGCGTAGCATGTGACAGAGAGTTAAGTAAGTAACAAGGGCCTGAACTAGATCAGGGACAGTGGAGGCAGAACTGATGACAGTGTCAGCCTTGGAGAGGAAGAAGACTCGGCGCTGGGAATTGCGGGAGGAAAGGGAGAGAAGCCAAGGGCCCAGGCCTGAGGGGCTGAAAGATGGGGGTGCTGTCCTCAGAGAGCATAGGCAAGGTGGGTGAAAGCCCAGCACAGGGACTTGCTAATAAATGTGTTTTTGTGGTTGCTGTTATTGTGAGAGGGAGCTCAGGAGGACAGGCAGGTTTCTGGGGGGGCGGGGCTTGGAGGAAAAACAAATATGATTTGGGACATCTTCCCTTGATCCTTTGCTTTTTGTCAGTCTCATTACAACTATTGTTCAATGTAATAGTTTATTGAGAACTTCTTACATGTTCAGAGATTGCGGCTTCTGTCCTCAGGGAGCTTGCAGTATTTCTTGTTAGCCGAAATGTTCGTAAATTATTTGCTCTGCTTGATCCTACTACAGAAAACACAAAGCAGACAATTCTGCCTGAGAAGTTCCTTTCTGGAGCAGTCAGCTAAGGTTTTTTTCCCCCTGCGAGCCCCTGGGGATTCTCATTTGAATTTTCCCAGAGAATCCAGACTCTGTAGAGGGAAGGCTCTTAAAAGCCTGGTTGTGCTGGGCCCCATGTCCAGCGCGTGTCTAAATCTCAGGGAGATTTGGTACCAGGTCCTGCAGAGATCTCAGGTTGACAGTACAGATAGCAAAGCATATGCACGTGGTCATGGCAGTACTTTTTTTCTTTTTCTAGATATACGCCAGCGATTAGGAAAAAGACCACATTCTCCGGAAAAGGCTTTTAGTAGTAACCCAGTCGTTCGGAGAGAGCCCTTTTCTGATGTACATAGTAGGCTAGGTGTTCCCAGGCAAGATGTTAAAGGCCTCTACTCTGATACTCGGGAGAAGAAATCAGGTTGGTAACACTGAAAACTGACGGGGAAGGGAATTGGGTAAGAGCAGAGACAATGGGTGTAGCACAGAAATACTTTGTTAGCAGAAGGCAGGAAATAGCATATGACAAAAATAAATTATTTTTCCTCTTTCATTATAGTCATTGTCATCATCATCATCATCATCATCATAATGGTAACAGTGTGGAAAATTTAGAAAATGGGAAAAAAGACCCACCCCTGATTCTTTCTGTTTAACACAAAGACTTTTTAGTTTCATGCTATTCCAGTCTTTACCCATATAAATATACTATTATTTTCATATATCATCTTATCATAGGCATTTTTCCACATTGTTATAGCTTTTATAAATAAAACTTTTTTTTTTTTTTTTTGCGGTACGTGGGCCTCTCACTTTTGTGGCCTCTCCCATTGCGGAGCACAGGCTCCGGATGCTCAGGCTCAGTGGCCATGGCTCACGGGCCCAGCCGCTCCGCAGCATGTGGGATCTTCCTGGACCGGGGCACGAACCCGTGTCCCCTGCATCGGCAGGCGGACTCTCAACCACTGCGCCACCAGGGAAGCCCTTATACATAAAACTTTTAATTGCCTTACAGAGTGTCTATCTTACGAAATTCTGTGTATTTCTCTATTGTTAAATATTAATATTTGAAAAATTAATGGAGAGTGGGCAGAATCTGAAAGTTGACAGTGTAGCAGGCCCATCAGTTTGTAGAATGTTGTAGCTGGGAAGATTTGGGAATGGCCCAGTCCTGGCAGAATGAAGTTGTCCACGGACGGGATGGTGAGTCTCACCAGGCAGGGGCAGGTGTAGTATAAGCAGCCTCCCAGGTGATTCTGATGTGCCTAGCATGGGGTAGGGTGGGGTCGGGGGGCACATATCCCCGAGCTGAGAGAATCTCCCGTTGGGTCCAGTTCTCTCAGTCTGCAGGCAGGGGACTGCAGCCGGGGAAAGGAGAGGATCTGCCCAAGGCTGCACCATGGTTGCAGGTGCCACGGACAACCCCCCAGCCGCCCCGCTGGCTCCATCCCCGCCCCCCGCCCCGTGCTTCCTGCACGTCAGGTGTTGCCAGTGCCCCTGTTTCTCAGCATCGACTGCCAGAGCTGAAATGCCTTCTCACCCAAACAGGTAGTTTATGGAATCGCTTAGGATCTGCACCCAAGACCAAAGAAAAGCACACGAAGAAAGCGGATCACAGGGCGCCCGGCACAGAGGAAGATGACTCCGAGCTGCAGAGGGCATGGGGGGCTCTGATTAAGGAGAAAGAACAGTCTCGCCAAAAGAAGAGCCGGTTAGATAACTTACCATCTCTCCAGATTGAAGTTAGTCGGGAAAGCAGCTCTGGTTCAGAGGCAGAGTCCTGATGCCCTTGGGGTCCAAGGCAGCTGCCCTGAAGCCTGACATTCTTTTGCAGGGTGGGGTGCACAGTAGGAACCCCCCATGCGGGAGTTGGCGCCCCTCCCGTTCTGGCTCACGCAGTCACCCTCCGCTCTTGCTACTTCAGCAAGACATCTTAAGAATGTGACATGTTTTGAAGGGCATCTATCTAATCTTTTGCTGCAGAGTTATAGTTCTGGGCCCTCATTTCTTTTCCCACCACCCCACAAGCTTTACCCTTTGAGGAAAAGGCAGCCCTCCAGATTTTGTAGACATTTTTCTTAATATTTTTAACATTGTGTCTTTTAAAAGAAATGTTTTACACAGTTCATCCAAAGAGCAGAGAACTGAACTTCTCACTATTGCCTTGGCCCTGACAGCTGTTACCAGCACCCTTTTTCCAAGAAAAGTCAATTCCCAGGTGCTTATTGGACAGCCTTCGAGGGGGAAGATGAGGGAAGCTGCCAGCTCACCCTTCCAGGATCCTAGTGTGGGGGCCGAATCTCATGGACCTGACCTCAGAGGTGCACCCATGCCGCCCAGGTAGATAAGAGCCGCAGCGTCGATCGCCCTTCGTTCCTCCCTGGGGATTTCTGTTAGGGGGCCTTGTTAGCAATCAGCTTGCAGTGAAGATCAAGTTCAGTGCTGTGGGATTTTTAGGAACAAAAAACTGTGACTTTGGGGTGGATTTTTGTGCTAGGGGTGGGGTCATGGGTTAATGTTGAACAATTTTTAAGTCTGTATTATGTTTAAAAAATATTAATGATTTAAAAGTTTAAATTTTTAATTTTTATATGTGAAAATATTTCCTTTTGGCTACGAGGGAAGCTCAAGTGGTGTCTTCTTATGTGCTGTTAAATATATATTATATACTTTGGAAGAAGGCAAAGAGGGGAGCCGCATTATTTTTAAATGATCCTAACTGTATAGTCTGTCTGTTGTACATAGAGTTTACCTTGCTTTTTGGCCGCTGTAGGGAAAAAAACCCATCCACCTGAGATGGGAACCTGTCATTTATTATCACTTCAGAAGTGATAACACTGATATTTATTCTTTCTGTCTCCAAGTTCTGGCACTTGAAGACTCTGCAAAACTGGCAAATAAGATAATAGTTACAGAAATTTTAGTTCATTTATTTCTAAACTCCTTTCAGATTATTTTACCATGAGAAGGTGGTAGGTTATTTTGTCTTCCTGTCTGATTTTTATTTTGAAGTATTTAGTGTTGTATTCCTCTGCAGGCTTAAAAATAGTGTCTTACTTCAATTCAGTAGAGCTTAGGAGTTAAAGAGAATAAAGCCTGTGTTGCTTGTGTGATGTCACAGCCCCTCACCTGTCTGGAATGTTCAGCACCCAGTGCAGCTCAGGGTTCTAGAGCTCTTTGCTCTGCCTGAGCTAATGGTCACATGATTAGTTGATTGCAGTGCGGTGCGGTGGAGGGCAGAACGAACGCTTTGTTTAATAAAGAAGGGCGGGGAGACTTGAGAGTTGCAACAAGAACTGTGTTGTCCATATTTTGTTGGTTAACCTGCTTTTTCCCTCCCTGTAGAAAGATGAGAGCATGTAACCATGATATGTTTCAGCTTCCTAGTGGGATTCTAGGAAAGAGCTGGTTCTGGTTTCCCTGCCAGTTGAGACCTAAGGTTTCTGAGGTTTCTCAGCTCTTTGCCCATGAAGCACACAGCTGGGAACCAGGTTCTTGAGGAGGGGCCAGGGTCTGGGCGGTTGGTCAAGTGAGAAGTGCTGGGGCTGTAGAGTCAGAGACGCCGACCCCTGGCTCTGCTCCGTGGGCCTGGGCCTCAGTTTCCCCTTCTAGCAAATGAATGGGCTGGTACCTGAGCTGCTGGCTTCGTTGGTGCGTCTTAATGGTGTTTTGCTGTCTCAGAGCGGTGGCTGCAGCGGGCTGGCCAGCACCAGCATCTGCGGCAGGTGCGGGGAGTGTCAAGGAGACAGCTGAGGGTGTGTGTGAGGTTGTGGACGGGACTACCCCCACCCCATTCCAGTCTCTGGGCCACTAGTGAGACAAAGAGGTCCCCGTGGTCAGGGTCCCCACTGACATTCTCTCTGCAGTGTTCAGAAAACTCCCCTTCTCAGACTTTCCCTTGTGTTTCCCAGTCATGACCCTTTCCCACCAGTAGTTCAGGCCCACTTGTCCCATGGCCTTTCAGCCCTCACCAGTCTTTTGCTAGGAATCAAGGAAGGCTTTCAGGAAGGGCGGTGGTATGTAGTTAAAACTGTTGTGACCAAGAAAAATGCCTACTTCAGCAGCCTTGCTGTTCTCACAAACACGCACAGCCCAAAAAATTACCTTTAAAGACGTTAAGTTTTATTTCCCAAAGTTATTGGCCTTAGCCTCTCACTCTCCAGCCCACTCAAGCACTCAGATCTTGCAGCGTCTTACGAGTGGGGGGTTCTGGAAGCCCAGGCCCTTTCTTGGGAGCTGGGGAGCAAAGATGGACAGTCGGTTTAGTCTTTACACATATGAGATTTTAGATACGTTTTGCTGCTTGATAATAATTACAGATACCTCATTTCTGTTTTCCACTCTCCACCTTGGGAGAGGTGCCAACTACCCAGGAGAGCTTGTGGAGCCCAGCACACAATGGAACCTCTCCTCCCCTGGCCTCCTCTAGCCTGACCCCATGAGTCCCTCGCCTTAGGTCAGAAACTGTCTTCTCCCACTCCATCCCTGCAGCAGCCTCTTTACTGGTTCCTCTCCCCTGTCTCTCCTTCTCCATTCTGCACACTGCAGCTGGGATGAACTTTCGGTGTTGTTAGCAGCTTCATTGAGATATAATTTACATAGCATACGGTTCACCCATTTAAAGTGTACATTTCAGTGGCTTTTAGTAGATTCACAGAGTTGTGCATCCATTGCCATAATCAATGTTAGAATATTTTCATCATCAAAAAGAAACCCTGTACCCATTCGCAGTACCCCATCCCCTGTTCCCCACTGGCAACCACTAACTACTTTTTGTGTCTATGGATTTATCTGTTCTGAACATTTCATATAAATGGAAATCATACACTTTGTGGCTTTTGTGACTGGTTTCTTTAACTAAACATGTTTTCGAGGTTCATCCATGTTGTAATATATGTCAGTACTTCGTTTCTTTTTATTGCTGAGTAATGTTCCATCGTATGGGTATACCATATTTTGTTTAGCCATTCATCAGTTGATGGACCGGTGGGTTGTTTCTACTTTTTGGCTGTTACGAATAAGGCTGCTGTGAGAATTCATGTACAAGTTTTTACATGGACATATGTTTTCATTACTCTTGGGTTATATACCTAGGAGTGGAATTGCTGGGTCCTCTGGTATCTCTATCTTTAACCTTTGAAGAGCTGCCAGACTGTTTTTCCAAGTGGCTGCACCATTTTCCATTCCCCCCAGCAACGTATGAGGGTTCCAATTTTTCCACATCTTTGTCAAGACTTGTTATGTTTCGATGTGAATTGGTATCTCATTATGGTTTTGATTTGCATTTCCTTGATGACTAATGATGTTGGGCATCTTTTCATGTGCTTCAGGACGAACATTCTTACGAAGGTTATTCCTATTACTCCTCTGCCTAAAAGCATCACCATTGCCGATGGGATAAATTCTGAACTCGTTTGACAGCTCACGAGGCTGGTCAAGATCTAGCCTCTGGCAGTATCTCTAGCCTCTTCTCCCCATCCTCCCCGACTTTCTGCCTGCTGGTTTCCTGGAGGCATCTTGATCTCACCAGCCTCCCAGACTTTGCTCAGTGCTGTTCCTTTCCCCAGTGACCCCCTGGTCCTCTCCTCATCCCACTTCAGCTTTGCCTTCTCCTCTCCCTCATCCTCAAGGACTTACAAACCTCTCCAGGAAGCTACCTGCAACTTCCAGAGCAAGGTTATTGGCCCTGTTATGTGTCCCATGGTACTGCCACGAAGGAGTCTTGTTACATTCCAGGTTTAGGTTATAAAGTCATGCCTAGGATAAAAATTGAGTGTAATCAAAACTCCTTTCAGACACCTTGAGGAAGGCGCCATGTTGAAGACCATTCTCGCAGGGTGCAGTGCGGCTGGTTCCTGCCTGTGCAGGAATAGGTCACAGTTTCTTTCGCTGAGCACCAGGAGAAGTGGTTAGCCTGCAAATAGGGCCGTGTTATGCAAGCAACACTTATTTGTAGCTGTTAGACTCACACTCAGGCGAGCAGTTCGCTTTTGAAGAGGCTCTTGGGAACTGAGACAGGCCACGGGAGCAGCAGGGGCACAAGCTCACCTCTGGCCCTCCCGCCTGTCTGCTCAGGGAGCGGAGTGGCAGATGGAATGGCCCAAATGACTTAAAACTGTTTTCCTTGACTTTTTTTTTTCCCTAACTTTTTCAGACAAATACCATAATGTTTGCCTAAGTGAAATATGTATGTAATGCCAAATCTCTGTACCCCCTCAAGCCAGCACACCGGTACACTGGATCGCAGTTCCGTCTTCCTGCTTTGTCTTCTTGTTAGACTGTGAGCTCCGTGAGAGCAGGGCCACATCTGGCTTGGTCATGGGCTTCCCCAGTCCGAGTGCCGTGCCTGGCACCTGGCAGATCCCCTGTACACATAGCTGGATGTGTGAATTCCCCAGCTGCTGGAGCAGCTCCATTCTCTGAAGCCCCGGCATCCTGTTACAGGCTAGTTCTCGTGGTTCTGCCTTGTACACACAACACTTTATTTTCATGTTTTGTTTTCCCTGCTAGCAGCCCCTGTGAGCAGGCTTCTTCATGTTGTTATCTGTTCTTCCTACCAGGCCAGTCCAGAGTAAATGGTGCCTAAAAAGTGTTTGGCAAATGAATGAATTGTGGGAAGCCAACCCAGCTCTGGCACCTTTGTCTGCAGGCTAGTCTGCTTCTAGCGGAGACTACCAGATTCAAAAAAGAGGAAGGTTGTTCACAAGTGCATAAATCGCACTTGCATAAGAAAGAATCTCATTAAGTAGACCTCCATGAAGTTCAAATTTTGATGATCTGGCTGTATCTGAGCTGAAGCTTACCTGGCTTTGTAAAGAATTTGCTAGAGAGTCATGTAGATAATCCAGAATATTTTTTAGAAAGCATTCATCTGCACCCAGGAGACCAAGAAAGGAAGCCGGCGGGTGGATCAGAGGCCCCAAAGAGAGACTGCTGGGCCGATTCTTAGCATCTGATCCAATTGGTGAGGAAGTGACAGCAGCCCAAAGAAGACACAAAGAAACAACTCGTTCCTGGCAACAACTCTTTTGCCTAAAGTAGGCTTCCCACTGTCACGCGGAGCAGTTTTAAAGTTACGGTGAAATGCTAACAGGCAATTTGGATTAAAGTTAACAGCAAATGACGGCTTCACAGATTAATTAATTGCTGCACAAATAAGTTGATGTACAAGTATTTGCCTTTAAATCTTACACAATAAGTAAATTAGAAGTCAAACCATTTTTTTCTTTGAAGAACTAGAAGGACAGAATGTCTTTGATGAACTTGAGAACAGCATGCTGGCTTCAAGGCAGACTGTTGTTGTGTAGTCTGACCAGTAATAACGTAGAACTTTTCTTACATGTTTATAAAATAAATCTTAGAAGAAAAATAATACTCTAGCCTTTTTTAAAACAATGAAATTCTATGAACGTTTCACAGAACTTGGATGTTCCTGGGAGCGGTCAGGGAAATGCTGGCTCAGAAGCTTATTTCAAATAGTTGTGAGGCATTGCAGTGGGCTTTTGCTCTGCTATAAATACAACTCTAGGGTATGGGTGGTCTTTAACCCACCAAAGTCAGCACCCGGCACCCGGGGTTCTTACCTGGTTTTGTTGGAGCAAATTCCAGAGGCCCCCTCTGGATGACAGAGTCTTCAGTAGTTGAGATTTTGTGTTACCTCAGACTGTGTCACCCCTGCCTCGGGACCAGTGTTGGTTAGAGCAAGGGACCACACCATCGACAGGAGAGGTGATGAGGCCTTCCCGTCCCTTCCTGGGGCTGTCGTGTGTTTAATGCGTCACCTCTTAGTGGCAAGAGTTCGTCAGAGGGCCCTTGAGCAGGAGACGGCACTGTTTTGCTCAGGTAGAATGTCTTTTGCGGGGGGGGGGTCAAATGGGGTGATGGCTGGGGCTGGGCCCGCAGCCTTGGGGACTCGTTCTAGCTCATCTGCAGACTTGAAAAAAAAACCCAAACGAGTCCCTTCGCTTCTTGGGACCTCAGTGTTCCTGCCTGTCAGATGAAGGGCTCAAGTGGGATGACCTCCAGGTTTCCTTCTAGTGCTAATGTCAGTTCTAGGATCCTTGCTGAGGTTTCCCAAGGAGCATCAGGAGCGTAAGTTGGACGGGAAGGAGTTGGGGGCAAGCAAGAGACCTAAGCCCTTGCACCCTTGGTTCCATGAGCCGGTGCAACACCCCCGCCCCAGCCCTCCGTTACGAAAGGAGAAGGAGATCCTCTCCCTTGCTCCCTTCCCTGCTTGCCCCCCTTCCCCAGTGCACACACACCATTCTGTGTTTCACTTGGGAGATTTTTTAGGAGGTAGCCCAGTGTCTTAATCAGCTCAGGCTGCTATGACAAAATACCATGGACTGGGTGGCTTAACTAACAGAAACTTATTTTCTCAATGGTCTAAAAGTAGAAGTCCAGGATCAGGGTGCTAGCAGTTGGGTTCGCACGAGGCCTCTCTTCCTGGCTTGCAGACAGCATCTCACTGTGTGCTCACATGGCCTTTCCTTGGTGCATGCGCTTGGAGAGAGAGATGTCTCTTCCTCTTCTCAAGCCACCAAGCCTATTGGATTAGGGCCCTACCTTTTTTTTTTTACTTTTATTTATTTTTGTCTGCATTGGGTCTTCATTGCTGTGCGTGAGCTTTCTCTAGCTGCGGTGAGCAGGGGCTACTCTTCGTTGCGGTGCACGGGCTTCTCATTGCAGTGGCTTCTCTTGTTGCGGAGCACGGGCTCTAGGCGCACGGCTTCAGTAGTTGTGGCACGCAGGCTCAGTAGTCGTGGCTTGTGGGCTCTAGAGTGCAGGCTCCGTAGTTGTGGTGCATGGGCTTAGTTGCTCCATGGCATGTGGGTTCTTCCCCGACCAGGGCTCGAACCCGTGTCCCCTGCACTGGCAGACAGATTCTTAATCAGTGTGCCGCCAGGGAAGTCCTGGGCCCTACCTTTTTGATCTTAATTATCTCCTAAAGGCTCTATCTCCAAATGTAGTCACATTGGGGGTTATGGCGTCAACATATGAATTTGGGGAGGGGGACACAGTTCAGTCCATGGCACCCAGTAATGCAAGGGTCCCAGTGTGTGTTTGTGGAATGAGGTCACTGCTTTTTAAAAGCTCACAGACTGGGAGGGATTTTGATCCATGGGTCTGAAGGCAGTAGGGTTTGTAGTTCAGAGTCCTGGTTCTGGAGGAAACAGACCCATTTGATTGAGTCCACTCGGCCACTTACTAGCCATATGGCCTTGGGCAGATTACTTATCCTCTTGTCTCTGAGCCAGCATCCTCATCTGCAAAATCGGGATAACCGAGTGTGGTGGCTGTGAGGATCAGATGAGGGCTTGCGTGGAAGGCCCTTGGCACTGAGTCTGCGTCCCCTCCTGACGCTCAGTCAATGGGCGTGATTACGACTGCTTTTCAGTCTTCCCGGAGCCCCTTTGCCAGCTCTGTCCTCTGCTGCAGTCCCGTGTCTAGTCTCAGTAACATCCTCACTCTTCCAAATGCCCTCCTCCCAGCCTCCTAGGACTCAGAAGGCAAGTGGGTAATTAGAAGTATTTCCTGTGTCTGGGGGCGATGAGGCAGGCCTGTGGGGGCAGCCCCCATCCCCTGGTGAGTTGTGCTGTCCGCTCACTCCGCAAACAAAGCAGTTAGTCCTTTCAGCTCAGGCTGAACATGTGTCCTCCGTCCCCTAACTTTAAAACTGTTCATTGTGAATTAATTTAACAATTACAGAATCGTTTCGAGGGTAGACCAAGGAACATTTTGCCACATTTCATTATTCATTCTTTTCTTCCTCCCCTCCCTCCCCCCTCACCCCCTTGTCCCCCACCAGCCACGAACTGTTTGAGAGTTACTTGCCTACATCGCATCCCTTTACTCCCTAAATGTAATACTTTAGTGTACATTTTCTAAGAACAAGGACATTCTCTCATATGACCAGAGCATTGTTATCAAATTCAGGAAATGTATAATTTTAATCAGTACAATAGTACCTAATCCGTGGTTCATGCTTCAATTTTGCCAACTGTCCCAATAATGTTCTTTTCTGGTCTAGGATACAATCCAGGATCACACACTACAGTTAATATCCTGTCTTTAGTCTCTTATAATGTGGAGCGATTCCTTTGCCTTTCTTTGCCTTTTATGATGTTGACGTTTTTGAAGTGTTCAGTCCCGTCATGTTGTAGAATTCCCTCAAGTTGGTCCCTTACCATTTGTTTAAAGTCAAATGAGTTAAGAAGCCATTTTCACATTGCTTTTGGATGTAGCATTATATAGCCTGGCTCTGACTTAGGACCTTAAGTCTGGGTTTGTGGGGACAGCAGTTACTGTCAGAAGGGCTTGAAGGGCCCCTGCGTGCTCGTGATTAGGGGTCTGCTGTGCCGGCACCAACAAGCTTGGAAAATACATCTCGGATGGATGCAGGAGGAGTCAGCATTCTGGAAGTCTCCAAAGATGCAGAAAATGGCCCTGCACCTGTTCCAGCATCCACTCATCAACTTTGCCTGGCCTCCAGAGATGTCCTAAAGTTCACACTCCAAACCAAAGTCCTGTTTTCTCTCAGAAACCTCCAGCAGGCTGCAGTCGTGGGTTCCAGCCTGTCCTTACTGCTGCTCTGCTCTGCGGCCTGGGTCTGTTCTCTCCCGCTCTGGGCCAGTGGTGGGAGGGGAGCCCCTCCTTGCTCTGCCAGGTGCCCCTGGCACTGGGAACAGGGAGGGAAAGAGTCACTGAGCCCTGAGTGTGGGAAGACAGCCAGCACCCTGGCCTGTGACGAGGTGAAGCCAACTTGGGGTGATCTTCGTCGTGATCTGGCGGACAACTCATCAGACCTGGAGCTTTGCTTTTTCATCTGTTTAACTGCTCTGTTGGATGGTATATACTGTGAAAAACAGTGAATCGTAATCTCTGTTCAAACAACCGTGTAACATCAGGGAACTATCGTGCTAGTCGGAGGTATTTTGTCAGACCAAAGCAAACAATGCAAGAATGTTATAAGTGACATCAGTTTTTACAGAACTTTGGCCAAGCAGGCTTTCACTGTGAGAAACAAGATAAAATTGATTTTCATCTAGTCATTAAGTCATCACCATTGTCTGCTGTGTTTTAACACTTATATTAACACTTCAAAGCGCTCTCCCTGGAGATGCAGGCATTCATGTGAGAGAGACATAGAGTCCCCTGCCTTTTTGATTGTAAATTAATTAAAATGAAATAAAATTGAAAATTCAGTTCCTCAGTGACTGGTGACATTTCAAGGGCTCAGTAGCCACATGTGGCTAGGGGCTCCCGTGTTGGACCGTGCGGCTCTAGACCCTCATCGCCGAGTTCTGTTGGACAGCACTGCTCTGCACGGCCAACAGTCTGGGAAGTAGAGGTGCGGGAGGGACTTCCTTCTGCGACAGATGTGGTCACGGGGAAAATTGGACAGATCGTGAAGTTGGCATTTAAATATGACTGCAGGCTGTTGGCAGTGTGTCCTCTGGGCTGCTGGGTTGGATCCAAGGTGTGCTGAAAGGTGCATGGAGTGTCACTTCTTCCGTTGTTCTGGTAGCCCAGAGCTCGTGACGTTAGTTCCATATCATGGGCTGTAGTCAGGTGTTAACGAGAATGCAGCCAAAGCTGCACTGAGGCAGCGATTCAGGCAGCACGTGGGTCTTTCCACTCACCTGACCTTCCGCAGTCTCAGGGCCTCGCGTGCGCAGGCGGAGTGCCGGAGCCCCGAGCTGTGAGGGTGCTTTCGGTAGGAAGGACCCTGGGCCAGGCGCTGGGGTGAGGTGTGTAGTGGTGGGTTCCGGGGCAGGGCATGGGGCTGGGACCCACCCACGTGGATGCTAAACAACGGCTGGATTAATACTGCTCCTGCACCTCACACATCTGCTGCTGAGATCATCCAGCCCTGTTCCCAGGCCAAACCTCGGCTCACTGTTCCACCAAAGCGTGGGTGATGGGGCAGGGCTGGCTGGTGTCTCTGAGCTCCCAGGACCCAGCCCACAACTGCTGAGGAAGCCACGCAGCCAGCCGTTTACAAGTGAAGCGTCTGTGTCTACTTGAAAGTGCCTGCCTGCCTGTGGTCCTTGCCTGTGTGTGCGCCTCTGTCCCCGCCTCCTGGCTGTCTGAGCCCTGGAGCTGCGGAGGGAAGCTGAGCGAGTCGAGGCCCACGCCGCTGCCTCTGCTCCAGCCAGGATGTGGCTCTTCCACACTCTGCTCTGCATGACCAGTAAGTCAGCCTCACCCCCTGCCCCGAGGGGCTGCACAGCCTGTCCATCTGCGTGTCTCTGGTGGGGCTCAGAGCCTGAGGGCAGAGAAAGTCTGGGGACTCCCCCTGGAAGCCCGTCTTGCTCCGTGGGTCAGACCCCCAGGTAGGAAGGACCTCTGAGGCTCTGTTGGCTGCTGACAGCGTGTGGCTTTGGACTCCAGGGCTCTGCCTCCTGTTCCTCCCGCCAGCTCCCCTCCCCACGCAGGCCCTCTCCCCTGGAACCCACTCCAGGCAGCCCCTCAGGTCTGTGCCAAGCTTGTCCCCAGAGTGTGGAGGCTGGTGCGGCCCACCCGCCCAGCGGAGCCCCCCGGTTTAGCTGAGGAGGGTGAGGACCCCGTGCTCAGGTGAGCACTGATGAGAGACCGTGCGGCGAACGCGTGGGGGGAGCCTGCTTCCTGTTCCTGACGTTAGGTCCCCTGAGAGAACCTGTATGGGGGGAGGGGACACTCCCTCTCCACTGCCTGGGGTCCCATATGGCCTTTAAAACTCCTCTGGAAGCCCCTTGAGGCAAGCCAAGCCAGGAGCCTGCACCCCGCCACTAGGCCCCAGGGATGAGAATAAGCGTGGTCAGCGAGCCCCTGGGCACTGCTCAGATCCAGCCTGAGGCGAGGGTGGTCCTGTGTAGTGATCCGGCAGGCTTCCCGGGGGCCTCCTGCGCTGGCCAGGAGCTGGTCAGAAGAATGAGACTGGACATCAGGCAGGTGTAGCTTCAGGGCTGCTGGGAGCCTGAGTTCTCCCCAAGGATGGGTGGGGGCTAGCTAGTGAACGCCAGACAGTGGCTGAGAGCTGAGGCCAGGCTGGGAGGGGGCTCAGAATTAGCACCTACCATGGGGCCAGATCACCCAAGAGGCAGGCCAAACGTGCATGGGGCACGAGCAAAGCATACATTTTTGGATACCTTTTAATATTTGATATTTAAAAAAACATCAAAATAGTCATCGTGGAAAGATCAAAACCTTGTTGAACTTCCTTTTCCTTATTTTACAGTTTAGACTTCCCTTTACTTTCAGTTACATATGGTGTGTGGGGAAGGTCTCAATGCTTTTTATGGTTTATGGCTTTGATCCCCCATCACCAAGTGTGTCCATACCTGGTCCACCCCATCCCAGTAGAGAGGAGGTGACTGAGGCCCAGAGAGGGGTAATGACTGGCCATAGTTACAAGCACGTACTAGTAGAAGCGGGGCTCAAGGCCAAGCCTCTGCCTGCCTCCCAGCTCTAGGATACCCCATGGCCTGGGACACTAACCCTGGTGTCACTCTGGTCTCCTGCTTGTCTCTGTCTCCTGTGGCCTCTGGAAAGACCATCTATCACCCCAGCACCTTTTTCAGCAATGTCAATCCAGATGACATGTATCAAACCCCTTCTGAGGCTAAGGCACTCCCCAGGCTGACGGACAGCAGAGAGCAAGATGCAGCAGACTTGCAATGAAATCACTTACCCCGCTTGGCTATGCTATGGGCTGGGGGTAAGATCAGGGCCCCAGCAGCGCCAGTCTGAGTGGGAGAAATGGAACTGTGACAGTTCCTCTCCAAGCTGTGAGGTCCTGAGATTTAGGGATGGACCAATCATGAAGAGCTTCCTGGAGGAAGTGAGGTTGGCGCTGAGTCTTAAGGGCTGGAGAGAGTCTGAGAAAGTGACAAGGAGATGCCAGGGAGGGTGGAGGAACCCCTCAGACAGTGACCCCACGCCCAGGGCCCTGCATCCTGTGCCTGGCTGCACCTCTCTAGGCTGGAGAGAATCCAAACTGTTCCTGGCCTGACCTTCCACCCTTCCCAAGCACCCACTGTGGTGATGCCCACTTCTTATCAGTGGGAGCAGATGAGATAACATCAGTTTTCTGGGACAGTCAGATGTAGATACAAACTCACGGAAACCCTGGGGTTGCCCATCTCGTCCTGCTACCATGCAGCCTGCTGTTCCGAGGTCAGTCTTCACCCTGACTCATTCTGTGACCGCAGCCACTCACTTCTCCCCCCAGGGTCTCAGAGATTGCGTCTGCATCGCTCGTGTGAGGAAGGGAACTGTGCTAGTGGCCTGTAAAACCTTACAGTGGTACACGAGCCAGCAGTCCAGGGCCGGCTCTGCTGTTGCACCAGCTTCAGGCTGGGGCCTGGGGCCCTGCTGGGTCCTGCTGGGGGAGTGGGGAGGTGTCAGACCTGCCTCCGCCCGGGGCACAACCCCAGACCTGAGTGCAAGTGTGTGATGGGAAACCTTGGCCATTGAGGATGGGGGACTGTAGTGTCCGCGGTGGCCCTGAGGATGGGGCAGGTGCTTAGCAAGTGCAGACAGGTGGTGCGGGGTGAGAGGGAGGCTTTCTGTGCAGGAGAAACAGTATGGACAGAGACCCGGGTGTGAGGAGTGTGTTTAAGGAGACGCAGGGTGAGGTTTGAGTGGGAACAGAAGGCTGTCTGCTCTGACGCTGCCTGTGCCCCACAACCAGGACACGCTGGGCCCTAGTGGGGAGCAGGCCACACGCACACAATAACCCTGACCCTCTGTCCCCAGCCAGAGGGCCCACTGAGAATGCCTTCAGGTGACACACAGGGGATGGGGAAAGGGCATCCCAGGCAGAGGTAAGACAAGCACAGTGTTCGTGGGCCAGCCGGGTGTGGAGAGCGGTCCACGCAGGAGCCAGACGCCTCCGACCTTCTCTGGGAGGCTGGCTTGGGGAGTAGCTGGGGGCCATGCGGGTGGTCAGGGTGCTGGTGGAGAGTGTGGGGGGCCCAGAGGGCCAGGCTGAGGGAGCTCGGGCCACACCCTGAGGGCAGTGGGAAGGCCAGCAGGCCCCTAGCCCGGACGTGCCTGTGGTGTAGAAGGCGGAGTCCTGGAGAAAGGGGAGGCAGACGGGCCCGTGAGGAGCCGCTGCTGAGGTCCCATCCAGGGGGGTTGGGGCAGGAGGGCATGGGGAGGGAGAGACACTTACGAGAAATGTTTAGGAGGAAGAAGCACTTTAGCACAGAGCACAACACTGTCTGCTCTAGACCTGTCGGCCATGGTTATTAGGTAGCCTGTGAAGGGGCCAGGGTGGGGGACCGAGGGATGAGGTTTGGGGCTGGGACGATGAGGCTCAACATGGAAGACCCAGGCGGGTGGGTGGAGGGTGAGCTGCCCCACGGGACAGGCGGCCTGCAGACCTTTCTGGGTGCTCTGGACTGGGCGTCAGGAAGGCTGAATCTAGTCCTAGCTCTATGGCCCGGCTCCTTGTATACGTGTGGGCAAACCATTCCCTGCCCTGCATCCACCCCTCTGGGTTCAGTTTGCTAAACCGAGAACAGTACTGTGAGAATGTGTATTTAAACTGCCTGGTGTGGTGGGGGAGATAGGGGGTGGGTGCAGGCAGTGGTGGCTGACAGGATGGAGGGGACTCTGACTCAGCAGACCTGTGTGGCCGGGACAGCTTGGAGAGGCGGCCCTGTGGGCGCTGTGGTGACAGACTCCGGTTCAGCCGGGCTCTCACCACTGGCAGCCCAAGAAGGGGCCTTCAGCTGGCGGGCAAGGCTGTCAGAGAACGTGGCAGGCCTCCCTTGTGGTTATAACACTGACATTAGCACCCACATACTGAGCCTGCAAGATGTCAGATGCTGCGCCCGGCCTTGCCCCACTAGTCTGCACGGTCCCACGTCACAGATGGGGAGACTGGGGTGAAGTGACAAGCCCAAGGTCCTTCAGGGACTCCGTGGCAGAGCGAGGATTTGAACTCAGGGCTGTCTCCCTCCTGGGCTCATGCTCTCTTCTCTGAGTCGAAGTGGGAAGTGGGAAGAGAGGGGTCCCCTGATGGAGGTACAGCCCGAGCAGAGGGACCACGGCAGGGGCCTGGGGGAAGCCTGCCCCAGCAAGGCGGCCCACGCCTGGTGGACCCCAGGCACTGGCTGGCCTTATGGGAAAGCTCAGCGGCCCCGGTGACACTCCTGAACACACACACACATAAATATGTTCTCACTGACCTAATTACCAGCTGCATAACTCAGAGCTCTGCCCCAGCTCTGAGCTGCTGGCACAACAGGGAGCCAGGTCTCTGTTTACACCATCCCCCCCCCCTGCCCCCGCAGCGCCTCCAGCTTTTATTAAAGGCTTTAGAAATAGGCAGACCTGGGCCCCAGACACAAATTACAATTTGCTGATGGGCCACGAGCAATCACCTGACCTCTCTGAGCCTCAGCACCTGAGTATGGTACCTGGAAGACAGCAGGTGGTCAAGGAGGGTGGCTGTAATGGTCTCTCTGCTTATCTCCTCCCCTTTCCCACCCCTCAGGAATCTTGCACCAAGATCCCGCCGTTGAACAAAGCAAAATGGGGATGTGGGGGTTGGGGTAGGGGATCAGGAATCTCTGTCCCTCTTTGATGTTTCCAGGACACTTCATCTGGGCCTGGCACTGTGCTGAGCGGGACTCAGTGGTTGGGGGTGTGTCATAGATGACTCAAATCAGATTACAGTTTTGGGGAGACAGACTTTATCACAGATCACTCTGACCCAGACACGATTTAGTCAGAGTGACAGAGACCCCACAGGATGCCGAGGGAGCTCAGGGACCACTGGGGTACTCTGGCTGAGAATCTGGATTTGCTCCTGGGGCAGGGCCCCAAAGGATGGGGTAGAGGTGGGAGAGTGATGAGGAAGGCACATTGGCAGAGGGAACCGCTTGTGCAAAGGCCCTGCGGCGGGTGGTATGCAGATGGTGTTCAGGAAGTGGGGTATCGAGCCAGAGAGGAGAGCTGGCAGAGGGGACACTGGGCTGGGCAGGGAGGTACCATGGATGCCGGGGGGAGGAGGCTGGACTTATCACAGGGGTTTCAATTCATGTCTCTTAAGTCACACAGATGGTAAAAAGGGGAAAGAATGCCTTCCAGTCGCCCCTCGTAAGAAGTGGGTAGTTCTCCCTTTTTAGTTTTTTTGACCTGTCCCATTATTTTAAAACAAGTTTTATTTTAGCACATGGTGTATTTTTATGAGTCACCACCAATCATTCCGGGCAAGGCAGAGGTATAAAGGGAAAGGAATAAAGTACAGATGTCTATTTTGTGCCAGGCTTGGGGAAGGAGACTGGGAATTGAGAGGAGAGAGTGGACACTACCCTCTCACAGAGTGCCTGCTCCTTCAGCCTTTGGAAGGTTGGGTTTTTTTTTTTTTTTTTTAATGTTTTATTTATTTCAGCTACACAGGGTCTTAGTTGCGGCACGCAGGATCTTTTAGTTGCAGCGTGTGGGCTCTTAGTTGTGGCATGTATGTGGGTTGTAGTTCCCGACCAGGGATTGAGCCCAGGCCACCTGCATTGGGAGCGCAGAGTCTTACACCCTGGATCACCAGGGAAGTCCCTGGAAGGTTGGTTTTTAACAAAGTTTTAAGCATGTACAAAACTAAAGCAAATAACATTAATAAACCCAATATACCCATCACCCAGATGACACAGCTATCAAGATCTTGCCGCGCTTGCTGCATTTATGTGTTTCACTGTCCCTTTTTGTTTCCTTTGCCAAAGTATTTTGAAGCCTTGCTGCTCACAGTTTGGTCTGGGGACCAACAGCAGCCTGGCATCACTTAGCGGCGGTCAGACTAGGATCTTAGCACCACTCCCTGACCTACTGAATCAGAATCTGCATTTTTTTTGTTGTTTTGTTTTTGTTTTTTTGCGGTACGCGGGCCTCTCGCTGTTGTGGCCTCTCCCGTTGCGGAGCACAGGCTCCGGACGCGCAGGCTCAGTGGCCATGGCTCACGGGCCCAGCCGCTCCACGGTACGTGGGATCCTCCCAGACCGGGGCACGAACCCGTGTCCCCTGCATCGGCAGGCGGACTCTCAACCACTGCGCCACCAGGGAAGCCCTGCATTTTTAAGAATATACTTGGATGATTCATTTGCACATTAATGTTTCGGAAGCATTGTTTGAAAAAAAATGCCCAGCATCAGGCATTTCACCCTTCAGTACTTCAATACGTATTTCTGAAGTACTTGGGGATGTTTTCTTACACAGCCATAATGTTCTCATCACCCAACAAAATAAATAGTAATTCTTTGGTATCATCTAATACCCAGTTCTTAACTCACATCTTCCTGACTGTCTCAAAATGTCTGTTTCTAACAGTTCAGATCAAGAGCCAAACAAGACCCACACCCCACGTGTGGTTGCTGTGCCTTTCTTAGTCGAGAGTGACCCCCTTGCTCATTTTTGAGGTTTGTGTGTCTGTTTCAAATCTTCTCTTTACTGCAGAGCGCAGTTGCTTGTCTTGCAGAACATCTTGCAGGGTTTGTGCGTTTGCTTCCTCTAGATGTGATTTGTCCTTCAATCCCCTACATTACCCGAAACTTGGAAGTTAGGGCTAATGCCTTCATTAAATTCAGGTTTAACTTTTTTGGCGAGCATCCTCTAAACAATCAGGAGGATTTTGCCATACGTCCTGCATTTATCTCACTCCCTTTTTTCTGTTTCCTTTGCCGACGTATTTTAGAGAGTTGCTTCTCAGTGTGGTCTGATGACTGGCAGCCTGGGCATCACATGGGAGCTGTTAGAAATGCAGCGTCTTGGGCCCCAGTATTCTTCCCAGGGGGTCACACTAGGAGGCACACATGCCTGGGGGGCCCACTCTTAGTGGCACTGAGATGAACTAGTGGGCTGGGGTCGGGGGGGGGTCAGCCTAATTGTGAAGTGCTCTATCAAAATTTCATCTAAGTAGTTTTATCCATTGATGATCGTGGCCTGAATTAATTGTATTTCGTTATGACTTGCAAAATTGTGTTTTTATGGTTCTATTATTCCTTCCGCATTCATTAGTAACGATTCTTCTGTAAAGAGCTTTTTCTCGTCAACTAGGACCATTTGGTGACCCTGAAATGCAGCGCATACAGGAAAGGCAAGAAAATGGCTTAATGCTTTCCCTTTAATAGTCAATTTTCAGAGTAAGGGCATAATGCCGTCATTACTTCCAAGGGTGAAAAATGCAGTGTTTTGATTTGTTTTGTTTTCTCTCTGTCTTTTAAGTATCATTATGAACCCCTGGAATTTTTGTGTATTCAATGTGCTTCAGACACTTGGCAATTATTATTTTTTTATTGAACTGTAGTTGCTTTACAATACTGTGCTAGTTTCAGGCATACAGCAAAGTGATCCCGTTATACATACATGCATATACATATATATTCTTTTCATATTCTTTTAATTATTGGTTATTACAAGATATTGAACATAGCTCCCTGTGCTATCCAGTAAATCCTTGTTGTTTACCTATTTTATATATAGTGGTGTGTATCTGTTAATCCCAAACTCCTAATTTATCCCTCCCCGCTCCCCACAATTATTATTTTTTAATATAAACTTTTTTGAAGACAACACATGCAAAAATGGACAAATTCAGATCAGTGAATTTTCAGATTAAATCAAATCCACATGCTGATACCAATTTCAAGAAACAGAGGACATTACCAACATCCCAGAAGTACCTCCCATGGCCCCCTCCAGTTATTACCTTACCCCCAAGAGTAACCACTCTCCTGACGTCTGATACCATGGATTAGTTTGCCTGTTTTGAACTCTGTATAAATGGAATTATACAGTATGTTCTGTTTTGCTCCTGTATTTATGAGATCCAACCCACCTTGTTGTTGATTATTTTCATTGCTGTAGAGTGTATTCCATTGGGGAATATACCACAGCATATTTTTTCTCCTGTTGATGGATATCTGGGTTGTTCCAGTTTGGGGTTGTTATGAATAGTGAGGCTATGAAAATTCTTGTACGTGTCTTTCTGTGAATATGTGAACACATTTCTGTTGGGTTTTTGCCTTAGGGTAGGATCGCTGGGTTATGAGCTATGCATGTGCTCAGCTTTAGTTGATAACTACCAAACGGTTTTCTGAAGTGATTGTACTGATTGACATTCCCACCAGCAGTATTTGAGGGTTCATTGTCAGCACTTGGTATTTTCTTTTTCATTTTAGCCTTTCTGGTGGTTGTGTAGTGGTATCACATGGTGATCTCAGCCTGCCTTTCTGTGAAGTCTAATGGTGCCTTCTCATATGATTGCTGGCTATTTGGATAATCTCTTCTGTGAAATGTCCTTTTTCTGTTGGCTTACCTGACTTTTTCTTATTGATCTGTAGGAACTCTACAGATTCTGATAGGAATCTTCTGTCAGATACTTGTATTGCAAACATCTCTCTCCGTGGCTTGCCTCTTCATTCTTAATGATGTCTTTTGATAAACAGAAGTTCTTAAGTTTAATGAAGTTCAGTTTATCAATTCTTTCCTTTATAGCTAGTGTTTTTTGTGTCCTGTTTAAAAAATATCTGTCTACCCCAAGGTCCTTTGTTTTCTCTTAGAAGCTTCATTGTTTCATTTTTCATATTTAGATATTTGGTCTATCTAAGTCCACATTTAAATCTTCAGTTCATCAGGAACTGACTTTTTGTGTATGATGTGAGAGAAGAGTCAAGATTAATTTTTTTTGCAATATTGATATCCAAGTGACCCAGCACCATTTATTTAAAAGAGCATTCTTTCACCACTGTTCCTCACTGTCACCTTTGTCATAAATCAGGTGCCCATATGTTTCTGGACTCTCTGTCCCATTGATCTATTTTCTATCCTTGTGCCAATATAATTCTGTTTTAATAACTATAAATTTATAATAATCTTGATAAATGATAAGTCCCCAAATTTTGTTATTCTTCTTCAAGAGTGCCTGAATATTCTTGCTCTTTGCATTTTCATATAAATTTTTAAAATTGGCTTGTGAACATCACCCTTCCCCCAATAATGTGCTAGGATGTTGATTGTGGTTGTATTGAAGCTATAGATCAGTATAGTGATAACTGACAACAACACGGAATCTTCTAATTCATGAACATCATCTGTTCCTTCATTTTAGATCTTTAATCTCTCCCAATCTTTTAATAGTTCTTAGTGTAGAGGTTTTGCATATGTCTAGTTAGAGTTACTCTTAGACATTTGATTTTTTTATGGCTTTTGTTAATGGCGTCTTTTAAAATTTTTCATTCTTCATTTGATCATTGATGGTTCATAGAAATACAATGGTTCTTTGTATTTTGCCTCTGTATCCCATGACCTTGCTCAGGGCACTTATTAATCCTCAATGTTTGTGGATCTGTTGGATTTTTCAATCTACTTAATCATGTCATCTGCAAATAATGACAGTTTTATTTTTTTCCTTTTTAATCTCTGTGCTCTGTATTTTTTCTTTTTTCTTACTTCTGTAAAACCTCCAGTAAAATGTTGAATAGAGGTGGTATGAGTGAGCATCCCTGTTTCATTTCTGATTTTAGGGGGAAAGCTTTCAATAACTCACCAATAAGAATGATGTTGGGAATTCCCTGGTGGTCCAGTGGTTGGTTAGGACTCCATGCTTTCACTGCCGAGGGCATGGGTTCAATCCCTGTTCGGGGTAATGAGATCCTACAAGCTGCGTGGCATAAAATAAAAAAATTTAAAAAAATAAAAATAAAATAAAATAACTCTGGCAGTCCAGTGGTTAAGACTCTGCACTTCCACTGCAGGGGGCGCGGGTTCTATCCCTGGTTGCGGAACTAAGATCCCGCGTGCCACGTGGTATGGCCAAAAATTAAAAAAAAAATAAAAATTAAAAAAAAAGAATGATGTTTGCTGAAGGATTTTTGTGGATATTCTTGATTAAAGACATTCCCTTCTATTCCTAGTTTGCTATGAATTTTTTAAATTACAAATCAGTATTGTATTTTATCAAATACCTTTTTCAGCATCTATCATAATGATCATATGATTTTTTTTTCTCCTCTTTTTTCTGTTAACGTGATAAATAAATTGATTCTTTTCGAATGTCACACCTCTCTTGCATTCCTGAAATAAACTCCACTTGGTTGTAAGGTATTATGCTTTTTATATACCCCTGGGTTTGATTTGCTAATGTTTTGTTTAGCAGTATTGCATCTACGTTAGAGAGATGGCTAATTTTCCTTTCATGTGTCGCTCTTGTCAGGTGCTAATATCAATGTCATGCTGGCCCCACAAAATGATTGGAAAGTGTTCTCTCATTTTCTCTTCCCTGGAACAGTTCATGTAAGATTGGTATTGCTTCTTTACGTGTTTGGGAGAGCTCACTAGTGAAGCCATCTGGGCCTGGAGTTAATGGATTCAGTTTTTAAAATTTGGGATTATTCAGATTTCACTTCTTTTGTCAGTTTTGGTAAATTTACTTTTCAAAGAATCTGTCCTTTTCACCTAAATTGTCAAGCTTACTGGCATAAAGTTGTATATACTATCCTCTTATTATTTCATAAATGTCTTAGGCTCTGTTCTGATGTCCTCTTTTCATTCATATTGGTAATTTATGTGTTTGCCTTTTTTTTTTCCTTGATCAGTGTTGCTAGGGGTTTTTATCAGTTATATTACTCTTTCTAAAAACCAAACTTTAGCTTTGTTGATTTTCCCTACTGTAGGTTAGTTTTCTATTTCACTAATATATGCTCATGTCTTTATTTCTTCCTGTACTCTCTCTGGGCTTGATTTGCTATTCGTTTAGCTTTTTGAGATGGAATATTAGATAACTGGTTTTCAGCCTCTCTTTTTTTCTTAATTTTTTTTTAGCGTATGCATTTAAGGCTCTGCGTTTCCTCTAAACACTGCTTTAACTGTATCACACAAGTTTTGATTTGTCCTGTGTTAATTCTCATTCAGTTCAAAATATTTTAAAGTTTCCATTATGATTTTATCTTTGGCCGTAGGTTATTTAGAAGTACATTGCTTAATTTCCAAGAAGTTAGAATTTTAAGCAGTGGAGTAGCATGCTTTTAAAAATTCTTTCTGGCAACTGGTACGGAAAGGATGTACCCAGAGGGAGAAGTCTTGGAAGAGAAAGGTCAGGAAATGAATGAATGTGTCCAAGCAGGAGACAGTAAGGTCAATGGGGCAGAACTGAGTCCCTGGAGACGCCAAAACGCACATGAGAATTCTGAGAATGATAAAGGTGGTATTTCAAATCTGCAGGGATAATATGAGCTATTTGAGAAGTAATGTTGAGACAATTTCATGTTGTGGGGAGAAAAAGCTGGATATATGCAAAAATAAAGTCTAGATGAATCAAAGACTCAAGCATAAGAAATGAAACAAAGAAAATATCGAAGAAAACATGAGTGAATTATATGATCTCTGAGTGGGGAAGCGTGACACAAAACTCGAGTCATACAGGAAACATAATTTGACTACATAATAAATGTAGATGTGGGGAAAAATATAAGCCAGTCAAACAAAGAGCTAAGTGAGAAAGAGTCTCTAACACATTGACAATTTCTTTTGGACAAAAAGCTCTTATAAATTAGTAAGAAAACAATAAAGACCTCATAAAATGGATAATGTATATGAATAAGCAGGAAACAAACTTATAAGAGGCTTGACTTTACTCATAATTTAAAAAATAGATTTTTTTTCAAATTTTCTCTTTTTTTAAAGAGCTGGGCTTTTAAAAAAATTTTATTTAATTAATTTTTTTTTGGCTGTGTGTTGAGGCTTCGTTGCTGCACGCAGGCTTTCTCTAGTTGCGGCGAGCGGGGGCTGTTCTTCCTTGAGGTGCACAGGCTTCTCATTGCAGTGGCTCCTCTTGTTGCGGAACATGGGCTCTAGGCGCGCGTGGGCTTCAGTAGTTGTGGCACGTGGGTTCAGTAGTTGTGGCATGCGGGTTCAGTAGTTGTGGCACACGGGATCAGTAGTTGTGGCATGTGGGCTTCAGTAGTTGTGGCTCGCGGGCTCTAGAGCACAGGCTCAGTAGCTGTGGTGCACGGGCTTAGTTGCTTCGCGGCATGTGGGATCTTCCTGGATCAGGACTCAAACCCGTGTCCCCTGCATTGGCAGGCGGATTCTTAACCACTGTGCCACCAGGGAAGCCCTAAAAAATAGTTTGGGAACAAAATGTTGAGATACTCTTTTAAAACAAGGATGAGGAGGTCCGCACAGTCTGCTCAAGAGATGCTGTGAGGAAATAGGCCTTCCATTCTGTTGTTGGAATATGAATTGGCGCAGCCTCTTTGGGGGACAATCTGTCTGTATCAATTTTCCCCCCAAAATTTTTAGTGAAGAATTTCAAACGTACAGAAAATTTGAAAAACTTGTGCAGTGGACAACCACATACAACACTTAGATTTTACAATGTATAGATTTTACAATATATATATTTTTGTATATTACGTATATGTAAAATATGTGTGATAGTGCAAATATAACAAAATGTTGACAATTGTAATTGACATATATAAAAATATGTTTATTTATATCCATCTATATATAAACATCCATCCATATATATTCATCTATTCGTCCATCAAGCCGTCTTATATGTTGAAGCATTTCAATGTAAATTGCAGACATCAGCACACTTCATCCCTAAGCATTTCATCATACATATCAACTAGAGTTCAGTGTTTCCTTATAGTTCTTTTGTTTTTTTTTTTGAGGTAAAATTTACCTACAGTGAAACACACAAATTTTAAGTGGACCATTTGATGTATTTTTGACAATGCACACCTTTGTAATCCAAACTCCTATAGAGATAGAGGATACTTCCATCACCCCAGGAAGCTCCTTTCTGCTCCTTCCCAGTTAATCCCCATCCCACATTAGCCCAGGCAATATTTTCTTTTGCTATAGATTAGTTTTGCTGGTTCTAGAACAGCATATAAATGGAATCATACAGTAGATACTCTTTTGTGTAAGACTTCTTTCACTGAGCATAATGATATTCATGATTCACCCATCTTGCTGTGTGTGTCAATTGTTCGTTCCTTTTTACTCCTGCGTAGTATTCCATTGTCTGAATATGTCAGTTTATCGATTCCCCAGTTGATGGACATTTGGGTTGTTTCCAGTTTGGGACTGTTACAAATAAAACTGCTATAAACATTCTTTTTCTGAGGTATTTTTGAGGACATGTGTTTTCTCTTGGGTCACTTGATGGGCAGGTACGTAGACAGAATGTATGCAGACCCTCACCCTGGGGCCCGTAGTCTATTTTAACTTTGGTACATGACACGGTGATGAGCATGTGCTCCGTGGCAGGTATAGAAAGTGCACAGTGGGAGGTGTGAGAAGGTAGCAAGTGCTCTGGGACAGAACCAAGGAAGGCCTCCTGGAGGAGGGGGTCTTGGTGCCAACACAGCTTGGTTTAGTGGGAGGACCAGGGGCTCTGGGTCAGACACGCCTGCATTCCAGTCTTATTCCCATGGAAAAAAGGTTCTTGGTAGCGGGGGGACTTCCCTGGTGGTCCAGTGGTTAAGATTCCGCACTTCCACTGCATGGGGCATGGGTTTGATCCCTGGTCAGGGAACTAAGATCCCACATGCCATGTGGTTCATCCAAAAAATATTCTTGGGAGTCTTGCTTTCCTCATCTGTAAAATGGGGATAGTGGCAATGCAGGATGTGATGGAATAATGGTGCCTCTTTTGTTAAATGTTCTTTTTTTCTCTTCAGGCCTGGCTCCCCTGGCCACCTTCAATGTGGACATGGTCCAGACCTGGGTGACTCCCAAGGGAGTCCCCTACGTGCTCAGCTCACTTCTGCATGAGGACTCCAGCACCAACCAGACCTGGTGAGTGGGGCCTGGCGCGCGGGGCGGGGTGTGTGAGGACTGATGAGTCCTCGGGGAGCCTGAGAAGGCCCCCAGACAAGCCCTTGGCACCTCACACCCCAGCCTGGGGAGAACCCCCTTTCAGAAGGGCGTGCAGGGGAGAGGCCGTTAGCTCAGGGCCCGTTCTCCCAGCCCTGGCCCCTCTCCTCACCCTGGCCTCTCCGGGGGTGGAGGAGGGGAGGCTAAAAATCTTTTAAAGTTTATCAAGGCTCTTTTGTCTGTTACAAAAGTAACGTGCTCAACATAGAAATTTTGGACAGTGACGGTAAATATTTCCTTTAAATGGAAAATATGAGGCAGGTGGGCGTGGTGGTTACGAGGAGACTGTGCCTCTGGTCGCCGTGGTTCGGTGACAGCTTTGCTCTGTATTTATAGCAAGGCATGCAACCCCCGGCCTCAGTTTCTCATCTCTGCAGTGGGGGTGATTATTTTCCTGCCTCACAGGGTTGTTGCAAAGAGTATTTGAGTTCATGCACGTAAAGTGTTTGGCACAATTTCTGGCCAAATTTAAGATCAACACGCATGACTTTGTATTTTAAACTTCTCACCTGTACCCACCCATTAGATAAGTAAAACATTTTAAGTCTGATAGCATTCTGCTGGTAAGGATGTGGTGAAACAGGAACTTGTAGGAATGTGAGTTGGTATAACCACCTGGGAGAATCATTTTGCCGTATCAGGTAGAGCTGAGGATGCAGGCGGCCCTTGATTCAGTGATTCCACCCCCAGATACCAACCCTAGGGAACTTTTGGGGCACACCTAGAGATATTGACTGGGACATTGTTTTGAAATAAGCATCGTCGGAAAAAATGGAAGACATAAGGTGTGAGTCATACAATGCGACACTGAAAGCAGGTAAAATGAACGAATTGAGTGCAGTGGTTATGAACCGGATCAGTCTCGAAACACATTGTAAAATGAAAAAGGCAAGTTGTAGAATTATTTATACCATGGCCATTCACTCCGCAAGCATTTATACAATAACAACTTCTCTGTGCCAGGCCCTGAGGGAACAGTGGTGAGCAAAGCAGACACAAATCCTTATGCTCGGGGGAAATAGACAATAAGCAAGTAAATCAAATGTAGATTCTATCAGATGGAGGTAGTGGTGGTGTGCTGTTTAGGGACATGTCTTTGGTTTTAGGAGAAGTTCTGCAGTGAAGGGTCACGACACACACTCCAACGTCCCCTGTTGTCACCAAGATGACGTTTAGAGCTGCTCATTTTGAAGCCAGCGTTCAGTCAGAGTTCCTGTGTTGCGTATCGTGGCTGTATCTCTTTCGTCTCCCTTACTCTAGAGCAGCCCTTCCTCTCCCTGTCCTGTTCGTGGCAGGGCTCTTTCTGTGCTTGCTCCACTGCCCAGCTGCCCCTGGCTGGTTCCCTACCCCACCCCTCACCTGCCACTGCTTTGCTTTGCTTCTGATCCACGGTGAGGGGTTTCCTTCGGACCCGGCAACCCTGAGCCATGAGCCCAGGGTCCAGATAGCTTTGGGGCAGAGTCAGGTGAGGCACTCAGGGCGCCTGGCTGAGTGGAGCTCTGTTTGGTAGCAGATGGGTGGGCAGTGGTGGCTCCCGAGGCAGCCTCATAGCCCCGGACTTGGGCCATGGCCACGCCAGCCAAGCGGGCTCGGACCCTGTGCTTGATTTCCTCACTGTCCAGTGAAGAGGCTGGTGACCATTAGATTTAAGTGGTGAGGGCAGGGCCCATTCACTCATTCATTCATTCATCAGTATTTTTGGAGCATCTACTCAGTGCCGGGCAAAGCTAGGGGGATAAGATACTAAAGGAGACAGTCCGTGCCCTCATGGAGCTCCCAGGCTCTTGTGGGAAACAGACAAGTTGGTCGATGACAGGAGGAGTGAAGACTGCTCTGTGGGGACGTCCAGGGTGCGTTGGGGACATAGAGGCACGTGTGTCCTTCAGCCAAAGGATGTACCTTGACACTGGGACTTAGGGGCTGAGTAGGAATTAGTGTGAGAAGGCATGGGAGGGGGAATCGGGGCTGAGAGCTGCTTGGTCAGAAGTCTGGAAGCCAGCCTGAGCCAGGTGCGGGGGCTGGGAAGGTGTCGGTGGCTGAAACTGAGCCTGATGAGACATTGGATGGGGGAGGTGGGCCGTGCTTTGTCAGCCGGCACAAAGGTTTGGGGAGCCTGAAAGGCTTGAAGCGCGGTGAGAAGGTTGTTAGGAATGTTCTGGTTCCAGGAAGAATTAAAGGTAAGCATTGCTGTGTTTTGTCTTGATAAAGTTCTATTGCTGCACTATTGCACAGAAGACTGCACGTCATCAGAGTGCCGCTCAGCGAATGTTCACAGAGTGAGCCACCCACGTAAGCAGCGTCCAGATCGAGGCAGGACAGGACCAGCCTCGCATAAGCCCCCTGCAGCCATGTGCTCCCTTCCGCGCACATCCCAGGCGAGAGTTAACCCCCGCTCCCACCCCCGGCCTAGCTCTGCACTTTCTTTCACTGGGTGAATGCACTTCTTTTTATTAGGCACAGGGTGCCCAGCAGTGGAATTGCTGGATCGTGGCTTCTACGCTGGGTCAGCATTCAGTTTTCACAAAGTTGGCGGTGTGTGAGCGTCCTGCACTCCCCGCACTCATCAAGGTCGAGGCCGGGTTTCTGCCATGCTGTGACCATCTCCTGCCGAGCCCCCTCCCTCCAGTACCCCAGCAGGGCCCTCACCACTCCAGCTTCAGACCCAACAGACTTTAACCCCCCTCCCTCAGAAGCCAAGCCAAGGGCTTCCCTGGTGGTGCAGTGGTTGGGAATCCGCCTGCCAATGCGGGGGACACGGGTTCGAGCCCTGGTCTGGGAAGATCCCGCATGCGGTGGAGCAACTAAGCCCGTGCGCCACAACTACTGAGCCTGCGCTCTGGAGCCTGTGAGCCACAACTGTGGAGCCCACGTGCCACAACTACTGAAGCCCACGTGCCTAGAGCCTGTGCTCCGCAACAAGACAAGCCACTGCAATGAGAAGCCCGGGCACCTCAGCGAGGAGTGGCCCCCACTCGCCGCAACTAGAGAAAGCCCACGTGCAGCAACGAAGACCCAACACAGCCAAAAATTAATAAATAAAATTAATAAATTTATATATTTTTTAAAAAAGCCGAGCTGAAACGCCACAGTGGAAGAGGGGACTTTGAAGTACCCAGAGCAGAAGGCTCCGAGCCCCCCAGGGCCCAAGGAAACCTCCCCGGACACCTGCTGAAGCAGAGAGGGTCTCACGGGCTTGAACGTGCAGCGGGAGAGGATGTGGTGGGAGGCACCTGTGGGTTCCTGCCTCAAACCTTGGAGCCTGAGACCACGGGCTGCTGCTCAGGGCAGGAAACGTGCTTCTGGCCACCCCGGCCGCAGAGGAACAGGCTGGGCTCCTCGTGCAAGGACCACACGTGCCTCTCTCTCCCTCATGTTGTTTCTACGTCAGTTGTAACAGCCAGGGCTGGCAGCATCATGGACTTGGCCGCTGCAGTGGGGTGGAGTGGGATATAACGAAGGCCTTCCCCCTGGGCGGTATGGGAATAGACTCTGAGGACAGAGATGAGTTACAGCTGGGTGAAGCCAGGAGCTGGGCTGCACTCAGCCCAGGTGTGATAGGGTCCCTGGGGCTGTCAGCTGATGGTGAGCTCAGTTATAGTTTAGTTTGCCAGCCACTCAGTCGGTAAACCTGGAGATCAAGAGACCACCCACCGTGGTGGAGGTGGTTAAAGGGGCGGGCGGCAGAGGCAGCTCAGACGGGGCCCCGGGCCCCCGGCATTGCGTGACTGTGATATGGGTGGCAACCTTGGGTTCTGCAGTGAACAGCCTGTGCAGCTGTACGTGGTGGTCTCTCAAGAACTCACAGTCTAGGTGGGAACAAAAGCCAGGGATAAGTGTAGGTGTCCAGTAGTGAGGGCTTCCTGGAGGGCTTGGAGGGGGTCAAGGTGCTCCTTCTTTTGGGAAGGCTTCCTGAGGAGCTGGTACTTGGGAAGATTGTTCTGCAGGAAGAGGAGCTGAAAGGCATTGCAAGCGGAAGAAACAGCTTGGGCCAAGGCCTAAAGGAGGAAGGAGAGCTGAGGCTATTCCAGGCCTGCACCTACCCCACCAAGACGTGGCTGGGTTGGATCCCAGCTCTGAGCCCACCTTTACGGGGGAGCAGAGAATAAGGTGCTGGGCCCAGGGCTGAGGCTCAGGCTGGGAGGGGTCTGCGGAAAGAGGCAAAGTTGTTGAGCAGGCGACCTAATTTAGGGGCTCAGCTGCAAGCCCACAGAGCTCAGCTGCACGTGGTTCTCTGCCCCTCAGCCTTGCCCCAGATTAGCCCCCTCATGTGCTGCCTCGGCTGTTGTTCAGTCGTCATTTAACAGATGTTTACCAAACCCCTGCTCTGTGCCAGCCACTGTTCCAGGTGCTGGAAATAACATGGCAAACGAGAGGCAAGGGGAACTTGGGGAACTTGTGAGGTCTTGGACTTGGTTCACTGTTACCAAGATCCTCTCCCTGTAGACTGTAAGTTTCCTTGGGGAACTTAGAGTCTAGGGGGAGAGACTGATAATAAACAGTAAAGAAGTAAACAGGATGCTATCAAACGGGGACAAGTTCTGGGAAGGAAATAAATGGGACGATGCAGAGCGGAGTAACTGGGTTGTGAGGTGAGGCTGGTTGGAGAAAGCATTTGTGAGGAGGTGACAGTTAAGCGAGGCCAAGGAATGAGAATGAGCCAGGTTGGGGAGAGGGGGGCGCAGCAAGGCAGAGGGCCCAAGCCGGGAAAGAGCTGGGGGCAGCCTAGGAACGGAAGCCAGCCAGTGCGGGGCTAGAGCTTGGAGAGCAAAGGAGCAGGAGGGGAGTCTCAGCGGTGGGGAGGTGCTAGATGGTGCAGGGCCCCGTGGGCTGCAGCAAGGGCTATGGACTCTTCACCTAAGTGCACGGGAGGCAGCTGAAACAGGGCAGTGACGTGGTGTAATCTACAAGGGTACATTTATTTTATTTTATTTAAACAAATATTTATTTATTATTTACTTATTTGCCTGCGCCGGTCTTAGCTGAGGCACGTAGGATCTTTGTTGCGGCATGCATGTGAGATCTAGTTCCCCGACCAGGGATCGAACCCGGACCCGCTGCATTGGGAGCTCGGAGTCTTACCCACTGGACCACCAGGGAAGTCCCAAGAGCAAATTTAAAAAACAAACAACAGAAAAAAATAACAGGGGGCTATTACTACACACCAGGCAAGATGATGGTGGCAGGGGAAACAGAGAGAAGAGATGTTCTCTAGATATAGTTTGGAGGAAGAACCAACAGGGTTTACTGATGGATTTGATGAAGGGGATGAGCGAAAAGACGAAGCAAGGGTGCCCCCGGGCTTTGGACTTCAGAACATAGTGGTTGGTGGTGCCATGTATCGTGTCAGGGAAGATGGAACGGTTCAGTTCAGGCGATGGAGAGCAAGACCATAGTTCTGTTTCGAACGTTCTAAGTTTGAGATGCCTATTAGACAATGGGCAGTTGTTTATTTATTAGTTTCCTAGGGCTACTGTAACAATTCATCACAAACTTAGTGGCTTAAAACAGCACAAATGACTATCTTACAGTTTTGGAGGTCAGATGTCCAAAGAGGGTCTTACTGAGCTGAAATCAAGGCATTAGCAGGGCTCTGTTCCTTCTAGAGCCTCAAGGGGAGGATCTGTTTCCTCACTTCCTTTGGGTTCTAGGCGCTGCCTGCATTCCTTGGCTTGTGGCCCCTTCCTCCATTTTTAAAGGGTCTGATAAGGACCCTCGTGATTACATTGGACCTACCCAGATAATCCAGTATAAATTCCCCAGCACAAGATCTTTAACTTAATCTACGAAGTCCCTTTTGCCATAAAAAGTAGCGTATTCCTGGGCTCTGGGGGTTAGGACATGGACTTCTCTGGACGGGGCAGGTCATTATTCTGCTTTCTAGAGCTGCGCTGGCCTGGCTTCTGGTGGAGGGATGCTAGCATTGCAGATATAAAGGTGGGAATGTCAGCATTGATAGGTGTACTGAAGCCAGGGATTGGAGGGGGGATCAATCACCAGGGAGAGTGTGTGGACGAGGAAAACAGGGACCCAGCCCCGGGACACCAGTGACATTTAGAAGTCAGACAGTGAATGAGCAAGCAAAGGAGTTTGAGAAGGAGTAGTGAGAGAGGTCAGGGGAACCAAAAAGAAAGTGGTTCAAGGGAGAGACGGTTACTTCTGCCCCGGGCTGTTGAGAGGTTGAGGAAGATGAGGGCAGAAAGGTGTCCCTTGGATCTGACGATGTGTGGACCACCGCTGACCTTGACAGGACCCGTCAGGGGTGGAAGTCAGCTTGGGCTGGGGTAAGCTGGGTAGGGCACACACACACAGGTGTAGATTTTATTATTATCCTGTCACCCATGGAAATAAGTGAATGATACATTTCATATTTTCTTTAAATGTCAAGTAACGGGAGATGAGGAAGTGGAAACATGACCTCGTTCCTGGCCCCCAAACCACTGTAACTCATCATGACCTGTCTCATCCCCTTTATAAAGCTTCCCCTTTATAAAGTCCTCTGTGGCTTCCTACTGCCCTCAGCATAAAACCTTGAACTTGGTTCAGTGTTATCAAGCTCAGCCTCGGACCCCTTCCCCAACACCCCCTACTCACAGCTCCTAGGATGGGGAGCTCTCTCCCTGTCTCGGGGCAGCCCTGATCCTCCCTGGGCAGCATGCACACGGAATGTTTAGGCTGACGCTGGCTCTCTGCTGTCTCCCTGGGCAGGGGGCAGAGTTTGCCATTGGGAATCACGTCTCCTGAGGCTGCCTTAACCAGGCTGAGGGGCCCAGAACCTCCAGTTCTGACCTGCCCCTAGGAGAGGGGCACAAGTGTGCTCTTCTCAGGAAGTGCTGTCACTGGGGCCAGGTGGGGCAGGCGCCCTTGCAGCCACTAGGAAGGCAACAGAAGGAAGGCTTCTGTCCCCAGCAGAAGCAACTGTGCTGCTGGTGGCTTCCTGGTTCCCCCCACCGCCATCAAAGAGCAGCGAGTGTTTATTTACCACCAATATCACCCCATTTCTGTCAGGGTGGGCCAGGAGGCAGAGGGGATGCATTTAGCCATTTCCTGCCTGGAGCTGTGCAAAGGTTGAGCCCATGCCTCCCTCGTAAGGCAGATCCACCATCCTGGGCTGGGAGCCTGCCCGCCTTTCCAGGTCTGGTCTTCTCCATAGTTTTCCCCACAGGGAACCTGTGGGTCTGTGGGCCTGGAATGGAAGGACTGTGTCTGGGCAGGTAGGGAGGAAAAGGGAATCGCTGACCAGCTCAACTTTGCTGCCGACTCTTTCGCTCAGGCTCCTGGTAACCAGCCCCGGGACCAGCAGGACGGCAGGGCCCCTGTATCAGTGTTCCCTCATTCAGGATGAGCTCCATTGCCAGCCAGTAGGTAAGTCAGCCCCTGCTCCCGGGAATGCTCCCAGGACCTCCTTTCTAGGAATCCCACTCATCCAGCCCAACCATTCCAGTCTCTCCACCCTAGCCTCCACCACCAGCCACAGCAAGCCTTCCATCCTGGTGCCCAATCCCATCCCCACCCAACCCTAACCCCCAGCCCACCTTTCCGGACCCAATCCTAACAACAAAAATGAAACCTAAAATGGATGGAGTGCTTACAGAGTCACCTGACACTCTGCTAAGTGGTTCGCGGACTTTTAATCCTTAAAACCACACCATTTTACAGAAGAGAAAGCTACAGTTCAGAGAAGTCCTTTGGTTTCCACTATGACTAAGGTCACGCATCTGAGCAGCACCACAGATGCAAACCCAACTCCACCCAATTCCAAAACCCAACCTACCGCAACTCACCACGCCTCAATGGAACCCACCCTCGCCCCGCGCCCCTGCAATCTAACTGTAGCCATCCTAGCGCCTAGCATGGGGTCTGCCATATATTAGGTGCTCAATAATGCCGTTTGAATGAACAAAGGAATGGACCTAATTCGCTCGTTGACCAAACTCCTCCCATCCTGCCCAGCCCAACTGAAGGCCCACTTTGCTGACGACCGTTGGGCCATGTCAGGTGGAGTGCTGGTCTCTGTGGGAGGCGCTGTGTTGAACAGCCTCCATCTCTGCATCAGAAGGGCACACGGTCCGGCAGGGTGACTGAGTGATCCTGGGACTCAAAAATGCAAGTCTCCTGAGGCCCACAGTGGGGCGGGAGGGGAAGGAGCTACACTTCTGCCCCTGGGGATGTGGGGCAGTAAGATTCCCCAGAGACAGGACTTGGAGAGGGGAGAGTTCATTGGATTTTAGGGCCAGTCCCCCAGCCTCTTGCCATTCCTCCCTGGTGCTGCACACACCTGCCAGCTGCCCAGCAGCCCAGGGGCCCCTGGACGACCAGCACCAGGTCTCAATGTTTCTGGATCCCTATCACCATCTGTCGCAGGCTGGGCACAGAGCAGACATCACGGGGCATATGTTGAATGAGACACCGAATGAGCCTGGGAGAGAGGCCTGTCCTTGAAGGCCCCCCGCATCTAGCTTCTAGAGGTTGCTCTGAGTGGCCAGCTCTTCCTCATGGGGCTTTGACCAAGATGGCCCTGTGCTCTCTGACCTTGGCTCCTGGGTTGCCTCCCAGCATTCCTCCCTCCTTACCTGGGCCTCACTGTTTCAGAGAATGTCCCCATCCCAAAGGGGAGGTACCGTGGAGTGACAGTTGTCCGGAACCACCATGGTGTTTTGGTGAGTATGCGTGGCGAGGGAGGGTGGAGGGCCTTGGGGAGCTGGTGCTACCCCTGTGGTTGACCGTGGTGGATACCAGTCCTGACTGGCGTGTTATTCTCAGGGCTGAGCCCAGCTGTATCCCCAGCAGCCCCAGGGCTGACAGCGGCTCTGAGCTGGGTACTCCGTGTGACCCAGCACACTGACCCCGGCAGCGACTCCTACCCCTGGTGAGGGGTGAGCACGCTGTTCCCGCGTCCCCTGCCTGGTTGAGCCACTGGATTCTGACGTGGGGGTGTGGGTGTGGCTGTGACGAGGGGGCCTGGGCTGGGGGTGACCCGGGCTTTCCCCTCCTTTCTCCCCCTCCTCTAGGTCTGCATTCAAGTGACGACCCGGTGGCCCCAGAGCCTCAGCTCAGAGCTCACAGGCAACTGCATCCTGCTGGCCCCTGACCTCCGTCCCCGTGCCCAGGTCTACTTCTCCGACCTTGGTAAGGACTGGACCCTCGTTGGACAGCTCTGAAGGGATATCCCGGGGTCTGCAAGAAGAGGCGCCAGCCCGTGGTAGATGCAGAGGGACACAGGCCCGGAGAGGGCAAGGCAGGCTTAGGCCCCATGTGAAGGAACCAGGGCAGAGCTAAGAGCAGGCTTACCTGTAGGTGAACGAGGAGGCCATCTGACTCGGAGCTCTTCCACGTGTACTTTTTAAAGAAAAATTACTGGACCCTGATGCCCCTGTGGATGCTGGAGACTGCTCCAGGAACAGAAAAGGCAGCACGGAGAACACAGCCAGGCTGCGCCGGGAATTGAAGGTGGAGGAGAAGGAGACAGAGGACGAGGACGAGGAGGCAGCTGGTGAGAAGAGGCAAATCTGGTCGCTCCCAGGGCTGTCAGAGCTGACTCCCTAGGCTGGAGACCTCCAGGGCTGAGGCGTGCCTAGGTCCAAGAGATGGAGAGCAGTGGCTGGATTCTACAGGCCTGGCCAGTCCCAGCCCTGTCTCTCTCCATCTTACAGCTGGGAAAACTGAGGCCCAGAGAGTGGGGGTGCTGGGAGTGACTCACGCAGCAAGTCAGAGCCTGAGCAGGTTCTGGCTCTCTCTCTGCCTCTGAGACAAGGCTTCACTCTTGGGAGTGGCACCGATGCCCTCCCTGAACTGAGCCCTCAGGGCTTGAACTGGGTGGGTGCCCTTCAGGGCAGGACGAGTTGCCCTCACTCCTGCCCCAGATGCCAAGCCTACACCTGACCTGTTCCCCGTCTTGGCCCAGGCACCGAGATCGCCATCATCCTGGATGGCTCAGGAAGCATCGATCCCCCAGACTTCCAGAGAGCTAAAGACTTCATCTCCAACATGATGAAGAACATCTATGAGAAGTGCTTTGAGGTGGGCTTCCCTAAGGGCTGGACTCACACAGCTTGTGTGTTATCTACCGCTGGGAACAAACCACCTCAAAACATCCACCAGCGATCTGCTCTCCTTCTATGGGTCAGCTGTTCGGTCTGGGCTCAGCTGGGTGGTTCTTTTGCTGGTCTTGCCTAGAGTTATTCCTGCAGCTGCAGACATCTGGTTGTTTGACTAGACCCTAAGATGCCCTTGCTTGTCTGGACCATGTGTCTCCAGCAGCCCAGCCCAACTCTTTCATGGCAAGCACTTTCCAAACCTCTGATTATATCACATTTGCTGATGTCCCATTGGCCAAAGCAAGTCACCTGGCCTATCCCGGAGTCAGTGTGGAAGAGGGGGACTACACAGGGACATGGATTCAAGGAGAAGTCTGTGATTCACTGGGAGCCATTACTATCATACCTTCCTCCACCCCCACTGGCTTAGAGATTTCCCTCTGCCTGAGTATTTCCTCCTGCCCAGAAACTGGGAGGAATGAGTGGATTCTTCCACTGCTTCCAGGCGGAGCCATCTAAGGGGCAGGGGTGGCCTTGGGCAACTTTGCCAAACTCCTTCCCTCTCGGCCCCTCCCCTGCAGTGCAACTTTGCCCTGGTGCAGTATGGGGAAGTCATCCAGACAGAGCTTGACCTTCAGGACAGCCAAGACGTTACGGCGTCCCTCGCCAGAGTCCGGAACATCACTCAAGTGGGGAGTGTCACCAAGACTGCCTCTGCCATGCAGCATGTCCTGTGAGTGTGAGGGCAACAGAATTACCTGTACCCCTGCCGAGTGCCAGTCCACGGCCCCGCCCAGAGGCTCTGAGGCGTCCTACCTGGGGAAGGGGCTGGACAGACTGTGTAGAGGAGAGGGTCAGGGCTCAGGCTCTTCCTTGGTGAAAGGGGACACTGTGAGGTCTTCCCACCCAGCCTTGGCTGATAGATGACACCCCAAGACAGTCCTCCAAAAATTCTTCCAAAGACTCCTCCTGCGAGCAGCAGTAGGGCACGGTGCTTATCAGAGCGGCTTAGTGGGCAGGCTCCCTGGGTTCAATCCCAGCTACAGTTTGTACTCGTGAGACCTTGGGCGAGTTGCCTAACCGCTCTATGCTTCAATTTTCTCACTTTTTTTTTTGCGGTACGCGGGCCTCTCACTGTTGTGGCCTCTCCCGTTGCAGAGCACAGGCTCTGGACGCGCAGGCTCAGCGGCCATGGCTCACGGGCCCAGCCGCTCCGCGGCATGTGGGATCTTCCCGGACCGGGGCACGAACCCGTGTCCCCTGCATCGGCAGGCGGACTCTCAACCACTGCGCCACCAGGGAAGCCTCAGTTTTCTCACTTTTAAAATGAGAATAATGGGGAATTCCCTGGTAGTCCAGTGGTTAGGACTTGGTGCTTTCAGTGCTGAGGCCAGGGTTCAGTCCCTGGTCGGGGAACTAAGATCCTGCAAGCCGCAAGGCGTGGCCAGTAATAATGATTAATAATAATAATAATAATAATAGTACTTGCCTTAAAATATGTACGGTGCATACCAGAGTGCCTGGCATCTAAGTTCTATGTAAATCTTAGCCACTGTTTTTAATATCATTATTATTCCCACACATACACACGAGGAATAGACTCCAGTGCTTCCAGCACCTTTCTTTTTCTTTTTTTTAAAATAAATTTATTTATTTACTTATTTTTGGCTGCATTGGGTCTTCGTTGCTGTGCACTGGCTTTCTCTAGTTGTCCAGCACCTTTCTATTGGGAGCAGGTGAGGGGTAAGAACACCTGTGTTGCAGCCTCACCTCCACGCGCGCAGCTGTGTACCCAGGGACATCACCACCCCTCTTTGGGCCTTTGTTCTCCCAGGAGGGCTCCTTAATCCTCTTCAATTCTAAAACAGGTCAGTGAATAAAATCTCCCCAGGGCTCAGTCATCCCTTTGGCAAAGTTCTTTCCCTTTACTCTCCCCGATTTAGAGACAACATCTTCACACCAAGCCATGGCTCCAGAGAAAAGGCATCCAAGGTCATGGTGGTGCTCACTGATGGGGACATATTCGGGGACCCCCTCAACCTCACAACTGTCATCGACTCCACAAAGATGCAAGGTGTTGAGCGCTTTGCCATTGGGGTAAGAACTAGGTGCTGGGGGTACCTCGTGACCCTGTGCAGCCTGGGGTGGCGAGAAGCCAGGGCTCCTAGAGGGGCTTCAGTAAGCAGCGTACCCAAACCCTGCTGCACTCACACTCACTCACCAACTTCTCTTCTTTCAGCCCCCGTGTCCCATGCACCCCGCACTCCCCACCCCACTCAGGGTCTTCCCCGCAGACGGCTCATTTCCCAGTGGTGGTCACAGCTCACTCGCCCAGCAGTGATGGGGAGAGCAGTGGACACCCTGGGAGCCCACAGGAGGGATGTCAGGGAAGGTTCCAGGAGGAGCGGGTGCTGAGCTGAGTCTCGGAGGACAAAGAGGAGTAGCTGACGTGGGGCACAGGGGAGGCGGGAAGGGCTCTGCAGGCAGAAGGAATAGCGTGGGCAGGGGTGAGGAGCTGGTGTGTTCAGGAAAACACACGTAGAGTGTGTGGGAGAACAGGGAGCAGGGAAAGAAGGAGGCCTGGAGAGCCCTCGCGGTGCTGGCCCACTGACCCAGGGCCTCTGTGCAGGTGGGAGATGCATTTAATAAAACTAGGGCGTACAACGAGCTGAAGCTGATCGCCTCGGACCCCGATGAGGACCACGCCTTCAAGGTGACCAACTACGCAGCGCTGGATGGGCTGCTGAGCAAACTGCAGCAGAGCATCATTAGCGTGGAAGGTGAGGCTCCAGGTCCCTGGCCACCCCTGTGTGGCAGCCCCCTCGGCATTCAGCAGGAGGCCCGAGGCCCACGCTCCAGCCCTACTCCTGTCCTCCCTCCATGTGGCACTCTGGCAACTCCTGTCACCTCTCTGAGCCTCAGCTGTTCCATCTCTAAAAAGGCAACAATATCCCCAGCCTTCCTCACTTCCCCCAAATTCCATGAAACTCTGATGAGAAGCTCTTTCTGGTGCTGGAGGAAGAAAGGTGACTGGGGCATGATTCCTGCTCCCAGGAGCTCCCAGGTGAGGAAACTGAGGCCCAGGAAGAGGGAGGGGATGGCCCTCTTCCCAGCTATGCTGCCAGCAGCTGCTCAAGCAGGACCCGGATCTCTACTCCAACCTGATGCTCGTCCCATCCTACCAGAACCTCCTTCCCTCTGGGAAGAGGCCAAGCCGGACCCTTCCCCGACTTGGTTTCTCCCTTCACCTTGGCCCACAGCAGTCTCACTGGGCTTCTTGGCTTCCAGGCACGGTCGGAGATGCCCTCCACTACCAGCTGGCACAGGTCGGGTTCAGCGCCCAGATCCTGGACGAGGTACGTGGCCGACTCAGCACCAGGCAGGCTCTCCACAGAGGAGGGGCCCCAGCGACCCCCAGGGACTCAGGGTCCCCTGGCTCTCAGTGCCCTGTGCTGAGGCCTCTGAAGGAGCCAGTTTAAGATTTTTTTTTTTCATAGAGATTTTTTGATGTGAACCATTTTTAAGTCTTTATTGAATTTGTTACAATATTGCTTCTGTTTCATATATTTTGGTTTTTTGGCCCCGAGGCATGTGGGATCTTAGCTCCCCAACCCGGGATCAAACCTGCGTGCCCTGCATTGGAAGGCAAAGTCTTAACCACTGGACCACCAGGGAAGTCCCATGAAAGAGCCATTTTAGGACAAAAGAAAACACTTCTGTGTGCTCGCCCTAACCTGGACCTTTGAGGTCGAGGAGAGAGTGGCCCTGTTTATAACAGGAGGTCATTTCGTCCTGCGCTCAAGGATTAAGCAGCTTCCTTAACACAGACTGGTAACACCCAGCCCTGGGTGGGCTTGCCTACCAAGCCGGGTACTTCTCCCCACCAGAGGCCCTGTTCCCCACAGACGGGCAGTGAGGACACCGTCCTTGCATGTGGTGGAAGCACGGTTAGCACATCACTCGACACAGGTGGGCCTTGGGTGCCAGACTCAGGCTGTGCAGACTTGGAGGACATGAGCCCCATTTTGCTCAGTCGTACTTTTTTAAAAAAAATTTATTTTAATTAATTTATTTTTGGCTGTGTTGGGTCTTCGTTGCTGCACGTGGGCTTTCTCTAGTTGCAGCGAGTGGGGGATTCTCTTGCGGAGCATGGGCTCTAGGCATGCAGGCTTCAATAATTGTGGCACGAGGGCTCACTAGTTGTGGCTCACAGGCTCTAGAGCGCAGGCTCAGTAGTTGTGGCGCACTGGCTTAGTTGCTCCGCGGGATGTGGGATCTTCCCGGACCAGGGCTTGAACCTGTGTCCCCTGCATTGGCAAGCGGATTCTTAACCACTGTGCCACCAGGGAAGTCCCTCAGTCATACTTTTTTAAATGCTCAACATCTGGGCCCCGGGTTGGATTTCTGCCCCAGGGGTTGCTGGTCCTGGAGGGACAGCTGCCCTGACAGGGTCATGGGTACAAGGCAGGAACCCAGTGTCTGCCTCTCGCCTTCCTCCTACGTCTCTGGCCGGGTGCACTGAATGCCCCTCATCCCCCCTGCAAGGTTTGCTGTGCTGGCAGGTAGACCCGATGCCACCCTGGCTGGCCCTGGGTCCCTCCCGCTCAGATGGCCGCCCACCCTTGTCCCCTGCAGGGGCAGGTGCTGCTCGGTGCTGTAGGGGCCTTCGACTGGTCGGGGGGCACGCTGTTCTACAACATGAGCAGCCGCAAGGGCCGCTTCCTGAACCAGACAGCGGTGGATGCCAAGGCTGTGCAGTACAGCTACCTGGGTGAGGGCGGGGCCTGGAGGCTACCTGGGTGTGGGCGGGGCCTGTACAGGGACACAGGCCGCTAGTGCACTTCCTAGCTGGGGAGGGCCCAGGTCGGTCACGTGGACCGAGGGAAGGGCCCCACTTAGGGAGCCTGAGGCTGAGAATTAGGCCTGCTTGGTACCAAAGCGCCAGGTCCTGGCAGCTGCCTAGGGAGGTAGGGCCTCTCCCTTAGTAATGGCGGTGGGTGCCCCTTCACCCCTCCTCAGTCTTCATGCACTGCGTTTGTGATGAACGTGCGTGGAGTGTATTTTGAGTGAAGCTGTGTGTGTGATCATGTGTGTCTATCCCATCTGTATAGTGGGACACACGTGTGTGAGCAGCCGCATGGGTAAGTAGAGCCACCGCTGACGATTTTAAAAGGATGAGGAAGATAGTCTCTCCATGTTTGCCTCCCTGCCCAAGCTACTTCGAAGTCCTGGCTGGGAAGGGGGGCGGGGCACAGGAGTGGCCCGGTGGGAGATCCTGATCACAGTTCCACATCCCCCCCGCAGGTTACTCGGTGGCGGTGCTGCACAAGGCCTGTGGCCTCTCCTATGTGGCAGGGGCTCCACAGCACAAGCAGCAAGGGGCTGTGTTTGAGCTCCGGAAGGAGAGCAAAGAGACCAACTTTGTACCAGTGCTGGAGGGCGAGCAGGTACTGCTGGAGAAGGACCCCCGCCCCCGTTATTACAGATAGGGATCTGGAGGTCCCAGAGGGAAAGGGGTGGGCTCCAGGGCACACAGTGGCTTGGGGACCCAGCCTGGGCAGAACTCAGGTCTCAGAACTCAGCCTCTGCCCCGGCTCTGCGTGTCTGAGCGCCAGCTGGTTTCCCCCATCGTGGGGGATCAGGCTGTTCACCCAGTCTCCTGTGTTATTCTGCTGAACACATTGATCTGGTCTGACCCGAAGCTGGTGGCCCAGGAAGAGCAGGAGCAGAGGCCTGGCATTGCTGAGGGCTCTGGTGGTGGCGGCTGCCTCCCCGGCACTCCCTGTGAGCTGCGTTCCCTCTGGCCTGTAGATGGGGTCCTATTTTGGCTCTGAGCTGTGCCCTGTGGACGTCGACATGGATGGGACCACAGACTTGTTGCTGGTGGCCGCCCCGTTTTACCACGTGCAAGGCGAGGAGGGCAGAGTCTACATGTACCGTGTGAACAAGCAGGTGGGACAGTCGCCATCTTCGCAAGCTGGCCGAGGCTGTGGCCAGGCCGAGGGGACAGAGGCTGGGAGCGCCCCGGCCCCGCCTTGCACCAGAGGGCGGAGATGGGGAGCTCAGGGTGGATGGCAGCCTGGTGGGGCGACTGCTTCCCTCCGTCCCCTCCCCCACTTTCTTACGTTCCCCACCCCATCATCTCATGTTGAGGGTGATGACATCGCAAATAGCTGCACGGTTGACAAAGCACATCCTGTCTGTGATCTCACTTGTTTCTCACAGTAACTGTGGGAGGTAGCTGTTACTCCCATTTTACAGATGAGAAAACTGAGGCTCAGTGATGTGGAGACTTGCTTCAGTTTACAGAGCAAGTGTGTGGTGGAGCCAAGGCGAGAAGCCAGGCCTCCTGATCGCCAGCCCAGTACCCCAATCATGGGAGCAGAGGGTTGCAGCTCTTGGTCCTGGACTGCAAGGCAGGAGGACTCCAGCTTCACCACTCACTCACTGTGCAGACTTGGGAAGGTCTCTTGCCTCTTCTGAGCCACAGGCTCCCTCCCTGCTGGAGAATCAGAATCAACAAGTCCTTGAGCATGCTCCCTGGGGTGGCAGTGGGGTGGGCACCCTGCATCCCTGTCTTGAGGGCTGAGCTGCCTCTCTGCCTTACAGGATGGTTCCTTCTCCTTGGTACGCACGCTGAGTGGCCACCCCAGGTTAACTTATGCGCGATTTGGCTTTGCCATGGCGACAGTGGGGGATATCAGTCAGGATGAGCTCACAGATGTGGCCATCGGGGCCCCCCTGGAAGACTTCGGGGCAGATGATGGTGTAGGCTTCGGCAGCGTGTACATCTACAATGGACGCTCTACCAACCAGCTGGTTGACCTCGCTACCAGCCAGCCACAGGTGATCCGCAGGGCTCTCTCTTGCCTCTACTCTGGGACTCTGACCTTCCCCAGATATGATGGCCTGAGACCCAAGCCAGCTCCAGTCCTAAGTGCCAGGCAGGTCCCAGAGGGTTGAAGGACAGAAGTCACTTGGAGGTTCTCACCTCAGACCCTTCCAGTGGGGCTAGAGGTTGTGGCAACATCCATGTACTTTCCTGACCTGTGACTCCCTCCTTCTTTGGCATTCCTGACCATGGACCTGCCTCAGATCCTCTTTCCTCTCTCTGTCCCTTCTCTGGCTCCTGTCTCCCACCCAACCCCTCCCCCCACCCCAAGCCTAGCTCTCACCCCCCAGGAATCCATTGCCAGCTTCCACGCTCCATCTTTTATGGGCACTTTCACTCACATCCAGCTGCAGTTTCTCTCCAAGCTTCAGTCCTGTGTGTCCAGCTGCTCCTGAGCCCCTCACCTGGATGGCCTCCAGCATCTCACTCTCAGGATGCCCAACTGAAAGCATCCTCTTCCCCCTAGACCTGCCGCTCCTCTGAGCCCTACCCCTCCACGGCTCACAGCAGAAACCCGGGCTAATCCTGGACCTCAGCTCAACGTGTCAGCCTCTGCCTCCTAAAGATCCTGCTGTCTCCCAAATCCAGCCCCTCCTCTCCATCCCCACCACCCCTGCCCTGGCTCCTTCCTCTTCCCCATCTTCCACCCTGTGCTTCAGTGGTGTTTCTGAAATGTAGTTCAGAGCCACCCTCGCCTCAGCCCCACATGAGGACTGCTTGTGCCCAGTACTCCCTGTGCCCCCTGCACTGACCCCTGACTGTTTCCTGGGACGACCCTACTCTTCCCCACCCCCTGCTGTCCTTACTCTCCCTGTCAAGCCCCACCCCCCTTCAAGCCTCCCTGGGAGAACCTTGACGTTTTCTTCCCAGTTCCTCAGCTGATGGCTCCCTGGGATGGGGACAAAGGCTAATCTGCTGATTGAATTAAACCAAAAGGAAACCCCTTTCCCTCCCTGACACCTTGTGTTTCTCGATCCACAGAGGATCAGAGCCTCAGTGGTGGCCCCAGGACTGCAGTACTTCGGCACGTCGGTGGCAGGTGGCTTAGATTTCAGTGGCGACGGCCTTGCTGACATCGCTGTGGGCGCTCTGGGCCGGGCGGCTGTGCTCCGGTAGGGGTCTGCTCTGGCAGCTTCACCCAGTTGTCCTGCCCTAAGTGACCTCGTGAAGACACCAGGCACTGAGGGGAGGGAGTAAGCGCATGGTTAAGGGCGCCGGCTCTGCCCAGCTGGGTTTGAACCTCAACTTGCACTTAACGGTGTGCCCTTGGACAGAATTTCTAAGTCCCAATTTTCTTATCTATAAATGGGAATAACAGTGCACCTACCTCAGAGAGTTATGAGGACTGAGAGGATCTATGCAAAGTATTTAGCACGGTGCTCAGTGGTGGCTGCTATTATTACTATTAATTTCAGAGCTTCTGTGCTCCATCCCTAAGTGAGTGATCTAGTCCCATGGCTATAAATAATCTGGCGGGGCACCAATCTGCCCTGTGCTCTCCGCGAAGCTCCAGGCTCGGCTGTTTATGCAACACAGGCATCGCAAAGTTACCATGTCTAAAAATGGACTCACCAAAAAAAAAAAAAAAAAAAAAAAAGTCAAAACCAACCAAACAAAAAAGGGGACTTCTCTGGCGGTCCAGTGGTTAGGACTCGGTGCTTTCACTGCAGAGGGCGTGGGTTCAGTCCCTGGTCAGGGAACTAAGGTCCCGCAAACCCCATGGGGCAGCCAAAAAAAAAAAAAAAAAGGACTCATTCCCACCCGCCCTTCCTTCTCCCCACCTGCCCCTCCCTGGGCTTCCCATCTCAGCAAAGGGTGCCATTTGTTCAGGATAAAAACCCAAGAGTCATCCTTGATTCCTCTTTTTCCTTTCCCTGCCATCCCACCAATGAGTTTTGGTTGGCTCTACCTCCAAAGTACTTCCTAGTAGTTCATGACATTGTCACCTCTCGCCTGGACCACTGCCATGGCATCCTTCCCTGCTTTCACTCCCTGTGCTCCGTTCTCCACACAGCAGCCAGAGAGACCCTTTCATTCTGCTGCTCAAAACCCCTCAGTGGTTCACACTTAGAGTAAAATCGAAATTCCTTACCATGGCCTGGCCCTGCAGACCCCTCCCTCCCCGCCACTAGTTACTATTCTCTGTCTCACTAATTGTGCCCCAGTTATGCTGACTTTTGTGTTCCTCAAACAAAGCAGACTCATTCCTACCACAGGCCCTTTATATCAGCTGTGCTTTCTGCCTGTAATGCAGTTCCCCTAGATCTTCACAGAGCGGGGTCTTTCTTGGTAACAGAGCTCAACTTAAATGTCTCCTCATTTGTGAGGCCATCCCTGACCACCAGCTAAGTAGCCCCCAATCTCTATTACCTTATCCTATTTTATTTATTTAGTTAGTTAGTTATTTTTTGGCCACACTGCGCGGCATGCAGGATCTCAGTTCCCTGAGCAGGGATCAAACCCGGGCCCCCTGCAATGGAAGCACAGAGTCTTAACCACTGGACTGACAGGGAAGTCCCAATCCTATTTTATTTTTATCATAGCATTTCCTGTACATAGGATTTTCCTGTTTCTTCTTGTTTATCTGCTTGTTGTCTGTTTTCCCACTAGAGCAGGGCTTATCTCTTTCCCTGTAGTATCCTGAAGACTCAGAATAGCACTTGGCATAAGCGAGGTGTTGAATGTATATTCACTGAATGAAGGAAGAGCCCAGGCACCGATCCAGAAGTCCTGTGGTCCCTTCTCATGGTCCTCTTTGCTGTCTTGTTTAGCTCAAGACCTGTGGTTCGTCTGAAGCTGTCCATGACCTTCACCCCCAAGGCACTGCCCATTGGCTTCTACAGCAGCGTGAATGTGAATTTGTGTTTTGAAATCAGCTATGTGTCCCCAGCTGCTGAGTCAGGTAACAGGCAGCCTAGCTGACCCGTCCAGTGCTGTGGTCAGTCCCTGTTGGCTTCAGTGGGGGGCAGGAAAAGAGGGCTGAGTGGGGGTGGGGTGTTACGAAATCCCTCTGTTAGACTTTAGCTCCTTTGACCTTAGGTTCAATTTAATGGGAACCGCCCCAGAAAAGGGTGATCTGCTGTCAAGTCCACACTCTGAAGGGGTCTCTCTGACCCTGTTGGGAAAAGGGGCACTGGATCCCTTCCTTGGGTGGAAGGGTTGAGTTTCTGAAAGGAGACTCAGAAGAAGGCCGGCACTTGTGCATCTCCACCTACTGTGCCCACACCTGTGTGTGCGCAGGGCTCCCGAGAAGTACCTGTCCTCTCTCTCCCTGATTTACATCTTCTCCCCTTCCCTGCTCACCGTGTCTCCCTGGCCCAGGGGGACTGGATAACCTGCCAGCGGCCTGGCCTCCCTTCCCATCCGCTTAGTTGGCACTGGTTGGGAGAACTTCCAGAAGGCATGGCTTTCACAGCCCAGGTGCTCACCGCCAACCCAAGAGATCCCCGCCAGAACAACCCCCCAGCAACCGTCCCCAGGGCTTAAGCTCTCGGTAACAATCCTGGGGATGTCTTCCTGCAGGTCAGCATGTGCTCTCCCATGGAGGCTGGCTTTCCTGCAAGAGCCCATGATCAAATCTGTTAAGTAGGAAAGGGCAGGCCTATCCGTTCCAGCTGTATAGGCTGAAAGGTTCAGGCCACAGAGCCCGCATGGCAGCTGCTGGGTGGCTGTGTGACACTGGGAGGGCGTCTTTCACTCTCTGGGCCCTGGTTTCTTTTCTCCACAGTGAGGGAGCTGGCCCAGGTAGTCTACAAGGTGCTTCCAGCTCTGCTGTCCTCAGGTTTTACTCTGTGGTTTCTCTCTCTATTCCTTGACTTTTTGCTCCTCCTCATTTCCCCCCTCAATCCCAGCCTCCTCCCTAAGCGCTTCTTCCCCTAGGGAAGCCTGACTCAGCCCCTGGGATGTGCTGCTCCGGGTTTGGGGCTGGTGCACTGAGGGACCCTAGCTGGGTGCCGGAAGACATGAGAAAAGTACCTTTGAAATGAAGAAGCAGCTTGGGGAAGCGCCTGCGTGGGGGCGCCACTCAGGAGGGACTCATGGGAGGGCCCTCTGTCTGGGGCTTGCCCATCCCAGTCTCATCAGGAAGACCTGGTCTTCATTCCCAGGCCTCAAAGAGACCTCTCTGAACTTCACTTTGGACGTGGATGTGGTGAAGCAGAGGAGAAGGCTGCAGTGTTCAGATGAGAGGCTGTGTCAGAGCTCCCTTAGGGAGTGGGGCACGGGCCCCCATCTCTGTGAGCCCTTCCTGCTGGTTCCCACAGAGGGAGAGGTAAGTGGAGGAGTTTCCAAAAAAGTCTAGAGGGGTCTGTATTGTTGAGAAAAGAACTGAGGTGCATGCAATGAAGCACATGTACCCATACACACAAATGAGGCAACTGAAATAATCATAATAGATTAAGAACCAGATGATGGGGGAATTCCCTGGCGGACCAGTGGTTAGTACTCTGTGCTTTCACTGCTGAGGGCCCGGATTCAATCCCTGGTCAGGGAACTAAGATCCCACAAGCAGCACGATGAGGGCAAAAAAAAAAAAAAAAAAAAGAACCACATGATGGCATGGGAGGTGGGAAGTGGGAGTTATGGTACCATAAATCCAAATTAAAGAAACCTACCGAGGGACTTCCCTGGCGGTCCAGTGGTTAAGACTCCTCACTTCCACTGCAGGGGGCGTGAGTTCGATCCCTGGTTGGGAACTAAGATCCCGCATGCTGTTCAGAGTGGCCAGAAAGAAAAGAAACCTACCGAAATTGAACACTAAGTAGATCTCTGAGCTTCCTAGAAACTGGACAAAGAGGGAAATTCTCTAATTGCTGACATTTTTCTTGGTAATAAATTGGGAATAACAGGGCTCCTTCCCTCACCTGATAATAAAAGTGGGGCAGAGGGCCCTTGCATGAGTCAACATCAGAAAACCTGAACGAGAGAAAGTAGAAATAGAAAGACAAAAGTTGTGATTTACAAAAGTTTACTCCTGACAAATGTGCCTAGAGACATGAAAGATGTATTTGTCAGAACCCAGAGCCTGACAGGACCCAGAGTTGTGGACCTAAAAGGATCATTTATTCCAATAAACTCGTAAATTATTCTTCTGACTACACATCTGTTCCCATGTCTGTTGATTGTTAAATGGATTAAGAACGAGTTTCTAGCAAATCTATGGCTTCCTTAAATACAAGCATAACTACCTTTTCCACCTGGGAATCGTGCTCACCTACTCTCAGGTGTTCAAAGCTCCCACCTGGCAAAAAGGCTCAATAAACAAAGAGAATGGCAAACAGCATGCCAGCCCATCTCCTGGTCTTCAGCTTTTATTTCTCTAGTATATCCTCCGTGTTGCTTGGAGAACGATCTTTGTAAACACAGATGTGGCCATGACTCTTCCCTTTCGTGGCTCCCCTTTGTACTCTGAATAAAACCCGGGCCAGTTTTTAACTCCTAATGGCCAGAATCCCGTTGTGATTGGGGCAGGAACCATAAGGAGTTACGGTGCCCGAGGCCATGGCAGATCAAGGGAGGTTTTCCCAGTGCTCTTGGCAGCCGGGCCTATTTGGAAGAGGCTTCGGAATCCTGGCTTACCACTTTCATTGTTTATTTCTTATTGTGACTGCATCAAAGTTAAAAGTATTCTCCTTGTCATCTTCTCCCCCACATCCAACTCCAACCCTGCCTTCCTTGGTGACTCTGCAGCTCTGTCAGGAGGACTGCTTCTCCAACATCAGTGTCAAGGTCAGCTACCAACTCCAGACCCCCGAGGGCCGGAGGGACCATCCCCAGCCTATCCTGGACTTCTATGCTGAGCCCTCTGCCATCTTCCAGGTGACTCAGCTTGGACCAGACTCTCCTGGGAGCCATCGCCCTAAAAGTACCTGCTCCCCTGTCTTCAAAGAATGTTAAAGTTGGGAGGGTCTTCAGACAGCATTTAGGCCCCTCACTGTACAAACAAGGATATAGAGTTCCTGAGATGGTGTTAATTTGCCCAGGACCTCACTGGTGGGTAATACACGTCTCCAAACCACCCCCAAGGCTCGTTCTTTCATGTTCACAAAAAGTGCCTGCTACATATTTAATGAAGCATGTGAATACATTGCCCACCTTGGCAAGAGTCTCTGATAACGGAGTGGTGAGGGGTGGGGACTGGACTGGAGCCCACCTGCCCCGCGCTGCAGAGAGGATGCCCTTTGGCATACCTGCCTGCCCAGGTCCTGCCCAGGCCTTCAGGCTGAATGGCCCACCAGACCTATACCCTAGCAGATGGATAGTGTCACAAAAAACTTTTCTCATAACTACAGGAAATCAGAGAGGGAAAAAAAACAGTAAAGTTTCTTGATTCTATGATATCTAAGGAGATTTTGTTCCCACTCAGGCCCTGGCCCCCTGGGGTATTCTGTCAGTATTCATTTAGACAGTCTTATGGGGTACAGAAAAATCAGCAGGATCAAAGAAGTGATAACATGAGCATTGAAAAGTAATAATTACAGTTAGCTGGAATGCATTGAACCTCCAAAAGTAAAAATAAGCCAAAAGTAGTTCATGCTGGCACAGAAAAGCTTCAGGTAGCAGAAGTATATTTCTAGGTAATCATAGGACACTCACAACTGTCCAATATTTGTACAAGAATGCTCTATATTAATTCAGTTATATAAGCCTTTAGCTCCAGTTTTGGTTAACACCCAATGCATCAATCACGAAAGGTAAATAGAAATAAGAGAACAACATCATCAGGGTGACTGTTCCTATCGCTCGTCTGCCCAGGAAGAGGGAGGATCAGGTTCCCGATGAGCAAAGATTCTCATTTTAATTTTTTAGGCAAATTTATTCTAAATTTATAATAGTATATTAATTTTCTAAATTTTTAAAATTTGGCATTGACACTTAGATGGTTCAGAAAAGACTGGGAGAACTAATAATAAAGTTTTGTCAACAAAGCAGATTATCACTAATTATATATATTCTGTTTTAAGAAAACTTTAGTTTGAAATATTTTGCTTACTAAGAAGTTAGAATTGTCCAAAGAATTCCCATCCTTTATCCAGATTCCCCAAATGTTAACATTTTAACCTTTTATCACATTTGCTTTATTCTCTGTCTCTCTCTCTCTCTATACAAAATCTCATGTATATCTTACACATATACATATGTAGTCTCAGAAATTTATATTTCTGAACCACTTGAGAGTTAATTACAGATACGATGCGTCTTTACTCCCGATACTTCAATATGTATTTCCTAAAAAACAAGGACACTCTCTTACATAACCACAGTACAATGATCCAAACCAGGAAATTTACAGTGATGAAATACTATAATCTACAAACTTTATTCAAATACCACCAGTTGTCCTATTAATGTCCTTTTTAGCAAAAGAAAAAAAATTTTTTCTGGACCAGGATAGTTCATTACTTTTGTTTAGTCTCCTTTAATCTTGAATAATTTCTCAATCTTTCTTTGTCTTTAATGACCTTACATTCTTGAAGGGTACAGGCCAGTTATACTGTAGAATGTTCCTCAACCTGTCTTTGTCTGATGTTTCCTCATGGTTAGATTCAGGTTATGCATTTGGGGCAGGAATATCCCAGAAATGAGGTCTCACCCCTCTAAGTGCATCGTATCCGAGGCACATCATGTTAAATTTGCCCCATTCCTGGTGCTATTTCCCTTTGTAATTAATAAGTATCTTATGGGGAGATGCTCTGAGACTATGCATATATCCTGTTTAACATCCATTCAGGATTCTTACCTTAATCAACTATTAGTTTGATGGTTTGGCAAAGAGGTTTTTAAAGAAATTATCCCACTGATAAAATGGATGAGGAGAAATGATTTGCTGTTAGGTTAGGCACATAGATGTTTCCAGAGAATGAGTTCTGGCTGGGAGCTTAGGGTGTTATAATCGTGCTGAAAGAGAGCAGGCTGCTTGGCTGTATTAAAAACAAAACTAAAAAAACCTGCCCCCAATTGTTGACCCAGTCAGATAGAGCTCCAAGCTCTGACTCCTGTGAACTGCATCTCCCTTCTCTGGGAAGCAGAAGGTTTTCTTTCTAGCTCTGGGCTCCCATTCTAGCTCCAGGTCATGGAAACAGTCCTTGCTGCTGTTTAGTAAAGCTGCTGCGATGGTCACTGGCTGCTGGGAAGATAAATGCAGAGGTTCCCCAGTTAGAGAGCTGCCTGTGCTTCCTTCAGAATAAAAAATAGACCAGCTCCTTTAGACAACTTGATTTTTCAGCCTGAGCTGGAGCTTTTCAACCTTGACTGGGCCTTTTGGACCCAGTGCGACTTTCTGAATTTGTTTGGTGTAGGCAAGATTGCAAGGTGGAATATTTAACCTACAGAGAAGACTAGCCATGGGGGTAGAGGACCTCACGGGACTGGACCTTGACAATATTTGGTTATTTACCCCCTTTTGTCCCCTGCTGTTGCTGCTCTACTTAAGAGGACTAAGGAAGCTTTTCTTCACCTGGGTTTTCCTCCCCCAAATGTTCAAAATAGTGAGTTGTGAGTGTTGCTGCTTAATTAGCATAATATGAAAGCGGCAGGCATTCCCACCGTTTCACGAAGGTCACCCCATTTTTGACCTTGGCCAGTGGCCTGACGCATGGTACCTGTGTTGTAGGACCAAGCACATCCCCATCCCTGACAAGCCAAGGAATGTCACAGTCACAGCTCTCACGGCCTTGTGGACACAACCCCAGCCTGTCAGCCTTCACCTGCACTTCTCAGAGTCAGCAGGAGGGACAGGAATGTGCTAAGGAGATCATGAAGCAAGGCGGGGATGGCGGGGTCTCTGGGCTGATCCTGCCCCTCTCTGTCTGGTTACAGCTGCCCTACGAGAAGGCCTGCAAGAATAAGCTGTTCTGTGTCGCTGAGCTGCAGTTGGCTACCACCCTCTCTCAGTGAGTTGAATCCAGTCGTCACGGTTTCTGCAGTTAACTTCCTCCTGAAGGCTTACCTGGGCAAACCCCTCCCCAGGATGGACCGCTCACTTCCTCCCCCTTCCCCTCATGGCCCACAAAGGGCTTCTGCACTTATTATCTCTTGCTTCCCCACCCACCCAGTGAGGGACGCAAGACAGAAATTTGTATTCCTATTTTATAGATTAGGCAACAGACTCAGTAGTTGAGGGCCTGTGTGGGGTCACATGATCATTGGGTGGACTTACACCCAGGTCTCTGGACATCCCGGACAACGCTATTTTCGTTAACTCAGTGTCTCTCACTCCTAGGACCACCTCAGTTAGAGGTAACCTCTTCCCTGGCTCACCTCTTAACCAAATTCCTTAATCCATTGCATATTTATGGAGCATCTCCTCTGTGCCCAGCACTCTAGGTGCTAGAGGTACATCAGTAAACAACACACAAAAATCCCGGCCCTCCTGGTGCTTTTAGGGGGAGAAGGTAATAAGTCAACTTTGTGTTGATGAGATGTATCAATACTATGAAGAGAAAGAAGGCAGGGAAGGGGGGATGGAATGCCGGGGGGAGGTGGGGTGGCAGTTTTAAATAGAGTGGTCAGGAGAATGTTCACGGAGAAGGTGACATTTGGGTGCATGCAAGGGGAGGTGGAGGAATGAACTCTGCGGGTGTCTGAAGGAAGAACACCTGTAAATGCCCTGGAGATGGGAGGAAGAGCCAGGACACCGGCATGGTTGCAGTAGTTGAGGGAGGGAGAGGTCACGTGAGGGGAGGAAAGGTCATACGTGGCTGCATCTCCATGAGGACTTCTACCACGAGCTGAGAAGTCAGAGGGATGACATGACCATGCACTTTAACAGGATCATTCTTGCTGCTGTGTTGAGAGTAGACTGTAGGAGCAAAGGTGGAGGCGGGGCAATGGTAGGGAGCTACTGTAGGAACTCGGGTGAGAAGTGATGTGACTTAGGCCAGGGTGGTAGCAATGAAAGTGGTTATATTTTGAAGTTAGAGCCCACAGGATTGGATGACAGATTGGATGTGCGGAGTGAGAGAAAGAGAGGGGTCTAAGAAGTCTTTCAACGCTTCAGCCTGAGCATCTAGGACTGTGCTGTCCAATACAATAGGCTCTAGTCACACTTGGTTATTTAAATTGAAATTAATTAAAATTAAATTTTAGTTCCTTAGTTGCACTGGGCCCATTTCATGTGCTCCGGACCCGCATATGGCTAGTGGTATTAAACAGCGCAGAACAGGTCATTTTCAGTACTGCCAGAGTTCTGTTGGACCGCACTGCATTCTAGAATGATGGTGATGTCAAGAACTGAATTAGGGAAGCTTTTGGAAGAATTGTTTTGGAAGGCAGGGTGGGGAGGAAGAGATCATGAGTTTGGTTTTGGACATGTGGTGGTTTTAAAATGCCTTCCCTGACTCCTAGTGCTGTGTGTGTAACATGGCACTGATGGCCAGCTGGCCGGAGTTGGCATCTCTGGGGAAGAGCACTGTTCTCTGAGTCCTGGTAAGCCTTCTCATAGACATTTGCAGGACTTGTGTTTCAGATGTGGATGGCTTAGCGCTGCCCCTCTCAGTCACTAAGGATCCAATTCAAGGCTTTTGAGTGCTTTGGAAGCCAGCCTAACAAGGAGACGCAGTTGTTTCTAACAGGGAATTAATTACAGCGGAGAAAGCCCTCCCAGCCACGTCCTTGTGAAGTAGACAGTGAAACAGCTGGCCCTACGTCACCCCCTAGTGTTCACAGCCAGCAGTCTCTTCTTTTTTCAAAAGTATTGAACCTAATCCTTAGCAACCAAATGTCTCAATGGCTTTGACCGTTTTTGTGAACATGGATCTCCTAAAGAATCTAAGGGAGGCTACAGAGCTTTCTCCCTAGAAGATCAACTTGCATCCACTGGTGTTTGCATTTGGGGCCCTCTGAAACTGCCCCGGCCCTCAGGTTGAGAACCCCTGGTAAATATTCCAGTGACTCTCAGATCTCTCTCCTGGGCTCTAGAACAGGATGCCTTACTGACATTTCAACATCTCTGCCTTCCTGTCCTCTGGGCACCTCTCATCATGCCCTGGACTGAACCCATCTGATCAACTTCTGCCCTCGGGTCTTCCCCCTGTGTTCTCTCCCTCACGACTAGCCCCACTCGGTCATCCAAGCTGGAAATTCAGGAGGCATCCTCGACTCCTCTCTCGTTTTTGTGCTGCTTGCAAGCACGGCCTTATCACCTCTGGTTTCTACCCCCTGCCCATCCCCACTACTACTGTCTGATTTCAGGCCTGTATCATCTCCCAGATGGATCCCCACACAAGCTCTGCCTCTGCCCCCTCTAGCCCTCCAATCTATCCTTTTCTCAGCTGTGATAAAAACAAAAACAACACAACAAGACACAGGTCACGTTACTCTCGAGAGCTGCACATTCCATCTTTGAACCTTTCAGAGGGTTAGAAAGTTTTCTTTGTTGTTAATATGTTTCCCTGTAGGTCTCAATTACTGAGGGGCCCCATGGTGCCTCAGCAGATGGAAAGAAGCACTTACACGTCCCCAAGTCTTCTCCAGGCTGAACAGATTCATGTTTTAACCCACAGCCTTTAAATTGGAAGGGCCGGGATGATGTTGTGGGTGGGAAGGCTGAGGCCAAGACAGGGGCAGGGGCAGCATCTGTCCCCCGTGTGCTATTTCTGCCATGTCGAGCAGGGTGTCTGGCACAGAGAAAGTCTTCTGTAAATGTACGTGAGATGGATGAATTTGGGTCACGAAGTACGTTGCCTGGGGTCACAGTGCGTGGGTGGTAGAAAGAGGGTTTAGATCCAATTCTCCCAACTCCCTTTTGAGGCTGCTGGACTTCAGGCAAGTCAGTTAGCCTCCCTTGGCTTCTGATCCCTTCTCTATAGAACAGATAGCAACCGTACTACTTCATAGGGTTATTACGAGGATTAACTGAGCGTGTGAAGCATTTAACACAGTCCTTGACTCATGGTAAACATTACGTGAATGGTCATGTCACACAGCAGCTGAGGTATGGCAGTCCAGATGTTTGCTTACGTTGAGGGGAAGAAAATCTAGGCTAAATGTATCCTTTAAGCAATTTATCTAAGGAGTTAGTTTAAAAGGTGCTGTTGTATTGCACTGAGGTTTGTACAGATTAAATAAACTGGTAACATTTATCTATTTGCCTACCCTGTGCAGGCAGGAATTGGTGGTGGGTCTCACAAAGGAGCTGAGCATGAACATTAGCCTAACTAACTCTGGGGAAGATTCCTACATGACAAGCATGGCTTTGAATTACCCCAGAAACTTGCAGTTTAAGAGGATACAAAAGGTAACTATGACAGCGTTTGGGAACCACACTGCTCGTGGCTCTCCCTTCTGGCATACTTGCTTTGTTACGGCAACCTCCTGACTCTGCCTCCGGCCTCACCCTGGTCCATCCAGTAAATGATTATTAACTAGATGGATCCGCGCCCCCCAATCCAACTATATGCCATGGATCCAATCACGTCATTCTCTGCTTTAAAAATCTTCAATGGTGCTATTTTGCTGCCTAATCACTCCTTTTGCTTGCAGCCTTTTTTTTAAATCAATTTTTTTTTTTTTTTTTTTTTTTTTTGCGGTACGCGGGTCTCTCACTGTTGTGGCTCCGGACGCGCAGGCTCAGCGGCCATGGCTCACGGGCCCAGCCGCTCCGCGGCATGTGGGATCTTCCCGGACTGGGGCACGAACCCGCGTCCCCTGCATCGGCAGGCGGACCCTCAACCACTGCGCCACCAGGGAAGCCCCTAAATAAATGTATTTATTTTATTTATTCATTTTTGGCTGCATTGGGTCTTTGTCGCTGCACGCGGGCTTCCTCTAGTTGCGGTGAGCGGGGGCTACTCTTCATGCAGTATGTGGTCTTCTCATTGCGGTGGCTTCTCTTGTTGTGGAGCGTGGGCTCTAGGTGCGCAGGCTTCAGTTGTTGTGGCACGCGGGCTCAGTAGTTGTGGCTCACGTGCTCTAGAGCGCAGGCTCAGTAGTTACGGCACACGGGATTAGTTGCTCCGTGGCATGTGGGATCTTCCTGGACCAGGGCTCGAACCCGTGTCCCCTGCATTGATTGGCAGGCGGATTCTTAACCACTGCGCCACCAGGGAAGTCCCCTTGCAGCCTTTCTTAACTAGAGTTCTGAGAGAGAAATAACCTCTAATAAAGTAGCTTGGACTGGAAAGTAAGAGTCTGCTTGGCCTTTCATCAGCCTGGGAGCACAGACTCAAAGCCAGCTGCAAGATACTAGGAAACAGTATTTCTCCCAAGAACACCCTGCAGCTGTAAAATATTGTAACACTGAGAAATTTTGTTCCCTAACATCATAGGCAGTCAGAAACTTTGCTGTTCGAAGTTCTATCTGTAATTATGAAACCATCTTACTCTTGCCTGGAGAGTCCAAGCCACTTTGACAAAGAGAAGCACTCTCATTTTCCGTCTGAGGCTTGGAGCTTCAGATAAAATGTTTCTGGACATAACTTTTCACATTCACCTTAATAGTTTCCAAGGACATGGGTCCCTGAGTCCACTCTGCAGTCCAGCCCTGATGCTGAGTGGCCTTTTACACGCAGCCCTGCTTTGGTTTGGGCCTATCAAAACACTGCTTTGTCTACATTTCCCCTGAACTCCACCTTTCCCCAGAATCCTTTAATAACTGTCTTTTCCTTTGTTTGGTGAGATACACCACAGTGCAGTTTTCCTCGTTGTAATGAGTCAACAAACCTGGCTTTGTCATACTACGACTGTGTCCCTAGTGGTCTGAGGCTATCTGGGCTAAGACAGCATCCATTACATGAGAAGAATGCCATGATCTCCTAAGCATCTAGAATGGAACTAGATGCAGCATCCTTGGGAGAATTAAGAAAATAGTAGTTACTCAAGTCATTTTCTGTATTCAGTGGTCTGGATGAGGAACCGTGGCTGAAAAAGGCTGCATGGCAGTGCTTGGGCTCATGCTGGCCTTCCAGCCTGGCTCAGTACATGAAATCTGCATTGGGCCAAGGCCCAGTTCAGATGTCTCCTTCCCCATGAAGACTTTGAATCCTCCTGGTTGGACCTCATCTTTCTCTACTGCTTTTCTCTGTACTGCTCTCACAGAACCACTCCTTAGGCCTTGTATTTAAATTCCTCAACCATCTAGCATTGGGCCCTTACTGCCCAGCTTGTGAGGAAGACAAGGACAGAGTCTGATTTATTTGTGTCCCTTGCTCCTGGCAGGGCGTCTGGCATGTTGAATTGGTGTGAGGAAACTGCTCCTTTTTTTGCCGTTTAAAATCAATGTCAAAAACAAAACAAAACAAAAACAGCGTCTTTTATGTTAACAGCCTCCTTCTCCAGACATTCAGTGCGATGACTCTAAGCCAACTGCTTCTGTCCTGGTCATGAACTGCAGGATCGGTCACCCCGTACTCAAGAGGTCATCTGTGAGTCTGTTTTGATTGGCTGACTCTTCTCACTGCCCTGGGATTGGTGTCTTCTACTTCCCAGTCTCATTAGAATCTCAGTTGCAGTCTCCACACTTCTCTTAGAGTGCTCAGAGCGGCCAAGCGTGCTCTGAAAGTGGGGAGTGGTGGGGGTGAGGGATACAGCCACAGATAAATGGTTGACACACCCCAGTACAGCAGAGTGAAGCTGGGTGCAGTATGGAAGGAGCATCAGACCCAAAGTTATGAGGCCCTGATCTGCCACTGATGAGCTCTGCGCTGTGGGAAGTCTCTGAAGCAGCTTCCTCAACTGTAAAGGGGAATAATCCTGTCTGCCCCGCTTACTCCATCTTGACATTGTGAGGCTTAACGTGGAATAACGGACCTTGAAGCATGCTGTGCTACAAAAACATGAGTATGAATTATGTTTCCCAGGTCTGTTTAGTTAGTAGGAAGCAGTTTGAGTTGTGAGTGGTATAAAGGGGAATCAAGTGACCTTGTTTTTTGTTTAAACAGGCAAACTTTTCATTAGTTTGGCAGCTGGAGGAGAGTGCCTTTCCAAACAGGACAGCCGACATCGCTGTGACAGTCACCAAGTAAGTAATGCCTGTGTTACAGCAGGCCCAGCCTGTAGCCCTGCAAGAAGCCTCCCTCCCATGTGCGTGCATAATAGCTCTGGCTCCCTCACTGCCCAGGAAGGGGAACCTCAGTGAGCCGTGAGAAGGCACGTGTGTCCCTGCTGTGACTTGGCTTTCCCTTCTTGTTATCGAAGATATTTAAAATGTTCTTTTACTGACAAAGTAAAACTATGGTATGGTCTGGAAGAATGAGCTTTGGACTGGAGCTCTAATTCTGGTTCATTTAACTTCAGAGAAGCTCTGTCTTCTGCAAAACCTCTGTGTTTGGGGTAGAGTCGGGTACGGTGTTGGGAAAATTCTCAAACGGGTGGTTCTGCCCCCAGGGGCAGCGCCCGGAGACACTTGACTGGCACCACTTGGGGCAGGTGCTACTGGCATCTAGTGGGTAGAGGCCTGGAACGTTGCTAAACATCCTACAATATACAGAACAGCCTCTCTCAAAGACTTATCTGGCCCCAAATGTCAATATTATCAAGGTTGAGAAACCCTTTTAAAATCAGTTTCTCTAAGTATGGTCTCCTAGAGCGTCTTCTGCACTCTAATTGCTTATCTCCCAGAGTCTTTTCTGTCTGACCCCCAGTGATCCCAGGAAGCCAAGGTAAGAAGCCATGTGTACAAAGCAGGTGTGCTGTAAACTGACATTCTTATTTCCTAGTTCCAATGAAAGAAGGTCTTTGGTCAGTAAGACCCACAGCCTTCATTTCAAACATGCCTTCATTGCAGTTCTTCCCAAGTAAGTACTTCCAAGGGGCCCACACCTGCGGGACAGCTTCAGGCATTTTCTCTTGTGGGTGGAACTTGTGGTCAGGGTAGATGTGGGCATTGCCCTTCCCTGAGAGGAGGCTGCTTAGAACCCAGGCGCCCAATGACGTCTAGGGCACTAACAGTTGGGTCCTAGAAACCCCATGGTCATAATCAAAGGAGGAGCAGTGCCAACTGGTCTTGATACAAAAGGGAACTGATGTGATGCTAAGGAGGGAAGAGAGGGGCTATGGGATTGGGAAGAAAGGAAGGAAAAAAGTAAGGCCACTCTAAGGCATTATAATTAGATACAGAACCAGCCCAAATATACAGAATTCGAATATTCTAACCTGATCCCAACTGCCCTACCACCACCTTACATTTTGATATTCAGCTTTGATCCCTATTAAGGATCAGGTGCCCTCTGTCCTAGTGTATCCAGTTGGTAGCATTGAGGTTTTTTAAAATGAGAAAGGGGCCTTGAGGCCTAACCCACGTCCTCTCAAATGCAGACCATCAGTGACGTACATGAACACAAGCCAGGGGCTTTCGCACCACAAGGAGTTCCTCTTCAATGTAAGTGCTGTGCTTGTCATTGCAAAGCCACAGGTGGCAAAGCAACACCAGCCGTGACTTCCCGCTTTGATTTATTTTGCAGATACATGGGGAGAACCTCTTTGGAGCCGAGTTCCAGCTGCAAATTTGTGTTCCAGTTAAATTACAAGGTTTCCAGGTCATAAGAGTGAAGAACCTGACCAAGACTCAGGTACATAGAGGCGGTTCTATATCACCATCACATCTCTTTCCAGAGTGACTGTGGATTTTCAAAGGTAGAAAAACTAAAACTCTAGAAAAGGAGTAGAAAAAGATTAGTTAACCTGGGAACACATTTTAGGAGTAAATTACCAAAGTCATGTTCACAAGGAATATTAACCACTCAGCCCTTAAAACGACATTCCAGTTTTTCTTCCCTTGATGAAAAAATAAGCAAAATTCAAACGTTTTGAGTAGCCATGGAGAAATTTATTTTCCATTTGAAAATCATCGATAAATTCTGCTTCTCTTTGTGACTGGCAAATGAGCTTGATAAACATGTGGCATTTCTCGCACTTCTCCCTATAAACTGCCTACCATCCTCCTTCCTGCTTGCCCTCCAGTCTGTCTGCCTAGGACTCTGCTCTGCTACGGCCTCTTTGCTCTCAGCTGGCTCCTCGTCTGTCAAAGCCAGCCTTATGACACCTACAGCAACAGGCTCTGATCGGTTTGACAGCTGAGGCCTTGGGCTTTTTTTCCTGCTCAGGCTACATAAAGTGTCAAGGCTCAAAAAGGAAAATGGGGAAAGGAATTTACAAAATGGAGTCTGCTGACAGAAAGAGGGCTTTTCAGTTGTAAACACTTGTTCTCATGTATAGTTTATTTTTAAAGAATATTTGTTAAGTTTAAACATTTCAACAAACATTTCAGCTTCCACTTGGAAACAAAATTCTTGTTTGAAAAGCTGACTGGAAACCTGTAAGAACAGGAATCCCACCCTGCTGTGGGGATAGAGGTTAAAAACGGCATCAGGGGCTTCCAGACCTGTGCCCTCTCCTTTGGGAGCGGTCAGCAACCCCAGCTTACTTAAACAGACTGTGCTGGCAGAGCAGGTCTGTGGCAGAGCTGAAGTTCAACATAGTCTCATGGAAATGCTTGATCTTTCTCCTCATTTTCTTCAAGGCAGGGGTGTTATCTTTGCTCTTGAAGGTCATTTGTTTCAGGATCTTATCTGTGAGGTAGTGTAGCCAGAGCACGTTGTTATAAGGGTGATATTCGTCCCAGCAGTTGTTGTTTTCCTTCCTCATCAGCCTGTAGATCTCAAACTGGTAGTCACCTTCTCCTGTAAACAGGTCTTGGTCCATGGAAATGTCACAGAAAACCACGATCCCGTCCCGCTCCAGGCGTGACAGGGTGTAGTCGATGATGTTGACCTGTAGCCCTCGGGTGGGGATGGAGCTCGTCTTCCCATTGAGGGTGTAGTGGAGCTCTTTGAGGCTGGTTTTCTTTAAGAGCACGTTCCCCCAGTGCAAGTCTCGGTGCTCAAAGTTCAGCGATGCCTCTGCCACTGCAAGGGACGCAGTGATCTGGTGCAGAATGCTCTTTGCAGTGGCGATGGAGGACAGCTTCGTTCTCATTTGCTCTAAGTCGATCCCTCCAAACTCAAATTCCAGCACGATGAAGAGCTGGTCTTCCTCAAAAAAGTCAGGCCGGTCATTTGCAGACCCTTTGGCTGAGTTATAGCGATCCCAGGCCTGGAGGAGCAAGGGAGGGTAAGATCCTTGAACACAGTGTACCGAGTTCAGCCCAATGAAGCCTTCTGTACGGTTGCATACCTCATCAGACAAGAGGCTCAACTCTTTGGAGATGATGATCTCTGGCAGGATTTCCTCAAAAGTTTTCTGATGAGCTCCATTGACTAACTTCTGTCCTTCAATAGCAATGATTTTTAGGGCTACAGGTGTGTGGTTAGCAACTGTTTGAAACACTTCGCCAAACACCCCTTCCCCAATCTTCTCACAGCATTCCAGTTTTTCTGAGGAAAGGCAGTCGCTGAAGGGGATAGGACCCTCCTGACTGCATTCCCCATAAACCTTTTCTGCATCGGATGCCTTTTTGTCTGTGGCATGTAGTGTCTTTAAGGGGGTGAGCAAATATATGGAGGAGAAGTGCCAAGGGTACAGGGCACTGTTTGTTCTGTTTGTGACAGGAAGGTTTGAATATTCTGATATGAGGGACTCAGAGAGGGAACTGGCAACGGTGTAGATGCTGCACACTTGTGACGCGGCGGTCACCGTCTTCTTCTTGTGCAAGCTGAAGGAGGCCCTGGCTTTGGTCCAAGAGCAGGCATTCTGTAAACGCGTCAGGTCCTGGGTGACGAGTGAATCTTTTTGCATCTTTTGGCCTTTTTTAAAGTGGTGGTGATGGTGGAGGGAGGTTTCTGCTGTCTCTTGATGCTTCCTTTTCCGGCTTGGCCCGGTTCTCTCAGGCCTGTTGCTTTTCCCAGGTGCCATACCGCGCTTGCACCCACGGGCCTCCCCGTATTCTATCTGGACAGCCTCCTGAGACCCGGCCTCTCGACCGGAGTCCTGGTCCGTGGCCCTCTGCTTGCCCGTGCTGTGTGAACCTGGGCTCTCCAGCCTCCTCCTCACCAGTTCCCTGTCACAGCAGGACTCCCGCATATTCTTCCCATCTGGCCCAAGCTCAGAATCCTCAGGATTTCCTGAGTCCAAAAAGCTACAGAGAGCTGACCTGAGGCTGGCACGGGCTTGGTGGGCCAACCTGCTGAGCCTGCCTCCTGCTGTCTCTGCCTCCTGGGAACAGGGGAGAGGCTCCTGGTCCAGGGAGGCTTCTGGGAGGTGGAGGCCGCTCGGAGCTTCAGAGGCTGCATCCAGAAAGGCGGAGGGGTCGGTACAGATGCTGTCTCCTGGCGCAGGGGACCCGGGGCCGGGAGAGGCCGGAGAACTCAACAGGGAGGCACTGGTGCTCAGCTCGCCGCCGTCCCTGGGCTGGCCGCACACACTGAGGTCCGGGCTCAGGAGGCCCGGGTGGCCGTTGGGGAAGGGCGGCGGTCCGAGCGGCCCGCAGGGGGTGCTGCACTTCTGCGGGCACCGCGGTCGCAGCCTCAGGCGTCTCGGGGTCGCGATCAGACTCGGCCGGTCCTTGGAGAGTCGGCCGCCAGCGCGCCTCCGCCGCTGACCCACCGGGCTGCCGGGGAAGTCGGGGTCGTCAGGATCGTCGGAGACGACAGACGGCGAGGGGCCGCCGCCGCTGGCGTCGCTGCTACTGCTGCTGAAGAAACGCTTCTGGTCTTGTGGCGGGAACCACTGCACCGCTGCCTGGCCCGGACGCCGCCGCGGCCCCCCGCCGCCAGCTACCCCATACGTTCGGAAGAGGCGATTCTCGGGTCGCCGGAGTGACGCCGCCATCGCCGACACCCGCCAGGCGGTTCAAATGGAAACACCGCGAGACTTGTTAGAGACGCAGACCCGCCCGCCGGGTCCTAGCGCCCTGCCTCGCACCCGCAAATCACGATGGGTCTCGCGAGAAGTGGGAGAGGGCGGATAACTATGGCGGTTTGGCTTTCTCAAGGCGTCGCGGGAATGGGTCTTGTTTCAGGCTCACACTGTGTGCAGCCAGAGTCCGGAGCGCGTTTGTGGGAGCGACCTGGTTCAGGTGAGCGCGGTCGTCCGAGAGGCCAGGGCGGGGCGGCAGGGAGGGAGAGGGCCTGAAGCGGGTGACATGAGACGCACGAATTCTACTTTTCCGAGGTTTCCCCTGAAAGCACAGGCGGGGCGGTCCCAAGGCGCCCCTTAGCCTCTACACTGGGTCACGTTTGCCAGGGTTGCGGCTTTGCTCGAGCCAAGTGACCGCAGAAACTGCTCACACCCTCTATTCCGGGACCTTGAGGTGCTCTGTGTGCCAAGTGTTAAAATTCCCGGCTTTTCCACCCGAAGAGGAATTGTGCCAACTAACACACACCTTCTTCCAGCATGTGGAAGAATGGCATTCAGTGAGCTGTAACATCACCTCGGATAAAGAAAATGTAACCGTGGCTGCAGAGGTCTCCTTGAGTCAATCAGAACAGGTACTTGAGATCTGATTATCCTACTGTTACCCTAAGAAGGATGATAGCATCTCCAAATATAATATGTCCAAAACGGGTCTCTTGATCCACCTCCTATCCCAACCTGTTGCTTACCCACTTACTGAGGGTTACTAACTAGGGTAACTTATTCGGGTTAGTTACTAGGAATTCTAGGAATTACTTGCGACTCCTTTTCTTACATCTCCGTATCTGTACCAGCAGCAAGCTCTGTGATTCTACCCCCACCAGTATATTCTGAATCCACTCACTTCTCTCCATCTCCACTGGTACTGTTGTAGTTCAGGCCACCCCTCTTACTGGGTTTATTGCAGTATCCTTCTCTCTGCTCTTCTTGCCTCTGCTTTTGCCATACCCTCTACAAACGTTCTTCATATAACAGCTATGTTTTAAAAGAAAACACTGTGCCACTTATCTGCTTTTAATAAAAGTTTGAATACACTTAGATTAAAATTTGTCTCTTTCAGTGGTGTGCAAGGCACCCTATGATCTGGTCTCTGCTTGCTTCTTCAACTTAATCTCCTAGTACTCGCCTCTTCCCTACTTTTTTTTTTTTTTTTTGCGGTACGCGGGCCTCTCACTGTTGTGGCCTCTCCCGTTGCGGAGCACAGGCTCCGGACACGCAGGCTCAGCTGCCAGAGCGGCATGTGGGATCTTCCCAGACCGGGGCACGAACCCGTGTCCCCTGCATCAGCAGGCGGACTCTCAACCACTGTGCCACCAGGAAAGCCCTTCCCTGCTTTTTATACTCCAGTTTGCCAATATTGTTCTGGCCATAGGATCTTTGTACTTGCTGTTCCTTCTGCATGACATTGCTTTTCTCATAGATCTTCATGTATGTGGTTTCTTCTTATATTTAACTCACATGTTACCTCTTAGGCCTTACCTGATGACTCATTCAAAAGTAGGGACTAGAGCTTCCCTGGTGGCACAGTGGTTGAGAGTTCGCCTGCCGATGCAGGGGACACGGGTTCGTGCCCCAGTCCAGGAAGATCCCATGTGCCGCGGAGCGGCTGGGCCCGTGAGCCATGGCCGCTGACACTGCGCATCCGGAGCCTGTGCTCTGTAACGCGAGAGGCCACAACAGTGAGAGGCCCGCATACCGCAAAAAAAAAAAAGTAGGGACTAAAGTCTAGTTTAACGTCTTGTGATGATCCAGGTGAGAATGATGAGATCTGAGCTGAAGAAGTAGCAATGAGGATGGAGAAAAAGGGGCAGGTGCAAGAGAGGCTAAAAAAAAGAATCACCAACAACTGACTTGGGCTGTGTGGGTAGGTCAATGAGGGTGTAGCATGAAGTAAAGGATAAGGGAAAAGAAGTTGAGGTATAACTGCAGGTGTCTTGCTTGGGTAACTTTGTGATTGCTGAGGAAGTACTGGAGAAGGAGCACGTTTAAAGGGGCAGATGATGAGTGCTGTCTGTTTTAAATCAACTATACTCCAATAAAATTTTTGTAAAAGTTAACTTAAAAAAAAAAAAAGAACAGTAAGTCCATGTCTAAAATGTGTTTTGTTTTTTTTCTTCCCCATCTTATAGTTACGAAGAGATGTGACTGAGCTGCACATCCTTGGGGAAATATCTTTCAACAAATCTCTATATGAGGGGCTCAATGCAGAGAACCATAGAACTAAGGTAATCCCTGGCTGTCTTCTCGTTCTCTGGGTGATGTCCTGGGAAAACTGTGCCTGGCCTCAGCGCCCCTGTACAGACACTTGGCTGTTGCCCTCTTCCTGTTTTAGTCTTATCACCTCTGATCTTGACTCTGCCAGCAACTGCCTCCGTGACCTTGAGTTACTCAGCATCTGCCTCAGTTTTTCTGTCTCTGAAATGAGGCAACTGAATAAGAGGCCTAAGCAGAGGAAGTCTCAGTTGAAATAACTAGGCTGGAATCAACAGCTATATATACTTTGATTTGAAAATGTATATTTTTTTAAATTTCTTAGGTGAGAAATTTTGGGGGAGGGGGTATATAACAACTCTCTTCTTAGTGTGTGGTATCAGTGTTCAGTTACAATGTTGCACAGTTACAATACTCAGGAATGCATATTTTTTTTTATGAGTCTTAGACTAAGTACTAGAACTCTTGGATTCGTTTTGCAGAAGAATGACTGCAAGTCAGACTGACCTTTGTGATCTGTGGGCCGAATACTGTGTGTGCCACCCTGAGTTGTCATTCTTGTTGACACTCACCTAGATGTGCTGCCGGTGTCAGAGATTGTCCATCTGTGAGCTCTGTAGTTAGGCATGATTCAGTATCGGAGGGAATGTCAAGAGGGTGAGACTGGATCGCTAAGCATTAGGTCCTCTGATTTCCTCCCTGGAGGAGGGGAAAGGTGCAGTTCTCCAAACATGTCAGGAAAAACATTTCCTTTTATTTTTAAGTATTTCTAATACAGAAAATGATATGGAAGAAAGTGCCCCATTATCCCATTGCTCAGACTTTTTTTTTTTAAATAGAAAAGCAAGAAAATCCAAGCCTTACACAAAGGTCCCAAACAAAAAATAATGGTTCCTTTACTTCCCCCTTTCCACACCCCTGATTCCCTCTTCCCAAAGGGAATTACTGTTAACAGTTTCTTACATGCACATTCTTAAATAATTTATGTATAAATTTCCCCCTTTTACTTACTGATGCTTTTATTTCTATAGCATAGAGATCCCACAGTGATTTTCCTTTTTTAAAATTCAGGACCCCAAGCAAAGTATTTACATTTCAGCTGCAAGACACTAGCACTCATGTACCATAAAGGCCTCTGTTGTTTATCCAGTGAGGGAGGCAGACCAGTGTCAACGGGCTGGCCCCTTTGAATCTTGTGCTCTACCCTCCGTGTGCTGGGGACGCCTTCCCTTGTGGCTGCCACAAAGTTGCCACTTTCCACTTCTCCCAGTGATACAGTTTCACATGGCAGTATACAAAATAGGAAGCCAAGAGGTCAGAAGCAAAAGGAGTTTTTCCTCATTTGTCTTCTCTTTTCTTTCCTTTTTTTTTTTTTTTGGCTGTACTACGTGTGGCCTGTGGGATCTGAGTTTCCCAACCAGGGATTGAACCCATGTCCACTGCAGTGGAAGTGCAGCGTCCTAGCCATTGCACTGCCAGGGAATTTCAGCCTTCCCTTTTCAAGGACAATTTTCCTAAAAACTCCTAGCAGATAATGTCCTTGTAACTTATTAGTGAGAACTAGATCTTGTGTCAGTCACTGGCAAAGTGGGATGACTTTGTCATGATCAGCTTAGACCAGTCATGACTTCTGAACAAACTAGGAAAGGAGAGAATGGCTGTTGGGTGGGCCACCAAGAGTGTTTTCTACAAGCCGGGGTATTCTGTGTCCTGCTTCTGCCTTCACCTCTACTAGGACACCTTTAGGGCACTTTAGGAACCTGTGGTTTTGGAAGAGGAAAAAAGGAGGAGGCTTTGAGAAATAGGAGTACTTCTACTCAAACCTGACATGTTACATTACTGTCATCTTGGGACTTCCTTTCATTACTTTCTGAAACCTCAGGTTCTCAAGTCTTCTCCCCATACTCCCCGCTGCCCCCACTTTACTCTTCCATGAAGGAAAAAAACAGCTCTCTTCCTGTTCTTCTCTGTTGCGTTGCTCCCTCGCTATTCCCAAGGCCCAGAACTTAAGTTCAGCTTATATGAGTTAAACAGTGCCTGGAGGGTCAGCCCTTGGAAGTGTTTATGACTTAATTGGAAGAGGCCTCAAAGGTAAATTTGTCCAGCCTTCCATCCCATACAGAAATTCTGTCCGAAGCATCCCTGACCTTGGTGCTTGAACACTTGGATGAAGGGAATTCAGTGTTTTGGGCAGGCAGAGGTGTCTTGATGGCCTTCTGGCCGTGATCTGTGTGCTGGGCACAACTTGGGAGGACCATGTCTGGGTCTCACTTGGGAAGCACGTCCCCTGGGTTTTCCACTTGAGCCCTGGGATGGAGAGAGCCTCTGGACAGCAACGCTGGGGTGGCTTCTAATGGAAGGGCTTTTCAACAGTACACATGGACGCCATTTTGCATTTATTACTGTGTCACTGACATTAGTCTGGTGAAGAGCAGACCCTTATCTTTGTCATGTATTTCATGTCAGAAAATGTCCTATCAGTCATTAGGCAAGATCAAAAAGAGTTGTCAGAACAGAGTTGGAAGGGACTTAGAAATCATTTTGAAGATGTGAGCTTGGGGCATACCTGGATGTAGAATCTTGATTTTCCGTCTTTCAGTGTTCTTTAAACCCTAGAGATCTTAATTTGTTGGGACCCTCTATTAAACTGTCAGAGGCTCCTTAATAGAACCTCTCTCGCTCTCGCTCTCGCTCTCGCTCTCTCGCTCTCTCGCTCTCTCGCTCTCTCGCTCTCTCTCCCTCTCGCTCGCTCTCTCTTGCTCTCTCCCTCTCTCGCTCTCTTGTCTCTCACACACACACAAACAGAAGGTCACAGTCTCCTGGCAGACATAACTCTTCTAGATAAGAGACCAAAATAGTTTGTATAAAATATTTTGGTCATCAGATAATTTTACTGTGCTCTGGTTTTTTTTTCTTTCGTTTTGTTTTTAGTTTTTGTTTTCTTTGCTTTTCGAGGATTCTGTTGCTGTCTGTAGCTCAGAGATTCTTTCCTCAGCCATGTCCAGTCTACTAATGAGCGCATCATAGGCATTCATTTCCTGTTACAGCGGGTTTTCATCTCTAACGTTTCTTTTTGCTTCTTTCTTAGGATTTGCATCTGTCCACTTACATTGCCCGTCTGCTCGTTTTCTTTGTTCATGTGTGCTGACTGCTCTAACCGTTAGAGCCCTTAGCATATTCATCATGGTTGTTTTAAATTCCTGGTCTGATAATTCCAGCGTTCTGGCCGTGTCTGGTTCTGAAGCTTGCTCTGTCTCTTCAAGTTGTGTTTTTTTGCTTTTTGGTATGCCTGGTAATTTTCTCTTGGTAGCTGGACACGCTGTACCAGGTAGAAGGAAATGCTGTAGACGGACCTTCATGAATGTGGTGAGGTGTTGGGGAGGGGCAGTGTGCTGTCGTTCTGTGATAGGCCTCAGTCTTCTAGTGAGCCTGTGCCTCTGGACTGCGAACTTCACCCCTGTTTCTCAGTCTTTTTTGACCCCATTAGGTGGGACAGGATGGCTAGAGTGGGCTTGAGTTGGGTACTTCCCTTCCCCCAGGACAGTTAGGCTCTGATATTACCCAGCAGGTTAGGCTAGTTAACTAGTTTCCCCTGAGGACAGGCCTTGTTAAGATGAGGGTTCTCTGGCTTATTTCAAAATGGTTCCTCTTCCCCTCCCCCTGCTGGAAGCATGAAGGGTTTTTTCTCCAGTGTTTACTGTGGGAACCTGGTCAAGCTCCTGGAGAAAACCTCAGCCCCGCGACTGGGTTTCCTAGAGTTTGTAAGCCCCAGGGTTGTCAGCACTGCGCTTCCAGCAGCCCATCAGTTGCAGTTCAGGTTTTGCTTCCCTGGTGCTGGTGAGCCTCTGCTCTCTGTGTCAGTCTCTCTGTCTCTCCCTCCGCTCTTGGGGGCAGCAATTTGCCTTGTGGCCTCCGCTCTCTCAGGGATCCAAAAATTGTTGATTTTTCAGTTTGTTCAGCTTTTTACTTGTTAGCATGGAGTGGTGACTCTCAAGCTCCTTACATGTGGAAGCAGAAACCACAAATCTCATCAGATAATTTTAGATGCTGCATCAGGAAATGTTTAGCTTTTTGCTTTACTGTCATCAGTTTTTTTTAAATATATATATACTAAAAACCATTGGTGTGTACACTTTTTTTAAAAAACTCCATTGGTATTTTTATTTATTTATTTATTTATTTTACTTTTGGCTGTGTTGGGTCTTCGCTGCTGCGTGTGGGGGCTACTCTTCGTTGCGGTGCGTGGGCTTCTCATTGCGGTGGCTTCTCTTGTTGCAGAGCACGGGCTCTAGGCGTGCAGGCTTCAGTAGTTGTGGCATGTGGGCTCAGTAGTTGTGGTGCACGGGCTTAGTTGCTCCGCGGCATGTGGGATCTTCCTGGACCAGGGCTTGAACCTGTGTCCCCTGCATTGGCAGGTGGATTCTTAACCACTGCGCCACCAGCGAAGTTCCCTGTCATCAGTTTCGATCAATACACTGTATGTTGCCAAGTTCTCACATTTTGCTCCTTAAAATAACGTGAAATTTTTTTCTCATTTTGCCTTACCTGACTTATTGGATGATCTCTTTGTTTTGTTCCAGATCACTGTCATCTTCCTGAAAGATGAGGAGGCGTATTCTCTGTCTCTCATTATTAAAAGCAGTGTTGGTGGCCTTCTGGTTTTGATCGTGATTATAGTCATCCTAGTCAAGGTCGGTTCCACTCATGTTCGTAAAGGTTCTGGTGTTGGGCACAGTCCTCCTTAGGACAGCCAGCCCCTGACCTAGAGCAGCTTCCCTGGCCTCGTGACCACCTTTCCCTCTTCCTTCAGCCACAGGCATGTTGAGGCAAATGAGTAAGACAGTTTCTGTCTGAAAAAGATAAAGATCTAACTGAAGAATTGGAGTACCGAGATATTTTCCTAAAATGAACCTGATTGTCGTTCCCCTATTTAAGTCCTTTCCTTTCCTTCCCCTGTTTTGATGTTCAGACTCTTTCACTGCTATTCAAGACCTTCCACTCTGGCCTCTACTTTCTCCACCTTTAAGTCTTGCTTTTTTCTCAACACACTGAACTAAATAGGTTCGTGTCTCTGTGTTTGCAGTTAGGCTCTCTACACCCGTAAGCCCTTTCCTTCTTTTTGACTTGCTCTCACTCTTCCCTTAAAACTCAGCCCAGAGATTCCTGAGTCCTCTGAGCTGAGCTTTATGCTTTTCCTTTGAGCTCCCCTCTAGAAACCCTTCCAAGGGGCAGTCGTCACACTATATTCCGGTTATTTCTCTTCTCACTAGGTTGTGAGTTTCTTGATGTGTAGGAGGCTGTACTTGATCTCTTTCTACCCTCAGCCCAGTAGGCTGAGTACTTTTACATAGATATATGACCCAATACAGCTGAAACTGTAGTACTTTGCAGAATTAGTTAAGTTAAAAAGGTTAAAGTGCTCTGGGGGTTCAGAGGAAGGTGGAAAATCTCTTCTGACTGGGGACTGAGCACAGGAAAGGCAGTATTTAAGACGGGTCTTGAAGGATTGGGTTATCAGGAGAGATTCAGAGGAAGCAGAGGAGCATGGGGGCTATTATGGCAACAAGCAGGTAGATGGTTTTCTAAAGCAGATGGTTAGGTTAGGCCTGTAATCGGGCTTCCCTTCCTTTGTTTTAGTGTGGCTTTTTTAAAAGAAAATACCAACAACTGAACTTGGAGAGAATAAGGAAGGACCAGCTGAAATCAGAGAGTCTACTGGAAGAAGAAAATTAGACCAGCTTCCTCATCCATTGGGAGAGAGTACCAGCCAGTCCTGGAGGCTTCTAGAGACTGGGTGTCCTGTGGGTTGCTTTTCCTTAGGATGATGGAGAGCAGAACCTAGCACACCGTTTTGTGAATGTTGTTTTTTAACCATACATTGTCCCCAAAGTGTCTGTGCATTGTGCAAAAATGAAACTTGGGAGACATTTGGTATTAAATAAAACTGTTTTCTTTACAGAAGTGCCTTTAATATGCAAATACAATATACTTTGTGATTCCCACCCCCCCCCCGCCCCCCAAGAGGAGGTTATGCAGTTATGCAGCATTTCCCAGCCTTATTTGCCTAAGAGTGCTTTTTTCCTGCTGTTTCTGTTAACATCTTCCAAAATGGTGTTCCACGAAGTATATCTTGGGGAAAGTGGTACGAAAGCAGCTCCTAGTTTGGCATTTTCAGACCCTAAGATGTGGCCTATTATTTCAAATGAGGCCACAGAAAAGCACCCCAGAACAAATGTAAAAAGTGGAAAAACGGAGGTCACCAAAACAGGAACAAGGTGGGAGAGGAGAAGACCAGGACTTTGTTTTGTAGTGTCTACTTAACATCCTGTGCTGGTCCTCGCCTGGCTTCCTCCTGAGTGAATTGCTCAGGGGACCATCGTGCCTCCGTGAGAGAGCGCTCGCTCATCTGCAGGAGGAGGTGGAACCAAGAGTAGGGCCTAGTTACAGGCTGGCTTTGCTCTTAGTATCTGATTTTATTTCATTTGTACGCTCCATGCTGTTAAAACTTGGCCATATCTCCCTACTCCCAAACCTGCAGTGGAACAGTCTTTGTTTTCATGGGTAATAAAAGTCATTGCAAGTAATTAAACGGTGCAGAAGTATATAATGTAGAAAGTAATCTCTCTGATCCCTTGGTCTTCTTTATCTAATTCAGGTGCTTTCATTGTTATTTCTTCTAAATTTTGATTTTTTTCTAAAATTTATGTAGGTATAAGGTGTGAATTAGGGAATTTAACTTGAGTTTTTTTTTCCCCGGATGCATAACTGATTTTCTTTTTTATTTTATTTTCTTTCTTTATTTTTTTTGGCTGCGTTGGGTCTTCGTTGCTGTGTGCAGGCTTTGTCTAGTTGTGGCGAGCAGGGGCTAATCCTAGTTGTGGTGCATGGGCCTCTCATTGCAGTGGCCTCTCTTATTGCAGAGCCCGGGCTCTAGGCGCACGGGCCTCAGCAGTTGTGGCACGCAGGCTCAGTAGTTCTGGCTCGTGGGCTCTAGAGCGCAGGCTCAGTAGTTGTGGTGTACGGACTTAGTTGCTCCGCGGCGTGTGGGATCTTCCCAGACCAGGGTTCGAACTCGTGTTCCCTGCATTGGCAGGCGGATTCTTAACCACTGTGCCACCAGGGAAGTCCCAGTTTCTGTTTTCTTGATGACCTAAAGTCTAACTATATTATTATTTCCAGATGAATAACAGTTTATCATTTATTCAAATATATATTAGAATATATATACTAGTGTGTATACACACACAGACACACACAGACACAGACACACACACACAGACACACACACACACACACACACACACAAGTGGAAATCTAGTTTTGTTTCATTGATCTGTTTGTTCCTGTGCCAGTACCACAGTGGAAGGAACCACAGTTTTTAGCATTATGCAAATAAAAAGTTCAAAACAGCAGAAAGGGATCTAAAAAATGAAAAGGCAGTCTCCCTCTCCTCTCCCACCTCTAATGTCTCTTTCCAAAAGCAACCACTGTTAATGGTTTTTCACATATTCCTTCAAAATATTCCTACGCATATACCAGTGTAAACGTTTTCAGTGAGATTGAATTGTTTGCAGTGTTCCACCCCTTGCTGTTTCATCTGATAGACCTTAGAAAAGTCTTCCACTAGCAGCACCTGCAGATCTACCCCGTTCTTTTTAACAGCTCCATAGTATACTGTGTTACATGCAGATGTGTTGGAGTTTACTTGTGAAGTCCCCACAGGTAGATATTTAGGTTATTTCCATTTCTTTTTTTATTACAAAGAAAAGGCGCGACGAACATCTTTAAACAGGTATCCTGGCATGCTTTTCAAGTATAGTGATGGGTAAGTTCTCAGCACAATTACTGACTCAAAGGTTATGTGCATTTAAAGTTTCGATATATGAGACATCCCTGGTGGTCCAGTCGTTGAGACTCTGTGCTTCCAGTGCAGGGAGCTTAGGTTCGATCCCTGGTCAGGGAACTAAGATCGCACATGCCACGTGGTGCAGCTTCTAGAAACAAAATTAAATTAAATTAAATTAAAAATTTTTTAAAACATAAAAAGTTTCAACGTATGATGTGACTTGACCTGCAAAAAAGTTTACCAGTTTTCAGTCCCACTTAGAATATATGTAAGTGCCACTCTGTGCTCTTGCCATCACTGGGCATCATCAAATTTTAACTTTTGCTAATCTGATCAGTGTGGAAATGGTATTCTGCTTTTGATATCAGCCTTCTTTTTAACCTTGCAGTAAATTTTGATTATAGGGCATTTTCATTCTTATTTTTTTTAAAATTATTGATTGTGTTTTTTCAGGTAATTCATAGTATCAGTTTTTCAGAATCCCAAAAGAAACCTTTTGGGGTTTTAATTTAAATGTACAGATTAAGTTGGGGAGAATCATTATCTTTATAGTATTATCTTCTTACTTAGAAATATGGCATTTCTGGCCTCTCGCCTTCTGAGATGGCCCACACTTTGTGGAGTGTGTTTCTCTCTAAATAAATCCACTTCTTTCCTATCAAAAAAAGAAAGAAGTATGGCATTTCTCCACTTGCTGAGATTTTTTAAAACACCCTGCAACGAGATTTGTAATTTTCTTCAGAGAGGTCTTAATTTACAAAGATTTTAATTTCCAGCTGTATTATAGTTTGTATTTACATTTTTATATTTTTTACTGCTACTCTGAAAAATACCTTTTTTCCCCCTGATTATATAGAGTTTGTGTTTAATTGGTTGTTTTGAATATTTATCTTATCTGCCATCTTACTGGACTCTTTTTTAATAGCTTTTCTGTTGATTTCAAAATCCTGTCTGCACAGAATGGCAATTTGGAGTCTTTCTGATATGCTTTTTCTCATCCTTACGTCTTTGGCTGGAACTTGTGGGGCTCCGAGCAGTTACCTCTGGGCCTGACCTTCATGGGAGCTTTGCATGCCCTCTGCCTGCCTCACAGCCTGCCCTCGGTCCCACTCTCTGCCACTCTGCCTCTGGGTGATCACTGGGGCTTGGTTGGGGTCCCGTCCGCTTCTCATGGAGCCCTTTATCTTTCCTGTCTGGGACGATCAGCTTTTCTGTTGATCAGAATCCGTCTGCTTTATTTGTTTCAGGAATTCCTTTATACGTTGGTCCCTTTATTATACCATTCTCTGTTTTTCAGTGCAGCTACCTTTATTAATGTATCTTATTTACAGACACATGTTGTTTTATTGCACTTTCCTTTATTGGGTTTTGCAGGTACTGCATTTTTTACAGACTGATAGTTTGTGGCAGCCCTGTGTTGAACAAGTCTGTCAGCACCATTTTTCCAACAGCATTTGCTCACTTCATGTCTCTGTCACGTTTTTGGTAATTTCTGAAATATTTCAAACTTTATTACATTTGTTGTGGTGATCTGTGATCTTTGATGTTACTCTTGTAATTTTTTTTTATTTTAAAATTAAGGTATGTACACTGTTGTGTTAGACATAATGCTATGACACACTTAATAGACTACAGTATAGTGTAAACATAACTTTTATATGGACTGGGAAACCAAAAATTTGTATGACTCACTTTATCATGGTATTTGCTTCATTGTGGTGGTCTGGAACCAAACTTGCAATATCTCTGAGGTGTGCCTTTGAAGGAAAAGAAAGAAGTAAGTTTGCTTAGGTGTTTCCCTGTTGTTGGGCTCAGGAGTTGTGTCCAAGTTTTCATTATTATAGGTGACTTGTAGTCCCTGCTTTTATACTTTTTTTTTAATAGCAAATAAGAGCCCACTTTGGTTGTAACAGCCAAGACTTACATTGACCATCTGTAAGCTATTGACTGACTGAGCTGGGCTGACCTGACTGGGTTAGACCAGTGTCATTGTAGTCAGGAGACTTCGTAAGGGACCAGTCTGTGAGGAGGAAGAGACTTAAATGGAGCCATGGTTACACTGTATAAATTCATGTGCTGTTGGCTTGGGCCAGAGCCTTGTCTTTCTTCTAAAAGATGCCCATCTAGTGCCAGACCTTTCCCATTTCCTGTTCACCCTCCTCTGCCTGGGAACAGGACATGCCAAAGCTTGCAGAGATCCAAGGACAGTGGGTCATGTCACAGGGCCAGTGTCCCGGCCAGAAAAGGACTAAGATGGGGCCAGCTGGACACTAGCATGGGGGAAAGTGCCCCTGTGGTTTCTCTTGTTTTCATCTCCCCGGCTACAGGCTAGTGAGCGCGGATTCAAATAACCTCTCTCAGGATAACATCTGAACTTTGAATTTGATTGTTGGAGGGATGAAATAAGCAGATGTGAATATCTAAATTGGTCAAACTATTTAGGCCTAATTAGACCTTGAGAAAGGAGCATTCCAGCCAAGCCCAGCAGTCTAAAATTATCTGTGCTAGTGTATTAGCACATCTTCTCTAATATCCGTACAAGGAGGGATATTTGGTTAAGATCAGGCTTTAGGTATTTTGGGGTCTCCTAGCCGTAATTATAACCTTGCAACAGTGCCAGAATTTTACCATTACTTTAAGAACAGCTCTAGTAAATGGAATCAAGGGAATCTTAATCACTTCAGGAAGGGCAGTTGTTCAAATATCAAGAGTTCAGGAGGTAGCTGGATGCACCTAAATAGACAATTCCCAACTCCAGTTGACTTTATTTTGATTAGTGGAAGGACGTTTTGAAAAGTATGTAAGTAATACATAGATAACACTCTCAGAGTGAGATCAGAGTGAAAAGTGAAAATATGCTTTAGTCACAACCTTGCCCCATCCCGTGCCCCTCCTTAGAAGCTGAGGTCAGCTGGCTTAGCATGTATCCTTCCAGACCATATTCGGTGCTTTTGGAAATATTCACATATGTACATATACAAGTACATGGGTTTTTGGGTTTTGTTTTGTGTGTGTTTTACATAAACAGGATCATAACTTCTACCATTTGTGATAATTTATGACCATTTTCAAGGAGCCAGTGTCAGAGACAAAATGCTGCTGCGGAATGCAGGTTTGGGGGGAGGGGGAGAGGCAACACCTTGGGTTAATGTGTGTTTGGGGAAGTCAGTAACTTAAATTTGTGTAGGTCATTGCACTTTGTAAAGCTTTCTCCAGAAGTGGGCTTACACACATTTGGTAATTGCCCTTCAATGCTAAATAGCTTTCCAGAAAGATTGAACCACATTACGTGGTTATCAGCAGCGTGAACGAGCCTGGGATCTCTGTTTTTACTTTGTTTGCTTAATGGGTATATAATTGTAGCTTTACTTTCCTTTTTATTTATTTTTTAATATCGGCAAGACCATGTATTTTCCCATGAAATGAGATTTTTTTCTTTGGCAATCAGAACAAATTTAATTTTTTTCTTCCGGTTTTCCTGAGCTATAACTGGCACACAGCACTGTGTGAGTTTAAAGTGTGCAACGTAATGACTCTATCTACATACATCATGAAGTGATTACCACAGTAGATTTAGTGAACGTGCATCATCTCCTATAGATACAAAATTAAAGAAATAGAAAAAAAAATTTTTTCTTGTGATGAGAACGCTTAGGATTTACTCTTAACAGCTTTCATATACAACAAATTTAATTTTTGATTAAAAAATTGAATAGGTAAAGATTATGATTATGATACTTCTTGAGTCACATCTGGAAGCTCAAGATATACCCGACAATGTAGAATAGAATTATCTAGAGATAAATTCAAAAGTCAGATCCAGAAGTTATAACATGAAATAAAGGAGTCTGGAGGTAGAAAAGAAATAAGTAGAGAAGTAATCCTCTTTCTGAGTCCCAGGCAGGATTAACGTAAGAATATATGTGTAGACACACGTTGATGAAATTCCTGAAGTCCAAGGATAAGGACGAATCTTAAAGTTTTGAGACCCAAAGAACAGATTATTTATTTGCAATGGAAAGAGAATCAATTAGCTTCAGACTTTTTTTTTTATCAGCAACACTAACAGTTAAATTCCTGGAGCAACATTTGTAGAATCCTGAGGGAAGAAGACTAAGGCCCCAAAATCACTAACCAGGAAAAGACATCATTCATTCGTCAGGGAAAAATAAACATTGTCAGAAGTGCAGGCATTTAAGAAGTATTCTGTCCATGTACTTACCTGAGGACAGCACGTGGGGAAATACTCTATCAAATGACAGTTGGTTCAGAACAGAAATCCCAAGATAGGGAAAGACAAAAAGGAGAGGAATAATGGGAGCAGTGAATCTTGCAATATATATATTATGAACGTTAAATAGATAATAATGATGTGACTAGGACTTTGTAATATAAACGCTAAGTAGGGACTTTTGAAATAGAAGAGTCATTCTTTAAAGAAAAACTTAACAGTAACCTAGAACTAAAGCTTCTATCCTGTTTGGGGTTGAGGGAGGTGTGAGCAGCTATAGATGCTTGGTGCATGTGTGTTAAAAATACATATAGTATAAAAATACATGTTGTATAAAAAAAATACATGTTGTATATAACATTTGTTTAAATTAATTTATTTTTGGCTGCGTTGGGTCTTCGTTGCTATGCGCGGACTTTCTCTAGTTGCGGCGAGTGGGGGCTACTCTTCGTTGTGGTGTGTGGGCCTCTCATTGCGGTGGCTTCTCTTGTTGTCGAGCACGGGCTCTAGGAGTGTGGGCTTCAGTAGTTGTGGCTCGCGGGCTCTAGAGCGCAGGCTCAGTAGTTGTGGCACATGGGCTTAGTTGCTCCCCGGCATGAGGGATCTTCCCGGACCAGGGCTCGAACCCATATCCCCTGCATTTGCAAGAGGATTCTTAACCACTGCGCCACCAGGGAAGCCCCCACATATTGTATAACATTATTATTTTCTTTTGATAGAATATATATATTTGAAGATGACTCAGGAATATATAGGCATGAGCTGATCTTTAAAGCACAGTAGGACTTCAAAACTGACAGGAAAGAAAGGCAAACAGAGGAATGACAGGGAGGAAAAAGGAACAGGAAAAAATGACAGGGACGAAAATGGCTAATTCAGCAAAAGTAAGAAGAAGGAAAGTGAGATTGTATTTAAGATGGAAGCAATAAAACCAAGTACATTAATTACTTCCCTAAGCGTGAATGCACTCAGGAGACAGAGACTGTCAGATGGGCTGAAAAGTCAGATTCAAATGCATATTATTTGTTTTTTATTTTTTTTGCGGTACGAGGACCTCTCACTGCTGTGTGTGACCTCTCCCGTTGCGGAGCACAGGCTCCGGACGCACAGGCTCAGCGGCCGTGGCCCACGGGCCCAGCCGCTCCGCGGCACGTGGGATCTTCCTGGACCGGGGCACGAACCCGTGTCCCCTGCATCGGCAGGCGGACTCTCAACCACTGCGCCACCAGGGAAGCCCAAATGTGTATTATTTGAAGAAACACTTGTAAAACAAGATAGCAAGCAATTTGAAAAATAAATAGACAAAGATATTGGGAAAATGCAAACAAAAATGAAGGAGGGGTGGCAATTTTCATATTTGAAAAAGCAGAATTCAGTGTCCAAAACAATCAGGACAAAGAGAGGCATTATGTAGTGTCCTTCCAGTCGCTCCTGGATGGCACCTGGCACTTTCTGGTCTTAGGGCAGTCTCATTGTCTGGTATTAAAGATGAAGTCTGAATTAAAACAAAACTTGAATTGTTTACAACAGCAAATTAAAGGAGAAAAACAATTAGGTTATATGAAAAATGCTACAAAGGCATTTGATAACACTTAGCAACTTTTCCTAATAAAACTTCTAAGTAGGTTAGGAAGGGAAGGAAGTTATTGCATAATGATAAAGACATTTACCAAAAATTTTTAGCAAATATACTAAATGGCAAATTTCTGAGGCTGTTTCCTTAAAATCAGGCACAGGAGATACTTACTCTTAATAATGTGATTCATTATTTATAGAGATCTGGTCTGATGAAATAGATAAGGGTATGAAATAATTTTGTAATATTAGAAAAGCATAATTTGTCTGTAGTTGTAGAGGTCTCAAAAACCTATGAGAATCTAGTAAAAGATTACTAGAATTAAAAAGAATTTATAAAGTGGTATAAGAATTTATAAGGAGTTATAAAGTTACATAAGACACAAACTGATAAGTTGGGTTTTGTTTATGTTTTTCTTATTATTTTTATTTTTAATATGAGTAGTAGCCAGTTAGAAATGGACAGGGGAAAATATACCACTTATAATACACACTTAATACATTTAAATTTAACAAAATGTTAAAGAACCTAAATAAAAGAAATGTGAAATCTTACTGAAGGACACAAAGTAAGATCTGCACATATGGCAGGCCACACCAAGTTCCTGAATCGGAAGGCTTACTGTCATAGCTACATAAATTTTTCCTAAAATAATATTTCCATGCATTGCAGTTTTCTTTTTTCATTTGAATCTATTAAAGATATATTCACTTACATGAATCTATAAACATTTTCTTCAAATTTTTTTAATTTTTAAATTTAATTTTATTTATTTTTTTATACAGCAGGTTCTTGTTAGTCATCCATTTTATACACATCAGTGTATATATGTCAATCCCAATCTCCCATTTCATCACACCACCACCCCCAGCCCCCGCCACTTTCCTGCGTTGGTGTCCATACATTTGGTCTCTACATCTGTTGTCTCAATTTCTGCCCTGCAAACCGGTTTATCTGTACCATTTTTATAGGTTCTGCATATATGCGTTAATATATGATATTTGTTTTTCTCTTTCTGACTTACTTCACTCGGTATGACAGTCTCTAGATCCATCCACGTCTCAACAAGTGACCCAATTTCGTTCCTTTTTATGGCTGAGTAATATTCCATTGTGTATATGTACTACATCTTCTTTATCCATTCATCTGTCGATGGGCATTTAGGTTGCTTCCATGACCTGGCTATTGTAATAGTGCTGCAGTGAACATTGGGGTGCATGTGTCTTTTTGAATGATGGTTTTCTCTGGGTATATGCCCAGGAGTGGGATTGCTGGGTCATATGGTAATTCTATTTTTAGTTTTTTGAGGAACCGCCATGCTGTTCTCCATAGTGGCTGTATCAATTTACATTCCCACCAACAATGCAGGAGGGTTCCCTTTTCTCCACACCTTCTCCAGCATTTGTTGTTTGTAGATTTTCTGATGATTCCCATTCTAACTGGTGTGAGGTGATACCTCATTGTAGTTTTGATTTGCATTTCTCTAATGATCAGTGATATTAGTGATGTTGAGCAGCTTTTCATGTGCCTCTAGGCCATCTGTATGTCTTCTTTGGAGAAATGGCTATTTAGGTCTTCTGCCCGTTTTTGGATTGGGTTGTTTGTTTTTTTAATATTGGGCTGCATGAGCTGTTTATATATTTTGGAGATTAATCCTTTGTCCATTGATTCGTTTGCAAATATTTTCTCCCATCTGAGGGTTGTCTTTTCGTCTTGTTTGTAGTTTCCTTTGCTTTACAAAAGCTTTTAAGTTTCATTAGGTCCCATTTGTTTATTATTGTTTTTATTTCCATTACTCTAGGAGGTGGGTCAAAAAAGGTCTTGCTGTGATTTATGTCTAAGAGTGTTCTTCCTATGTCTTCCTCTAAGAGTTTTATAGTGTCCAGTCTTACATTTAGGTCTCTAATCCATTTTGAGTTTATTTTTTGTGTGTGGTGTTAGGGAGTGTTCTAATTTCATTCTTTTACATGTAGTTGTCCAGTTTTCCCAGCACCACTTATTGAAGAGACTGTCTTTTCTCCATTGTATATCCTTGCCTCCTTTGTCATAGATTAGTTGACCATAGGTGCGTGGGTTTATCTCTGGTCTTTCTATCTTGTTCCATTGATCTATGTTTCTGTTTTTGTGCCAGTACCATATTGTCTTGATTACTGTAGCTTTATAGTATCGTCTGAAGTCAGGGAGTCTGATTCCTCCAGCTCTGTTTCTTTCCCTCAAGACTACTTTGGCTATTGGGGGAATTTTGTGTCTTCATCCAAATTTTAAGATTTTTTGTTCTAGTTCTATAAAAAATGCCATTGGTAATTTGATAGGGATTGCACTGAATCTGTAGATTGCTTTGGGTAGTATAGTCATTTTCACAATATTGATTCTTCCAATCCAAGAACATGGTATATCTCTCCATCTGTTGGTATCATCTTTAATTTCTTTCACCAGTGTCTTATAGTTTTCTGCATACAGGTCTTTTGTCTCCCTTGGTAGGTTTATTCATAGTTATTTATTCTTTTTATTGCAGTGGTAAATGGGAGTGTTTCCTTAATTTCTCTTTCAGATTTTTCATCATTAGTATATAGGAATGCAAGAGATTTCTGTGCATTAATTTTGTATCCTGCAAGTAAGAGTGATTTGACTTAGAATTAGAGAGCAATGTGCTCTCCAGAAGTGGGGGAACTGAGTCTTGCAGATTCGCTGCTGGGCATTAGGAAGCAGTAGTATTGCTGGTGGTTTGTCTAAACGAGGAACTCTTCCTAAGTATCACAGGGAAGACAGGACCAGGGTGCCAGCCTCCAGGAGAGGCAGCTGGCAGCTCTGCTCCCCCTCCCTCTGCCCCAGGATTGGATTCTGGGTCTGGTTGGTCAACTCCTAGGACCTGTAACCAGCTGCAGTCCTGAGTGGTCGGGGGACTGCAGGTGTGCTCTCTGGGGAGGCGTCTTCTCTGCAGGGTCTGGGAAGGGGGCTGGGCTAGCCCTGCCCAGAGCGCTGGCAGATGCTCTCGAGCTCTTGGCCTTGTTTCCTGGGTTTGACTAGTGTCCTACCCTGGGGTAAGTTTTTCTTTCTTTTTATTTTTTTCAGGAACAGTGAATTTATTTATTCTCTTCACGTGGTAATGGTTCATACTCATGATAACAGAATTCAAACAGTGCAAAAATCAGTCTCCCTCATGCCCCAGGCCCCCAGTTGTCCATTTTTTTTTTCCTCTGAGAAAACCAGGATTACCAGTTTCTTTTTTCTGTGCATTCTTCAGGAGAGAGTTTATGCATATAAAAACATCCTTTAAAATTGCAAATCGTAGTATATAATGTATACACTCTTCTGTATTTTGCTTTTTTTCATTTACTAATCTATTTTGGAGATCATTTTATATGAACTGGAAATCTATTTTATTCTTTTTAATGGATGGTTTGTTGTCCTGTGTATCTGTTTTGGGAGGTACCGTAATTTATTTAACTACACCATTATTGATGAACATTTAAGTTGTTTATAGTATTCTGCCACTTGTGTATTGGAGCAGGTGTAATTTTGAGCAAAGATGAATGTGGTCAGGAATTTTTTTCCTCTCTGTAGAGCTGTGAGGTCTGAGATTGACGTTGGACTGCTGGGGTGGGAGAAAACACCACTGGCCCACTGTGGTTCTGCAGACCTTTTAGATTTCCCAGTCTGGGAAAGGCTACCAGCCTAACTCCTGGATTCTACACTGGGGCTTGGGGTCCTTTGCCTCCTAGGTGAAGAACTCACTGGTAGAGTAGCAAGTTAAGGACACTAGTACCTCTAGGTCAGGGGTTCCTAACTTGTTTGTTTGCCATAGACCCGTTTGGCGATTTGCTGAAGCCTAGGGACGGCTTCTCAGATAAATTCCCAGCATTTTATTGTGAACATCTTCAAACATACAGAAAAATTGAATTTTACACTGAACACCTGGCTTCTTCCATTAACATTTTACTATGCTTGCTTTATCGTATTTTTCCATCAGCTTGTTTTTAAATATATAAGTTTATAAAGAACCAGTTATATTGAAACAGTGATCAGAATATTAAAAAAATTTTTATGAAATGGAGATACATACTTCTTTATTAAGAAAGAAAAATGGGGAAATATCTGTAATTTCTACTGGTGTTAAGATACAGGTACTGCTAATACTCTTATGGTTTGTTGCCTACATTCATAATTGAAGGAAATGGTAAATTTCAGTTAAAGTGTAGTAAAAATAAATAGGTAACCTATTTTTCCATCCAGCTTCACAGACCTACTCTGTTTAGGCTGGGTCATTTAAGAAAAAGCATCTGTTCTACCCCAGGCTTTGTACTTTTGCAGCCATCTATCAGTCACTCCGGGCACCATTAGCTGTTCTGTGGAGGAGGAAACAACTTGCCCAAGGCCATCAGCTAGTTTAAGGAGGAATCTTCAGGTCTAATGTTTTTCCACAGAAGCTTCATTACAGGCGGGCAGGGTGTAGGGCAGCGGCAGCTAGGGGGCAGTGGAGGTTTACAGGTGTTGCTGGGGAAGAGGCACAGGTGGAGCTCAGCTCATCAGGTTCCTGGGCTCTACCCACTAAGGGTCCTGATGCTCTAGTCCGGCTTGGGCTTGGGAATTGGCTTTTGGGGCAAGCACTCTGGGTGAGCTTTGATGTCAAGACCCACACCCTGTGAAATACTAGTTAATGAGATCAGGGTTTGTTCATGTGATTACGCTTTGTCAGTGGGTAGCGCTCAGCACAGACTTGGAGTCTTGATGACTAACAAGTTGCTTCAGGAGACAAATGTAACATAATGCTCTAGTAGAGTTATCTCTGTTGAAATCTTCTAGAAATACACACTCAAAAATAAAGGCTTAGTCACTCTACTCTTGACACTTCAAATATGCAGGCTAATGGGTAGAGGCAGGATGATCAGGAATCAACCTTCCCCCCTTCCTCCTTCCCTCCCTCCCCCCATCCCCCCTTCTCTTCTGGATGACCACTTATCTCATTATAGACCCAGTGGAGCAGAGTGGTAAAGCCTTTTCTGCCTTCATCGCCCTATAGGACAGATAAGGTGTGCACTCAGCTGTAACTCCCTGAAACATACAGATCGGATCCTGTCCTTTGGGAATTTAGAGGAGGAGAGGGATCCAGGAGGCCTTTGTGAAGGAGACAAAGCCCTGTAAAGGCTGAGCCTTGAAGCCATGAAGTACTGAGGAGAGACCCGCCTGAGCAGAGGCACAGGGATTGGAAAGTGCGGGATGTGATAAAGCTGTCAGTCAGTTCCCCTGAAGCTGGTGTGCGTAAAGGGCTCGTGAGGCCAGAAGGGCAGGTGGGGATAGAGACTGCAACAGAGGAAGAATCTGTGGGAGGACTGAGCGCAGGAGCTGTGGACGCCACACCCACTCTCGGGTTTCACACGAGGATGTCCTGCTTGCTCGCGGTTCATCACTACAGTCCTGTGAACTCGAGGAGACAGAGGTGGGATGGACGAGGGCTGTTTCATGAAGGTGGGGAAAACCCCGCAGGGAGCACGAGCAGGACCATCTTTCTCTACCGTGTGCCATGTTCGTGCTGGCGCCGCTGTGTGGGTTTGGTTGGTTTGAGTTTGAATCTTTATCCTTTTCAGTGCCCAGTGAGCCAGCATTTGACGGTTTAGTCTTTTAAAGTGACACCTCGGTGGAGTTTTTCCCCAGGTCACATTCTGAGAACTGAGTAATGAGTAAGAACCCATCACTTAAGACAGGACTCAGAAATGCTTCCTGCAGAGACAGGCTTCCTTCTTCCTGTTGACTCTTTGAAGCAACATTAGTATCTGCTGTTTCTTTTTTAAAAAAAATTTTAATCTTTATTGGAGTATAATTGCTTCACAATACTGTGTTAGTTGATGTTGCACAACAAAGCGAATCAGCCATGTGCATACACGTGTCCCCACATCCCCTCCCTCTTGAGCCTCCCTCCCACCCTCCCTATCCCACCCCTCTAGGTCATCACAGAGCGCCAAGCTGATCTCCCTGTGCTCTGCGGCTGCTTCCCACCAGCCAACTATTTGACATTTGTTAGCTTATATATGTCAATGCTACTCTCACGTTAGCCCAGCTTCGCCCTCCCACCCCAAGTCCTCAAGTCCATTTTCTATGTCTACCTCTTTATTCCTGCGCTGCAGCTAGGTTTGTCAGTACCATTTTTTTTTTTTAGATTCCATATATATGCGTTAGCATATGGTGTTTGTTTTTCTCTTTCTGACTTACTTCACTCTGCTCACCATTGCTAATTATTAGAGAAATGCAGATCAAAACTACAATGAGGTATCACCTCATGCCAGTCAGAATGGCCATTATCAAAAAATCTAGAAACAGTAAATGCTGGAGAGGGTGTGATGAAAAGGGAAGCCTCTTGCACTGTTGGTGGGAATGTAAATTGATACAGCCACTATGGAGAACAGTATGGAGTTTCCCTAAAAAACTACAAATAGAACTACCATATGACCCAGCAATCCCACTACTGGGCATATACCCTGAGAAATACTATTTCTTAAATGGACCAGTAATGTCTGTTAATGGAATGTGTTTATCAAAGCAGGACTCCTCAGAGCAAAAGAAAAATTAAAGGATGAATTGCTTCATGAAACCCTTTCCGTGCCACGCCTCTCCCACTCTTGTCCCTTCTAGGTCATCCAGGATATTTCGGGCTCTGAAGGAGGGCTCTCCTTGCCTTGTGATGACTTCCTTTTGTGCCCTAGGACAGATTCAGATTTCCTATCTCAGGCCTCGTTTGATCCCTCCTCTCCTCTGGGGTGGGAAATTGAACCTCGTTTGTTAGGTGTAAGTAACCTCTGAACCTCTCCTCCAAGGACGTTATTTTATGAGATTTGTATTTTATTTCTCTTCTGCTTCCTTTTAATTATTTGGAGAATATTTTTTGAGTTCATTTAATAATTTCCCATCACTTGACTGCAGCTACCTTAAATCATCCAACGAGACAGTCTTACGAACCAGATGAGATTGGTCAGTCCCTTCACTGCCAGCCCCTTTCTTTAAGGTGGACCACAGTCATTATAATGAAGCGTGATGTGGATGCCTTTGGGGGAGGAGAGGGAAGGGGGCTTTGACTACTTTGAGAACTAGCCATTCACCCCTGACCCCTGACTTACTACTTGCTAAGCTGATAAGCATTCGCACAGTAGTGGTGGCGAAGATCATTTGAACAGGGTGCCTGTTGAGATGGGTTTAGGTAGAGACTGGAAAAACCACTCAAAGACAGCAGGCAGTTTTCATTCAAGTGGAGAATTCATCTTGGATTTGGAAACATCCCTGACTTGAACTTCTAATAATGCAAACGTAAAAAGCAAAGACTCTGGTACTTCCCTGGCGGTCCAGTGGTTAAGACTTGGCACTTCCACTGCAGTGGGTGCAAGTTTGATCCCTGGTAATGGGAACTTCTGCATGTGCGGCCAATAAAAAAGCAAAGACCCCTTCTCCCACTTTGGGTATAATGGGAGTTAGACCTGAACTTGGGGAGGTGAGCCGGCCCCAGCGATACGGAGGTAGATTGCAGATACTTAGGTTTGCAGCTCCAGGGAAGTATTTTTCACATTGTTTTGACCATGACCCACAAGAAGAAATATATTACACGTCATTATACGCACACACATACTTCAAACATTTCACCAAACTGTCTACACTTACTTCCTTAAACACACTCTGATATTTTCTTTTTGTGAATATGCTGGTTGGAACTCAGTAAACTGATGTCCTGACCCACTGATGGGTCTGGATCTAGCCTGAGAAGCTGTGAGGGAGCCCACAAGGAGGGGTCTGGCCCTGGCCCTGAGAGCAGCGCTTTCCCCTTTGGATGTCCCTCGTGGTCTGTAAAGCACCTGGATAGTTCTGTCAGAAACTGCAGCCTGGTCTTGGCTGGGCCGTGGGGGGTTCAGGAGGGGCTGCCCACACTGGAGGGCAGACAAGAGCAGGTTGGTGGGCCTCCTTATAAGGCGTGGTGTCACTCCATGGAGGCTGCATCTCCTCTGAGTGCTGGAGAGCCGTGTGAGGGGAGGGCTGAGGAAGAGGCTGGCAGGAGAGTGAGGAAAGGAGGCCTGGTGACAATTCCTAAGCCTTTCCCCCAGGATGATGTCAGCTTCCAAAATCCCCAGCCATGACTGGAACAGGGCGGCAGCGGAAATCTCCCTGTTTAAAACGCCAGGCCTGAGTTTCCCTCAACAAATATGTACTGACATATTATGTAGCAGTCATAGTGGTGGGCATGGGATGCAGAGATGTCCAAAGGCAAGGTCCCCGCCCTCCTGGAGCTTACGGTCTTAGTGGGGGACACAGACAATAAGTAAATAAGATCATATTCAAGAGTGACAGGGGCTCTAAGGGAATAAGAAGGGGTGATGGGATAGAAAGTGTTTGGGGTGGAGGCGCTTTCGGTGGGTGGTAGTAAGAACAGGACTTTTTTTTTTTTTTTTTAAGGAAATGGCATTTGAATTGAAATTGATGAACAGTTGCAAAAATCTGTGCTTCCGAAATGGCAACTTGAGAGCAAAATACAGATTTGCTGGTCCCATCCTAGCCTTAAGGGAATGAAAATATTTGGGGCAGGGCCCAGGAATTTGCATTTTTCTTCCAAATGATACCCATGCTCACTAAAACTGGAGGCGTGCTGCCCTGGGGCTTTTACTTTGAGAGGAGGTCACACCTGGTGAACTTTAGGGTCCCTTCCAACTCCCAACTCCCAGAGCCTATGGTTCAGGGAAGGGAACTTATTCCTGTGTGAGAGCCAGGCTAGGGAGAGGAGCAGGACCACGTCCGGTCAGACTGCAGGATGGCAGCGAGTGAAATGCAGAAAACAAGCGTGCACAGCCCAGCACACACGTGCACACGCACACCGAGCTCACCCAGGACCCCGCCTCTCGATGGCTGTCCCACGTTCTGAACCTGATCTTCTCGGAGGTGTCCTCATCTGTGTTCCCACTGCCTCTAATTTAATTCCACCGTCCGTGAGGGGTTGCAGATTCAGCAGCTTAGGTGAGGTCCGTCTCTTGCTTTGGGAGCATTTCCACAGCTGGTCCCCGCCCTCTCTCCAGGCATCTTTAAGATCCCAGGCCTCGGCTGCCTGTCTCCCCATCCCCACCCCACCCATCCTCCCTGCCCTACAGAGTTCTCCGTGCTCTGGCCACTGGGGCGTGCCTGGCAACTGACTCCCCCGGAGTGTGGGGTTTAAACGGGCCGGCCGCAGCTGCTGCAGTAGGAACGCGCACTTCATCCCAGCCCCCATCCTGTGAGGGGAGGGCGAGGGTTGCCCCCAGGGAGCAAGAAAAATCAAGAAACCTGTTTGTATCTTTCTGTCAATGCTCTTTACCCCGTCTTCGCCTCCACTTGCTGTGTTGTAGGTCCCCCTCCCCTGGCCTCAGTTTCCCCGGCCATTCAATAGGAGGAACCCCTGGATTTCTTTGGGGGCGGAGAAGGGGCGTTGCTTCCAAAGGAGACCCTCTTCTCACCGCACCCCTCCCGGGCGGCGGCGATCGCCGGGAGGGCCCTCGCAGGCCAGTGGCCGGGCGGCGGCCCGGCGGTGTCACTGTCAGTCAGGGGAGGAGGCAAGGTCGCAGTCTGAGGCCCCCGCCTGGCCTCGGGCGGCGCTGCCGCGGCCTCGCCAACCGCCGGACCCCGCCCGGTGAGCCGCGTACCCGGGCGCAGCGGTGCCCACACTGGAGGCCGGGCGGCGGCGGGGGCGGCTCCATGCGGTACACGTGTGGCGACGCGATCGCGGGCCAGGTGAGCCGGCGCCATGGGGCAGGCGGGCTGCAAGGGGCTCTACCAGTCGCTCTTCGACTACAAGACCGAGAAGTACGTCATCGCCAAGAATAAGAAGGTGGGCCTGCTCTACCGGCTGCTGCAGGTCTCCATCCTGACCTACCTGGTGGTGTGAGTTCTCCGGGGCTCGGGGCTCGGGGAGGGGGAAGGGCCGGTCGGGGCCGCAGCTGTGGCCTCCGGGGGCTGGGAATTGGCCTGGGGGCGCCGGGGTGCCCTGTGACTGGGCTCTGGGACCCTGCTCGGGAAGGCGGCCCTTCTTGTACCGTTGGGCTTAAGGGTGGGGGCTAAGGAGGGAGCCCTCAACTCCCCAGCGGCTCTTGAGGTGATGAGATGCGCCGGGGTTCCTGGGGCCCCCCCATTTGTGAGGCTTTCCGTGGGCAGTTCCTTTCTCCAGGGCTGGGGCCGCCAGTGCTAGGGCTTTGGGAAGGGGGCGAGGCTGCAGGGGCTTGGGCTGCAGCTGTCATGGCAGCCCCCCTGGGCCCTAGCCCGGGCTGGCCCAGGCCGGCCCCCGGTGGTTTATTTATAGTCACTGAGCTCAGTGCCAGTCTCCCGGCAGGGGCAACTCAGGAGCCTGGCATGTCCCAGAACTCCTTTCTGGCTGGCTTGCCCCACCCGCGGCTGGCCTCTCTGGGGGTCCTGCCCCGAAACCCTCTACGCTCCCTGGCACCCAGCTCTCCTGTCTGCCCCCCTCCCCCGCCCTGCAGGAGCTGGCACCATCAGCTGAGGGGCAGCTCCTTGGGGTCAGCCAGGCACTGTTCAGAGGCCTCACCCCCAAGCAGGGAGCGGACAGGTGGAGAGGAAATGACACCAGACAACTGGGATGCGGATGTGCCTCTTTTATTCCTTCAGTTTAATGCTGTTGAGTCCCTCCTACTTCCTGACTTGGGGAGCAGTAGAGGCTCCTCCAGGGAGGGCAGCCCTGACCTCACCTCACCCCCACCCGGAGGCCGGGCTTCATCCCTGACATTCATCCCTAAGACACCTGGCTGCCCCCCACCTGAGGGCCTTCTGTCTTACTGCTCCTCAGCCAGGCTTCCCTTTCCTCCCCTACGTCGTTAGCGCCCACTCATCCTTCACACCTGGGTTCTCGCATGCTCCTCCCCAGAATTCCCACAATGTAATTACGTGCGTATTCAGGGGATCATTTGCTTAACGTTCGTGCTGACTGCCCTTGTCAGCCTGGGGATGCCATGAGGGCGGGGCCTGCCTGGTATCCCCTAACTGCTTAGGGGACAGGTGTGAAACGAATGAGTGAATGAAGGGTGGTTGTTCCTTGAGTATTTGCTGAATGTTTCTGTCCAGGCCAGGCCCAGTGTGTCCCTACTAAAATGGCTGGTTGGCTCAAGGGTCACAACCCTCTCAGAGGTCCTTGGAGATGGGACAGCCTAGGGCCCCAGGACATGCCAGCTCTGCCCCCAGAGATGAGGGTGGAAGCATCCTGGTTGCTGCCTGGGAGAGGCAGGGCACCCCACAGCACTGCTGCAGGACCTCAGGAAGGCGGCTTCCTGCCCTCTTCTGGCTGCAGTTTTCCCAACTTTACCAAGGGGGGTTGACCTGGACAATCTCTAATTAACAGTAACCTCAGTAATAAGTTGATGTGTTATATTCATTGAGCTCCTCCTCTGTGCCTGGCACTCGCTGTGCTAAGCAATTTACGTGTGCCGTCTCATTAAAAAAATTTTTTTTTTGTATTTTGATGTAATTTATACTCACAGAAAAGTTTTAAGAGTAGTAGTTTTTTAATGCCCTTCACCTAGATTCCTCAAATGTTAACATTTTACTACATTTGTGTTTTCCTTATCCCTTTCTCTTTCTATGTGTGTGTGTACATGTGCAATTTTTTTCTGTTGAGTAGGTTGCAGGCATGATGTCTCTCGATTCCTAAATTCTTCCATGGGTATTTCTTAAAAACAAGGAATCTCTTATTTAATGAAGTAAAAGCATGAAAATTCGGGAATTAACATAAAAATATTATCATCTAAGCAATAGACCTTTTGTAAATTGTCCCCAAAATTACCTTTATAGGAAAAGAAAATCTGAAATCATGCCTTGTGTTCAGTTGTCATGTCTCCTTTAATCTGGAATCACTCCTGAGTCTGTCTTTGTATCTTATGACACTGACATTTTTTGGAGAGTGCAGGATCTTTTAAAAACCATTTTTAAATTGAGGTAAAACTCACATAGCATGCAGTTCATCATTTTAACTAACCATGTTAAATTACACAATTCAGTGGGTTTTAGTACATTCACAATGTTGTACAACCATCACCACTATCTAATTCCAGGACGTTTCCATCACCCCCAAAAGAAACCTGTGTCTATTAACAGTCATTTGCAATTCTCCCCTACCACCATCCCTCCCTTGGTAACCACTAATCTACTTTTTGTCTCTATAGCCCATTCTGGACATTTCATATAAATCAAATCATTACAACACGTGGCCTTTTTTTGTCTGGCTTCTTTCACTTAGCATAATGTTTTCAAGATTTATACATACTGTAGCCTGTGTCAGTAAATTATTCCTTTAATTGATGAATAATACCTCCTTGTATGGATACACCACATTTTGCTTATGCATTCATCTGTCGGACATTTGGATTGTTTCTACTTTTTGGCTATTAGGAATAATGCTGCTAGAACATTCATGTGTAAGTTTTTGTGTGGATATATGATTTCAATTATCTTGGTTACATACTGAGGAGTGGAATTGCTGGGTCATATAGTAACCTTGTGAGCAACTACCCAACTGCTTTCCACAGCACCTACACCTTTTTACATTCCCACCAGCAAGTACCAATTTTTCTGCATCCTCACCAACACTTGTTATTTCCCATTTTTTGGATTACTGCTGTCTTATTGGGTGTGAAGTACTATCTCCCTGTGTTTTTTGATTTGCATTTCCTGACTAAAGATGTTGAGCATCTTTTCACGGGCTTATTGGCCATTTGTATGTCTGTCTTGGAGAAATATCTATTCAAATCCTTAGCCCATATTTAAATTGGATTACTTGTCGTTTTTATTGTTGAGTTGTAAGACTTCTTTGTATATTCTGGGTACTAGACTCTTATCAGTTATGTGACTCACAAATATCTTCTCCCATTCTCTGGGTTGTCTTTTCACTTTGTTGATAGTGTCTTTTTTTTTTTTTTAATTTTATTCTTGGTGACTTTTGGAAGTTTGCCAATAGAACCTCCTCATAAGTAAACTCTGGAATTCACATGTACTCTTTTTGTTGTTGTTGTTGGGGGTAGGAGTTTATTAATTTAGTTTTGCTATGTTGGGCCTTCGTTTCTGTGCGAGGGCATTCTCTAGTTGTGGCAAGCGGGGGCCACTCTTCATCGCGGTGCGCGGACCTCTCACCGTCGCAGCCTGTCGTTGCGGAGCACAGGCTCCAGACGCGCAGGCTCAGTAGTTGTGGCTCACGGGCCTAGTTGCTCCGTGGCATGTGGGATCCTCCCAGACCAGGGCTCGAACCCGTGTCTCCTGCATTAGCAGGCAGATTCTCAACCACTGCGCCACCAGGGAAGCCCCGATAGTGTCCTTTGATGCACAAAAAAGTTCTTAATTTGGATCAAGTCCAACTTACCTATTTCTTCTTTTGTTGCTTGTGTTTTGGGTGTCAAAGAGTACAGAATTTTGCACTCTAATTTTGTAGAATCCCCCTCAGTTTGGGTCTGTCTGAGGTCTCCTCATGATAGTTCCAGGTTGTGCACCATGTCCTTTAACCATCCTCACCCCTCTGGAAGGAGGTGCACTTAGCCCTGTGTTGACCCCCAGAGTTCATTGGCTCACCCGGGGTCACATGGCAAGTGTGGGTCGAGCCAGTTTCATCCCAAGCTTGCCCAGCTGCAGGGCCTTGGCTCCTGAGAGCAGCAGCCTCTCACTTCTGGGGTTGCTTGTCACCTCTGCTGCTTGCAGGACTGGCTTTCAGGCGGCAGAGGGAGTTGTGACTCCTGCCCAGGAGCTGGTGGGAAAGGTGGAGCCCCAAGCCTGACCCCTCCACACCCTGGGGGCCTGAGGAAACTTCCTGAGGGCAGCAATGAGGCTGACGCCCACCTGCTTGCCCCTCCCTGCAGCTGGGTGTTCCTGGTGAAGAAGTGTTACCAAGACACGGACACATCCCTGCAGAGCAGCATCATCACCAAAGTCAAGGGTGTGACCTTCACCAACACCTCAGAGCTTGGGGAGCGGCTCTGGGATGTTGCCGACTATGTCATCCCACCCCAGGTCTGAGCCCCACCCAGCACAAGGGCCCAGGCTGGCAGGGTCTGGATCCGGGTGGGTGACATGGGAAACTGCTTGGGGAGCCAGGGACCTCCATTCACTGTCTCCCTTGGCCTGGGATGGCTGCAGGGTTTGCAGATAGACTCTGCCCAGGTCCTTTACCCCATGCCTAACCCCAGCCCTCCCCAACTGTGCCTTACGGGGCTGCTCTGTTCCCATGAAACCCTGAGCCTGTTGAAACCAAATGGGACCCAGAGAACTTCCAGGTCAGTGTGAGTCAGGTGGCCGGGCACCGAGAGCCCTGCCCTTATATTGGCCACTGTCCCTGGGAGCAGTTCCCTGTGCCGGGGCCGGGCCATCTCTTCACTGCCCCTTCTCCTCTCTCCCCTCCTGTATCTCAGCTTGGACCCTGGGGGCTGAGGTCAGAATGGTTTGGGGTTGTGGGCATGGAAGAGACCCCTCTAAGCATACCTGCTCTGGGACTCTGAGGTCAGTGGGCTCGTGGGTGGGATCCACTGATTTGTGGCCCCAGTGTCTGCAACACCCATGCAGAGATCCCACCACCTGCCAGGCAGCCCCGGGAAGGGGGGACCCCAGATGGCAGGAGGGGGTTCCTCAACCTCCCTCTGGTTTCTCAGGGAGAGAATGTCTTCTTTGTAATCACCAACCTGGTCGTGACCCCCAACCAGCGGCAGGAAACCTGTGCCGAGGTGCGTCTTGGTGCAGAGAGCTGGGGAGGGGGTGGGAGAGCTGCCAGCAGTACTTGGGGTCCACCCCTCTCCTGAGGCAGGGGTGTCGACCCCCTCCAAGGGCCCTGGGGGATGTGTGCACCAGCGTGCATACCTGCATTATTCAGGGGAGAAGCAGGTTCTCAAGGGGTGAGCAGCCACAGGCAAGGGAGGAACCCCCGGCCTCACCCTGGGGTGGGACCTGGTTCTGAGAAGGGGTCCCTGCAAGCACCTGCCCCCCGCCAGGCACCCTTTCTCTCCTGGCAGAGTGAAAGCATTCCGGATGCCTTGTGCTATGAGGACAGCGACTGCCCTCCTGGGGAGCCTGTTGTGGCTGGAAATGGTGAGGCCTGGAGTGGACAGGGCTGGGGGCAGAAGGGGAGTTGGAACCAGGAGGTTCCTGGCATTGTCCTTCTCCCACCCCTGCAGGAGTGAGGACTGGCCGCTGCCTGCGGGCGGGGAGCGAGCAAAAGGGCACCTGTGAGATCTTCGCCTGGTGCCCGGTGGAGACAAAGTCCAGGCCAGCGTGAGTGGCTGTAACCTCGGGACCCTGAGGAGTTACCCAGTCCTGGGCAGCGGGTCCCAGCCCAATGGTGGAGACATGTCCTGGGGGAGAAGCCAGGGCACCCCACAAAGGCCCCAGGACCACCCCGACATGATCAAATTGACTGTCCTTTGCAAAGGCTCCAGGGCACCCAGGGAGCAGACAGGCTTCAGCCTCCGCACAGGCATGGAGGGGGCGGGGTAGGGCCTCCTGAGCAGACTGTCCTGCCTTGGTTTTCAGGAAGCCACTCCTGGGCGAAGCTGAAGACTTCACTGTTTACATAAAGAACTTCGTTCGTTTCCCCAAATTCAACTTCTCCAAGTACGTGGGCCCATGTGTATGGAACGCTGTGTGGAATGCCCCACTGGGTGGTGAGGGGGCACCCTTTCCCGTGCAGTGGCAGCAGGGCTGTGTCCTTTCGTGCTGGAGGGTGTTGGGGGTGGAAAGCAGTCAGGATCTGAGGGGCTTTAGCCAAGGGCTCAGTGTGGGTCACACCCGGTTTCTGGCCTGGGAACAGCGAGTCTTACCTTCCTTTCACTGGCTCTTCATGGCCTCCACCCAGGACAAATGTGCTGGACACCACAGACAGAGCTTTCCTGAAGTCCTGTAAATTTGGCCCCAAGGACCCCTACTGCCCCATCTTCCGACTTGGGTCTGTGGTCAGCTGGACGGGGAGCAGCTTCCAGGAGATAGCTGTGCAGGTGGGTGGTGGGGCTGGCCGGCTCTGGGCTTGAGCTCTGCAGTGAGGAGGGGGTGTGGAGGAGGACCCACGCGATGGGGTGGCCCTACAGTCACCTGCCCAGGGACCGTCTCAGAATTAGCTGTGCTGCACACTTGCACCTGCGTCTGGCTCTGAGTCCAGGGGCATCAGCTGAAACCGAGCCAGGAGCCCCACTGGCACCCTGGCTGTGGTGTGAGGTGCCAGTCCTGCAGTAGGTGCTTGCTCGGGTCATTCCCTTCTCCCTGGAGCGTGAAGCAGGAGGATATGGGCTGTCCGCGACGCACTTTTCTCAGTCACCCCAGAGGTGTGAACCCTGGGCCTTCTTCCCTCCGGGAAGGATGCTCCAGTGGGGCCAACCCCCTGCCTGAGCTCTCCACGAAGAGCTGGTCTGTGACTTGTATCTCCAGAAAGTTCTGTGCACTGATTCTTGTCTCTTTTGCATCAAGGGTGGTGTGATAGGAATTCAGATTGAATGGGACTGTGATCTTGATAGAGCTCCCTCTGAATGTTACCCTCGCTATTATTTTAACCGTCTGGACAACAGATTTTCAGAAAACTCTCTCTCTTCTGGGTACAACTTCAGGTAACTGGGGCTAAGTCTGCCACCTTATGACCCTCTCCACGTTTCGTGTCCTTGCCTGGGTGCCAGCGCTACGACACCCCTTCCTGGGGGTGGGTGTCAGAGCGGGAGGTGCAGGCAGGCTGCCAGGGGGCCTCTGGGAGAGAAGCATTGGCCATGGCTCTGGACTTGCCCTGAAGCTGAGGCCTGGGTCAGGCCCATCAGTGCCTTGGTGGTCCGGGTTGGCCCAGTAGTCGTGGGAAAGCCCTTGCCTCTTGGGGAGCGTCTGACAAGAACTTCAAAGATCTGAACGAACCTTTTATGTCACGTCAGCAAGGGGGTCTCCAACCTTTCCTGGGCCTGCTGAATGCCAGGGTCCTGGGGTGGGGGGGTTATAAATCTCCAAGGTAGTGGAGCCTGTGTTGCCAAACAGGGAAGACCCAGGTAGGCCGAGGGCTCCCTGAGCCGTGTCTCCCCCAGGTTTGCCAAGTATTACCGAGACGCAGCTGGGGTGGAGCGCCGCACGCTGTTTAAAGCCTACGGGATCCGCTTTGATGTGATGGTGAACGGCAAGGTGTGTGGGTGAGGCTCCCCTTCTGAAGCTGGGCAGGTCCTGGGAGGGTGGGGCACGCTGGGGGGACCCCAGGTTGGCTCTGGGGGAGTCCCTGGGGATCCCGCTGTCCTGCTGCCTTCCTCACCCCACCTTGTCTTTCTGTGCTCCAGGCAGGGAAGTTCAACATCATCCCCACAGTCATCAACGTGGGCTCAGGGGTGGCGCTCATGGGTGTGGTGAGTACCTCTCCCCCACCCTCTTTACCCTCCAAGCACCCGCAGGGGCGGGCAGCAGGGACACTGCCCCACAGTTGTCGTCCCAGTGCTCCAGAAAGAACCAGAACTGGGGAGGTCAGTGCGGATGGGGGTGAAGAGGGCTCTCTGGGACTTCACACCCCTCCAGCAGCCCCCAGGTGGCCGTGACTACCTGGGTTTCTCTTTCCAGAGCCAGAGAGGCTTCTGCCTGTGGCTCTGCAGCTGGGGGGGGGGGTTCTCTGGGATCCTGCGCAGCCTTGTCTCCACTTCTGCTAAAAAGAGGCAGGATCCGGCTATACACAGGGCTTCTCAGCCGCGGCCCTGTTGACACGTAGGGCCAGATCACTTTTTTTGTGGGGTGACTGTGTGCATTGTAGAGTGTCTGACAGCATCCTCGGCCTCTACCCACCAGACGCCAGCGGCACCTTCCCCCACAGTTGTGACGGCCAATAATGTCTCCAGACGTCGCCAAACTGCCCCCCGGTTGTGAATCACGGGGCTAGAAAGATGAGAGGCAGGGCAGTCGGGCTGTAGTCCAGGTCTGTCCCTTCAGTTGGGCAGAGGGGCCACCGGAGAGGAAGTAGCAGCTGGAGGGCAGGGAAAGGCTTCCTCTGGATCTTTCATGCCCCTTTGTTTTTCTGGAAGTTTTTTAAAGACAAGGCAGTCATCAGAGTGGCTCACACCCGTACCAGCAAGCCACTTGCCAAGGTTTCTGGCAGCCTTGTCCCTGGTTCCTCTGCCCAGGAGGTCACAGCAGCCCCATGGGGGCTTCCAGGAGGACCTAGGACTGACTTCTTATTGAGACCAGGAACACCATGTCCTGTAGCAGGACTCAAAGAGGCCATGCTCCTGAGAGGTGGTCAGTGGATGAAAGTGGGCCCCAAGGGCCTCCTCTTAACTGCAGCAACATTGTTGGGGAGCCCTGCACGTTTAACATAGGTAACTTCCCGAGACAGGGGCCACCTTCAGACATCACTTTATGATGGGGGTAAATCAGAACACAGGCATCTGGGGACACACTTGTGAAATGAAGGTAAGGGGGAAAAGTGGTAGAGGCTGGGTGGGGGGTGGGAGGAGTGTTCTCTGTGGAACAAGGAATTGATAATCTTTTTAGCATCTGGATGGGCGGGTATGGCGGGGAAGGTTGTGCAATGCCCAGGGTCAGAGGACTTGCTTCACCTGTGGTCCTCCATCAACCCTCTCCCACCCCCCACCCCCGCTCCCTCCTCTCTGTGCAGTGGGTGGAGTCGCCCTCTGGTGGAGGAGACTGGTATTTGCGCCATCCACTCTGGTCTGAAGAGCTTGTGTTCAGGTGTCAGTGGGTCGGTCCGCTGGGTTGGCTCAGCCCTCCTCATCTTTCCTTGACCGCTGCTGTGGTGTCCTTGTTGTTCAGATACCCTCCAGTCCCTCTCTCACTGCCTACTAGAGGGATTCCCGCAATGCCACAATTCTGTTCCTGGCCCTGTTCCCAGGCATGACGAGCCTGTTCCTCTGCAGTGCCCTTCCTGAGCGATTTTTCCTTTTTCCTTATATAAAATCCTATTCAGCCTCAAGACTCAGCCCAGATGTTCCTCCCCAGGCTGAGTAGCGTCCCATCTTCTCTCTGCTGCCCCTGCTCCTGTCCCCATCCTGGGACATTGTCACTGTCATAATTTATATGCCCGCCTCCTGCACCAGAGGGGGAGTCCCCAGAGGGTCTCACTGGCTTACTCTTGGCCGCACCCCAGGGCAGTGCTTAGCAGACCCTGGCTGAAGGCGTGATCCGATGGGATCAGGGTAGTGCGGGGTGCTCACCCTGAGGGGTCAGACAGACCACAGGCTAACTCGGGCTCTACCATGGAGCAGCTCTGTGGCCCTGGACAAAGATGCCTCTTTCTGAGCGCAGCCCCCCTCAGGGGTTGCTGCAGGATCAAATGGGATGTAGTTGGTGTCAAGTGGCCGGGTGCTCTCTGGAAGTCTAGGATCCTGAGTCAGGGACCCCCAACTCTTTTGCAGGGGTCTTTCTTCTGCGACTTGGTACTCATCTACTTCATCAAAAAGAGCCACTTTTACCGAGACAAGAAATATGAGGACGCGAGGTCAGTCACGCTTCCTCCCAGCGGCCCTAGGGGAGCCACTAGGCCAGCCTTCCCCCTCCCGGGCTCAGAACTCTTACCCCGGTTTTATGTCGGCGTTTGGCGGGTAGAGGCAGGGCTGAATACGGGGAGCTCCCTTGGAAGGGCTGGGTAAGGCGGAATGTTCTGAGTACCCGCTCTACAAAACTGGATTCTACTTCAGAGCAGCTGGCAGAAGACAAGACCACCCAGGCCATGGGCAGGAGACCTCGTTTCCAGGCCTGGCCCTGCCACGGTCTCCCCAGGTGACTTTGGACCAGTCCCAGGCCGCCTTGGGCCTTAGTTTCTCTCTCTGTGAGATGAGAGTGTTGGTTTACATACAGTGCCTTCCAGCACCTACAATTTTAGGATTCTTGGACTTGGTGGTCCTGGTGAGCTGGGGTTGAGGGAAGCTGGAGTGGTAAGGGAAGGAAAGAAAGAAAACGGATTTCCCCCCCTCACTCTGGGGGCCTGGGGGGGGGGGGAGAGAGAGAGAGTGTGTGTGTGTTCAGAGGAGCGTGTGTGTGTGTGTGTGTGTGTGTGTGTGTGTGTGTGTGTGTGTGTGTGTGTGTGTGTGTGTGTGTGTGTGTGTGTGTGTGTGTGTGTGTGTCTGTGTGTGTGTGTGTGTGTGTGTCTGTGTGTGTGTGTCTGTGTGTGTGTGTGTGTGTGTCTGTGTGTGTGTCTGTGTGTGTGTGTGTCTGTGTGTGTGTTCGTGTGTTCAGAGGAGCTGGGATGGGAAATGCACTGGGTGCTGCTCCCTCACTCCCACCCCAACCTGGGACGGGGCGGAGGGCCAGCCTGCATCATCTGCCTAGACTGAACCCCAGCCCTGGTTCTCGGGCTGAGCCCTGAGCCCTCACTGTACCTGCCACCCCTGCTGAGCTGCTGGGGGAAGAGGGGCGCCCCCTGCAGGGCGAGTGGCTCACCTGTCCCAGGGAGGAGGTGGGACCCACAGGCCAGGGTTAATGGGTCATGTCCTGCCCAGGGACCTAGAGGTCCTCGCCCGAATGGCAGAGTCCTCGCAGCAGAGCATGGCCCCGGACGCGGCGGGGCTGGCGGAGCAGCCAGAGGTGCAGGATGGAGGTCGCGCCCAGGAGAATGGCTGTGTGTGCCGGCAGCTCCTCCAGCCTGCCAGGTGAGGGGCTGCCCAGCCAAGGGCCAGGAACGAGGCCCGCAGAGACAGCCCAGCTGGCTACTGTGCTCCCTGCTCTGGGTGACCTGGCCCCAAGGCAGCATGCCAGGGACCCAGCAGAGCCCATCCAAGCTGGACTCTGGGGGGGAGGGGTGCTGGTGGTGCTTTAGCCCCTCCACGATGCCCGTTACCCTCCAGTACCCCTGAGCGACCACAAACCTGTCTGCTTGCTATGCTGTGCCCACGTTAAGACAGTACTATCATTTACTCAGGCTTACTCTGCTGGGCACTGCTCTGAGTTCTTTGTACATGTGAACTCTTTTCAGCAACCTAATGAGGTGGACATTAATATTTCCTGTTCTAATGAGGAAACCAAGGCTCAGAGAGGTCAAGTAACTTGCTCAAGTCACACAGCTAATAAATGGCAGAGCTGGGATTTGAACCTGGGCAGTGGGTTCCTAGAATCCAGTTCTCCATCAGGTTGTTTTGCCTTACCGGCCCTTCATCCCTCCACACCTCATCAGATGCCTCCCCCTAAGCTCCTCTTTGATGTGGAAATTCTGGAGCTGCCCAAGCCTGAGGACAGTGGTGGCTGTGCTGACAGGTGACCTGCAGGCTGCCCTTCCCTGAGCACTGCCCAGAAGCCCCGGGCAGCCTGGCGCTTTCTGTAGACCTGACCACAGCCTGGCGTGGGAGGGAGCCCTGGGCTGAGTCAGGAGGCAGCCCTCAGGCCTGCTCTGCTTCCCTGCCTCGCTATGTGCCCCTGAGCAAGTGCCTGGCCCTCTCTGGGCCTGTTTTCCCTTTTGTTCCGGGGGTGCTGGACACAGGGGAACCTCCAGCTCAGTGAGTAGGGTTCCCTGACTCTCCTCTCGTGAACTACATCAGAGGCGTTCACTGACCTGGGGCTGGCTGCCCTCTGCTTCGAGCTTCCATTCTCTGCTGACTCAGCGATTGGCAGCCTCCAGTGGGTAACTGGGCCTGGGCAGGGAAAGAGGGAGCGGTGAGCCAGGATGGAGAGGGAAGGCAAAGGATGGAGAGGAGTGAGGAAAGAACGATGGAGAGGCTGGGAGATCTGCTGGGGTAGGCCTGTGCCAGCAGCCCCCCACGTGCTCCCTGTCACTTCCTGGGTGCTCACCTGAGCTCCTTCGCCTACAAGAGGAAAGAGCGGTTGCTCTGCTGGTCTTGGCCAACCTCGCCTGTTGCTGTGGGGCCGCAGCGGCTGCTCATTGCTGGGCCAGCTCCAGAGGCCGCGGCCTGAGCGCCTCCCTGTGCCTGGGCTGTGGCCAGGGAGCCCTCAGACTGCCGCTGTGAACGCTCACTGCCTACCGCGCTGCCAGCCAGAGGCTTCTGCAGGCGGAGCCTGCCTTTAGGGAGGCCGTCCCTGCCTGCAGGGCTCCCAAGCGTCCTCTGTGCCCCCACCCGCCCACACATAGGTCTGGCCACCAGGGGAATGGAAAGGTGAATGTGGAGCAGCTGCAGAACCTGCAGACCGTGGAGGCATAGCCAGAGCTGTTGGCTGACAGCAGATTTGGTGAAGATTTGAGGGCAGAACTGCCCACAGCTCTGAACTGGAAAGAGTCATCGTCATCCACGTGGGACGGGGCTTCCAGGCACAGCCCGCTCTCCTGCACTTTGGAATCCTGCTACAAGCTTTTTGTTGTGTGTGTGCGGAGGGGAGCCTCCCAGTGGCCACAGTGGCTCATGCAGAAGAGGCCCTGGGGAGGGGAAGGGTGGAGGGCAGGCCAAGGGCCTAGAGTGTTTTCATTTTTCCTGAGAACTTAGTAGGGCATTCAGTTATTCATTCACATAACAAACACTGATGCCTGCTGCGGGCTGGGCCCTGTCCAAAAGATGCTTGAATGAGACACTGACCTGGCCCCCAGGGAGGGGGGCATGCGTGTAATTCCCTCCAGAGCCGACAGACATGACAGCTGGGCCCAGGACTCTGGCCTTCCTCCAGCCTCTAGCTGAGACCTGCACAAATCCCTAGAGCGAATGATGGCTCCTCAGAGAAGGACCTTGGCCAACACCCAAGGGGACATGTGGCCTTGCCCCCAGGGGTGAAATTTAAAGGTGGCCAAGGAGGCAACTGGGAAAGGACTGGACCTGTGAGGAGGCAGCTGGCCATGAGGAAGGAGAGCCTCGGGAAGCTCAGGGGATAGCGTCTCACCCAGATGGGAGACACATCTGCCTGTGTGGTTTGGCTCTCGCTGTTCTGTGGGGCTTGCAGTGTCCCTGCCCGGCTTCCCTCCCTGTCTCCTCTAGGGCTCCATCTAATGAGATGATTGATGAATGGCGCTCAGTCGTCAGGTGGAAACAGTTGTTACTAGGTTGGCCTTCAACCCCCTCCCTCAGTGGCTGTAAAGCACTGCTATTAAAGTGTGGTCTGGACCAGCAGCATCCGCATCATCTGGGAGCTTGTTAGAAATGCAGTCTCAGGCCCCTCCCTCATCCCCCTAAATCAGAACCTGCATTTCAGCAAGACTCCCAGGTGATTCACACGCACGTGAAAGGTTGAGAAGCAGTGCTTGAGGAGATAGCGCAAGCTACTTTGAGACCAAGCAGATTCCCCCCTTCCCTCCCTCGGGAAAGTGGCATTATGCTCAATTCATTTAAATTAAAATATTTTGGCTAGGTCATACTTAAATGACTCAAAATTTAAGAGGTACAAAAGAACAGAAGTGAAAAGCTTCCCTCCCACCCGTTCCCGGAGGCAACCTGTGTTACCAGTTCCAAGAGGCTCACCTGTCTTGCTGAGAATCCACTGGGTTACTCACGCCTTCCCTCAGGAAATGAACTTTTCCTGCCGCCTGCAGTCAGACCAAGTCTCCTCTGTCAGATGCAAGAGAATATGCTGGGCTAGGGAGCCGGCTGGCTCGCTTCTCCCGCTGCACTGGCTGAGGAGCCCCAGCGAAAACGCAAGGGGAGGGGTCTAGAACTCAATCATGGTTGTTGAAACCAGCTGGCAGCCCAGGCCTGCAGTGCTGCCCGTCACCCAGCAAGCCTGGGTGCTGTGTGAGCACCTGCCCTGACTCAAGGGAGCACCCTCTCTGGGAGGACTCTGGTTCTCCTCCGCACAGAGCGGGGAGTAAACATCCTTCCACTGGGGCCTTTGGACAAGAGGGTTGGAGGGGCAGAAAGGTCTCTGGCGAGGCTGGCCTCTGGGGCACAGGGGCGTGGTCCCCAGAACTGGACCCCTTCTAGATCAAGCAGCTCCTCCCCTGGGCTGCTAGGTGACCTGTCAGCAAGCCCAACCTGCTGTCTGAAGAGAAAGTGAAAACTCCAGGTGATTTGCTGTGGTGTTTCACTTCCTCTCTAAGGCTAACCCTTGGATCTGATAACACAGCATGTTACGTATATGTTTGGGAGTGAAAAGGGCAGGGGTCACGGCCACTGAGGAGTTGGGTCTGGTTTCTTTTAATCTGCTTTTGGAATCGCTTGGCAGCGGCCGTAACACTTGACAGCTGTGCTATTTGTTTTATACTGGAATGGAAATGTCTCCCTACAGCTACTCCTTCAGTCAGTAAATATTTATTGAGTGCCTACTGTGTCAGGTGTTGGACTAAATGCTGGTGACACAGTGGCTAGCAGCACAGAAACGGTCCCTGCCCAGGTGCTCAGAGTCTAGAGGTCACACATCAATCACAAACAGGATGGGATGCTTTGAGAGTCCTCAGTGAGGAGGGGCCGGGTTTCCACAAGAAAGTGACACACAAGTTGAAGTCAGAAAGGTTAGTAGCAGTCTAACTAGGTGATGGGGGAAGCATCCACGTCAGGGAACTGCATGTAGAAAAGACGTGAGAAAGAGCAACTGAGGAACTGGAATGCAGACGGTGTCACTGGAGCAGCTTCTGTGAGGCTTTCATCAAGTTAACGTTCTTTAATTTTAAGGGTTGCCCCTTTAAACTTACTGCCATGGAGGACTTAACCTGTTTCTTCAAGTACAGCAAAGCTTTCCAGGTGGCCTCTCCCGTACATGTCAGAGGCCCCATGCTCAGGAAGCCAGACTGGCCAGTGGCCCCCATCAAAGCTTCTGGATGGTGTAACACACAGCCAGTTCCCATGCTTCTGCACAGCATCACCCCTGCCCGCGTTTTTGCAGAAACTTGGTGAACGAGTAGGAGGCTCATTAATCTTACAGAAATTGGCTTTGAAGTGGGAAGAAGAGAAGCAGGAACTTGAGCACTTTCCAAACCTGGGAAAGCCCCTTTCCCTCGGTGCACCTCATCAGGAAGATGATCATGCTAGCCTCTTAAGATCTTTCCATGCTGACATTTCAGCATCACAAGAATTGTCTATGCTTATGTTCAAGCCCTGGCCTAAAGCCATCTACCTATTCCATGCCTTTGGAGTACCATGATGCTGGCCAATGGGAAAGTTTCAAATTGGGTGCTATTAATGTGACATCATAGGGACCAGCCATTGAAAGACCAAAGAGCGGGCTTCCCTGGTGGCGCAGTAATTGAGAATCCGCCTGCCAGTGCAGGGGACATGGGTTCGCGCCCTGGTCTGGGAAGATCCCACATGCCCCGGAGCAACTGGGCCCGTGCGCCACAACTATTGAGCCTGCGCTCTAGAGCCCGTGAGCCACAGCAACTGAGGCCCGCACACCTAGAACCCGTGCTCCGCAACAGGAGAGGCCACCGCGATGCGGCAAAGAGTGGCCCCCACTCACTGCAACTAGAGAAAAACCCGCAGGCAGCAACGAAGACCCAGCGCAGCCAAAAATAAAATAATTTATATATTAAAAAAAAGCGCAAAGTGCCCTTTACTCCTGATGCAGTGGTCATCAGGACTGATCAGTCACAGATGCCTTTTTTGTGCCCCCCAAGCCCATCAGTTCCTTTCTCAGTGGCTAGCTGACCCCTGGGGATAAAGGGGGGAATGTGACTTCCTCCAGGTGTCTGAGTACCCCAGATAGGGTCTGCAGTGCCCTGGGAAGTCCTTAAATCACCCCATTTGGAATGGCAACTTGCACGTCTGGAAAAGGGCTCCACTTGGTTCCAACCTGCCCCCCCCCCCCCCCGCTCCAAGTGGTACAACTCTCCTCAGAGCATATTCTCCAGTGGACCCAAGAATGCTCTCTACAAAAGATACCTTTCTTTCAGCTGTTTCCCCTTAGGCCAGCACACAGAATTAAAGGGGGGAGATATCAAGCATTTTCTGGGTCCTGACCAGTATATGTATTTTCTGACATTTTAATTTGGTTATAAAACAATAAAAGGTGTTAACTTTAAATGTGTCCTGATCTTTTCTCCTACATATTTTCATGGATACCTGGTGTTTTAGAGGAAAATGTAAAGAAGGCAAGACCAAAAGAGGCAGACACAAGAAACAAATAGTGAGCAATATATTACTTTCCTTATTGTCTTGCAAAGAAATTCAAATGAAAGGAAACTCTTTAAACTAGCAAACATTAAAGGACTAGGAAGGCACTGATAAAACTGGTCCTTTTCATTTAATGAGTATAATCTGAGAAAACTCTGGAAAGCATTTGGAATCAAGTTTTTATCTTCTAGTAGCTTACTAAATTCCCTCAAAATGATATAGATGTGAAGACATGCACTGCAGTCTTTTTTATAATAACCTTTCAAACAATTTTACTGCCCAACAATAGAGGAATGGTTAAGTAAATCAGCTCACTTTTCGCCATACCCCCCAGCAGGACTCACCCTGCATCAGGACTGAACCCTCCCTTCCCACTTAGAGAAGTCCCTGAAAGGACCAGGGAGGTTGGGAGAGGGGGTGGGGTGTGTAAACCATGAACGTGAGCATCTTCACTGGTGGTCAGAGAAAGGGTTCAGAGGTGGTCACTGGGAGAAGGAGGCAAAGCTATCACCTCAGCCGCTTCTTGGCTTCATGTGAAAACATCTGGTCCAGAGCCCAAAATGGGATTCAGGAGGCCTGGGCCTCCACTATTGGTCACAGGTTACCACCTACTATCTGTAAAAGGGGACCTGAATTCAAGTTCTCAGATCCCCTTCTGATCTAAAACTGATTCTTTTCTAAAAGTCCCAAACTGATCACATCGCTCCTAGCTAAAACTTTCAAAGGCTCCCCCCAATTGCTATTAGTATCAAGGGCAAACTGTAATTGAGCAAGACCCTACGTGGCCTTCCCAGGACAGAATGTCCTCCACATGCCTCCTGTCTGCAGAAAAACTTTAGCTTCCTAGGCTTCCCCCAGTTCCAAAGAATAAATTTAATCAGAGAAGGGAGAAAACACAGAAAGAAAGAAAAACAGTCAAGCAAGACAAAATAATAGCTAAACTAAGTCAAAGACCTTTAGTTCCTCCTCAAGGGCTATAGATAACATTCTGAGCCACCTCCTTTGAGCTGTTTTGCAGATAATGAAACCCTCACCAGGTGGAAGAAGTTAACTGTATGCTGCCCACAAGCAGTAGACCCCAGACCTGTTAGAACCAGAAGGTTGATGATGTTAACTCCTGGTCACCTCAACAGCAACCAATCAGAAGACTGTCCGCAGGTTGATCACGCACCCTGCAACCCTCTCCCTCACCCTGTCTTAAAAAACCTTTCCCTGAAAGCCATGAGGGAGTTTGGGCCTTTTGAGCACTAGCTGCCTGGTCTCCTTGCTTTGCGCCTGCAATAAGCACTGCACTTTCCTTCACCACAACCCAGTGAAAGTAGATTGGTTTTACTGCGCATGGACAAGTGGACCCAAGTTTAGTTCGGCAGCAAAACCTCCCACTGTGCTCTACCTCAGGGCCTCTTCTAACTTTTCAGACACAGGCCAAACTCCTTTGTTCTCACTGGCCCTCACACATGCACTTTCTTGCAAGTAACTCCTTCTCCACACTTGACTGTTACTCAACCTTTGCATCCTAGTTGTAATGTTATTTCCTCAAAGAAGCTACCCCAGGGGCTTCCCTGGTGACTCAGTGGTTAAGAATCCACTTGCCAATGTAGGGGACACAGGTTTGAGCCCTGGTCGGGGAAGATCCCACATGCCGCAGAGATACTAAGCCCGTGTGCCACAACTACTGAGCCTGTGCTCTAGAGCCCACGAGCCACAACTACTGAGCCCTCATGCCACTGAGCCCACATGCTACAACTACTGAAGCCTGTGTGCCTAGATCCCATGCTACGCAACAAGAAAAGCCACTGCAATGAGAAGCCCATCAATACAACTAGAGAAAGCCCGCGTGCGGCAACAAAGATGTAATGCAGCCAAAAATAAATAAATAAAATAAGTAAATTGAGAGATTGGTTCAAGATGGCGGAGTAGAAGGACATGCTCGCACTCCCTCTTGCGAGAGTATCGGAATCACAACCAACTGCTGAACAGTCATCGACAGGAAGACACTGGAACTCACCAAAAAAGATACCCCACATCCAAAGACAAAGGAGAAGCCACAACGAGACGGTAGGAGGGGTGCAATCACAATAAAATCAAATCCCATAACTGCTGGGTGGGTGACTCACAGACTGGAGAATACTTATACCACAGAAGTCCACCCACTGGAGTGAAGGTTCTGAGCCCCACATCAGGCTTCCCAACGTGATGTCCAGCAACGGGAGGAGGCATTCCTAGAGAATCAGACTTTGAAGGCCAGCAGGATTTGATTGCAGGACTTCGACAGGACTGGGGGAAACAGAGACTCCACTCTTGCAGGGCACACACAAAGTAGTGTGCGCATCGGGACCCAGGGGAAGGAGCAGTGACTGCACAGGAGACTGAACCAGACCTACCTGTTAATGTTGGAGGGTCTCCTGCAGAGGCAGGGGCGGGGGGGTGGGGGTGGGGGGGTGGCCACTGTGTCTTACTGTGAGGACAAGGACACTGACAGCAGAAGTTCTGGGAAGTACTCCTTGGCGTGAGCCATCCCAGAGTCCTCCATTAGCCCCACCAAAGAGCGGGTAGGCTCCAATGTTGGGTTGCCTCAGGGCAAACAACCAACAGGGAGGGAACCCAGCCCCAACCATCAGCAGACAAGTGGGTTAGGATTAAAGTATTACTGAGCTCTGCCCACCAGAGCAACAGCCAGCTGTACCCACCACAAGTTCCTCCCATCAGCAAACTTGCACAAGCCTCTTAGATAGCCTCATCCACCAGAGGGCAGACAGCAGAAACAAGAACTACAATCCTGCAGCCTGTGGAACAAAAACCACATTCACAGAAAGATAGACAAGATGAAAAGGCAGAGGTCTATGTACCAGATGAAGGAACAAGAAAAAAAACCCAAAAAAACAACTAAATGAAGTGGAGATAGGCAACCTTCAGAAAAAGAATTCAGAGTAATGATAGTGCAGATGATCCAGGACCTCGGAAAAAGAATGGAGGCAAAGATCGAGAAGATGCAAGAAATGTTTAACAAAGACCTAGAAGAATTAAAGAACAAACAAACAGAGATGAACAATACAATAACTGAAATGAAAACTACACTAGAAGGAATCAATAGCAGAATAACTGAGGCAGAAGAACGGATAAATGACCTGGAAGACAGAATGGTGGAATTCACTGCTGCGGAACAGAATAAAGAAAAAAGAATGAAAAGAAATGAAGACAGCCTAAGAGACCTCTGGGACAACATTAAATGCAACAACATTCACATTATAGGGGTCCCAGAAGGAGAAGAGAGAGAGAAAGGACCAGAGAAAATATTTGAAGAGATTATAGTCAAAAACTTCCCTAACATGGGAAAGGTAATAGCCACCCCAGTCCAGGAAGTGCAGAAAGTCCCATACAGGATAAACCCAAGGAGAAACAGGCCCGGACACATAGTATCAAATTGGCAAAAATTAAAGACAATGAAAAATTATTGAAAGCAGCAAGGGAAAAACGACAAATAACATACAAGGGAACTCCCATAAGGTTGAGAGCTGATTTCTCAGCGGAAACTCTACAAGCCAGAAGGGAGTGGCATGACATATTCAAAGTGATGAATATGTAACCTACAACCAAGATTACTCTACCTGGCAAGGATCTCATTCAGATCCGATGGAGAAATCAAAGCTTTACAGACAAGCAAAAGCTAAAAGAATTCAGCACCACCAAACCAGCTCTACAACAAATGCTAAAGGAACTTCTCTAAGTGGGAAACACAAGAAAAGGACCTACAAAAACAAACCCAAAACACTTAAGAAAATGGTCATAGGAACATACATATCGATAATTACCTTAAACGTGAATGGATTAAATGCTCCAACCAAAGACACAGGCTTGCTGAATGGATACAAAAACAAGACCCATATGTATGCTATCTACAAGAGACCCACTTCAGACCTAGGAACACATACAGACTGAAAGTGAGGGGATGGAAAAAGATATTCCAAGCAAATGGAAATCAAAAGAAAGCTGGAGTAGCAATACTCATATCAGATAAAATAGACTTTAAAATAAAGAATGTTACAAGAGACAAGGAAGGACACTACATACTGATCAAGGGATCAATCCAAGAAGAAGATATAACAATTATAAATATATATGCACCCAACATAGGAGCACCTCAATACATAAGGCAACTGCTAACAGCTATAAAGGAGGAAATTGACAGTAACACAGTAATAGTGGGGGACTTTAACACCTCACTTACACCAATGGACAGATCATCCAAACAGAAAATTAATAAGGAAACACAAGCTTCAAATGACACAACAGACCAGACAGATTTAATTGATATTTATAGGACATTCCATCCAAAAACAGCAGATTACACTTTCTTCTCAAGTGCACACGAAACATTCTCCAGGATAGATCACATTTTGGGTCACAAATCAAGCCTCAGTAAATTTAAGAAAAGTGAAATCATATCAAGCATCTTTTCTGACCACAACGCTATGAGATTAGAAATCAATTACAGGGAAAAAAAAAACCATAAAAAAACACAAACACATGGAGGCTAAACAATACGTTACTAAATAACCAAGAGATCACTGAAGATATCAAAGACGAAATCAGAAAATACCTAGAGACAAATGACAATGAAAACACGACGATCCAAAACCTATGGGATGCAGCAAAAGCAGTTCTAAGAGGGAAGTTTATAGCTATACAAGCCTACCTCAAATAAACAATCTAACCTTACACCTAAAGGAACTAGCGAAAGAAGAACAAACAAAACCCAAAGTTAGCAGAAGGAAAGAAATCATAAAGACCAGAGCAGAAATAAATGAAATAGAAACAACAACAAAAAAAAAATAGTAAAGATCAATAAAACTAAGAGCTGGTTCTTTGAGACGATAAACAAAATTGATAAACCATTAGCCAGACTCATCAAGAAAAAGAGGGAAAGGACTCAAATCAATAAATTTAGAAATGAAAAAGAAGTTACAACAGACACACAGAAATACAAAGCATCCTAAGAGACTACTACAAGCAACTCTATGCCAATAAAATGGACAACCTGGAAGAAATGGACAAATTCTTAGAAAGGTATAACCTTACAAGACTGAACCAGGAAGAAATAGAAAATAAGAACAGACCAATCACAAGTAATGAAATTGAAACTGTGATTAAAAATCTTCCAAAAACAAAAGTCCAGTACCAGATGGCTTCACAGGTGAATTCCATCAAACATTCAGAGAAGAGCTAACACCCATCCTTCTCAAACTCTTCCAAAAAATTGCAGAGGAAGGAACACTCCCAAACTCATTCTATGAGGCCACCATCACCCTGATACCAAAACCAGACAAAGATACTACAAAAAAAAGGAAATTACAGACCAATTTCACTGATGAATACAGATGCAAAAATCCTCAACAAAATACTAGCAAACAGAATCCAACAACACATTAAAAGGATCATACACCATGATCAAGTGAGATTTATCCCACCGATGCAAGGATTCTTCAATATACACAAATCAATCAATGTGATACACCATATTAACAAATTGAAGAATAAAAACCATATGATCATCTCAATAGATGCAGAAAAAGCTTTTGACAAAATTCAACACCAATTTATGATAAAAATTCTCCAGAAAGTGGGCATAGAGGGAACCTACCTCAACATAATAAAGGCCATATATGACAAACCCACAGCAAACATCATTCTCAATGGTGAAAAACTGAAAGCATTTCCTCTAAGATCAGGAACAAGACAAGATGTCCACTCTCAGCACTATTATTCAACATAGTTTTGGAAGTCCTAGCCACAGCAATCAGAGAAGAAAAAGAAATAAAAGGAATACAAATTGGTAAAGAAGAAGTAAAACTGTCACTGTTTCCAGATGACCTGACACTATACATAGAGAATCCTAAAGATGCCACCAGAAAACTATTAGAGCTAATCAATGAATTTGGCGAAGTTGCAGGATACAAAATTAATACACAGAAATCTCTTGCACTCCTATACACTAATGATGAAAAATCTGAAAGAAAAATTAAGGAAACACTCCCATTTACCCCTGCAACAAAAAGAATAAAATACCTAGGAATAAACCTACGTAGGGAGACAAAAGACCTGTATGCAGTAAACTAGGGCTTCCCTGGTGGTGCAGTGGTTAAGAATACACCTGCCAGGCTCCCTGACTTCAGACTATACTACAAAGCTACAGTAATCAAGACGGTATGGTACTGGCACAAAAACAGAAATATAGATCAATGGAACAGGATAGAAAGCCCAGAGATAAACCCATGCACATATGGTCACCTTATCTTTGATAAAGGTGGCAAGAATATACAATGGACAAAAGACAGCCTCTTCAATAAGTGGTGCTGGGAAAACTGGACAGCTACATGTAAAAGTATGAGATTAGATCACTTCCTAACACCATACACAAAAATAAGCTCAAAATGGATTAAAGACCTAAATGTAAGGCCAGAAATTATCAAACTCTTAGAGGAAAACATAGGCAGAACACTCTATGACATAAATCACAGCAAGATCCTTTTTGACCCACCTCCTAGAGAAATGGAAATAAAAACAAAAATAAACAAATGGGACCTAATGAAACTTCAAAGCTTTTGCATAGCAAAGGAAACCATAAACAAGACCAAAAGACAACCTTCAGAATGGGAGAAAATATTTGCAAATGAAGCAACTGACAAAGGATTGATCTCCAAAATTCATAAGCAGCTCATGCAGCTCAATAACAAAAAAACAAACACCCCAATCCAAAAATGGGCAGAAGACCTAAATAGACATTTCTCCAAAGAAGATATACAGATTGCCAACAAACACATGAAAGAATGCTCAACATCATTAATCATTAGAGAAATGCAAATCAAAACTACAATGAGATATCATCTCACACCAGTCAGAATGCCCATCATCAAAAAATCTAGCAACAATAAATGCTGGAGAGGGTGTGGAGAAAAGGAAACACTCTTGCACTGCTGGTGGGAATGTGAATTGGTACAGCCACTATGGAGAACAGTATGGAGGTTCCTTAAAAAACTACAAATAGAACTACCATATGACCCAGCAATCCCACTACTGGGCATATACCCTGAGAAAACCATAATTCAAAGAGTCATGTACCAAAATGTTCATTGCAGTTCTATTTACAATAGCCCGGAGATAGAAACAACCTAAGTGTCCATCAGCGGATGAATGGATAAAGAAGATGTGGCACATATATACAATGGAATATTACTCAGCCATAAAAAGAAATGAAACTGAGCTATTTGTAATGAGGTGGATGGACCTAGAGTCTGTCATACAGAGTGCAGTAAGTCAGAAAGAGAAAGACAAATACCGTATGCTAACACATACATATAGAATTTAAGAAAAAAAAAAGATGTCATGAAGAAGCCAGGGGTAAGACAGGAATAAAGACACAGACCTACTAGAGAATGGACTTGAGGATATGGGGAGGGGGAAGGGTAAGCTGTGACAAAGCGAGAGAGTGGCATGGACATATATACACTACCAAATGTAAAACAGATAGCTAGTGGGAAGCAGCCGCATAGCACAGGGAGATCAGCTCGGTGCTTTGTGACCACCTAGAGGGGTGGGAGGGAGGGAGATGCAAGAGGGAAGAGATATGGGAACATATGTATATGTATAACTGATTCACTTTGTTATAAAGCAGAAACTAACACACCATTGTAAAGCAATTATACTCCAATAAAGATGTAAATAAAACAAACAAACAAACAAAAAATCCGCCTGCCAATGCAGGGGTGACGGGTTCAATCCCTACTCTGGGAAGATCCCACATGCGGAGCAACTAAGCCCGTGCGTGACAACTACTGAGCCTGCGCTCTAGAGCCCGCGAGCCATAACTACTGAAGCCCACGTGCCACAACTACTGAAGCCCGCACGCCTAGAGCCCGTGCTCTGCAACAAGAGAAGCCACTGCAGGGTTTCCGTGGTGGCACAGTGGTTGAGAGTCCACCTGCCGATGCAGGGGACACGGGTTCGTGCCCCGGTCCGGGAAGATCCCACATGCCGCGGAATGGCTGGGCCCGTGAGCCATGGCCGCTGAGCCTGCGCATCCAGAGCCTGTGCTCCACAACGGGAGAGGCCACAGCAGTGAGGCCTGTGTACTGCTAAAAAAATAAATAAATAAAAATAAAAAATAAAAAAAAGATGATACCAACAGATGGAGAGATATACCATGTTCTTGGATTGGAAGAATCAATATTGTGAAAATGACTATACTACCCAAAGCAATCTACAGATTCAGTGCAATCCCAGATTCAGTGCAAAAAATCCCAATGGCATTTTTTGCAGAACTAGAACAAAAAAATCTTAAAATTTGGATGGAGACACAAAATTCCCTGAATAGCCAAAGCAGTCTTGAGGGAAATAAACAGCTGGAGGAATCAGACTCCCTGACTTCAGAGTATACTACAAAGCTACAGTAATCAAGACAATATGGTACTGGCACAAAAACAGAAATATAGATCAATGGAACAGGATAGAAAGCCCAGCGATAAACCCACACACCTATGGTTAACTAATCTATGACAAAGGAGGCAAGGATATACAATGGAGAAAAGACAGTCTCTTCAATAAGTGGTGCTGGGAAAACTGGACAACTACATGTAAAAGAATGAAATTAGAACACTCCCTAACACCATACACAAAAAATAAACTCAAAATGGATTAGAGACCTAAATGTAAGACTGGACACTATAAAACTCTTAGAGGAAAACATAGGAAGAACACTCTTAGACATAAATCACAGCAAGATCTTTTTTGACCCACCTCCTGGAGTAATGGAAATAAAAACAAAATAAACAAATGGGACCTAATGAAACTTAAAAGCTTTTGTAAAGCAAAGGAAACTACAAACAAGACGAAAAGACAACCCTCAGATGGGAGAAAATATTTGCAAACAAATCATGGGACAAAGGATTAATCTGCAAAATATATAAACACCTCATGCAGCTCAATATTAAAAAAACAAATAACCCAATCCAAAAATGGGCAGAAGACCTAAATAGACATTTCTCCAAAGAAGACATACAGATGGCCAAGAAGCACATGAAAAGCTGCTCAACATTACTAATTATTAGAGAAATGCAAATCAAAACTACAATGAGGTATCACTTCACATCAGTTAGAATGGGCATCATCAGAAAATCTACAAACAAATGCTGGAGAGGGTGTGGAGAGAAGGGAACCCTCTTGCACTGTTGGTGGGAATGTAAATTGCTACAGCCACTATGGAGAACAGTATGGAGGTTCCTTAAAAACCTAAAAACAGAATTACCATATGACCCAGCAATCCCACTCCTGGGCATATACCCAGAGAAATCATAATTCAAAAAGACACATGCACCCCAATGTTCACTGCAGCACTATTTACAATAGCCAGGTCATGGAAGCAACCTAAATGCCCATGGACAGACAAATGGATAAAGATGTGGTACATATATACAATGCAATATTACTCAGCCATAAAAAGGAATGAAATTTGTAGAGACATGGATGAATCTAGAGACTGTCATACAGAGTGAAGTAAGTCAGAAAGAGAAAAACAAATATCATATATTAACGCATATATGTGGAACCTAGAAAAATGGTACAGATGAACCAGTTTCCAGGGCAGAAATTGAGACACAGATGTAGAGAACAAACGTATGGACACCAAGTGGGGAAAGTGGCGGGGGGGGGGGGGGTAGTTGTGGTGGTGGTGGTGGGATGAATTGGGAGTTTCGGATTGCCATATATACATCAATATGTATAAAATGGATAACTAATAAGAACCTGCTATATAGGGCTTCCCTGGTGGCGCAGTGGTTGAGAGTCCGCCTGCCGATGCAGGGGACACGGGTTCGTGCCCCGGTCCGGGAAGATCCCACATGCCGTGGAGCGGCTGGGCCCGTGAGCCATGGCCGCTGAGCCTGCGCGTCTGGAGCCTGTGCTCCGCAACGGGAGAGGCCACAACAGTGAGAGGCCCGCGTACTGCTAAAAAAAAACAAAACAACCTGCTGTATAAAAAAATAAAATTAAAAAATTTTTTAAAAAAAGCTACCCCACAACCTGGGTTAGGTTTGGGGCTCCCGTGTACTCTCTTCGTAGCTCTTATAATCTATTTGTGAAATCAGGTAATGCTGGTCTTCCCAGTTAAAACTATAAATTCCACAAGCAACGTGTTCCTTACTTAACGCTAATGCAATATTTATTTCTCAATTAAATGTATGCATTTTATTCTAAGATAAGCCTCCTGACAGGAAGGGATCATGGACCAGCATATAGACAGAGGCATTTACACTCTAGACAAGCCCATAGATTAGCTCAATCAATCAGTCTGTTTAATTCTCACTTGACAGAGTCTAGAAAAAAAGAGCTTGCTTTTTAAAAACTGAAAACAGCTAGCTCTAACTAGGTGAAATGGAACTGAAATGACACCACTCATACCTTGAGAGTAGTGGTTGGGAGGGAAGGCTGGGTTCTGAAAAGGTAGTCAGCCAATACAGTAAGAGCAATTAAGAGACCTACATTTGAATCCTGGCTCTGCCTCTTCCTAGCTGTGCCTCCTCCGGCAGAGGTATTTAGCCTCTCTGAGACTCAGGTGCATCAATGGGGAATAATAATCACATCTACTCCATAAGGACATTGCTAGAATTAACGAAGTAACGAGTAAAAGGTACGAGGTACAATGCTTGGCATACAAGGCACACTTAATAAACATTAACTGTTATTAATTCTCAGGATGTTAACGATAAGTTCTCTCCTTATTCAGGCCCTAGTGGCCCCTCTCTGAGGGGCCTATGTGTAAATGCAAGGAGAGGACAGAAAACTAAGGCGCAGTCCCAGCTCTCCCGGAGCCAATACCAGGCGATTTTGCACCCATGGCAGACAGGTGGTACGCGTTAAGGTAGGAAGAAAACTCCACAAAGGGTCTCACGCTTCATTTAATCTGTAGAACAGTACAGACTCTTCATCTTAAGATATAAATTATTTATAACGTTACAGGACAAGCGGCGACTCCAACAATTTAAAAACTAGGTAAGTCTACCTGGTGTTAACTTCTGGCAACAGTCCTCCCAATCTGTTTTTTTTAAAGTCATCCCTGCCCACGTTTCAGTAGACGTGCACCATGCCGTAGAGGAATGTCCAGAACAGGACGTAGGTGAAGAGGCCTCCAATGAGACCTCCTGTAAAGAGAGGTCTTCGCGACTTAAAATATTTGTTCCACCTCCTTCCCGCCTTGAGAATTAAGAGCAGGGAGAGCAGGATGGAGGCCAGCAGGTAGAAGATGAAGCCGTAGAGGCCGGTGAGGCCGAGGATGCCGGCCGTGGCCCCTGACAGCGCCGACACCGAGGTCCGGCAGTAATCCAGGACGGCGGCGTTGCCCCGCACAGCGGCCTCGCTGATGAACGGCGGCCCCTCCCGCTTGGCCACCACAGCGGCCATCGCACCCGCCCGGGCTCGGCCTCTGCTTTCTCGTGGAGCAACGCGGGGCTGCGGAGAGAACCAAGTTACAGGTGGCGCCCGGAGCGTGGCGACTTGGGTTCGCGCCGCCCCTCCCCCTGGGGCTGCGGAGACCTCGCACCCCTCAGTCTCGGACCTTCGAAAAACGCTGAAAAGGCTGAGGGCTCGGGGTTGCTGGCGGCACATCTGCATTTCCCACCCAGACTCGCCCAGTTACCTGGAAGCCGGCGGCGGACGCAGTAGTTCGGCGCTCCCTCAGACAGCCCGTAGGACGGATTCCCGCGGCGCCATCTTGCACTGGAGGATGCTGGGACGGCCCAGCCTGCGCAGTCGCCAGGAACTCGCACCCGCCCTCTGGCGCATGCGCCACGGGCGCCCTGAGCACGCTCCACCCCTCTCTCCGCTTTTCTATGCGCGCGCTGGGACTTCCGAAAGCCCGAGAGCGCTCCGGCCGGTGATTGGCTGGAGCGTCGTTAACTATTCATGAGCGGGCGGGCCGGGCTGGTTGGCCTTTGTTAACTAGAGAGGGCGAGGCCTTAGGGATTTTCGCTGCGGGCTTCACTGAGCGGTGTTTGGTAACCAGATTGGGGTCGAGATGTCCTACGTCCCGGGCCAGCCGGTCACCGCCGTGGTGGTGAGTGGTCTCGCGCGGGCTCCTCCTCGTCTTGGCTTGACCCCACTTTGCAGATAGGTAAACTGACACCTCAAACACGTTGACAAAGCGTCGAGCCCGGGTCTCTTGCAAACCCGCAGCTAGAGCTCTGGTTCTCGCTTTGCCGGAGCGGAGCCGCGGTCTTACCCAGCCATGCAGCAGAGATGGCTGGGACCCAAGCGCCTCCTGAGGAGCCGGGATCGAGGCCAGACCCCGCGCACCAACGCCGCCGCGTTGGGCTCCTCTCAGCCGGCCGGGGCAGGGAAGATTGAGGAGAAAGGCCCCTGCTGTGGGAGTCTGGGAAAGCGCCCACTTCCCGGATCTGTGTCCCCAGCCGGGCAGCCGCGGGTGGCGGGCGCCGGCCCCGACGTCCATGAGTCGCAGCCTCTGGAATGAGGAAGTGCTTCCTCCACTCCAGCCGGCGCCGCCGCCCAGAGGGAGACTTGCGGGGTGGAGGTGGTCGGGGCCAACATAGCTGCCCCTCCCCCCCTCCCCTGCGGCCTTTCCTTCTCGGACCCATCGCCGCCCGGTCCAGAGTGAAGGCTCATACAACTGGTTCGATCCTGCTCCGAACGTTCCCTGGAACCCCAGCCCTTGGGGCAAAGTCCAGGTCCCCTACCTGGCACTTGGGGCCTGAGGAGACCTTTTGGGGTCAGCTCAGGCCCCTGTCTCCTCCCTTGGCTGGTCTTGGGTGCCAAGTGCTATTAGAATAGGCAAAGTGAGGCTGGGACATTAGACCCAGATACCAATGCCACAGCTGGATGGGGTCTGGAGGCCCACTCTGTGGCTAAGGTGGGGAAATTGAGTCCCAGAGAGAAGTCTGGTCATGCTCAGTCGTGTGAAGAAGCCCTCAGGAAGGAGCCAGGTCTCTGAGAAGAAATGCCTGCTGGGTAGGGCACAGGTCAGGTGGAAGTCCTAGTCCTGGGGCCCTGGGACTGGCTGCAGTATCTCAGATGGGCGTGTTGGGCACTCCTGCAGTCAGGTGGCGTGACCAGGGAGCCACTGATAAAGCTGACACGTGAGGGTCAGCTTAGAGCACCAGCTCAGGCCTGGGCTAGGAGGAAACATCGTTGGACCTGCTGACAGCTCTCCTCAGCTTCACCCTGGCTGCACCAGCCTGCCTTTTCCAGCTCTCTAGCTGCCCCAGAGAGAAGGAGTCATGTTTGCTCCTTAGCTGGAAAAAAGGGGCGCAGGTGGGGAACCAGAGAGGGGCAGTAACCTGCCTGACCTCACCCAGCAAGTCAGTGACGGGGCCTTGTCTCCCAGTCCTAAAGCCTGTACTTCTTTCTGATCTTAAGGGTGAGTCAAAGGTGCGCAAAGGTGTGTGTCAGAGGAGGCAGAGGCAGGCCTGGAGGAGCGCACACGTTTGCACATGAAGGACCTAGGTCCAGTGGGCCTCAGGTGTCACGCTTCCCGCAACCCCCTTACTGCAGGTCATGACTGGTCCCCGGGCCTTCCTCAAAATTCTAGGACCATGACCTTCCCATTCTTCTCACACTAGGAACATGTCTGAATACGGTGGGTGGGGTCTGGCCTCTCCCTCTTGTGTCTTGGATCGGGGATGGGGGTGGAAGAAGCTCCTTCCTGCCCTGTGCCCTCTCCCATGTAGTTAACATTTTGAGAATGTTAAAATCATTTTGGCCTCTCCTCTGAACTCTGGCTCCATAGGCCTGTCTACCCTCTGGACACCTGCCTGGATGGCTCCTGGCTCTCCAGCTCAACATGCTTCTTCTCATCTCGGGTCCCCATCTGGGAGATGGTTGTGTTCAGCCAGGCCAGGTGGCCAGCCAGGAGCTCGCCTTGGCTCCTTTCGGCCATGAACAGTCTGGAGCCTGTTGATCTCACTTCCTAAGTAGCTCATGTACCCTGGCCTCCACATACCACCTCTGTGAGACATCTGTTCCCGTACCGACTGCCTGAGTGGTCATTCTAGCATCACACCTGACCATGATCTACCATCAGGCCCGACTCCAGCCCTACTCCCCAATTTCTGAGAGCTCCAGTGGGCCTAGAATCAAGGTCAGGTGGCCAAAATCCTGGTCAGCCCAATGCCTGGTGCTCCTTTGTGAAGCCCCTCAAGTCCAGATCAAGTCACCTTTTGCTTTGTGTTCTTCTTCTTTCTGTTAAAACTGTCAACTTTTGGAGTGGGGCAGTCGGTCTGGCTCCCAGCATCTGGGGACTGGAGGGTGGCTGCTGAGGTCTTTGAAAGCAGCTTGGCACAGATGGGGCCCACAACCTGAGTATGGTGGGAGAGCCCTAGGCACCTCCTCCACCTCCTCCACTGCACAAGAGCAGGGCCTGGGGCTTAGGGAGACACCCCCTCCCTCTGGGCCAGTCTCCTGGGCCTGCACTTCCCAGCCTTCCTGACCTGGGCTCGGCCTCATCTCACCTCCCAGTTCCGGTCCTGCGCTGTACACTCCGGTCTCATGGACGTGTATCCATAGCAACTTCAAGCCTCTGCTCCTGTTCCTTTGGCCATGACAGCCTTCCTCCTTTCTGTGCAAGTTTGATCTCTGCTTTTCCCGAGCATCTCCGGGCTTGCCCTTGACAGGGCTGGCTCAGCAATCCGAGCTGCCTCAGCAGTGTGCCTGCATATTATTTTCAGGGCCTGACCTCTCCTGCCCTGTGTGGTCCCTCCCCTGGGACATAGGCCCTTCTTCAGAGCAGCCAAAGCACCCAGGTTCTTGGGCCAGGAGGGGCTTAGCATGTGTTGAGAAGGCTGGTGCCTGAGACAGAGGGAGCTGGGAGAGGTTGGGACTGAGGGTTGTGTGGGTGGGTTGATGTGGCTGAGTTATGAGTCTCAACCCCCCAGCCCGCCAGGCTGGTGACCAGCTGGATTCCTGAAAGAGGCCCTGGGCCCCACCCCCATGGCATGGCTCTGAGCCTGAGGCTGCTGCAGGGGACACAGACCGCATTTGCTCTCCATACCTACTCATCCCCAACTCATTTTTTATCTTTGCCAGCAAAGAGTTGAAATTCACAAGTTGCGTCAAGGTGAGAACTTAATCCTGGGCTTCAGCATTGGAGGTGGAATTGACCAGGATCCCTCCCAGAATCCTTTCTCAGAAGATAAGACGGACAAGGTGAGGAGGACTAGGGTCCGGGGACCTCTCTGTGGGGCACAGAGGCCTGAGATGGTAGGTCTCTGCTTCCTGGGCTTTTGTGGAAGGAGCAGACCTCATCTCTCTCAAACGTCCTCTCTAAGAAGGTCCAAGAAATGATCTGGTGGGAATAAGTAGGGGTGGGCCTCCCAGCCCTCCCAGCACTAGGAAGCCCTGCTCAGACAGAGCCCAGGAGGCTAGCAGCAGGGGCTGTAGCATCCATGGGGCTGTTCTACTTCCCCCTTGGCTGTTCGACACAGCTTGTGCTGGGGGATACTGGGTGCGGGACAGACAGACGGCTAGGAGTATGCCATGCTGGGCTTTGCTCTGTGGATAAGAGGCCAGTGCAGTGACCCCAGTGCTTGACTTGGGCTGTCTCTTTCCAGGGCATTTACGTCACACGGGTATCCGAAGGAGGCCCTGCGGAAATTGCTGGGCTGCAGATTGGGGACAAGATCATGCAGGTAACAGATGTCCCAAAGGAGGAAAACAAGGTTTGGGCCAGAGGGTCTAAAGCACTTGGGGGGGGGGGCGGGGCTGCCCCTGCCTGCCTCCCTGGGCACCTGGGAGAATCACCGAAGTCGTTTTGGAGCCCATACTGGCGTCGCCCCCAGAGGAAGCTGGCTCTCCGCTGTGTGTGTGTGTGAGAGGTGCTTGGCATCCCCCAGCCCGGGCACGTCAGCTCGGGAGACCCAGGCCTCCCAAAGCCCGTCCTACTTTCCGATCCCAGAAGGTGGCAAGCTGAGGTGGGCTGTGTTCTCTCCCTGGGCCAGGTGAACGGCTGGGACATGACCATGGTCACACACGACCAGGCCCGGAAGCGGCTCACCAAGCGCTCGGAGGAGGTGGTGCGTCTGCTGGTGACGCGGCAGTCGCTGCAGAAGGCCGTGCAGCAGTCCATGCTGTCCTAGCAGCCGCCGGGGCCCCTGACTCATGCCTGCCCGCCCTTTGTACAGCGACACTACTTCCACGCTCTGTCTGCCCCTCGTCCTGGCTTCTGCTCGTTGCTGGGCCCCCACCTAGAAGGGCAAGAGCTGGTCCCAGAGGCCTGACCTGCCTTCCCCTCTCCCACCATGGGCCCGAAGCTCTGGGACCAGCTCTCTCCCTTGGACACTGAGGATTGGAAACAAGGGCCTGGAGCCGAGATGGAGTCAGTCCCCAATCTGTGACCAAGGCTTGGCCCCCAGACCCTGCTGCCGGGCCACAGCAGGCGAGCAGGGGGCCCCCCTTCCTGAGAACACCATGTAGCTGGGAAACACAGGGCTGGGCACTGCCCCCCGTGTCTTGGCTCTGCAGTGCCTGTGCCCCATCCTTTTCCCTGTGTTTCCCAGCGGGGATTCGACTCACTACCAGAGACACTATGAAGGTTTGTCCGGATGGAAGCCAGGCAGGCTCGCAGCTCACCCCGTTGCACTCCCACCCCCCAAGGGGTGCGGGCCTCCCCAGGGTTCACCTACTTACAGGATTCAGATGAGGTTTGAGGCTGACATTTCAGGGCAGTTCTCAGGATTGCCATTTTCCTCTATGCCTTTGGGTTTAACGTTTGTATTTTTTTAATCACAACTTTGATACAAAGTGTTTTTATCGTACTCTTTGAAGATGCCAGTTCAACTTTCGAATTCGGCTAATTCACAGCTGGGAATTACTCTTAGCAAGGGAACCAGCCTTGCTTTGGTTACTGTGGAAATGGAGCAGTAGGAAGCCACCCCACGTCTTGTGCCCAATAAACAGTGCTGGAATTCATTCATCAGAGGTCTTTGCTGAGACATGAGGTAGGGATATTTGGGGGTGAATTGTGAGAGAGCTTTGGTTGTGAGGCTGGCTGACTTGGCCCCTGCTGCTCTGGACAAAGCCCAACTATCCCCAAGGCCGCTGACGCTGTGCTTGCCCAGGGCCGCCCGCGTGGGAACGTCTGGGAGTACCTTCACTGGAACTGGGCCAGGAACCCCCAACTTCCCTCGCGTAACCTAGCCTCAGCTCCTATTGGGGAGGGACCTCATGGACACCAAGGGAGAACATCCACCCACTAAGACTCTTAAGAGCATTCAGTTTAGCACAGCCAGAGATGCAGCCCCAAATGTTTCCAGGGGCTGTGACCTGAGGAGATGGGGGGAGCTGGGGAGCACTGAGGCCTTTGCTTGGCCCAGCACTGGCTGCATTACCAGCTCTGGGAATTGTTGCCACTCATGGACCCACCTAGCACTGCCAAGTCAGATTTTTGCAATCTCCCACCTTTAAAGTGTGGTACCCAATCACAGACTGGGTGGACCAAATAAAACAGGCGTGTGGACTTGGTCAGGCTGCAGTTTCTGCTTTAGGGAAACAAGATCCTAAGTTCTTTGATACTTATACCTGGCTAGACGATCTGGAAGACTTCCTCCCCCACCCTTCCCCCACGTGCCCTTAAAGACCTCATCCAACCCGTGCTCACAACCACAGCCTGAGTGCCATGCCCTTGGTAATGCAGACAGGGTCCCTGCGGGACCTACCTGGCCCTGAGCAGGTAAGCATCTTGTGCCACCCAACAGAGCTCCCCTGATGAAATGCCGGGTCGGCACGCAGCCACCTTGGAATCAGCAAACTTCAAAATCCCACACATTTCCTTACACGAGTGACTGAGGCTGTCTCCCTAAGCCCCAAGGACTTGGTTCTGAAGCCAACACCCCTGCCTCCTGCATCTGGCAAATGCTCAGTGTGCAGAGGAAATGAATCAGGTTTAATTAAGGACAGAAGCCCCTCATGTTGATCTCGTGGTTAACAACTACGAGAGTGGACTGACAAGCTCATGGCAGGTACAAGGCACGTCCTGGGACCCTCCCCTCCCCTCCTCCAAAGGAAGGACAACTGCTTGGAGTGGGAAAGGAGGGGCTTTGGGATCAGGTGGGGCCCATAAGGATTGTGTAAGTTGGTCTTAAGTCCTTATCTGAGGCTCCTGAATAGCCACAAATTGGTGAGTCTCAGGTAGGGGTCTGGGGAGGGAAGGGGGCCTGCCCTCCCCGTCAGGGGAGCTGTTTTCACCACGTGGCAAGTCTAACAGGCGCCTAAGGCACAGACTGGTGTGTGTGTGTGTCCTGTACTCCAGACTCAGGGTAAGGAGCAGTTGGAGGGGCTTGGGGCCTGACTATGGGTAAGTGGAGATAGGCAGCAGCAGAAGAAAGTAAGCCACTCACTTCCAAAACATCCCTTTGAAAAATCCAAAAGGGTCGTTAGTGTGATAAGGATCCAGAGAGTGTTGGATGTGAGCCTGGTTCTGAACCAATCTGTTGGGTACCTCAAGGCTCAGAAATACTGTTTCTTTACCAGAGCCTGGCCTGGGCCACCTGTGATTGCAGTCGTGAAAGTGGGTTTACGTAGAATTGAGTGTCAGGACAGTGAGCGCTCAGAGAATGCAGCCTTCAGAGGAGGTACCCAAGGCCTAACCCCAAAGTCCTAGCCCCCCTGCCACCAGCACCAGCACCTCAGGTCTGTTGGCCACGGCACCTGGCTGCTTGGTCTCTGAACACAGCAGTGGCAGCAAAGCACCCTTGGCTCTCCCAGCTGCAAGGTCAGTCCTTCAAGCTGCTTCCAGAAACACTCGTTGCTTGGGGCCAGGCCTTTGGCTCCAAGCTCAGTGCTCAATCCTGCCTGGGACGGCTACCAGAAGCCCTGCGTGCTGCCTGAAGCCTTGAAGAAAATAGAGGTGCAGCATCAAGATGCAGGAGGGCCAGATGCCTGGCCAGCAAAGCCTGGGAGGGGCTGAGACCTCTGGGGAGTCTGGGAGGGGCCGCCAGTGGTCTGGCCATTAATCTCGGCACACAGTCAGGTGCCTATCCCAGAGGTAGGTTCCTCCCTGGCCTGTAAGAGTCCTGGACGAAAGCAGGCTGGTTCAAGTTCAAGGAGTTTGGCCCTGAGGAAGAGTGCTTCTCCACATGGAGCCAGCCCGGCACTCCAGACGGCTTTTTCAGCCTTCCTAGTGGAAACTTGCCCACCAGGGCCCAGGGCCTGGGCTGTTTCCGCTGGGTCCCTGGGAGCTAGTTCAGCTGGTCATACCCTGGTTTCTTTCTGTACAAGCAGAAATGCTGGATGAAGAAGACAACATCGAAGAAGATGGAGAAGATGCCGAGGCCAAACTTGGTCGGGTCTCCAAAGATCAGCGTCCACTGGTCTGTTAGCAGCCAGAAGGGATGGGATTGGTTTTGGTTTTAGGTTGGCAGCCCCTGAAGCAGCTGGAGCACGTGGGGCTGTGGGGGTGGGGGGGCGGGGTGCCCATCTGCCCAGGAAACCACAAATCCTCTAGCTGCCAAAGCCGGAGGTAAGCCTCACCTTGGGGGCTGGGACTGGCTAGGATTCCCCGCGTGGGGGAGGGGTGGTTTCCAGGAAGCCTGGCCCCGCCCTGTGCCTCTAGCTGCCTGCCGGCTGACTCACCGTTATTGTAGGATTGGAGGAACATCTGCAGGAGGCTGAAGCTGCCCCCAGTGAAGTCCAGAAGCACGTTGCCAATGCTCCAGCCCTCGGTGCTTTTGTAGTAAAAGTTCAAGTAGGCCTGGGCCGGACAGACAGATGGAGGGCGGTGAGGGGGCTGAGTGGCGGCCTCCTGCACCTCGTGACCGCGCTCCAAACAAGAGCGGCTCTCATTCCTCCCACTCATGCGCTTGGACCTCAGCTCCAAAAACAGTGACCTTTGGGCTCCGACAAGCCTCGACTGAGGGCACGGTTTGGGCGGGTTCTGGGGTCTCCTCTGCGTGCTCAGCAAACAGCCCTCCTCCTCCTTCCCTTGCACCTCCCAAACTCCGGCAGAGGGATGGGGAGCTGCTGCCTCTCCATCTTCTTCAGCCCTCCTTATCCTGGCTTCCCAGCAACTCTGATTTTTCTACTCACCTTCAAATGGAGAGTCTCCCCAAACTCAGCCTGGACTGGATTCATGTTGAGCTTATGAACATGGCCTGGGAGTCTGATGGCCTGGTTTGGAATCCCAGCTCCACCATCGGAGGAGCTATGTTACCCTTGCAGAGTGACTTGAGTTCTCCCAGCCTTAGTCTCCCCATCTGCAGAGTGGACTTAACTCCCTCCTCAGCCCTGGTTGGGCTCTAGGGCCTCCACCTCGGGCTTCCCAGGTCCAGCCCACTTGCACATCGCCCCTCTTCCTGCTGCCAGTGCCCTCTGGGCTTCTCTGACCGTTGACCTCCCTTCCCACCACCCGGGGGGACGGCTTGGCCTCTGTAGTGGTCTTCTCCCAGTTAGCCACCTGTCAGTTCCCCTTCTTTGCCCTCTCCCACCCTCTTCTGTATTTGCTGCCACCTCTCCAGTCCTGGACGGTTCCAACCATCTCTAACTGGGGCTCCTGCCTCCCAGGTTTCCCAGGCCCAAGCCTCCCCACGCTCAGGGACTGAGGCCCCACCTCCCCCAAAACCATCCCCCGACTCTGAAGCCACCTTCCCAAGCGCCCTGGGACCTGGTCCTGCCTTCCTAGCTTCACAGCGCTCCGCCGGCAGGGCCTTCTGTGCCTGTGCCTTTGTGCAGGCTGCCCCGGCCTGGAGCACCCCTTCTCTCTCGTCCACAGAACGGAGTCCTGCTCATCCTTAAGCGGATGGCTCTGTTTCCATGCCCTCCAGCGTACTGGCCCTGACCCTGGCCAAAACGCTCTCCCTCCTGGGCCACGGAACACAAGGTCCCCTGTGCTGGGAAGGCGACTTAAAGGCAAGGGCCTAGATTCAGCCTGCAGTTAGCAGTTCTTCTACACCCGACCCTCTCCGGGCCATTCCGCCTGCGGGGCGAGCTGTGTTTGACTCTTAGGCTGTGTCTGACCCAGCTCTGAAGAGGACTGTTTGAGTGCTCGAGGGAGGGTGCTGAGGGCTCACAACGAGGACTCTGAATGGTGGCGGGTTCCCCCCCACACCTCATCTTCCTGGTACCCTGCTGTGGCCCATCAGGGTCATCAGTTGGTGGTAATGGGTGGTGGTGGTAGGGTGGGGGGGCAAAGCTGAAGTCATTAGAAAGGTGGGGCTGGAGAGAGATGGGAGTGACTTGCACAACCCTTGACTCTCAGAGCTGAGCATGAGTCAAAGAAGCGGCCACTGACTTCCCCGTGGGATTCCCGGCCCCTGGGAAGAGCAGGTACTGGTCACAGCCGGTTTTCTGTGAGGCCCCACTCCTGCTGGGCTTGCCGGCCTCCTCCCTGTAGCTTTCCATCCACATCTCACCCCGGCCAGAAGCTGCCCCAAGGGAGCCGGGTCCAGGGTCTGTGTCTCATCCCTCTCACGCTAACGGCCAGACCCTGGAGGTACCTGTGGAAAAGGCGGGCAGACCCTGGAGGTACCTGTGGAAAATACTTGACCAGCGTCACTGCCAGCTTGATGTAGGAGAAGCAGAAGAGAAACTGCAGCCACGTGGTGGCCCTGACCGCGGCCATGATCAGGGTGATGAGTGTGAAGAGCCAGGAGAGCACGAGGAAGCCGACGGCCAGCCAGGACACCCGCTGGTTGCCTCGCTGAGGATGAGACAGGGCAGGGGAAGGGATGGGCGGGGTGCAGAGAGCCCAGCACCAACTGCACCTTGTCACTATCAGGGTCTCTGGTTCCCTCCTCTTGGACCTGAAGAGCCCGTTTGCTTCCTGTTCCCATGTTGCAGAGCGGGGTCCCTCTCAGAGCCCACCAGGAGTGAAGGGTGCTAGGGACATGGCCCCCATCACGCTGGAGGCCTGGCACCTCATCTCGGCCCAGGCTCCTTCCATGACCCCAGGGAGCCTGATTGGCTCTGGAATCTCTTTCCCAAAAGCAGGCCTCCCTCATCTAACCTTCTCAGCAAAGGGTAAGAAAACCTAGAAGATTCGTGAAGGTGGGGGCCAAGCAGCTCTGGCCGGCCTTGTGTGTGGGAAGAGAACTCCCCAAGGGAAGTGGTGCACCCACAGGGAAGTGAAAGGAAACAGTAGCATCAGCGATGCCCTGAAATACGCACTAACTCACGACGTCCTTCCCTGCTGAGACAGCAGACGGCCCTCCAGCAGCACAGCTGTGCCCGGGCTCCTCAGCCCGGCCCCCAGAGCCCCCCAGGGCCTCTCCTGCTCCCTCCACCGCCACCCTGGCCACCCATCTGCTCGCAGTCCCTCTCGCAGTCCCTGGCCTTCACAGTTCTGTCCGCCGGCTGGGGTGCCCCACCCTGGCCCTCTTCCGCATCGCCATGGGAACTTCACTCATCCCTTGGACCACAACTCAGTGCCCTCTTTCCCCCTCCTCCCTGGCTGAGTCGTGGGGCCCACGAGCTACCTGTGCTCTCCCTGCCCGCTCAGCTCTCAGCCTGCTGGGTCATCACTGTCTCTGTCTGTGTCCCTCACCCCAGACCTGGGGCGGCCTGAGGACTTGGGCTTACGGGGTGTTCCCTGTGCCCAGCAATGGGGTCTGGATAATAGGCCAGCAGATGTGAGTGAACGGACACATTTCCCTTCTGGGGGTTTCCATGTCTCCTGTAAAACGGCAGGTATGGGCAGCAGGTGCTGCCGGGTGTTGGCCTGGGCAGCGCAGGCTGCGGCGGGTGCCAGGGTCACTGCTCACCTCGTACAGGAAGCACTGCACCACGATAACCAGGGTGAGGGCGACCGCGTGCAGGCTGAAGAAGACGTCATTAACGTCCACGGGGTTCACGCCATTGGGGTATTTGAGGAGAAACTGCTCCTGTTTGGGAGTGGGGAGAAGCTGGGGGGTGAGGGGTGGCCAGACCACCGGACAGCTTGCACTGGGCTGCGGGGGTGAGCAGGGCCGTACCTTGATGGAGGGCACCCAGAAGAGGCCGATGTTGAACACGCTGTAGGCCACGAAGCCCATCAGGTTCAGGGCCACGAAGTCAAAGCTCAGACCCACGACACTGAGGAGGGGGGCGGGGGGACGGGGAGACAAAGCAGAGCAGGGGGTGAGACTGGGGGCCGCCGGGGGCTGGAGGGGACAGAGCTCCCAGCACACAGGAAGGAGGGCCTGGCTCCCTCAAGGAGAGCACAGTCCTCAGGTCCCTTTCCATGCCACCCCCAATGCCACCGAACCCCACCCTCCTGGGATTGTCTGGAGGCTTCCTGCAGAGAGGAAGCGCCCCCCTCCCTGGTTCCCAGCTCAGCAGCCCCTCAGAGGCCCACGTTCCTTGGTGGCCTAGGTGTCCTTGGTGCATGACGCCTGGGCCCTTGTCTTTTTTTGCGGTACGCAGGCCTCTCACTGTTGTGGCCTCTCCCGTTGCGGAGCACAGGCTCTGGAGGCGCAGGCCCAGCGGCCATGGCTCACGGGCCCAGCCGCTCCACGGCATGTGGGATCCTCCCGGACCGGGGCACGAACCCGTGTCCCCTGCATCGGCAGGCGGACTCTCAACCACTGCGCCACCAGGGAAGCCCTGGGCCCTTGTCTTTAAAATCAAGGTGGGCCGGTTTTCGTCTCTGAGGCCGAAGGATCCAACTCCTGCACTGGGGCACAACTTGACACTAATTCCTCCAGGGCTCCGTGGACCAGGAGCCCAGCAGATTCAGGTGGGCTCCTCCCACCCAGCCCCTTCTCCACTTCCACTGAGAAGCCCCATTTTGTCGCTTTCGCAGGGAGGGCCTGAATTGCACAAGAGACCAAATGCCCAGCACTGCAAGTCCTACACAGGCGCTTAGAACTTTCACATTAGACCACTTTTAAGAAAGGACAGGAAAAAAGAAGAGCAGAGGGTAAGTCAGAACCCAGGCTGCCCACAGCCTCGTTGGAACACCCATCCTGCCGGCCCCAGGTGAAACTGCACGTGAAGCTCCGTGGGTTACCTCTTCCGCCTCCAGTTGGCGATCCCCTGCGGGTAGAAGGAGACGGACCAGGCCACAAAGTAGATCCAGCCGATCACCTGGTTTATGATGCTGACGACATTGCTGTGGATCACGGAGAAGAGTATCCTTGGGCTGGAGAGAATGCGGGGACCAGGATGAGCTGGGGCTGGACTTCCGGAGGAAACCCCACGTGCCAGCACCATCCCCCTTCTCATCATTTAGGGCCCACACGGGCAGAGGCCAGCCTACCTGGTCTGGTTGGAGTGATTTCCGTGCAGATAAGTGGTAACTTGTCCAACATTTTGAGACGTCACTTGAAAAGAGGAATTTGTCACGCCGGGAGGGACCACAACCTGTTAGGAAAACTGAATCAGGTCCAGCGCCCCGTAGTTATTGGGACCCCAGCTCCAGGCCATGCACTAGGGAATGGAGGGACAGGTCACACACAGCCCCTGCCTTCTAGGAGCTTCCTAACAGTAGGGAGAAATGTTGGACTAATCGGCCAGCTGGAATCCCCATACATCAGCGTCAGACTCCCCTGGCTTATCTCTGAGGGATGGTGGGAGGGCCCTCTTCGTCTCACTAGCCATTCGATCTCGGGCAAGCTATTTGAGCTCTGATCTCGGTTTGCTTATCTGTAAAAGGGGAACACAAGTGTCTACCTTACAGGGCTGCTCTGAACGACATAATGTCCATAAAGCTTACGGCACCGAGCCTGACACGCAGCAAGCTGTGAAGTGGTTACCATCACTACTACCCTACGATGACTGCTATTACCTCTACTTCCGTTACTACGGACGGCTCTTCCAGATCCACAGAGGGATGTCTGCCCCACGCCCAGCCTGGCTGCCAAGCGACAAACAGAAGAGGTGCACACACCAGACGCCCGGCAGGGAGAACATCCTTACCCTCATTTCTGCCCAATATTCATAGAAAGCTCTGCTCCAAGAAACAGTACTTGGAGGCCTACCTGCAACTTCTGACCTCCCAATCATGCTTCCTGATGCTCTCAAATCCCGAGTGTGGCAGGGAGTGGGATGATACCTTTACTGAACCACACTGTCCCCCATCTCTTTGTTCCCTGGATGACGCTTCAGGCCCCGCCTTCCAGCCATGTTGTGGGCACCGTGAGGATGCGGCTCACTGGATGGCAGTGGCTTCTTCAGGGACCCTTGAACACTGTCTTTCTGCTCTTATCCCCAGAAATCGGGGGCTTTGGCAGGACAATTGAAACGGTGTAAGTGGCTGCTGCAAAGCCTGGGATCCAGTTCGTGGCCAATGTCTCGTGAGCTACGTCTTCATGACATGTACTACTCTTGGCTCTTTTACTTTCCCATCCTCATTTGTTCTTATTTTTAGCAGATTTTCCTGGCAACTGTTGTTTGCATATTTCTAAGTGGCCATCAGGTCCCTTGTAGAACTAGGTAAGAGGAAAATCTTCCAATTGGAAATTAACTGATACAAGGCAGAATGAAATCATAACAACTGCTTTTAATTTTTTTATTAATTAATTTTTATTTTTGGCTGCGTTGGGTCTTCGTTGCTGGACGTGGGCTTTCTCTAGTTGTGTCGATGGCCTTCTCACTGTGGTGGCTTCTCTTGTTGCAGAGCACGGGTTCTAGGCGTGCAGGCTTCAGTAGTTGTGGCACGTGGGCTTAGTTGCTCCGTGGCATGTGGGATCTTCTCGGACCAGGGCTCGAACCTGTGTCCCCTGCATTGGCAGGTGGATTCCTAACCACTGCGCCACCAGGAAAGTCCTGCTTTTAATTTTTTTAATCAATAAACTTTATCTTTTAGAGCAGTTTTAGGTCCACAGCAAAATTTATTGCTATCTTTTTTCTGAGCGCTTTCTTTCTGTGAGCCAGCTGCAATCCTAGACATTTCATACTTGCTACTGCTTTTAATCCTCACAGTCCTGTCAAGGAAACATTATTAACCTTCTGTCCACAGATGAGGAAACTGAGATGTGTTGGGGTGATGTACCTCACCTGTGGTTCACAGCGCAGGCTCCTAGACCGCCTGCCTGACCCCCAGGTTCTACCCAGTGGTTTCCAAAGGCACAGGGAGTAGACAGGAGTAGTTAGAGAAAGGGATGGGTCAAGGAGGCATAAGCCTGGAAGAGTGGGTTGGTGCCCAGATAGGTCATTCTACAAATGGATCTGCCACCATTACGCTAAAAAAAATAAAAATAAAAAAATTGAACTAGGGACTTCCCTGGTGGCGCAGTGGTTAAGAACCTGCTAACGCGGGGGACACGGGTTCAAACCTTGGTCCGGGAAGTCCCACATGCCATGGAGCAACTAAGGCCGTTCACCGCAAGTACTGAGCCTGCGCTCTAGAGCCCGCACACCACAACTACTGAAGCCCACGTGCCTAGAGCCCGTGCTCCACAACAAGAGAAGCCACCGCAATGAGAAGCCCGCACACCACAACGAAGAGTAGCCCCCGCTCGCCACAACTAGGGAAAGCCTGTGCACAGCAGTGAAGACCCAACGCAGCCAAAAATAAATAAACAAATAAATAAAATTAAATTAAATTCTTAAGAAAAAAATGAACTATAACATAAGTGCAGAAAAGTGCACCCAGCACCCAGATCAAGAAATGGAACGTTTCCAGACCCCAGAAGCTGTGTTCTGTTCCCTTTTGGTCACCGCTGATCCCAAAAGGAAACTACTATTTTTTTTTTTTTTTACTATAGGAGTTTTTTATTTATTTATTTGTACAGGAGTTCTTATTAGTTATCTATTTTATACATATTAGTGTGTACATGTCAATCGCAATTCATCCCCCCACCCCCGCCCCCGCTTTCCCCCCTTGGTGTCCATGTTTGTTCTCTACATGTATGTCTCTATTTCTGCTTTGCAAACTGGTTGGGAAACCACTCTTCTAACACCATAGATTTGCTTTGTCTGTGTTTGCACTTTAATCATACAGTCCAGGCTTTTTTTTTTTTTTTTTTTGGCTTAATGTTATGCTTGATTTTCACTTATTTTTATTTATTTATTTATTTAAATTTTTTATTTTATTATTATTTTTTTTGCGGTACGTGGGCCTCTCACTGTTGTGGCCTCTCCCGTTGCGGAGCACAGGCTCCAGACGCGCAGGCTCAGCGGCCATGGCTCACGGGCCCAGCCGCTCTGCGGCATGTGAGATCTTCCCGGACCGGGGCACGAACCCGTGTCCCCTGCATCGGCAGGCGGACTCTCAACCACTGTGCCACCAGGGAAGCCCTCACTTATTTTTAAAAGATTAATCTTTCCCTTAGATGTTTGGCCCTTAAACTAAGTGATCAGCGTCCTTTCCTCAGAGTCTAAATTTGATCTGTGGATCAAGCCAGACTTCTGAGGGCTAAATACCACAACCTGCTCTTAGAATCAACGGCTTTTCTTACCCTGCAGCAGGCCTCATATCCCGGGGCAGGAGGGGGAAGTTGTGGGAAATGGCCCTGTCTATGAGATGAGACTCCCCTCTCACTCAGGTCCTTTAGGTAGACGCTCTTTATCTGATCATGAGTCAATACTGTTTGCTTGCTAGGAGGCTCAGAGCTGATTTGCAGCTCATTTCTACGACCACACAGGGCCTCATGCTGAGCCTCACGGCTATCAATTTCATCCCTGTGTTCATCTTGTCTGGTTTCTTTTTTCCCCCTACTGATTTGTTTTAGAATCAGGTTGACTGGTAATTGGCTCAAAACCTTGGTAAGGTGGAAGCAGGGTATGTATTAACAGATAAATGTATAAAGACTATAAATAGTCATCACTATTATATCAGACAGCCTCTGGGCCTCTGGCACTGGTTTTTGGAAATAACACTCATCCAATGGGATCTCAGAACAGTGCTTTGCAAACTTTAATGTGGACCCAAATCATCTGGGGAATCTTGCTTATATGCAGATTTTTAATCAGTAGGTCTGGGATAGGGCATTTCTAAAAAGTTTTAGCGGGGAGGGATAAATTAGGAGTTTGGGATTAACATATACACACAATTATATATAAAATAGATAACCAACAAGGACCTACTGTGTAACACAGGGAATTACATTCAGTATTTTGTAAGAACCTATAAGGGAAAAGAATCTGAAAAAGAATACATACATAAAAGAATATATATACATATGTGTATGTATAACTGAATCACTTTGCTGTACACCTGAAACTAACATAACATTGTAAATCAGCTATACTTCAATTAAAAAGAAAATAGGGGCTTCCCTGGTGGTGCAGTGGTTAAGAGTCCGCCTGCCGATGCAGGGGACGCGGGTTCGTGCCCCGGTCCGGGAGGATCCCACATGCCGCGGAGCGGCTGGACCCGTGAGCCATGGCCACTGAGGCTGTGCGTCCGGAGCCTGTGCTCCGCAACGCGAGAGGCCACAACAGCGAGAGGCCTGCGTACAGCAAAAAAAAAAAAAAAAAAAAAAAGAAAAGAAAAGAAAAGAAAAGATTTTAAAGCAGAGACAATGCTCCTAGTCTGTCGATGCTCTTTGAGCAGCAACGTCTTAAAAAACCATCTTAAGAATTTCTTCTACATTCTCAGAACCATTTCTGCCTCAGATTTCTTACCATCACCTTCCTAATTCCATCTGCATAGCATAAAAAGCCCATCCTCAAAGAGACTAACAAAGCCCAAATCTGAGATTTCTAGAATAATAGGACAGGGGCAGCCCATGGTATAAAAACAAGGTGGCCTATTTACACAAGCACTTAGTTAAAATGTGTTTTGTTATCCAGTAGTTTTCTGCCCATCAGTTATGATTCATTACTTACTTCATCAGGGAGCTGAAGGATAGTAATGTTTTTTGAACGAAATGTGATTTCAAAAGTGATCACCAAGGTTGCATTTAAAGGACGCCTGTGGAGGACAAGAGTCTGGTTACTGCTGAGAAGCTGTACTCTGTGAGATCTCAACCAGCCCTCTGGATTTCACAGCAGGCCTGTCATTTCTCAAGCAATTAGGGTGAGGCACTGCTATGTGCTTGGCCCTGGGGGGGTTGAGAGGTGGGGTCCCTGTGGCCAGTGAGAACACAAGAAGGTGGGAAACTGGCTGTGAATGCCACATGAGGTGTCCAGAGGCCGACAGGACCATGGCATCTGCTCTGGTGGGAAAGGCTTCTGAGAAGGGTCAGGTGGCAGGGAGCAGCAACCCCAGAAAGCAGTGAGATATGTCTGAGTGGGAGCAGCCCATAGGGACCTCAAGTCTGGGCTTAGAGGCCTGGAGTTAATTTGGAAGGCGGTGTAAAGCTGCTTAAGGATTCTGCAGAGGGGAGAGTTGTGCTGAGGGGGTGATGTGTCAGATTCACAAGGTGTCGATGTGCAGAAATGGCAGGATCTGGGGATGGAATGCGGGTCTGTTAGGGAGCCTTGGTCCCAAAGCTTTGGTTTGAGATCAGACATCCCGGGAGAGGTGAGGAAAAGGGAGAAGGGTAAAGAGAAAAAAAATCTTCCCAGATCTTCATCTTGGGGAATCCTCATGGCTGGGAGGCAAGAGCTGGACAAAGCAGGGAAGGATACAGAGGAGGTAAGCTCTCTGGCACGGTCTGGACTAGGTCGGCACCCTCGTGCAGGAACCAGCAGAGGGCAGCTAGAGAGACTCTCAGACAAGCCTCAGCAGGAGCGCTGCACAGTGGGATCCACCCAATGCAGATGCAGTTGGATGTGATCTCAGAAGCACTGCCAAGCGACCTAGCTCCTCGCCCCCAACCTCCAGGGCTCTCTTCAAATATTTCGAACCTTGGAAAGGACCACTTGGAAGTCTGGCATCAACTGCTGGTCACTCAAGGACTCTCCTCAGCTGGGGAAAAGGCTCACGTGTCATCCTCCTCCCGCTGGAAGCAAGGATTCAGCGGTTGGGGAGAGAGAGACTTTGGGACCTCGGTCTGCAGCCTAGGGCCGCTGCCTTTCTTTCCCTGGCTCGTCTTAAAGTGAAGAGGCAAGGGCATCACACTTAAAATATGAACAGACTGAGCCGGGGGTCAGCCCTGACCCAGCTGTGGGGCGAACGAGCTGGGCTGAGGACAAAGCTGGGCCTGGGAACTTACGGGAGGGAGATGCTGACGTTGGTGGAGCTTCCATTTTCCAGCTTCACGGTGGGAGGAACAGAGAAGTTGACCGTGGACTCTGGAATGACCCAAATCAGTGGCATAAGTCATGAGGTCAGAGAACTCAGGCCCACTGAGACGCTGGGAGGAGGGCTCCTGACACTTGAACTTGCGAAGTCTGATTTATAACCACCTCTATCCCCTAGGCAAAGACTCTGAGATTCTGAGGGGCTAAGTAAGTGATGGGACTGGAAATGTCCTTGTTATGCTCTCTCCCCTCCTGCTGCCAGAAATAGAGGGAGACACAGGCCTGAGGAGGGGATGCTGTAGCGTCCTCCTCTCCCACCGATGAGCTCTGAGGGTCTGTAGGAGTCACCCAGAAATAGAAACCATGGAGCCCCAAAACTGGTCCCAGTTTTTGGCCCAACTGGCCCAAAGGAAATCAAGCCACAATCTGGGACTGGAACATGTGGGCTTAAACCACCTCTTCAGATGGAAAGCACAATGGCTTCCTCTGTTCATGGAGCTAAACTGGCCCTGCATAACTGGTCCTGTCCCGTCCTGTAGTCTCAGAGAGACACCTGGGGCCCAGCTAACCTGTTTCTAAAGAACCGCCTTTGGGCTCCTGTACAAACCCAGCTCACCCCATTCATTGATCCCCTTCCGGAGGCTGACTCTGCTGGGGATGCGGGAGAGACTGGTGAACAGTACACAGTTTCACTCTGGGAGATTTCTTCTTGGCATTAAGATGCTAACTCAGCAGGTAGACAGATAGGCCTCGGGGGTGAGGGAGGAAGCAGGTTTGGGAAGCCAAACACTCCAGGGCAGCTTGGCCACAGACCAGGAGTGAATTAGCTTCTCTCTGACCTCTTCCTATGTTCTTTGGGCGGCCCCGGCACCCAAGGTGTTCCCAATGCCCCAGGCACGCGTCTACTTCACCTCCCTCACCTGAGGGCCTTCGCAGCCTAAGGTGTGATCATGAACATAGACGGGGCTGGGAAGGGGGTCCACAGGGGAAAGCAGGTGCTCAGTTTGATGAAGATGGTCCTTGTGTGGGTAGTGGATACAGGTGGGGCCCAGGTCTCCCTCTCCCTCCAGGTCTCCCCAGACCCCTCAAAGGCAGAGACGAAGAACTGAAATTTTAGATGCTCAGGTTGGAAGGAAACTTAAAAGTTCCCTAATTCAACCTCCACTGTCTGAGCCCCTTCTCAGTCCTCCTCCCTAGTAGTTTCTCTTCCTCTGTCCGGACACCTCAGTGGGAGTGGGGGGAGGGGCGGAGAGTAACCTCATCTCCTCCAAGGGAACCTGCCAGCCTGAAACTTGCACTCCGGGGCCTGGCTCTGTGACCCGGGACCTCTCAGGCCCCACCTGAGCCACCTTGTCCAGGCTGGCCTGCAGGTGGATGCAGATGCAGGCTCTGGCGCATGCCTCCAAGTCTCCAAGCTGATTCCCACAGTCAGTTGCAGTCCCCACCCTGGCCCTTGGGAGGCCAAGCTGCTCAGAGCAGAGTAGGATGGTCCCCACCCACCACCCCCTCCTTAGGTGTATCTTTGGGGCCTGGAGGCAGCTCTGCCCCTCCTTGTTCACACTCACCTCTCTCATACCGGCCCGAGGCTCTGTTCTGGGCTGCACAGCTGAGGTAGGAGGACTTAAAGGTCCCTGCTGTTACTTTCTACCTAGAGCCTGAGGACCACATCAGATAAGCAAGACCCTGCCCAGGACAGGGATACTGAAGGTGATGCCAGGTAGCCACCCACATTCTGGGTCCCTTGGGGCTCTGCTGGGACTGTGGTCAGGGTGAGTGGGAGATCCACATGGCCTTAACTCTTCCAGACTTTGCATTTTAAAAGAGGAGGTTGTGAGCTCTCAGAGAACCAGGTCAGGGTTCAACCACTTCCCCTCACTTAGCCCCAAGGAAGATGGCAGCGCTCAGCAGCGGAGAGACTGGGCTCTGGGTCACACAGTTCCCTCCTGGCTCTGTCACTTCCTCGCTGTGTGACCGAGAGTAACGTACTTAACCTCCCTGAGCCTCCATTTCCTCACCTGTGAAATGGAGAGCACAGCACTCCCTCCCTCCCGGGGGCACTGTGAAGATAAAGCGTGGTGACGTCTGTGATGCAATTTCCACACAGCCTGAGTGCGAAATAATTGCTGGTGACTATTCTTATCATGTAAACCCTGCAGGACATTTTTTAGCCCAAGATGGGAGGCAGTTAGGAAGCTGGCATCATATCATATCCTGGGAAAGCATGTTTTAAAGTTTGCCCCAGGGCAGGAGTCTCTGGACACCACATCCGAATAACCAAATGAGTCTTGGTGGGACTACCTGAAGGTTCCCCCAAGGAGAGTCTTTGCATTTTAAAAACTAATCCTTATTGGCACATCTCCCACTATGCCTCCCACCCCACGCCAGCCACTCTGCTGTACTGTGAACTCCCATCCTCAAATTACTATAACAGTGAGAGACGGGCAACGTGATCCCTATTTCGGATAGAAGAAAGTGGAGAAACCCATGAGGGCAAGTGTCCTGCTCACACAGCTCAGAAACGGTAGAGGCGAGATTTAAACCTAGGCCAGCCTGGTCCAGAGCGCAGGTCCTTGCCACTAGGTGGCAGCACCTCAAGATTCCACCCAAAGAAGTCAGGGGCAAAAAACTCCGAAGGCAAATGATCTCATCATTGGTCCTCTAACACCACTCCCGAAAGCAGAGACAAGTTTGGGAGAGACTTCTACCCTCTCTGGGCCTAAGTCAGCCCTCTGTATGATCGAGTGGTGGCAGTTGGATTTGTTCTTCTTTCCTAGGGCAATGCATTAGCATGACTAATGGAGTTTTATTTAAAGCAGCCCAAGGCTCATGTACACACTTCGGGGCCTTAGTCCCAGACAATATGATCCGGCAGGTCTGGAGTGGGGCTCTGGCATTCGTATGGAAGAACACTGGACTCCATGGTGTTCTTTCTTTCTTGGAAGAAACCTCTTCTTTCTCGGAAATTGCTTACCTGCAAGGTGTGACTACAAGGTGACATGACTGATTGTTTAACAAACCTGGAAGAGCTGATCAGATGACCTGTGTTTTCTCAGAGGCTCAAGAGGCCAAATAATTGGAGCAGGGCACCCACTGTGCGTGGCTCCTGGGGAGCTTTGGCAAGGGTTTGCACGGTTCGTATAAGGTTAATTTGGAAACTTTAGCTGGGGGTTTTAAGATGTATTTGATTTGTTTTTGGCTGTGCTGCAAGGCTTGTGGGATCTTAGTTCCCTGACCAGGGATTGAACCCGGGCCCTTGGCAGTGAAATCATCGAGTCCTAACCACTGGACTGCCAGGGAATTCCCAAGATGTATTTGATTTTTGACAACAGCCAGATGATCAAAATAATGGGCCTGGTGTCCATGGAGGCTCTACGCAGCTTTTCGTGGAAGGAATTTCAGCAATGTTTGGGCAGTGGAGAATCGATGGAATGATACAGGCCTCTAAGGGCCCTGCTCTGAAGGTCAAGCCTCACAAGGATGCACAAACCCTGACGTGTTTTTCGACAACCAGCCTGAATTCTGTGAGGGCCCTAGCCCTGCTTCACTCTGGTTCCTCGGTCCCTGTCTAAGGGAAGAGCTTTCTCATCATACCAGGCGATGCCGGGCAGGCTCCTCAGGTGTCTACCGCTTGGTAGAACCAGGTGCAACAAGGTGGCCACCTCACCTGCTTCTGCAGCATCTCCCAGGACCCATAACTCCCTTCTTTGAGGTCTACAGGGTGGGAACACAAGCTCTTCTCTACAGATATTATCCCAGATTTTCAGAGCTCCACAGTTTGATGTTGGTGATACAGAAAAGGGAATAGGGACCCCGGGGCAGAAGGCTAATTATCTGTGGAACCATCTGGCTCCCTGTAAAACTCCTGGACTCCAGACCTCGGTCTGCTCCACTCACTGGGTGCCCATCTGGCCAAGGGGCAGGCAGACACATGCAAGCTGGATGGTCCTGAACTTTTGGCGGCAAACAAGTCAGGCTACTTACTCCATTTCCCTCTTTATCCATTTCTCAACTTACCACATTTCTCTATGAGCTTCAGGGGAAAAAGGCTAAAAATAACCAGCCACCTCCTTATCATGTTCCTCGATTTCAATGAACTAGAAAGAAAAACAAACAGCAAGAGAAGTTCAGGTTAAAGTTGGATCAGCTCAGCAACAAGTGGACAATAAGCCACCTGGAACCATGGCACGGACAGTTCCTAAAGGACTTCCACTTCACACCTGTGACTTCAATGGGCTTTGTATCACCAGCTTGGAGAAGGGGACCCCAGGGAGGACTTATCTTTCTTTGACATGTGGAGAAATGGGCTCAGAGAGGCTAAGTGGGTTGTGTAAGGTCCCACCCTGAGGAAGTGGACAAATGCTGAATTTTTCCCTCTTCAACTGCTTTGTGCAACCTAGTAAACAGAAAGAAAGAATGCAGTCTTATTGGCTGGGGGTTCTTTTTTCCAGAAGATATTAAAACTGTGGTCAGATATTTGACTTTGTGAACCTATAAACCTTAAGGAAATTAACTTCATTTCCTGTCCTGGGATAAGCGTCTATGGGTTAATGCCACCAACCGACCCTTGATTAGGACATTTTCGTTTAACAAGTGTCACTTCTCTGGGACCGGCGGGGATCATTCACAAAGGGGACCCAGTGTGGGACAAGCCTCAGATCAGCCCCGTGGCAGCTCATTGGTTAAGTGAAGGAGATGGGTTACTGCGTACCCATAACCCCCACGCACAACAGGTGAACCAAGGGTCAAGATGGGGCAGGTGAGCTTAAATATCTATAACTTGGCTTCCGCATGCTGCTTCAGTGTACAGTGCTCTGCCCCGCCACCTGTGACAGCCTCTGGGGATTCCTGTGGACTGTTGGAGAGCCATGAGAGGTCTGTGTGGAAACATCCCTGCCCCCCTCTCTGGTTTCAGTTTCCCCAAAAGGCCTCAAGAACCCTCCTGATACTCCCCTTCCTCGAAAAAGTCTCCCTGACTGCTTCAGCCTGCCTGACCTCCATTGCCCCTCCGTCTCCTCCAGGGGCCTCTCTGCCTGCTGCAGCTCCCCCGATCATTGGGTCTTATCTCAGGAGCTTTCCCACCCGCCGGCACCCATCTCCCCACTCTCTGGCCTCCTCTGGAGGCCTTGCCCTTGCCGCTGTATCCCCGTGCTCTCTGCCCCTCTGCTTTCTGTACCCTGACCTGCGGGAAATTGCTCTCCTGTGTATGTGGAATGACTCCCCTCTCATTCTTGCCACTCTCTGCTCTTCACACTTGCTGATGTCCTCAAGCTCAGGATTCAGTTTGTTCCCCAGGGCAGAGTCTGGGTTTTCCTTGAGAACTCAGGCACAGAATCAGACCTAACCGGCTCCTCTCTCATTCCACAGGATTGGAACGTAGACTGAGAAACTCAAACTCTTGGACAGCAGAAGTTCCCTGGTCCTAGACGCTGACACACCTTGGAAGAAACACATTAGGACAGATATAAAACGAACTTAAGAGATATGTGGTCGATTACAATGTCTGAAAAAGATCAGGTTAAAATTATACCCAGGGACTTCCCTAGTGGTCCAGTGGGTAAGACTGCGCACTCCCAATGCAGGGGGCCCGGGTTTGACCCCTGGCAGGGGAACCAGATTCCGCATGCATGCCGCAACTAAGAGTCCGCATGCCGCAACTAAAGATCCTGCGTGCCGCAACTAAGACCTGGCACAGCATGCATGCGTGCATAAATAAATAAAATATTAAAAACTATAATTATACACAAAAACTAGTGTTTTGTGAATGCTACGAGGTAGAAATGGAGAATTTCACCACAATGGGCTCTGTCTGACATGCTGCTCTTCCTGTGTAAGTTCTATTGATATATTCTAGGCCTCGCTCAGATGCCACCTGCTTCAAGAAGCCTCCCACTCCCAATCCCCTCCCAGGGGAAACCTGGGGTCAGGGGTTTCCTGTGGTAGCTCCACTTGGTCAGGTATCCGGTTAATCCTGTCACCTTTTGTACAATCTGGAACTCCCTGGATCTTCTTCACTTGGAGAAGGAAAACATAGTGGCAAGGAATGTCTGCCCTGGGGAGTGACTGCACAGGTTTGAACCTAAGCTCCCCAGTTATTAGCTGTGTGACTCTGGGGTGCTGCTTAACCTCCTCAAGCTCCAATTTCCTAAAGTGAAAACAGGGACAGTGGGAACTAAATCATAGGACTTAAATGAAATGACACGTTAGGCACGATTCGTGGTCCTTTTATCAGCAGTATTAAAATTTCAAGGGGAAGGGGTTGGTAAGAAAAAAAGGATGAGAAACAATGATGTAAAGTAAATACAGCTGTTGCCTAGGGCCCTTAGCAGGCTCTCACAAAGCCTAGGTTGTAATTTTCCTCAACATTGTTGAAAAAGGCAGGGCCCAGTAGTCCTCCCTTCCTCCAGCTTGAAAGGCCCGGAGGGCGGGACCGGGTCTCGTCCTGCCCACTCCTCGGTAGCCCAGCCCGGCGCTCAGCACCCCAAAAGGAGTTCCTGACGTGGTCCTCTCAGTGTCTCCCCTCTGCCAAGCAATCTGCAAACTCTGCGACCCAGATTCAGGCAGCAACTAAGCAGAAAGCGGGGAAGGGACGCTAACCTGCACTGGAACAGAGCCTCCCACACCACCTCGGCAGCCCGGTGTCCCCTGCCTCCACTCACTACCACCCGAGCCCTTCAACCCGGGTGCTGTCCGGTGCCTCGAGGCCGGGGCTAGCGGCCAGGGAAGGAACCCTGGCGCGGCTGAGGGAGGCTGGATGCGCGGCAGGCTGCCCAACTGACTTGCTGTGCCAGTCTCTAGGCCTCAGGGGGTCCGCCTGGGAGACGAGGCGGGGAGGCTGTCGGGGCCGCGTCGGCTCTCACCTGAGGTCCTCTAGGCTCAGGGGACCGACCAGACGGGACGCAGGAGCCGCTTCGGACTGTACCAGCTTCCTCCGGCCGGCTTGACTTAGTGTGGGGCGGACCAGAAGTCACCTGACTCGAGCCACCTGATCCGCGGAGTACAGGTCTCGGCGCGGTGCACCCTGGGAGCTGTAGTTTTCCCGCGTCTCGGCGAGACAGTTTGGGGCTGGGGAGGAGCGGAGGGGCTCAGGCAACTTGGCAGGCTCGGATATGTGGGAGGGTTAAGTCACTATTAGGGTCACAGAAGCGCTCGCATCCCCCAGCGAGACTCGGGGTACTGGTACTTTGGTGAGCAAGGCCGAAGCCTCGGGCCACATCGCAAACCCTGCCCTGCGGGGCGGGGCCTGTAGGTTCCGCCTTCCACCGCGGCTCCGCCTATAGCCGGGGCCCGTCACTCGGGGTGCGCGGGACTCGGCCTTCCTCAACCAATGGGAAGACGAGAATTCGTCGTGTTGAGCGTGGCTGGAAAGATTGGCAGGCGAGGCCCCGCCTCGGCGCCTCTGTCCCGGATGAAGTGTGCTGGAAGGGGCGCCCGGGCCCCAGACTCAATCGCTGTCATGGCTGCACGGTCTGTCACTCTCGGCATCGACCTGGGCACCACGTCTGTGAAGGCGGCCCTGGTGGAGGCCGCGCGCGGCGACCCTTCCGGGTTCGTGGTACTGGCGAGCTGTGCCCGGCCTGCGCGGGCCGAGACTGCGGCCCAGAGCGCGGCGGCGGGGCCCCAGGTGAGGCAGCGCCCTGGAGCCTCGCCGCCTCCAGGAGCCTCCAGACACCCTCTTCCTCCTCAAAGAAGTCTCCCTAACTGCTCCAGCCTGCCTGATCTCTGCCTGCCCGCTGCAACTCCCTCGATCCGATAGATCTCCTCCCAGGAGCTTTCCCACCTGCTGGCACCGATCGCCCCACTCTCGGGCCTTCTTTGGGAGCCTTGACCTTGGCGCTATACCCCCGTGCTCTCTGCCCTCCACTTTCTGTATCCTGACCTGAAGGAAATTGCTCTCCTGCATATGGAGCGATCTCAGGCTGCCTTCTCATTCTTGCGGCTCTCTGCTCCTCACATCTGCAGGTGTCCTCAAATTCAGGATTCAGCTTGTTCCCTAGGGCGGTGTCTGGGTTTTCCTTGAGAAATCAGACGCAAAATCCAGCGTAACCTGCCGCTCTCTCATCCCGCAGGAGTGGATTGTGGGTGGAGGAACTCAAACACTTGGACAGCAAAAGTCCCCTGGCCCCAAAGGCTGAGATACCTTGGAAGAAAGACACCAGGACAGATAGACATTGAGAGATACCACAATTAAAATGTTAGAAAAAGGTCAGATTGATAATTCTACACGGAAACTAGTGTTTTGTGAAAGCTACAATATAGAAATGGAGAATTTCACCACAGTGGGCTCAATTGCAAGTTGTGGGTTCAGAAAGGATGTCAGTCCTCAGAGATGGATTCCATTAATTCCTTGAAAAAGGTAGCTTTATGTTCAGTTCATTGATAATACAGATTAATATCAAGGAACTTTCTGTGTATCCTCATGACTTTTTTTTTTTTCCTGGATCTCAGCTTGTTCTTATAATTGAAATAGATGACCTCTATGGCCCCTTCCAGCCACAAACCTCGATTTTCTGAGCCAAACCCCACTCCCAATAGCTTTGTTTTTCACAAGCTCTTGCCACATACCTGGACTCAGTCCTTCAGGGTTCAGAGTCCATCTTGATCAGAAGCATTTCAGAGGATAAAGATTTCAGGAGCACTTCGCATTTTCATAGAGCCTTTCAAAATTAGCTTGGTTGGGGCATCAGGACATTTTAGAATGATTATCTCACTTCATGGACCATGAAGTGGAGGCAAAGTCAGCTCTGACCCTGTGGGGGTAGGCAGCAGAGCTGCGATTACAGGGGTGGGTTCTAGGCAGTGCCCTTTTCTCTTGAAATAGGGCCACTTCTTGAAAACTACTTTCCCCACTTCCCCCAGTGTCCAGCACAGTGTTCTGTGTTTACAGGCATGCCCAGTGCTCCACACCTGCCTAAGGGGGGGGTTTAGGGGAGGCCGGTAATAGCCCCCCTTGCATCCTCCACATGTGTGTTGTGCTCTGGGACAAACAGCCTTGTTGTAAGTTCACCTATAGCAGGATTTCTTCACCTTGGCACTGTTGATATTTGGAGGTTGGATGATTCTTTGTTGTGGGGTGCTGTCCTGTGCGTTGTAGGATGTTCAGCAACATCCCTGGCCTCTAACCCACTGCATGCCAGTAGAACCCTCCTCCCCAGCTGCGACACCCAAAAATGCCTCCATATTGCCAAATGCCCCCGAGGGGACAAAAATCATCCCTGGGGTAAACACTACTGATCCATAGAAACACCTGGTGGCTCTGTTCTTTCCTCATGTCCATATTTCTCACTCTTTAGAAGCATTGTGTACTCCACGGTCAACTTTGGCAGCTTTGTGGAAGGTCAGACTTTTAGCTCTTTGCAACTTTAAAATATCAAGATTTTTGAGGGAAGCTCTGTGACCCTTTCTTTGTTATGAATTTTACCTGTCTGGGCCTCAGTTTCCCCATCTGTAAAAAGGGTTGTGGGGGAGGAGGGTTGAATGAGTTCCTAAATTCTTTTTTCAAATCTGAATTTCTAGCATCTGATCTGAATGTAGACCACTTGATATTCTGAATCAAGGAATGGGGGCAGCGCCTTTCCTGTGACATTGTGGGTGTATCCACTGTCTGTCCAAGAATTGCTCCCCCATCACACTCACCACTAAAACTCCCCACACACTGAGTGCCTCCTTGCCTTCGCTCCCCTCTGGCCTGTTTCACTCCTCCGCTGTCCTTACCTACACAGCTCACCCACCCTAGGCCCATTTTAAACAGCAGCTCCTCTGTCCTGCGTTCATGTACCATCTGGGTTCATGCCACGTGGGAACTCTTTAAACCAGCACTGTGCAGTGCAAATGTGAGCCACACGTGTAATTTTCAACTTTCTGGTGCCCGTATCAAAAAATAGTAAAAAGGAACCGTAAAATTAAGGTTCATTGCTTATTATTTTAACCCAATGGATCCAAACATATCATTTCCATATGTCATAATCAATATAGAATTATTAATGAGATATTGTGCTTTTTTTTTTCGTACTAAATCTGAAATCTGGTGTGTAGATTTCAATTCAGACTAGCTGTGTATAGCTGATGACTGGCGTGTTGGACAGGGCAGGTGTAAACAAATGCCTCTTCCCTGCTTCCTTCTTCCTTTGCCCACTGTCTTATTTCTTCCCTCCTGGGGGATCACGCATAGCCATGCATCTCCTCTCTGCCCCATCTTTTACTGCCCGCTCAGTTCTACTGTAGTCTCTCCTGCATAAAGAGTCTTGTTAGGATGTAGGGTTGCCTCCTCAACGAAATGCTCTGTGTTCCCTCTCCTCTCCTTCCCCAGCCCTACACCTCCTCACCTTTCTTCTTTCTACTCCTTCTATCATGTTTGTTTGGAGCCAAGAACTGCCACAGCCCGAGGCCAGCAGGCTGACAAATAAAGGCTTAACTCCAAGGAGGGGAGGCCTTCACTGCCCCCGGAACACATGCAAGCCCTCAGGGCATTCGGGAAATGTTTGCCAGATGGATGAACTGGAGCAAACACTAGGGCTGGTCCTCAGGTGCTTTAGTCCAGGAAGCCTTTCTTGCCTACACCTTCCCTGCTGGGTTCCATCCTTCCTCTACCCCAATGCTTCATGTGCCTTGCCAAAGACCTTTGCCTTATTTCTTCTTGCAGCATGGTCTTTCTTGTGTTTTCCTGTCCTGCTGGACAGTAAGCTCCTGTAGGGCAGGGCAGTGCTTTTCTCAGCTCAGACTCTTCCACGGCAGCGGGCAGAGCCCAGGCCATTGGCTGAACTTAACCCACAGAAGCGCCTCATCTGTGAAGGGAGAAGTGGGACCTCGCCCACCACGTTCCTACTCCAGGCCCCGCTGGAGGTGGTGGAGAACCCTCAGGCCCATATCCCCTCCTTGAGGCCCCTCAGCAGGTCCTGGAAGTGACCTCGGTGGAATTAGGTGGGCAGCCACCACCCAGGAGGTCCCTGGCGCCTCTGCCCTCCTTCCCCTGCCTGTGTGTGTACCTCTGTCCAACGTATCCTGTTCTGTTTCCAGGGGCAAGAGCAGGATGTGAGGAGAATCATCCAGGCCCTCCACGAGTGCCTTGCTGCCCTTCCCCGGCAGCAGCTCTGCAAGGTCTGTGGCATCGGAGTGTCAGGACAGATGCACGGAGTCATGTTCTGGAAAACAGGCCAAGGTATGCTGAGCTTGGGGGTGATCACGTGCTGTTAACAGTCACCCTGTGATCTCAGGTGGCCTCGGCCTGCAGCGGCTTGAAGCAGGGTTTTGGTTGCCCTGGCCAGAGACTGAAGTTAGGCTGCAACAGTGAGAGTGCTGAATCCTAGCCACTAGACCACCAGGGACCAGCGGCCAGTGATAAGACTCTAGCCCTCGGCTTTGTAGAAATGAATTTCCACAAAGAGACAGAAAGTAGTGAAACAAGTAAAGTGTTTATTAGGAGGAAAAAGGGTACGTGTGTATAGACACACAGGCAGGCTCAGAGGGGCAGAGGCTCTCAGAGGCTCGCGCCCTCGTGGTAGTTTGAATCACTTATATGGGGCATTTCTTCTGATTTCCCTTGGCCAATCCTCTTGCTTTGACTGGCTCTGAGTCCGTATTTGGTTTATCTCAGGGTCCTCCCCTGTGTGTGCGCACATCTCTTAGGCAAGATGGATTCTAGCAAAGAGGCCTACGGGTAGGTTGACATCACCTACTATGGAGTGGCACCCCTTCCCTTTTTGACCCCCGAGGAGCCTTTCTGTGCACGTGTACTTGGGAAGGGCTCCTTGATCTTGAGAATGAGGAATATGTGGTCTCTTTATCTTTTATCTGGACAGCCCTTAACGCTTCGCTCCGCTATTACCTTCATCTTGGAGTATCTGTCCGCAGGGGACAGACTCCAGCTGCTCAGCCTGGGGCCCTTCTATCTCCTGCCTCCCCTGGAACCAGAAAAGGGCTGCCAAGGGCTCTCTGTGAAGGGTCAGGTTATTCTGCTGCCTCTTGCGTTTTGTGTATATCCTGTCCTGTTCAAAGGAGGTAATGAAGTGAACTGTCCACTCACACGTTATTCATGAACAGGGAGAGGAGAAGAGTGAGTTCTCTCTGATTCTCTGTTGGGTTCAGTGGAGTGGACTTTCCACAGCCTCCTCTTTCTTTGTGCCAGTGTCTTGGAGCATCAGTGCCAACAACCAAGAGATTAGTGTAGCTGTAGATTCCAAGACGCAGAGGAAACTCTTCTGAATTTAGGCATAGTTTTTGTTGTTTAACATAATCACAGATATTTGTGATTTTTCCATTCCAGGGCACATCCTTTTCATGGGCACAGTTGCTAAGCATCATTTAGTTGGTCGTATTCTTTCAGGAGGTCAGCCACAGTGCAGAGGTGGGTGGCCTGTTCTGTTTGGCCTCTAGGAGGAGTATTAAGCCAGGAAAACAGCAGTGAGCACTTCGCATGCCAGGTGCTGAGCTAAGTATATTACCTGTGTGATCTCATTGAATTTTCCCAACACCCTTATGACATGGGTTACATTACTCTCCCTCTTGTGCAGATGAGACCTGGAGGTTCAGAGAGGATAAAATAATATGCTCAGGGTCATGTGGCAGCAAGTAGCAACTCCAGCTTTTCTCTTTTTTAATTAATCTTTATTTTGGCTGCGTTGGGTCTTTGTTGCTGCGCACGGGCTTTCTCTGGTTGCGGCGAGCGGGGACTTCTCTTGTTGCGGAGCACGGGCTCTAGGAGCGCGGGCTTCAGTAGTTGCAGCACGCAGGCTCAGTAGTTGTGGCTCGCGGGCTTAGTTACTCCACAGCATGTGGGTTCTTCCCAGACCAGGGCTCGAACCCGTGTCCCCTGCATTGGCAGGCGGATTCTTAACCACTGCGCCACCAAGGAAGTCCCGTGACTCCAGCTTTTGAACTCAAGTCTGTCTGACTTCAGACACTGAACTTTGAAAATCTCCCAGGAGGACCAGAGTCACAGGAGGACACACTAGCTCAATGAAGGGAGGACTTTCCCAACAGAATGTCCAAGGCAGGATTAGACTCCTGTAGGAAGTTATGAGCTCCTGTTACGGCAAGTGTTAAAAAAAATTTTTTTTTTAATTATAGAAAGTTCGACATAGACATAAAAGTAGGGAGAACAGCATTATGAACTGACACATACCCATCACCCAGCTTCAAAACTATCAACTTTTCACTGCAGGTGTTTTAAGCGTAGTATGGATGGCTACTTTGCGGGGTGGAGGCTGTAGTTAAGGAGGTTGGACATTGGATTCACCCCTCCTCTGCCTAGAGGATCAGTGATTCCGATTCCCCTGGGCCAAGTGAGTGGTGACTTGCCTCTTGGTGGCTTGACAGGGGTCTGGTGGTGCATCCTTTGATCAGTCCCCAGGGGGGGCCTGGGTGACTGCCGAAGCCCACCCAGGCTCTCCCCCTCCTCCTCTCCGTTTGTCTGCCTGTCGTCAGGCCAGCTGGGACCACGGGAGCTGCTCGGCTCCAATCCCCAGCAGGAGTGAAAGGCCAGTTCTGGTGTTAGAGCTGAACTCTCAGGGGGAATCTAGGTTGTAAAAGTTTTTAAACTCCTTAATTTTGCAGTAACAAGAATAAACGTCCTTTTGATACTAAAACCCTTCCCAAAGAGGACAGCAGAGATCTAATGATTGTGCTCCGGTCACACGCCTTCCTTTCTGCCTGTCTCCTGGCCTCTGTAACGACCACACAAACCATCGCCCACATCGGTGGAGAGAGCTGCTTAATATTTCATGGGGCCCACCTGCATGCCTTCTTGTTTTGGTTTCAGTTTCTGGGAAGGAGAGCCACTGTTTGACGATGATACCTGCTTAGCAGAGTGAGTGAAATCATATTTGAGATCAAGTCGTTCTGCTTTTCATAGCGGCTGTAATTCAGTTTGGTTTCGGGACCTACAATATATGAGGCTCTGTGCTGGGCCCCGCGGGAGACATAGAAACAGGATGCAGCCCTCGTCTTCCAGGGCTCGCTCAAGGCAGTCAACACAGACAGGCACCAGTAACCTGAGCGGAGAGCTAAGTGCTTCCACAAGGGCGCCAATTGGAGAAGAGAGGGAGTGACTAGTGTCTTCTGAGAGGCCTGTGGTTACACCAGTTTCCACATTCCATTTTCAGGCTCAGTAATAGCAGGAGAGAAGTGGGGATCATAAAATCAAGCTAAAAGGCCAGCAGCAGACAGGGAGAAATTATTCACTAGTATATAGTAGACAAAGGACGAATATGGGTGCATATAAAGAACAAAGAAAGGACCAATGGCCCTGTGGAAAAATGGGCAGAGGAAACCAACAGGCAATTCCTAGAAGAGGAAATACAGATAGCTAATAAGCATATGAAAAGATGCTCGGTGTCATTAGGAATTAGGAAAATGCAGAGGAAAACAACAACGAGAAATCATTTTCCACCCACTGGATTGTAAGAAAGCAGTTTGAGAATGTCAAGAGTTGGCAAAGGGGGTGGAAAATTGGTTTTTTAAAATATCACTCCTTGTAGTATATATTAGCTTGGCCGTTTCAGAGGGCAGTTTGGCAGGCTGTTTGGTGGGCTTCCCTGGTGGCGCAGTGGTTGAGAGTCCACGTGCCGATGCAGGAGACGTGGGTTCATGCCCCGGTCCGGGAAAATCCCACATGCCGCGGAGTGGCTGGGCCCGTGAGCCATGGCCGCTGAGCCTGTGCGTCTGGAGCCTGTGCTCCGCATCGGGAGAGGCCACAACAGTGAGAGGCCCGCGTACCGCAAAAAAAAAAAAAAAAAGATAAGAGAGTTATAGCAACTACAGGAAGAAAACTTCCAGCGGAACTAATATGAAACCCATTTGCTAACTGCCGGGGGTGAGGATAAAGCTTTTAAATTATACACTGTAAAAATAAGAGTTACTATGACTCAGTGGCCCTACTACCTAAAATCTGTTCAGGAAAAGGACTTTAACATGTATATGCAAAAGAGGCATAATCATGGTTATTCATGGCATCCTTGTTTATTGTAGTGAAAACTGTGACGTTTCCTCATGGGGGAGTGGTTAAATAAATGTTGGTACCCCACGCTGTAGAATGGTATGCAGTAGTTGAAAAGAATAAGGTGCACTCACATGTACTAATGTGGAAAGAATTCCAGGACATGTTGCTGGATGATAAAAACAACCACTAAAAAAATACATACAGTATAGTACTGTTTGTTTTTAAAAAACAGACAAAACCAAAATATAATAAAACCCAGCCCAAATCAACCAAACCAAAGAGAGTATGTTGTGTGAGTATAAAAACCCAACAACGGGACTTCCCTGGCGGTCCAGTGGTTAAGACTCCGCGCTTCCAGTGCAGGAGGTGCAGATTCGATCCCTGGTCAGGGAACTAAGATCCCACGTGCTGCGCGGCCAAAAAATAAAAAAACCCAAAAAAACTCTACAAGTGCTAACAGTGACAGGAAGGGGGCTGGGACTCTGATGGGGATGGTCAAGCAGGCCTTTTGCTTTATCTGTAATATTTGGATATTTTATATTGAGAATGCATTCACTTATCATTTGTATAATTTAAAAAATTTTAAATTATTATTATTATTATTTTTGCTAAAAAAAAGAAGAAAGTGAGAGAAAGGATATCCATCAGGCCAGATTCTGGAACAGACTGCCTGCACTTGAATCCTGCCTCTATCACTTAGTAGCTATGTGATCTTTGACAAGACTTTTAAAGCTTCTCTGAGTTTTATATGTCTTATGTGAAAATGGGGATAAATATCACACCTATGTTGTAAGGCTAATATGTAGATTAAAAAAATTAATATTTTTAAAGTGCTTTGAACAACACCTGGTACATGGTAGGAACCTCGTATTTATTTTATAACACAAACAAAATAAAGATGATAGCCCTAAAAGTAAAAAGAAGAAAAAGGGTCAAAAGAGTTTTGGAAGCAGATAAAAGGGTTGAAGAAAAAGCTCAGATTTCCAGCTTTAGGGCTGGGATAAGAATCCCAGCTTCAGGCAGAAACGTAATAGTGAGGGTGGACCACCCCGTCCCCAGCTCACTCCCTCTTCCTGGGTGAAACTTAGTAAGCTTCAGGTGCGTATTATCTGTGACCGCTTCCCTGCTCTTCTTCTTCTTTTTTTTTTTTTTAATGATTTTTATTGACGTATAGTTGATTTACAATGTGTTAGTTTCTGCTGTACAGCAAAGTGAACCAGTTATACATATACATATATCCAGTCTTTTTTAGCTGCTTTTCCCATATAGGTCATTACAGAGGGATTGAGTAGAGTTCCCTGTGCTATACAGTAGGTCCTTTCTCTCCTTTCTTTCTTTTTTTTTTTTAAGGCCGTACCTTGGGGCCTGTGGAATCTTAGTTCCCTGACCAGGGATCGAACTGGACCCTCAGCAGTGAAAGCACTGAGTCCTAACCACTGGACCGCCAGGTCCTTATTAGTTATCTATTTTATACATAGCATTGTGTATATCTGAATCCCAATCTCCCAATTTATCTCTCCCCCACCCCATTCCCCCCTGGTAACCATCAGTTTGTTTTCTACATCTGTGACTCTATTTCTGTTTTGTAAATAAGTAAATTTGTACCTCTTTTTTTTTTTTTTTAGCTTCCACATATAAGTGATATCATATGATATCACTTGCCTTTCTCTGTCTGCCTTACTTCACTCAGTATGACAATCTCTAGGTCCATCCACTCCCTGCTCTTCTGGGTACTGGCCAGAACCCCTGAGTGTGAGTGAAGCATTGTCATGGGTGATAAAGTCTGTCCTATAACCTCACTAGCAGAGTAGTCTCAAGGACATGCTGGTGCCAGTTCTCCATTTTTGGTCATCTCCTTCGTTCCAGGTTGTGAATGGACAGAGGCAGGGGCTGCCCCTGTGTTCGAGCCCAGAGCCGTGAGCCACCTGGTAACGTGGCAGGATGGCCGGTGTGGCAGCAAGTTCCTGGCTTCTCTGCCCCGGCCAGAGTCTCATCTCAGTGTGGCCACGGGGTTTGGCTGCGCAACCATCTTCTGGCTTTTGAAAAATAGGTACGGACACCTGTTGTTTGAATTGGGTGACGGATTTGCAGGGGAACGAGAGTGGCTAGGGAGCTGTACCTCTAGCTGGCCAGCATCACTCCACGTGCTGGACTGTCCCTCAGTGAGTGTGGCCCAGCACAGGGTATAGTCACAAGACTTAGACTTGGTCTACCACTGCTTCATTTCGCAGAGGGCTCTTATTGGTAATCTGATTCTCACCTGGAGGGGGAAAGAAGAGACCCGAGAGGGCCAGGGACTTGCCAAGGATCACAGGATGGGTTCACGGTGGGATCAGGGCTGCTGAGAATGGCTGATGTCCTGCTTTCCCAGGCACGGTGTGTCCTCCTAGGAGTACCCTCCCTTAAGGCTGACTCTGGCCAGCTTGGCTTGGAGAGGTTGGGAGGTTCCGCTGCTAGGGATCCACAGCCTGTGCGGTTCTGGCTGCTACCCAGCTATGCCATGTCTAGTCCACACCGCCCACAGTTAGGTGCAGCACATGCTTTCAAGTCAATATTAAACCACGTTGAATTGTTTGGGGTATGAAAAACAGCCCAGAGTTCCTGAAGTCCTACGATGCAGCTGGCACTATTCACGACTATGTGGTTGCCATGCTGTGTGGCTTGACAAGACCCCTGATGTCCAACCAGAATGCCGCTAGCTGGGGATATTTCAACACCAGGAGCCAAAGCTGGAACTTGGAGACGTGAGTATAACTGTGCAGGCTGGCTTGAGGCTGAAGGGCAGAACCTCTAAAGCGGGAGCTTCAGTGGGGCTTTCCCATCTGGGAATAATGGAGGATTCCACGAGGCCAAGGTCAGGTTCCAACACCCTCCAGCCTGTTCCAGTCCCCGGGCATGGGTGGGCCTGACTGTAAGTGAAGTTCTTGGGGAGGGGCGCCATCCACCACGCCATGCTGCCTGCTCCTCCACCGTTGCCCAGACCTAGGGTGGGCTCCCCAGTTCTTTCTGTGCCCTGAGCCAGCCCGTAGATTCCAAAGAACAACATCCATTCTTTAACATATTATTTTATTTTTTTAACTTTTTATTTTATATTGGAATATAGTTGATTAACCATGTTGGGTTAGTTTCAGGTGTACAGCAACGTGATTCAGTTATACATATACATGTATCTGTTCTTTTTCAAATTCTTTTCCCGTTTAGGTTGTTACATAATATTGAGCAGAGTTCCCTGTGCTATACAGTAGGTCCTTGTGGGTTATCCATTTAAAATATAGCAGTGTGTACATGTCAATCCCAAATTCCCTAGCTATCTCTCTCCCCCACCCTAATGTATTTTAAAATAAGGTTAAGAAATGGAAGTAGTAGGCTTAAGGGATGCCTTTTAAGTTCCCTTTAAGCAATCATTTGCCTTTTCAGGTCCAGCAGTCCAGTGCCCTATAAGTTCACTGCCTTCAGGGTCCAAATTCTGAGCTCTGTAATAAAACAAAAAGCACCTGGTAATTCAGGTAAAGGACTTTCCAGCATGTTTTATAAAATTGGCAGCCCCATGTTCACTAACCGCGAGTGATGGATGCATTTGGTATTCAGGAGACTGATGGGTTTGACTTTGGTTTGGCCTGTGCTAACCAGCTGTGACTTTGCTCTAAAACTCCAGCTTCCTCCCTTTGCACAGTGTTTGCTCTCCCTTCAAATGCAGGAGGCTGGATGCCGATAAAATCTGCTTCTTATCCAGTCCCTTCTGACTACCTCTGCTCAAACTGGTTGTGTTCTTCTCCAAGAGGCCCATCCCAAGCTCTTGAAAGCCAGGGTTCACTCTTTAAATAACCCAAGGCTTTTCCTCATGGTTTAAAAAAAGCCAAAGAGACGCTCTGTGAAAACACTGGATTCTGCCCTCCCTTCTTGAATGTGTATCCTATCGCGCTTTCCATTGCTGAGTTTCCTGGAAACAACAGAAAACAGAAAACCAAGCACCAGGTAGATATGCTGTCCACTTTTGGTTTGCAGACTGAGGGACGCAGGCTTTCCCGTCCACCTACTCCCGGACGTCACCGAGCCTGGCAACGTGGCAGGCAGAACTTCCCGGGCCTGGTTTGAGATCCCAAAGGGGACGCAGGTGGGCGTGGCCTTGGGGGATTTGCAGGCCTCTGTCTATTCCTGCATGGCCCAAAGGACAGACGCAGGTAAGTCTGTCTTTGGTTCTCTCCTCAGACTTCTACTGGGGCCTCCTAAGCCCCAGCTCTGTGCCAGGGTCCGAGGGGCACCCATAGCCAGCAGTCGCAGCGTCCTCTTGACCATTATGTTAAAAACATGAAAAACACCCTCATCCCTACAGGTGAAGCCCCTGCCCCGGGAGCTTACAATTCAGCAGGGCAATTTCTATCCTGACCACAGTCTGTGCCTTTCTTCTCTAGAGACAGGTGAGGGAAATGACTCTCTCTAGTTGGCTGGTTTCTATGTGTCTCCATGACCAAGAAAATAGATTATTATTCAATAGGTTAGGGGTTTTGTTATTGTGTGTTTGTCAATGAAAGTTCCTCGGATCTGAGTAGAAGCGCAGACGTCCCTGTATTCCATGCAAGAGAGTCACAGTGAAGGGGAGACAGCAATCCAGGGCAGGGTAAAGGGCCAGATTGTAAATATTTTAAGCTTTGTGGGCCATTTTGTTTCTATCATAACTACTTCACAGCTGTTGGGGCAGGAAAGCAGCCATAGCCAATGCATAAGTGAGTGGGTGTAGCTGTGTTCCAATAAAACTTTATTTAGAGAGGCTGACATGTGAATTTCATAAAATGTTCATGTGTCATGAAATATTCTTCTCCTCTTCATTTCTTTTCAACCTTTTAAAAAGGTAAGAACACGCTACTGGGATTGTAAAATGGTGCAGTCCCTTTGGAAAACAGTCTAGCGGTTCTTCAAAAGTTAAACGTGGAATTACCATGGGACCCTGCCATTCCACTCCCATGTGTATACTCAAAAGAATTGAAAACACATGTCCGCACAAAAAACTTGTACACAAATGCTCCTAGCAGCCTTATTCATAATAGCCAAAATGTAGAAACAACCCAAATGCCCATCGACTGATAAATGGATTTTAAAAATGTGGTGTATCCACAGAGCTAAAATGCTATAACATGTGAATGAAAGTGAAAGGCCACATAGTGTATTATTCCATTCCTGTGAAATGTCCAGAACAGGCAAATCCGTAGAGGCAGAAAGCAGATTCATGGTTGTCTAGGGCTGGGACACGGGGTTGATTGCTAACCAGTATGGGATTTCTTTCTGGAGTGGTGAAAATGTCCTAAAATTAGGTCTCAGTGATGTTTGTACAACTCTGTGAATATACTAAAAAGCACAGAACTGTACACTTTAAAAGGGTGCATTTTATGGTGAATTTTCTGAATTACATCTCAATAAAGCTATCATTTAAAAAAAAATGGAAGAGACTTTCTTAGCTCCTGGGCCATACAAAAACAGATGGCAGGCTGGATATGGCCTGGGGGCTGCCATTGGCCCCTCCTGGGGCTGGGGTAGACTTTGGGTCTGCTTCCCCGAGCAGGGTGATTGCAGGCTGTGTGTCTCATTTGATCCTCAGGGCAGCCTGGCTGAGTGGGCCCACTTTGAGAGCCTCGCCTTGTTATCAACGGGAACAGAGAAGTCATTCATCTTACTCGGATTTTCTTTGTCATCACATCTTTTTTTCCTCCATCAGTTAGAACTATTACAATTTAACCTTGAGTTTAAAAACTCTGACCAGCACTATCCTCTGAAGCAGTAGTTTATTCCTATTTTAGTACATTCTTAAAAAATAAAATTTCAAGTGACTTTTTGTTTTGTTTTTGGTAGTAATTCCTCTTAATTCAAGATTAGGTGAGAGGGAAAGCTGAGATTCTGCCACTTAAAAAAATTTTTTTTTATTGAAGTATAGTTGATTTACAATGTTGTGTTAGTTTCAGGTGTATAACAAAGTGAATCTGTTATACATATACATATATCCAGATTCTGCCACTTTTGTTTGCACAAGTATGTGATAAAATCTTTTAAGGTCAAGAACCCCATCTTTTTCTCCTGAATTTTCTCCCTGAGCCCTTGTCATCATGCAAAATGAGGATGATGATGCCTTTCTCATGGGGCCGTTGTCGTGATGCACTGGGATGGTGCCTATAAAGAGCCTGGCTCTTTCCTCCTACCTGGTAGTCTTCAAATCTTAGGCTGTTCCCTCCACAGAGAGCTGTCATGTGCCTGGATATAAATGTCCTTTCTAGATGGTGGTCAAATGGGAAGAAGCTAAGCTTTAGGCTCCATCTTCACTGAGCTGGTTGTGGTCTCTGGTTCTAGACTGGGGCCGCTGGCCTGTGCCCAGCTGTGCGGTGTCCATGGGCAAGGCTGGTCGGCCCCCTTCACTGACACTTCCCCCCGAGGGGATAGGTGGAGGGCATGATGCTTCTGGTTTATCGTCATGGTGAAAGTCTTGATGTGGCAGGAAGTCAAGGTTATTGACTTTCTGAGACTTGTTTTCACTCTCCTTGCCTCTGCCTCCCAGGAGGTAGGACAGTTGGATCCTGACCTCAGTTAGTTTAGCCCCAACAGACTGAGAGGAACAGGCTTTCTGGCCAGGTCTCGTGAGAAATGGAGGAGAGACTCCTGGGACAGTCTGTAGGCTCTGGCCTCCATCTAGAGGAGAAAAGCATCCCCTCTGTTCTAGGTCTGGGAGCGTCCCCCCTGCTGGTGGAGGGAGGTTGAGAAGCACACCTTGGAAATGAGAAGGAGGTGGTACCCACCAAAAATGAATGAAACCTCCCAAAGAATAAAACACTTGGGCTGAGGTCTGCCTCTCTGTGAATAGTAGCTTATTGCTGTGTAACAAATCGCTCCAATGCTTAGTAGCCTAAAACAGCAAACACTTATTATCTCACACAGTTTCTGAGAGTCAGGAGTCTAGGTGTGGCTGGATTGCAATCACACTGTCAGTCGGCTGGGGCTGCAGTCATCTGAAGGCTTGACTGGGCTGGAGGATCCACTTCTCAGCTCACTCATGTGGCTCTTGGCAGGAGGCCTCAGCTCCTTGTAGGTGTTGGAGGACGGAGGGAATGAAAAGCACCCACTGAACTGAGACTGCATCTTGAGACTGAAAAATGAGGCAGGCGGCTCTGTATAATCAATGTGTCAGTTTATTTTAGGGTAACTTACAGAGTGGGATCAGGCAGACAATGATCTGGAAGCATTGGCAGCTGCATTCTGCACCACCAAGGGGCCTTTGGGACAGTTTTATAGTTAACCTAGGACATGAGGGTGGGTGCCTGGAAACAGGACATACACTCCTAAGTTAAGATAACTGAATGGGTAACTAGTCTCATGGGCTCTGGGAATACATCAGCAAAAGTCAGCATAGTTTGGGAACTAACAGAGCATAGAGGCCACCTGGCCCTAACCATTGTTAAACAATATCTACTAACTATAAAGCCCTTGACGACAGAGAAGTGATTCACCACCTAGTACAGTCCTGGGTAGGGTCAGCGGAAGGACAGGAGGGACCGTATGGGCTCAAGATGGGGTCAGTTATGCCAGCAACCATCCAGTGGGCCTCTCCATAGGGCTGCTCACGACGTGGTACCTGCCTCCCCTGGAGCAAGTGATCAGGATGGAAGCTGCAGTGCCCTTTTATGACCTGGTCTCCAGAGTCACACACTGTCACTTCTGCTTTACTCTCTTCATTAGAAGCCAGTCACTGAGTCCAGCCCACACTCAGGGGTGGAGGACTAGGCTCTTCCTCCTGAAAGGAGGAGTATCCAGGAATTTGTGGCACACTCTCCGACCCTGTTGTGACTTGTGGCCTCTGAGTTAGCCCAACAGGCCTAACCTCTGCTTTCTTTGGACCACATCCAGTTCTCAACATCAGCACCTCGGTGCAGCTGGTAGCCTCCATGCCTTCAGGATTCCAGCCAGTGCAGACTCCAGACCCTGCAGCTCCAGTCGCCTACTTCCCGTACTTTGACAGGACCTACCTGGCGGTGGCAGCATCCCTCAATGGGGGCAACGTGCTGGCCATGTTCGTCCACATGCTGGTCCAGTGGATGGCGGATCTAGGTAAGGGTGGCCCACACAGTGGTGTGTTCTCTGTTTGTCCTTTCTATGTGGCAGTGTCCTGGTGCTGAATGTGCTGTAAGTTTCTAGATTCTTGTCTCAGACCCAGCCAGATTCTAGCACATTCCCTCTGTCCTTAGGGATCTGAGCTTGTAGCCTTTCATCTTCTGAGCTGCCATCACCTACCCTTTTTTATTTTTTTTTTTGCGGTACGCGGGCCTCTCCCTGCTGTGGCCTCTCCCATTGCGGAGCACAGTCTCCGGACGCGCAAGCTCAGCGGCCATGGCTCATGGGCCCAGCCGCTCCACGGCATGTGGGATCTTCCCGGACCGGGGCACGAACCCGTGTCCCCTGCATCAGCAGGCAGACTCTCAACCATTGCGCCACCAGGGAAGCCCATACTCTCTTCTTTGAGGCGCATCTTCTCCTCTAATCTTAACTGTGGAGTATCCTAATAGTCTCCTGGCTCTCCCTGGCCCCGCTATTACTTTCTCTGTCAGTAACCTTGCATTTGAGGTTTGCCTTCTGCTGGCTACAGACAGCGAAGAATAAAATGATCAAACATGAATGAGTGAAAAGACTGGTAGCACTTATTCCTGGAAAGTAGCACCTCTCCTCCTTCCTTGGAAGGGTCCCTGGAAACTCTGACGTCTTCCTGCTCTCTTCAGGGTGGAATTGATCAGGCCTTCCTCTGCTCTGCATTTACAGAGAAAGATGTAACCTCTTTCTTCCAGGAGAGGTTCCCTTTCTAAGTACTTAGGGTAGAAATGAAATTTCTGGCCAGCTGTCTAGAAATAGGGAGATCATGCTTATCAGATGCATGGGTCACTTGTAGGAGCTCAAAATCAGGTCATTCCAGGAAACATCGAACAGAATAACTAGGTGGGGCACAGGCCACAGGGAGCACCTGGGAAGTTCATACTGGTCATGCAGACAGGTGTTGCTGACCCACGTCAGTCCTTCCAGGCTGGCTGGGGGTGTCAGCATTGCGGGTAAGTTCTGCCCCCTTGGCTGGGAATCCCTCAGGAATGCTGCATTTAAAGAACAGAACTTTGATCTTGTTTTGCCTTGAATCAAGAAAGGTTTTAAAGATGCAGAACCAGTCATCAGAACCTTCAGGCAAGCCCTTTACTCAGATACTTCTTTAACTGGGTTGAGTCTGTCGACTGTTTACTGAGTTGGCTGGTGTTTCTATTTATACAGAAGTGACTGTTTTGCTCAGCCCTGAAAGAGTACGTAATACTTAAGTTTTCTCTAAGATTTTCAAAAAGAAAAGTCTTTTACATTTTCGTGGTTCTTATTTTGATGAAACAGAGGGTGCTTTGAAGGCTAGTAGTTTATATAACTTAACCTCCTATGAAATGTCTACATTGTTTCATTTGATTGAAAAGAATATATTTTTTTCTTTCTCATTCCTGAGGGTGTATAGGTGAGTTTGTATCAGTTAAATGTGCTGACGTTGAGACTCCTTGGGGACTTTTGGCCATACATTGGAAATACTCGTGGAGTTTTAAAAACCATGTTGATGTCCTCGTTTCACCCCCAGAAAAGCTGATTATTTGGCTTGGGGGAGAGGAGTGGGGCCTGAGCACAGCATTTTATGAAAGTTTCTCAGGTGATCCTGATGCTCTCAAGTGTTGGTAAGCACTGATCTAGAACCTTCTACTCAAAAAGCGTGGTCCTCAGGCCAGCTGCACTGGCTTCCTCTGGGAGCTGATGACAAATGCAGAATCTCAGGCCCCACCCCAGGCACACTGAATCAGAAGCTGTGTTTTAATAAGATCCCTGAGTGATTCACATGCACATTCAACTCTGAGCTCTGGTCTAGACCGGTTGTTCGTAACCTCTGCCGAGGGGCAGGCTAGACTGTGATCAGCACTGTGGTCCTGGGATTCCTGTGACACTAATAACAGGTGTGATGATACTTACTGATCAGTGTATGCATTTGGTCTACTTAGGACCAAGAGTCCCACAGCTGTGGGATTGGTAAGGACTCACAGCAGCGCTTATGAGATCTCTCCTTGAAGATTGGGCTGGGGTCTGTAGTGAGAAAGGTGGCTGGGGTCTGGAGCAGAGCACAGCTAGCCAGAATATTTGAGTCCTGAGCTGGGAAGCAGCCAGCCACAGTGAGGAGAGGCAGCAAGTCAACCTATCCTTGCCCCCTGGTAACTCTATAGCCTGCAGCGAGGGGGTGCATGAACTCACACAGGCCTTCTCTGTTCCTGGCAGGCCTGGAGGCTGAAGAATCCACTGTGTACTCACGCATGATCCAGGCTGCTGCACAGCAGAAAGACACCTGCCTAACCATCACTCCAACAGTGCTGGGCGAGAGGCACCTGCCAGACCAGCTGGCCTCAGTGACCAGAATCTCCTCCTCTGACCTCTCCTTGGGGCACGTGACCCGGGCGCTGTGCAGAGGCATCGTTCAGAACCTGCACTCAATGCTTCCTTTTCAGCAGCTCCAAGAGTGGGGCGTGGAGCGGGTGATCGGCAGTGGGAGTGCGCTGTCCAGGAACGAGGTGCTGAAGCAGGAGGTGCAGAGGGCTTTCCCCTTCCCAGTGTCCTATGGGCTGGATGTGGATGCAGCTGTAGGGGCCGCTCTGGTTATGCTCCAGAGAAACCTTAACCAGCAGGAGTATTAGCACACTCATTGGCCAAAGGACTGTTGCAAAGTTTATCTAATTAACGTTCCTCTCCTTATCTTGGGATCATGCTTTTCCTGGACAGCTCTGTGGGCAGTTTTAAGCAATGCTTATTCTCAGGCCATCATTTTGACCAAGAACCAATCTTCAGGGCACACTCTAATAATGCAGCCAGGAGTCATCAACCAGATCCCAAATCAGTGCCTTCTGAAAGAGACTCACCTGAGAGCTGGTTGCAAATGTAGATGTGGGAGAGACAGAGAGAAAGGGAAAGATGGGTCACATGTACTGTTGGAAGAGTCTTCCCTACTGGATTGTGCCACGTGACCCTGAGGCCCCTTTCCCAATCTTGTTCTTCTCTGGCCACAGCCAGCTAGCTGGGGCAGAAGGTGACCCAAGGACAGTGATGCAGGCTGGCTGAGATGAAGATGCAGGGATCTGTGCTGGCCTTCTTGCCATGTACCTCCCCTCCAAGGAGAGCCTGCTTGGGGCTGCCATGGTTCCTCACAACACAGCTGGCTTGAAGACACAGAACAGAGAAGAAAATGTGGGTGGAATGACCAGCCAAGGGGACAGATGCTGCATAACGCCACTGTTCAGGCATGTTGTTCCCAAGAGTCTGACCAGACACCAGCAAGACTCTTTTCCAAGAGTGTGTCTGTGCAGCAGTGTGTTTTTACCCCTGTGCATCCCTGGGAAGTCTTCCAAGGGAAGGGATGCAGCTGCGCATGCTCCTGTTAGAGAGAAAGCAGAGAGAATCCCTTGTCCCAAATGCCCCAGCTCTTCTTTCTCTTGGTGTGGGCCTTGCTGGCCCGCCATGTGTGCCTGGCTTGCAGAAACATCCCACTTGAGTCGGCATCTCTGCAGGGATCCCAGAGCATCTTAAACCTTCCCGTGGTTGGTAGGATGACCATGGAATGGCTTCCAGGAGAGGGCCACCATCGCTGTGTCTACTTCCACACTCCCAAGGGTGATCCCAGGTCCCTGACTCTGAGGCACCTGGGCGACTGTGAGTTTGGGAAGCAGTCATGTCTCTTTGTGAATGCCACGTTATGTGGTTGTCTGAAACTCTTAATCTGCCTGGCTGTGCTGATTGAATTTCAGATACGAAAGTTCATTCTTCCAGAGCCTTGTCCCTTTAGTAAAACACACCTCTCTGCATTGGGAAGACTATAAATCTGGCACTGCCACAGGGTTTGGGAGGTTGGACATAACTCTGGGGATCATTTGTAGAAGCCCTGCCTGCCCCATGGTTCTGCCGGGACAAGCAGCTGCAGATCACTCAGGAACGTCATGTAATTGTTCTCTTGGCCAGAATGAGTTGACACCATCATTTTGAGAGAGAAGTCACCTCGGGATGGGCCAAAGGATAGCAGAGAGCCCTGTCCATCAGGAGGAACTGGCCCTCCGATGTCAGGGAGGCAGCCTGTCTTGCATTCCCAGGATGCTGTGGGTAGAGTCTAAATATAAATTAGGAGCTGGATGGGTATCCTGCGAAGCACCATAACTCTCTGTCCCCTTTCCGCATGTCCACACTACCTCTGAGGGCTAAGCCTTGCACGGTCCAAGCTTGCCAGCTGGTGGTCCTGTTGTCATTTCTATTGCACTTGGCCTGGAGCCTCTGCAAGGGTTTGAGTACAGCTGCCAGGGCCTCATTTCTCCAGCCTGAAGTCATAAACCACTCGTTGCTTCTGCTCTCATTCTCAGGAGGTACCATTCTGATCCTCAGATGAGGAGCTGGGTCATTAGGGCTGTTTGCCAATACCCTGATCTTAAGCGCATGGTAGGCTAGCACTTCCCCACCTGATTTGCTTTGGCCAGTAAAACGTCAACAGAAGTTTGTCGCTTCCAGGCAGGAAGCCCTTTGGAGCCAATGTGAGATTTGCCACACTCTGTTCCCTTTGCTGTAAGTGACCTGGGGTGTCCCAGAGAGGAGGCTCTGCTGCCCTGGGTCCCACATGAGGGCATTGTGGTGTAGAGCCCTCACCAAAGAGCGAGTGACTCATAGTGTGACTGAGAAATAAACCTTTGATGTTTGATGCTACTGAGATTTGGGAGCTGTTTGTTACCACAGGATAACTTAGTTCATTCTGACTGCTACAGCCATGGTAGACACTGTGCCTGAGAAGTCCCAGCATAGACCCAGGTGAATCATATTTATGAAGCATCTACTAGGAGATGGGTGTTCTATCAGGCACGGTGATGTATTGTTGAATTCCCCTCACTAGGGAATGAAATAAACGCTATAACAGATTTACCCACATGCCAAGAAGGAGGAGCAATTCATTCTTCATGCAAGCGACATCGAAAAAAGAAACCTTAGAAAGTTTCAGTCCATTGCTACTAACAAAAGTTAGCGTTTTTTTGTTTGTTTGTTTGTTTTTTGCGGTACGTGGGCCTCTCACTGTTGTGGCCCCTCCCGTTGCGGAGCACAGGCTCCAGACGTGCAGGCTCAGCGGCCGTGGCTCACGGGTCCAGCTGCTCCGCGGCATGTGGAATCTTCTCGGACTGGGTCACGAACCCGTGTCCCCTGCATCGGCAGGCAGACTCTCAACCACTGCGCCACCAGGGAAGCCCAAGTTAGCGTTTTTTGAGTACCTACAATGGACTAGAAGCTAATCTGGACTCCACTTGTTTGAACTCATTTGATCTTCACAAGAATCCTAGAAGGTGGGTGTATTATCCCCATTTCACAGATGAAGAAACCGAAACACAAAAACGTTAAGTGACTTATGTAAGATCACGACTCTAGGATTCCCAGCCCGCTTTCTTTGTTATTCTAGGCAGCGAGGTCAGGTTAGGCAAATGTGTTTATGTTAAAGTGATTGGCCTGACCAGAGTGTGTGAATTGTCTGGTGTCACTTGGTCATAGGGCAGGTACAAGGGTGTCGTGGGAGTGGTGGCTGGAAATGTTGGGCAGACGGAGAAGGGTGGTGGATGCCAGAGAGTTTGGACTTTCTCCTGTGGGCAGCGGAGGGGAGGGAGGGCATTGGGGATTCTTGGGCTTTGGGAGAATAGCTGGCAGTGTGTATTCTGGATTGGAGGATGGATGTTAGGAGAAGGGTCCCAATTAGGGGAACCTAGAAAACAGCCTGTGAGAGATGGTGAGGCTGGAACCAGCCAGGGGCAGAGGAGTGAACGCCAGCCCTCCGGCTCGCTCCCCTGTCCCGGCCACACGCACTATCCTTTGGCCTTTGACTACATACATATGATGTTTACGTGGCTTTCATGTTCTCTGTTTTCCTTTTCTTCTCAAGTGGACTGAAAGCTCCTTGGGGGCAGGGTCCCTATTAGGTGTTCTCTGCCCCGTCCTCCTCCTGCATCTGGACTTGGGCTGATGTCCACCTCACAAGGCAGAACGCTACACCTTGTCCGAGGCCTGACTCTGATGCCATCCGCCAGCTGCAGTCCCCCTGCAGCATATTTGCCACCAGATCACAACTGCATCCAGGACCTCGCTCAATGTTTGCTGTCGGCACGGCCTGTTGGCTCCTGGTTTGTGCCTGTTACAGGGAGCCCCACCCTGTAAGCATCAGAGAGAGCCTAGCAGGTCTTCCTCCTTATCCCTCCCAGCCTCCTGGAGGGCAGAGACCACCCTGTTCACCCTACTCACCGCTCTGGGTTTGCAAAGTGCACAGTGGGCCTCAGGAAAGAGGGTGGGTCACACCTGACCACTTCTCAGGCGTGATTAGATGAACAGGCCACATCTTTGAAAGTGAGATGTTCTTGGTATAGAGATGCTCACTGCGTGACTCATGAACATTAAGGAAATCTTGTTTTTTTCATCAGAAAACAATTAGTCACCACCTCGAGCTAATGGCCGGATACAGTTCAGCAGTCAGCAGATGCGAGCTGAAATAATGAGGAGATGTACAACCCCCCAGACCTGCCTGGAGACTTACCAGCTCACAGAGCCCATTCACATCCATATCCTTGCTAATCCCCAGCAAAGCCCCTGAAAGCAGGCCAGGCAGGTGCTCTCACCTGTGTTGTGGATGAAGAAGCAGGCCCGGAGCTTCAGCTACCGCCCAAGTTCACGCAGCTGGCGTCTGACACAGCTGGGCCGCTTCACTCCTGCTTCCATTCTCTGCCGGCACGCCGCCAACCACTTCTCACTCTGTTCTGGTCCCTCTCTCTGGGTCCCAGCTCTGCAGAGCAGGGCTCAGCCATGGGGTGCCGAGTGGATGCCTCCCCAGCTCAGATGGCCAGCTCATCTGCTTCTGCAGCACACAGACCCCTCTCCCAGAGCCCTCCCCTCCACGGGAGCTGACTCATGTGAGTACCGCTGACACTCATGCACAGACCAAATGCGAAAAGGAAAGTAATTTTCTTCCAGGTTTGCTATTTTCCATCTGAATCTTGGACCCCTGAAGCCATTTAAAATTTGGGAGGCAAGACGCATAAATCAGGACACGATTTAGAAATCTCAGTGCAAGACTTAGAAAGCTCAAGACAAACTAGTAGTGTTTTCACTGTCCTTGGCGGGGGGGTGGGCGTTACAGGCACCTGCGGTCGTGTCTTCACCAGTCTCCCTGGGGCTGGGTCTAGCACGGCCTGCTCCCCACCAGGTTCCTCCCGAGGTGGCAGGATGAGTGTTCCCAACTTTGGTAATCAGTCTTTTTCAGCACATGGGAGTTTGCTGGTTTCTAGCTGTGCCAGAAAGTCTGGCTTCCAATCTGAGAAGAGCCCAGGTGGATGAAAAAAATCTATTAGGCTCCCATTGCCAGGGTCAGTGTGCCCCACGGTGGTAACACAGAGAGAGAGAGAGACCTGTGGCCATCATTGACGTTAGCAGTTTTAGCCTAGGTCACACCAGACGGGGCCCAACCACCTGCTGTGAGACCTCCAGCGCTTTCCCGTGCTGCCTCTGGTACCCATCAGAGCTTGGAGGGAGTGCCCCTTCCCAGAAGTCATCATTAAAACATGATCTACTTACAAAGAGTTTTAATGGGCACGTCATTACATAGATCCAAGAACAACACAGTGTTTCAAATTACGACCCAGAAACCACACTGATGGTGGTGAGGCCCAGCCCTGAGGTCCCGTCCCAACACTGTTTTCTGAACTTTAGTGGAACCACTCAGGGCAGGTGCTGTTCAGATAAAGCCGGGCCAGCGTGCACCTTTGGGAAAGGCACGCAGTTAGGCTTGGAGAAGGGAAACGGAGGGCGCCGGAGCCTGTGTCGCCCAGGAGCCGTTAAAATCTGCAAAGCCGGGTGCAAACATCAGAGAAGTTAAGGCCCGATACAAATTTTAGGAAGCTCCAGCTGAGACTAGTACAGTTGTCACTGTTCTTGGGCAGGTTACATAGCCTGTCTGCTCTTCATTTCCTCCTCTGTAAGGTGGGGACAAAATTGTACTCACCTCGTGAAACTTTGCAAGGGTCCAATGAGATAGTGCCTATAAAGTGCTTATCCCAGAACCTGGCACTCTGTCTGCCATTCTTGTTGTCATTGTGATCAAATGTACCAGTAGGCCCAGGAAGGCATCGTTTGGAGGAGGTGGGATTTGAATGATAGGATCTCAGCGTCCATAGGTCTCACCTGCCACTTGGGCCGTAACGGTGGGTTGAGCGGGATGGATGTTGGGCAGAGGGAGGGCGGGGGGAAGAGCGTGGAGGCAGGCACCGTGGGTGTGGCTGGGGAGGAGATGTGTCTAGGTGACAGGAGGAGGTGGGCCACGGTGGGAGAGGGGACCGGGGATGTGGTCTCAGGGTGCCAGGTGGAGGGGTGGGGCCTTGATTGGTAAGGGGGCCACGATCAGGACAATGTTCTAGGACTAGGGACTGGGAGGTGGCAGGCTGGGAAGCCTAGACTGGGAAAAGGAGGCACTTCTGGGGCTTCTGGTGAGAACTGTCTGCCAGCTGCCGTGAGGGATGGACGTGAGCCACAGAAACAGCCCAGACGGCGAGGACAGAGAAGAGGGTCGAGAGGACAAAGCATGCCGGACTTGGTGACCAGAAGAAAGTTGGTGCCTTTATAGGCAGGGGCATTGAGGGAAGGGAATGTGGGGGGAAGAGGGGTCCATCTTGGGATGTGCTGAGGGGAAGGGGTTTGCGATCTTTACCTGGAGATCCCGGGAGGCAGGGATGGAGCCCAGGGGAGAGGGCAGGGCTGGACGCCTGGGTGAAGGAGTCACTGGCTTGGGAATGTCAGGTGGGTTCTTGGAGGAGTGAGGGTCTCAGAGAGGCGAAGGAGGAGGTAAGGGTCCCGAGGAGCACCTGTGTGGAGGGGAAAGGCTTGGCGAGGAGAGGCAGCCAAGGAGACCAACATGGAGCTGTCGGGGAAGGAGGAGAAGGGCCAGGATTTCCCCTGCAGCCCTCGGAGCATGTGCGGTACCAGGTATACTCTGGGATGTTGTCAGCCCCACTGGCTCTGTTACAAAGGGGACACATTTAGTGACAAGTGTTGTCCTCACCAGAGGCAAAAATCACCTTGGAGGCTAAGGGGACGGTCCTGGTGGAGAAGTGTGACCCACCACTTTGCTGGACATTGCTCCTGGGCTGGCCGGTTCTCGCAGTGCCTTCCTCAGATATCTCCCTCCCTGTGCCTGGGGGCAGCTCAGGGTTGAGACCCCGGCCTGGCCCAGGCAGCGTGTGAGCCAGGGGCTGTGCCTGACCCAGTGTCTGCACGGCACTGTCTCCATACCGAGGTGTATTTAATGCTACTCAACTGTACACTTAAAAATGCTTAAAACAGTAACTTTTAAGTTATACATATTTTACCACAATTTCAAAAAAAAAAAAAGAATGAATTCCAAGTTTCATTTTTTCAAAAATTAATTTTTTTAATATTTTTTAAAAATTTTTATTTATTTATGGCTGTGTTGGGTCTTCGTTTCTGTGTGAGGGCTTTCTCTAGTTGCAGCAAGTGGGGGCCACTCTTCATCGCGGTGCGCAGGCCTCTCACTATCGCAGCCTCTCTTGTTGCGGAGCACAGGCTCCAGACACGCAGGCTCAGTAATTGTGGCTCACGGGCCCAGCTGCTCCGTGGCATGTGGGATCTTCCCAGACCGGGGCTCGAACCCGTGTCCCCTGCATTGGCAGGCGGACTCTCAACCACTGTGCCACCTGGGAAGCCCTCCAAATTAATTTTTATTGGAGTATAGCTGATTTACAATGTCGTGTTAGTTTCTGCAGTACGGCAAAGCGAATCAGTTATACATACACATATATCCCCTCTTTTTTAGATTCTATTCCCATATAGGCCATTACTGAGTATTGAGTAGAGTTCCCTGCACTATACAGTAGGTTCTTAGTCGTTCCAAAATTTCATTTTATTTTATTTTTTATTTTTGTTTTGGCTGTGCAGCCTGTGGGATCTTAGTTCCCCGACCAGGGATCTAAGCTGAGCCCGCTGCAGTGGAAGCTCAGAGTCTTAACCACCAGACCGCCAGGGAAGTCCCCCAAGTTTCATTTTAATTGAAGCATTTTAGCTTCAATTTTAGGCACATATCAAACGGCACACATATGAAAAGGTGTGCAAGCAGGGGACATGGTATGGCGTGGTGGAATGGGCCCGGCTTCCTGGCCCAACCAGCAGTGTGACTTGGGCAATCATCTAATTGCTAGATGTCACAGATTTCTCATCTGTAAAATGGCTATGACAGTCTCTACCCTCCCACTGTGCCGGGTTGTTGCATAGCCTAGGAGAGTGGGTGGTGAAATCTTTTTGTAAACTGTAGAAAGACATGCCGGATCCATGTGGTGTCTGCACTTCAGTGTCTGACTCAGGGGTCGGAGCTCGTAAGCTACTCCAGGCAGGGCTACAATGGGCCTTTCTGGCATGTGGCTGCTCTTTTCAGGCTGTGTCTGACCCGCAGCTTATTGGAGTCCTAGTGAGTTCCCAGGGGCAGCTGCTAGGTCAGCTTCTCAGGCATTTTGGGCGGCAGCCTGTATGCACACCTGGAAAGACTTTGAGACTTTTCTCAACCAGTTTCCGGGAGGGAATGAAGCCCTATTGGAAGTGATGAATTAACTTTTCCCTTGTTCCTTTAGGGTCATACTAGGAAGCGTTAGAAAATAAACCCTCATCATTTTCTGTGTTCTGTGGTTCCGTGAGGAACCCCAATTGAGAAAGGCCGGAACTGGCAGATGCAGACGTGCCCCCACCATCATCCCTGCCCCAGATCTGGGCACACAGGGAATGAGAGGCCCAAGAGAGCCAGGCACTCGTTCCAGGTCACACAGAGTTGGTGCAAAGGCAGCACTCAAAACCAGGAGGTCCCTAATTGCCAGGCCAGGATTGCATGATGGGTGACACGACCCTTTCCATTCCTTCTGCATTTTGAAAATGGAGCGGTGCTCCATTTACATCTCTGGCTGTGAAAGTGCATTTGCTGAGCTGTTTCCCCAGAGCACCCTGTCTGCAAGAGTGGTGGGTTTGGGAGGCCTGAGCAGCGCCCTTCTTCCTTGAGAGCTGAGGTCACCAGCTCTGGCTGGTTCTGGGCTGCGTGTGGCTAATTGCATTGTGGCCCCAGCACTAAGTGGTTTCTGAAAAAAAGGGCAAAAATGATGGGAAAGACTTTGGGGTCCTCTGGGAATCGGAGCCTCAGCAACAGCGGCTGCTACCATTGCTGGAAACGTTTTCCTTGAGTGCCAGAGGGCGCCCACAGCCCATCCCTGTCAGTGCGGAGCAGCTGCAGCCCGGGGAGGGGCCGTGGACCCTCACGGAGGGAGGCAGGGGAGGCACCTCTTCTCCCCACAGCAGCTCAACCCTCCCTTCGAGTGGAACGGCCTTCGGGCTCTCCGCGCCTGCTGGGTCTGGGGTGTGCCTGCGTCTAGCTGGTGAGTCCCTTTTGTAGTTGGATGTTCGCTTTCAGAAACATCTAAAAGCGTTGGACAGCATAGTGAGCTGTCCAAAGCTGGGGTATGCCTCTTCCCAGCTGTGTGACTACGGGCTGTTCAACTAGCCTCTCGGCGCCTCACTCACCGCATCGGAAACCTGGGGATAATGACAGTGGCTTCCTCAAAGCCACTGTCTTAAGTGGTACCGGAGTCGCAGGGCACTTATCCTAGCTAATCGCGAGCACTGGGTAAGGGATCGTGAAGGTTGCTATTATCACTGTGTCTCATCTGCACCAGAGGCATCCTGGGGTGAAGAAGCTCTGGCTGCTGCAGAGGCCAGCGGTTCGTGGCTGGAGGATTCAGTGCGTAGTCCCCTCTGGAGTGAAGGAGCGCTGGGCCGGCAGGCGGGAGCCCTGGGTCCTCGTCTAGCCTCCACTCTCTGTTTGGGGTAGTGTTCCTCTGGCTCTTCATCCACGGGCTGCAAACCCAGCTCTCCATCCCTCTTTAGGAGATGCTCAGTAGGAGACGAGAATGATCAAGGCTGGGTGCTAGACCAGCTCCCAAAAGCCCGAACGGAAGCCAGACGCAGATGGATGCTTTGGGCAGAGAGGGGAGGAGGAGAGCTGTACCCCAGGATGTCTCACCTGGACTGGGGAGAGGGGAAGGGAGGCCTCTCCCAGGTGATGGGCAGTGTCCTTCCTGGCTCTAGAGTTGAGAAAGACCCAGAGGCCAAACCAGGCCTTTGCTGGGCAGAGTCTTTTCTCGAGACCATCCTTTAGTCCAGATGGGTGAATTTGTGAATCTTATGTAAAACAGAAGCACCATCTCCATCAGACACCCCAAATCGCGGTTGGAAATTCCCCCAACTCTGTAGAATGTTTGGCTCTGACAGGTGCATTGCCATGGGGCGCACGTGCTGGGCACACCTCAGGCCTGGCAGTGCAGACTATCTTGTCCCTGTTCATCCCCTGCAGCCTAGAGCAAATGGCCTCTTAGTCCTTGTCCCTCCCTCTGTCCTGGGAGAAGCTTGGTTTCCAGTAGGGAATCAGGTGCAGGGCCTGCAGGGCAGATCCAGGGTTTGTTGACTGACTGACTGATAGCACTGTGTGGGCTGCTTCATGTTTACTGAGTTTGGTTAGATTTGGACCAGTCAGAGAATGAGGCAAAGCTGCAAGAAAGAACAGCACTGAAAGGTTTGTTGAGGCTCCTGGCTAATAGGTGCTCTCTTGTTGGACTGTTAAGAGCTGCTAGTTGGGAAGCAGGTTTATTTTTGGTTTTGCAGCCAGCCTTATCCAGAGGGAGACATTCCTGGGAGAGCCAGGCCTGGCGTATGGCCTGGACCTGATTTGTGTCTGTTGTGGGGTTCTGAGCTTCCTGGGATGCTTGTTTTGAGCAGGAGGGTGCTACAGGTTTGGGGCTTCTGAATGAAAGGGCATTGTCCCCACCTGCCTGGCCCCACGGCTGGGAGGGCCTGGTCTGATTGGCCCCCAGCTCTTGGTGTGAGGTCTGGGGCTGATTTTCATGACTGAGAAAGAGCCCTGAGCCTTCCGGTGGGGGTGGTAGAGTGCTAGAGAGGCTCAGGGGCCAGGCTGCCTGGGATCAAATCCAGGTTCCACCTTTTACTAACTGTGTGACCTCGGGTAAGTAATATAATTGCTCTGTGCCTCAGTTTCCTCATCCGTAAAATATTTCCCTCTTAGAGATGTGAGAATAAAGCGAGTGAATGCCTGTAAAGTGTTAGAACAGTGTTTTCCTTTGCACAGCATGGGCTCAAACACATCAATTCCTCTCATTCTCATTAGCCTCCCATGCCTTTTAATCGCCAATACGATCCCCATCCTACGAACAGGCCTCGATGGGAAGCTTCTCATGGCTTCCTACCATCTGAGCAGTAATGTCCACATCTTGTTCCTTGGCGTTCAGGGCTGACAGCCATCTGGTTCTGACCCCACTGACTTCCTCTTCATCAGCTGCTCTGGGGGTCTCCATCCTCTTCCCTAGTCCCAGCCCAGCCTTGTTCCATTTCCAGGCCCAGCTCATCTGTCACCTCCTCCACGAAGACTTCTTCAGCACTCTGGGCCCTGTTGTGGTTCCCCTGCCCCAGCCAGCACCTGGTTTCTGTCTCCGATGGGGTCTCAGTCCTCTCCGTGCCCCCAGCACAGGGCTGGGCACCCAGTAGTGTCAGTGGATGGGTGTTGAATGATGGGATGCACACATGGGTGTTGGTTGGAAGTGGGGCTTTCTGTGGCCGGGCATACTTCCTGCAGCAGGGTTTCCACCTAGTGGATGAATCAGAGAAAGACTCAGGCCCTCCTGAATGCAGAACAACAGGCAGGAGTGGAAACGAGCCTGTAGTCATCGTCTGTCCTATTCACAGGATGCGAAATGGTAAGGCTGCCTCTTTTTCCGTGTGGATCTGGGCATCAGATCATAGCCAAGTTATTGTCACAGCCCAGCCACATGCTCTGAGTTTTCACTGCCTGAACTTTCACTTGAACATGTAGGCTTGAGAAGCCTGGAATCCGGCCACTGCCGGAACATGAATCTCTCTAACTTCCTATGGAAATGGGAGCCAGAAGGGTCTGTATCTGATCTCACTCCTTTCCCAGCACAGCTTTTTTTTTCGTAAAGACATGGATCTGGTAAGTGCCCTGCCCAGGTGGAGTTCACGGGGCAGGGTGCGGAGATATCGGTGAAGCATAGAAATTGCTAGACTGCATGGTGGACGGTGCTAAGAGGGCTGTGAGGAGGGATGAAATGAGCTGGGCCCCTCTGGAGGGGGAGGGGAGCAGCACGATGAGTGCAGGGATTAGGGGACGTGGAGGAAGTGGCATCAGTGGGGAGGTGGCATCTGAGCGGTGGTGCGGTTTGGACAAGAGGAGAAGGAGGAAAAAGCACCCCCTGTGGAGGCACTGTGGAGGCCAAGGTCCCTGAGATGTGGGACAGCGCTGGGTATCAGGGAGTGATGGTGCCCAGTCGGGAGGGGAAGAGTAGGAAAGGAGGTTAAGAAAGAGTGGAAGACAGTATCAACAGCAGTTTACAGCCATAGGTGCTGGCACCAGCTGCCAGTGTAAGTCCAGGTGTTCAGGCCTAGAAGACCCACCGGCGCTGAATCACTTAAAGTCTAAAAGTTCAGGGCCAGGATGCTTGAAATATACTAATTTCACAAAGATGACAAAACGTGCAAAAAATCCCCTGCAAACTCAACAGCTGCAGCAGCCAGGTCGAAGAGCAAAGGTAGGAGAGTGCGTGGCTGATGGGGGTGGGGGGGGCGACACACAGCACCCAAGGGCCCACGCAGTGTGGAGTGTGAGTGCTGGTCTCTGCCAGCAGCCACCTTGCTCCTGGGGACGCACACTGCTCGGCTCTTTGGGGCTGAGCCGTCCTGAGCTCCTCCCCAGATGCACAGCCAGAGATTAGCCTCTCCTCCTGTTTCCCGTATTCTGATCTTGGAGGGAGGCAGAGCAGTGGTTATCATTCCTACTCTGCAGACAAGGCAACTGAGGCCCAGAGAAGAGGAGGAACCATCCATCCTGATGGTTCCAAGCTGGGGGCTCATTCATCCCTGGAGGCTGCTGGCCATGGGGCTGCTAGGCCTGCTCCCCCTGAGGCCTCTGGGGTGGGAGGTACAACACCCCTGAAAGCTTCCTTTCTGGAAGGCTGGGGGCAGGAGCTGTCGGACTTCTGGGCTGTCCTGCTTCACAGGGGCCTTTGCAACAAGGGCAGTGGGGGCTAGGGTCATGCAGCCCTCCAGCTGGGAGCAAACTCGATCTTGGTGGCTGCCCGCAGGCCGCCTCTCGGGCCACAGAGGATCTGGCAGGATGAAGAAATGGGGGAGCTCAGACTTACGGGAATCTCAGGACCTGCGTCAAGAGGACTCCTGCCCAGAACCCCTAGATGGAGACCCTAACTCCAGGCCAGCTCCAGCCAAGCCCCACAGCTTCCCTGTGGCCAAGAACCGCAGCCGGCTCTTTGGAAAGGGTGATTCGGAGGACACATCCCTCATGGACTGCTCATATGAGGAAGGTCAGCTGGCATCCTGCCCGGCCATCACAGTCAGCCCTGTTGTCACCGTCCAGAGGCCTGGGGATGGTCCCACCTGTGCCAGGTAAGCTGCATCTGGAGCTCAGCCTCCCGCTCCACCAGGAGCCTAACTGGCCCAGCTGGCTGAGGCCCCAGCCGTGGAGACACCATGTGATACTCGAGTTTATGGGCTGAAGGTCATAGAGCCAGGGAGCTGGGGGTCTCCAGAGGTCGCCTGGTCCAGCGTCTGTACTCATAGGACCTTCGGGACATGTGGCCACACATGTTGGCATATATGCTGATCCTAGCTGCTGGCTGATCTCTGGGTCCAGGCTTAGAATGCTCACCAGCCCTAATCATGAGGACTCTAAGTTGGAAGGCTCAGGCGCAGGATGCTTTTAGACAGAGTACAAAACAGTTCCAGAGAGAGCGCACCAGGCCTCCCACCTCCTCCGAAGCAGGACAGGGACTGCACAGGGCTGGATGACTTCTGTGGCCCTGTGAGCATGCTTTTTCACTTAGCAGAGGCCAGCCAAACCCCTGCCCTCCATCCCCTCCAGGCTCCCCCAGCCTCTGAGCAGGCAGAGAAGTGAGTGGCCTGGGTATTGGAGGAAGTGGAGGCTGCAAAGACTTTCTAGATGATGCCTACACACAGGGTGGGGACACAACAGGGGTACACGCGCCCCACTGTTCCCTGTTACAGCCTGGACTGAGCGGTGGGTTTTGTATCGTGTTTTTTCCCCTTTTGGTTTGCCTCGGGGTTTAGTTGTGCCCCCTGACAGGCTCTGAAGGCCTCAGGGCTGAGACCAGAGTATGAGACGAAGGTGTTTTCTGGCCCTCAGGCAGCCATCCCAGGACTCTGCTGCCGAGAACCTCAAGCTCTATGATCGCAGGAAGATCTTCGAAGCAGTGGCTCAGAATAACTGTGAAGAGCTGGAGAGCCTGCTGCTCTTTCTGAAGAATAGCAAGAAACATCTCACGGACAGCGAATTCAAAGGTGGCCTGGAAGCCGCCGGGTCCCGGGAGCGGCCCCGCCGTGCTGCCTGCTCTGACCCCCATTTTGTCTTGCAGACCCGGACACAGGGAAGACCTGCCTGCTGAAAGCCATGCTCAACCTGCACGACGGGCAGAACGACACCATCCCCCTTCTCCTGGAGATCGCCCGGCAGACGGACAGCCTGAAGGAGCTGGTCAATGCCAGCTACACGGACGGCTACTACAAGGGTGAGGGAGGCCCGGGCCAGCATGGCTTTGCCCACAAGTTTGCCTGGATCCAGGAGGGCACCGTCATGCCCGGGAAAGGCTCTGAGCTCCTTACTCCCTGTCCAGCCACTGAGTTGGGATCTCCTGGTCCTGGGGGTCCCTGCACCCCCCACCCCCCCAATGGCTCGGTGCTCCTTACACTTGGGCCATTTTGATTCCTTCAGATCCCAGTCTGGTGTTCCCTGTTCTGGGGGTCTCTACTCCTGCCTCAGGGCCTCCTTGGGCCTCCTTTGGTGGGGGGTCATGCTGCATGTTCTGCCCACGCCCACCGCCGGCACCTGTCTGGGCAGCCCCCGCAGGACGACGAGCACAAAGCCAACAGCACGCGTCCTCCACAGGCCAGACGGCACTGCACATTGCCATCGAGAGACGGAACATGGCACTGGTGACCCTCCTGGTGGAGAACGGGGCCGACGTCCAGGCCGCGGCCAATGGGGACTTCTTTAAGAAAACCAAAGGGCGGCCTGGCTTCTATTTTGGTGGGGAGACCACGTGGTAGACACTTGGCTTTTTGATGATTGCTAAGGGGAGGTTTGAGGTGGAGACGGGGGGAGTTGGAGGCTGGGTGGTGCAAGGGCCAGTCTCTTCCTGGGGAAGCCCATCGCTTGCCTGTGTTGGCTGCAGGTGAGCTGCCCCTCTCCCTGGCTGCGTGCACCAACCAGCTGGGCACCGTGAAGTTCCTGCTGCAGAACTCCTGGCAGTCGGCCGACATCAGCGCCAGGGACTCGGTGGGCAACACTGTGCTGCATGCGCTGGTGGAGGTGGCTGACAACACAGCCGACAACACCAAGTTTGTGACGAGCATGTACAATGAGATTCTGATCCTGGGGGCCAGACTGCACCCTGCGCTGAAGCTGGAAGAGCTCACCAACAAGAAGGGGCTGACGCCGTTGGCTCTGGCTGCCAGCAGTGGGAAGATCGGGGTAGGGAGGGGGCATCATGCCTGAGCAGGGGGTGCTGTGGGAGGGGCCTGCCTACCTTCCTAAGCTTCTGACATCGCCACCGCGCAGAGCCCTGGTGCTGCCCCACCAGCCTGTAGAGGGAGGGCAGGGGGCATTAGAGTCAGCCAGGGGAATTGTGAGATGCCGAGCAGAATTCATCAGCTCACACGTGGCCGTTTCTGATTTCCAACTCTGAGCATCACCGACAAGACACAGAATGGGGGTGGGGCGTTGGGGTCTGGGGATGGGGGTGGGTTGAGCTGAGGGTGAAATGGAAAGAGAAACTGTTGGTGTTTTTTCATGGAAGATAGGACTTTTGGGTGATATGGGGTCCTAATGGGGTGGGGCAGGCCCAAGCCTGTGGACGATGTCAGGCCATGGAAGGCTGAAGGTGGGGCTGGGCAATTGGGAACTGGAGGGGAAGGGGCTTCTCAGTACCAGAGGATTCTGGGAGCTTGACTCTGTTCATACTGAGTCTCTTAGGATGAGAACATTGGTTTTATAACCTTTATAACCTTGGTTTTATTTCTTGGATTTTATTTCCTTCTGGCTTGAGGTTTTCTAGAGTGGACCACTGCAGTCCTTCACTGCGAGATGGGAGAAATGGGGGGCCAGGTGTGATCAGGTGATGGGTCCGATGTGGCTGCAGTTGGGGTCTGAGGCAGTGGGAAGTTGATCTTGATGGTGGTCAGGAGGCTGCTAGATGGGGGTGGGGCTCTCCTGGGGCTTGGGTGGGGTCTCCAATGGGCTGGGAAGCAGAATTAATCTTGGAGCAGAGCTGGTAGGGAATGCAGCCTGTGCAGGGCCCCAGGCTGGCCTCTAACAGGCTCTTGTATCCCTGCGGCAGGTCCTGGCCTATATTCTCCAGAGGGAGATCCAGGAGCCCGAGTGCAGGCACCTGTCCAGGAAGTTCACCGAGTGGGCCTACGGGCCTGTGCACTCCTCACTGTACGACCTGTCCTGCATCGACACCTGTGAGAAGAACTCAGTGCTGGAGGTGATTGCCTACAGCAGCAGTGAGACACCTGTGAGTGGGCTGAGGCTGGGACCCAGCCAGGAAGGGCTTCGGGTCTCACTGCACCCCAGCCCCTACTCCCACTCCCTAATCTGGCTCTGGCCCCTCCCATCAATGGAAACCTGCTACCCGGGGCCTACACCCTGCGGTCTCATCTCCCCATTCATTCCCACCGAATGTCTTCCTGCATCATACAGTCAATATATGATAATATTCCCATAAAACTTAAATATTTCAAAAATACATAGACAAGAAAAGAATCCTCCTTTTCTACCATATAAAAACATGTAGCTTCATTTTGTTTATATAAATGGGATTATACTATATATAGTACAGAACAACCATGTTTTTCACTTAGTGGCATGTTTTCTTTCTTAAATTTTAAATTTTTTTATTTTGGCTGCGCTGCTCGGCTTGTGAGATCTTCCCCGACCGGGGATCGGACCCGGGCCCCCTTCAGTGGAAGCACAGAGTTCTAACCACTGGACCGCCAGAGAAGTCCCTGTAGATAGTTTTATAACAGCACATAAGAGTCTGCTTCATTAAAAAAAAATTACTGCAAGTATTCCATAGAAGGAATGGGGTGTAAATATCCAAAGAATGACATTTGAGTTATTTCGTTGTGTTTTTTTTTTTCTACTACAATGCTACCGGCCACTTGGCATGGGTTTGAGAATTTTTCTGTGAAGGACACCTGGAACTGGAATTGCTAAGTCAGAAAGTATGGCCTCCAAAAAGATTTCATGAATGTACTTGCCCACCACCCCTGGGTACACATCTACTTATGTCCTTGCCAACCTGGGTATTACCAATCTTTCTTTTTTAACCTAGTTTAAGCCCATGGAGCCCAAAATGCTATCTCACTGATGTCTTAATTCTTGTTTTCTTGCTTACCGTGAGGCTGAGGATTTTTTCATGTGTTTTCAACCATTCATATTTCTTTGGTAGATTTCCTGTTCCTTGTGCTTTGCCATCTCTTCTACTGGACTGTTTGCCTTACTCTTTTAGTGTGTAGATGCTCTTGTTATGAAATGAATTGATCCTTTCTCTATTGCACATGTTTCAGATATTTTATTTTCTCCTAGTCTCCTAGTCTCTTGCAAACTTCATTTGCATCATTTGCTTATACAGAGTTTTCATTTTGAGAGTCGAATTGGTTAGACTTTTTCTTTCATAGCTTTTGTGACTTGTGTCTTGCTTTGGAAAGCCTTTTCCACTTCAAGATTGCACGTACATCTTCCAATACTTATATTTAGTTCCTTTGTAGGTATTTTATGTTTGGCTTTTAAATTTATCAAGAATTGATTTTTGTGTATGTGTGAGGTAGGTGTCTTACTTATTTTGTTTACAAATGAGGGTCCCAATGCCACTTAATGAAAAGTTTATCCTGCCACCACTGCTGTCCCATCTTTCTAAGGTGACAGGTGCTCCAGGCCCTGAGGCTGACTTTGGGGGCTGTAGTCTGTGCTGTTGGTGATGATGGGCTGCCATGATGTCTCACAGGGCAGAGGCTGCACTTACAGGGGCAGAATCCAGAGGAGGGAGAGGCCTGGCTTGCTTTGTTCTGTCCTGTCAGCTCCCACCTGGGCTGCCATGCTGAATCTGGGCCTCTGACTCAGAATCCCTGATGTAAGTGTTCCCAGAGGGCTGGCCCAGGTAGGAAACAACCTCAAGAAGGACTGGGGTGTTTGGGCTAGAGAGAAGGCTCTGGGGCCACGGCTGCCATCTGCACATCTCTGGAGGCTTTCAAGGGCTGGAATGCAGTACTGGGGTCCCGAGTGCAGAGCGGGGACCACTGGTGGGAAGCAGAGAAGACCAACTTTACTCCAGAGAGCAGAATTTCCCGACAAGCTTCTTGGGGCAGCAGAGAGCTTCCCATTCCCAAAGGTATTCAAGAAGACACTGAACATGGTCCTTATTTGGGGAGCTCCAGCTTGGGTCAGCGTTGCACTCAATAGCCCAAAAAGGCTAGGATGACCTGATTTTGGCTCATCCACATCCTAGGAATACTTGAACTTTACAGAGAGCTCGTTGATGTGAGACTTTTGCCCCAAAGCAATACTTGTAATGGTGGTATCCCAGGCACTGGGCCCACTCACGGCAGGAAAGACTTCCCCGTTCCCTTCAGTCTCATGCATAGGTGATTGCCACTCCCACCTGGATAGCCTGTCTGACTCAGGGCCGGAAATGGGAGAATTAAGGAATTCAAAGGCCTCTCCCTCAGCAGCCTCATGCTAAGCTCTGCCTGTGCCAGCCTCTTCCCGATACTGTGGGAACAGCAAGGATGTAGGCTCTTGGGAGAGCGTTATTACAGAAAGTGGGCGTAGAATGTCGGGTGACACTGGTACGGTCTTGAGTGTCAGGGGCTCTTAGGGTCACGTGTCCAATGTCACCCCTTGTTCACTGCACAACAGAGACACTGAGGCCCACGGGGGGGCCACGTGGGGAGCCGGCTGTGACCCTCCGCTGCCGCCCAAGCTGAGGGCGTGGTCCTGCAGAGACGTGGGTGTGATGCGGTCCTGTGAGACGGGTCCGGGACGGGTGAGCCTCACTCCTCTTTGCTCCCCTTAGAATCGCCATGACATGCTCTTAGTGGAGCCGCTCAACCGCCTTCTGCAGGACAAGTGGGACAGATTCGTCAAGCGCATCTTCTACTTCAACTTCTTCATCTACTGTCTGTATATGATCATCTTCACCACGGCCGCCTACTACAGGCCTGTGGAAGGCCGGGTGCGCCTGAGGCTCGGGCCTCTGCGGGGGACGAGGGGAGGGGGCGGGCGTTCCTATAAGACCCCAAGACCACGGGCCCAGGCCAGACCCTGGAGACATGGAAGAGTCACCTGGAGATCTTATGTCCCTGGGCTCCGTCCTCCCTCTCCTGGTCGTCTCACCTCCCTCTCCTGTTCTCAGCCCCTCCTTTAGCCTCCGGGTTCTGAGAGGCCGAGCCTGTGGTCGCTGAGGTCCCTGATCGCAGGGGGGCAGTACTAGGTTAGAAAGGATGCAGGAACTGGGGCTCCAGAAGCACCTCTCCGCTCGTCTGGGTGTCTTCAGGGTCCCAGGTGGCGTCAGCCCTGAGCACATTGCCAGCCCTCTCACCTGCCTGCTTTTGTTCACTCACTTGCACATTATTCATTCCCTGGACATATACTTCGAGGGCTTCCTCTAAGCCAGGCCCTGGGTTATGCATCAGATTAACTTAAGACCAGACTTTTTCCGCTACCAGGAGCCATAGACTCCCTCAAGTTTCTGAACTGAGTCCTTTCCATTCAGTATCCAAGCACTTAACTTGCTGCCTTTATCTCCAGGTTGCCTTGCTTGTAAATTTGGTTGAAAAACTCAACTTCCTAGTTAGGTGAAACCCAATTTCTATACAACTGTTAAGGCCATCTAATGACTTTAAGAGAAACGAAATGTGTGCTAATGAGACAAGCTAGTGAACTAGTGCTTATGAAACATGGATGATAGGCTGGAAGGAAACCCACTCTGGAAAACTGTGGCTGAAACACAAGGACGACACACACACGTGCGTGGGCGCACACGCGCGTGCGTGTGTGTGTGTGACGGTGACGTCTCTCCCTCCACCATCCGTGGGGAACCTTGACAGTTCTGGGAGACCAGGCGTTCGCCATAGGCTGTGGGAACAGCAGGAAGCACATGACATTGGATCTGTAAGGGTGCCTCCACCTAATGCCACCACCGTCCTCCCAGCCAAGCAGAGCTCCAGGTTAGGACATCATCCAGGAGACAGCACAGTACAGTAAGGACACTCCTCTTAGCAGCTGGAAGCTGCCACTTTGGAAATCAGGTCCCACAGAGGGGCCTCCTTGCAGGTGTCCCCATAATTATGCATTGTCTTTATTTGTGTCTCTCTCTCCTGATGGAGGCTGAGCCTTTCCAGAAGGGGCTGGGTCTTAATCGCAGGGCTCTGTACCAGGTAAATGTTTGTGGAATGAATGAATGAGTGAATGGAATCACTAATTTCTCTGCCCTTTGCAGCCTCCCTTTAAGCTGAAACACACCGTTGGGGGCTATTTCCGAGTCACTGGAGAGATTCTTTCTGTAGCAGGGGGAGTCTACTTTTTTTTCCGAGGGGTAAGCATTCCTTCCAACTCCGTGAGTTTCCACTATCACCAAAACAAAAAGTCAAGAGACTCACTCAGTGCTCACCCACTTTTTAATTCATCAGCCACATAATGGCCCTGATAGAGGAGCTTAGAGACGCACAGGTGAAGATGAGATCCCTCAGGCATTCACAGCTGTGGGAGGGTGCAGGTTTGCCCAGTGGGTCCCTGCAGACCCAGGGCAGTCATGCTTGAAGACAGGCAGTCAGGGCTCCCCACTGAATGTAATATTTAATTACAGAGATAGAGTGGAAGCCTATTAAGAGACAGGATCATGACTAGTAGTTGTTTAATTAATTGAAACAGCCCATTATAGCTCTGAATAATGAAAGAAGTCTATATGTAAACTGGAACCATTTTAACTAAAAACTCAAACATGCATATTCCTTGGCCATTCTTCTAATATATGTGGAACCACTGTTGCATGTACAAAGGGACCTGAATGCAGAATTTGAGATTATTGTGATTTTTTCCTTTAATCTTTTTTTTTTTTTTTTTTGCGGTACGCGGGCCTCTCACCGCTGTGGCCTCTCCCGCTGCGGAGCACAGGCTCCGGATGCACAGGCTCAGCGGCCACGGCTCACGGGCCCAGCCGCTCCGCGGCATGTGGGATCCTCCCGGACCGGGGCACGAACCCGCGGCAGGTGGACTCTCAACCACTGCGCCACCAGGGAAGCCGCCCCTTAATCTTTTTGATCTAAGCTACACCTCTTTTTTTTTTTTTTTTCAGTAACTCACCTTTAAGGAGTCTTTCCAAATCACTGGACTCTGTCTTCACAGAAACAACAGTTTCTGTTTATTTTCACCCTCCTAGTTTATATTTTAGTAAAGTACAAAGCTGCAGTAGCAAGTGCAGTGGGCAAAAAGCATTATTGGCAAACAGGATTAACCAGTGGGAGGGCAAGGCGGGTGTGGGTGTCCTGGAGGGGAGCATGCACCGTGGGCATCAGTCAGAATGTTTTCAGGGGGTGGAGAGCACTGGTTTATCCTGGAGAGTTAGTTTGGTGGAGGATGGTTAAAGAATTGTTACTGTAATTCAAACTTCTTTAAGAAAATTAGGAAGAAAAAGTACAAATTAAAAAGAAGGAAAAAGAATCACGCAATTCAAGCACAGCAATTAATAACATTTTGGTGGTTTTCCTTCCCATCTTTGCTTCTAGGTATAGCTGTAATTCCACTCTATTTAAAAAAAATCTTCCTGACCGAGTACATAACATTACCCCATTAGCCTGACCCATCCTGTTTCACTGTCTTCGTTATCTTTGCTTTGATGCACTCCCATGGTCCATCGTGGCTCCATTTAGGAAGCATTCTGGGCGCTCACCATTTAACCTTTCCTGGGATCTTACTCTGTTTACCTGCAGATTCAATATTTCCTGCAGAGACGGCCATCACTGAAGACCTTATTTGTGGACAGCTACAGTGAGATGCTTTTGTAAGTGATACTGACTCTTATGCCTCTGTAGCAGATAGCATCTTTTGGGCATGAGACCTGGGGTTACAGCAATCAGCTCATTCTCACTCATTCTCTCACATCTGCTGGGCCTGGCACATAGTAGGGCTTCATAAACATGTTGAATGAATGATGGAAGGCACCCAATAAACGTTTGTCGGGTGAGGAATACTGAGGGTCCACTCTGTGCCAGGTATGTTCCAGGTGCTAGGGAATTTCTTTTAAATCTGGCACATCTGAAAATATTTCTACTATACCTTCACGTTTGATTGATAGCGAGGTTGGTTATAAAATTCTTCTAAAATTGTGAAGATATTTCTCCATTTTTTCTTTGCTTTCAATATGAAAGGCGACAAGTCCAAAGCCATTCTGATTCTGAATCCTCTTTTAAGACCTCTTTTGGTTTTTCTCTTCGTAAACCTATAGTATCTTCTGTTTATTCCTAGTGTTTGGAAACTTGATGTTTCTTGATGCAGATTTGTTTTTATCCAATATTCTGGGTACTTAGTGGGCTCTTTCAATCTCTAAATTTATGTCCTTTATTTTTTTGTATATTTTCTTGAATTATTTCTTGATCTCTCTTCTGGAACTCCTGTGATTTGTATATTGAACCTCCTGACTTCGTCCTGAACTAGTTCTTACATTTTTTCACTTGTGTTCTCTTTATTTTTGGCTCTTCTTTCTGGGAGGTTCAAATCAATTTTAATTTCCGTTCTTTCTAGTGAGTTTATTATTTTTGATATCATGTTTTTAATTCCTAAGTGCTCTTTTAAAAAAATTCTATTTGTTCCCCCCCCCTTTTTTTTTATAAGTTTATTTATTTATTTATTTTTGGCTGCGTTGGGTCTTTGTTGCTGCACACGAGCTTTCTCTAGTTGTGGCGAGCCGGGGCTTCTCTTTGTTGCAGTGCACGGGCTTCTCATTGTGGTTGCTTCTCTTGTTGCGGAGCACAGGCTCTAGGCATGCAGGCTTCAACAGTTGTGACTCGCAGGCTCAGTAGTTGTGGTGCACAGGCCTAGTTGCTCTGTGGCATGTGGGATCCTCCTGGACCAGGGCTTGAACCTGTGTCCCCTGCACTGGCAGGTGGATTCTTAACCACTGCGCCACCAGGGAAGCCCGGTGCTTATCAATTTTTAGCTGCATTATAGTCTGGTCTAGATAAACAATTTGTTGGAGAATGTCCAAAGTCAATCTGTTGCATCTTTTCAATCTCCTATCCGGAGGGAAGAAGTCTAGCTGCCAGCTTCCTGAGAGCTGAGTGGAGAAGAGGGCTTTACGTAATGTCTTGTATAGAAATCACACAATCTCCTGTTTTGGGTAAAATACCAATGCTTTCTTGGGTGTCTGATGAAACCGGGTCCAAAGACCCTCTGCTTTATCTTCTTCAGAGACAACACCTCCACTCTTACTCACGTCAGGTCTCTTCACCTCCCCTCGAAAGCCTTTTGAGTTTCCTTGATGAAACGAGTTGGTTCTCAGGTTTCCGCACTATGGATTTGAATTTGGCTTTCTTGGGTCTGCTAGGTCAGTTTCCATTTGTTCACTACGTCCCAGCTTCCAGAATTCCTAGGTGGGGACTCCATTTGCCTATGTCAGCTGGCGTCAGTTCTTATTTTGGCCAAGGGTCTGCAGATGCCGAGGAATAGTTTTTCTTTGCAGCAGAACTCCAAATGACGAGCCAGTTTAAGGACACTAGTTTTCAGTACACTCACATCAGCACAGCGGTGACTTTTTGCTGGGTTCTCACACACAAATGGGAGGTTGGGTGGTCAGTGCAGGCTTCTGTGTTAATGCAGCTGTTGGGCGGGCACTTCCGGGAGGAGGCCATGATGAACAAGGAGACCTGGGACGAATAAGTAAAGAAGGGACAACTGAGCAGACCCTGTCATAGGATCGTCGTAGGATAATGATCATAGGATCGTCCAGATGTCCTCCAGCCTCTCCAAGGCTCCGACTAGGGCAGCCCTCACCAGACTAAAGAGTGAGAGGACATCTTCCCTGGCTCCTCACCTGAGTTTGAGGGTGTGACCAGCAGACTCTACCTGTGGTTCTTTCAAGAGAGCACAGCCTAGACCTCCTCAGAGGCCTAGGCCTCCTAGGTTCTCTGTTGTCCGTGAGGTTATTGTTCCCAGGGACTGGGCAGGGAGGCTATTGGAGCTACAGCCCTTTTTCTCAGCCTTTTTAGAAAATTTTTTTCCTAATTGCCCCTCCCATGAAATCTCCTACTGCAAATGTACTATATATGCATTTATGTACTGTATTTGTATCTGTGTTTTGTGTGTAAAAAGGATAAGATTTTGCACATGCAACACCCCCTCCCCCTGCCCCCCGAACCGATTTTTGCCTCTTGGGAGCGATACTCCTCCCACTGAGACTCATGGGCTGAAGGAGGGAGGACAGCCATCCCCAGCTCACCCGTGGCCTGGGGCTGTGCCTCTGAGGAGAGGTCCAGGCATCTGGGGTCTTGTCTGTGAGGGTGCAGGCCCCCCGGTGCCCATGGACAGGGCTTGCTGTCCCTCCCCCGTCAGCTTCGTGCAGTCGCTGTTCATGCTGGGGACCGTCGTGCTATACTTCTGCCACTGCAAGGAGTACGTGGCCTCCATGGTTTTCTCCCTGGCCATGGGCTGGACCAACATGCTCTACTACACCCGCGGCTTCCAGCAGATGGGCATCTATGCTGTCATGATTGAGAAGGTGGGTGCCGGTGCCGGAGCGGTTCTCTGCAGAGCCCGTTTACCTCCTGAGTGTGTGGGACCCGGTCTGGGGAGTTGTTGTCTGGGGAGGTGCTGCTTTAAGACCCAGTTTTGCAGAGAATTCCCCAACAATGAGGCAATCTGGCCTTGACCCAGGTTTGGGGGGCTCCCCTGAAACTTGACCTGCCACATGCCAGGCCCCCCTCTCCCACCAGAAAAAGGCCCATGGGCGGGGGGCGGGGGGAGCTGTGGTGACTCCCTCATGACACCTGAGCTGAAAACCACCAAACCAAACCTACCTGTCTGTCCTCTGATTCCACTTGCGCTCAAGATGAGCCCCCAGGCCGACACAGTCCTGGCCCTTCCCTTGGCCCCTCCCAGGCCTTGATTTGCTTCTGACAAGCCTGCTTTCTCCCGCAGATGATCCTGAGAGACCTGTGTCGCTTCATGTTTGTTTATCTCGTTTTCTTATTTGGGTTTTCCACAGGTAACGGGCTTGGTCAGGGCTGGTGGGGCGCAGGGGGTCCCGCTGACCTCAGCTTCCTGAGGACCCTGCCAGGCTGGGTGGGGAGAGGCCCACCGGGGTGTGTGTCTGCAGGTGACAGAGCAGATGGACAGTGAATACACTGAAATAGTAGGAGAACTTAGAAATTGATTCATAAAAGATTTTAAGTCATTTTAGAGGTATGAAATGCTGCTTACCTATAGTATAGCTGCATTTTGGCTCAATTAAACTTTTAAAAAATTTTGATGTTATTTCAGAAAAGCCACAAGAATAGTACAAATAACTTCTCTATAGTCTTTACTCAGATTCCCCAAATTTTACCACATTTAAAAAATCACTTTCTCTCCCAGCTACACACACACACACACACACGCACGCACACACACGCACGCACACACACACACACGCACGCACACACACACACGCACACACACACGCGCACGCACACACACGCACGCACACACACACGCGCACACACACGCGCGCACGCACACACACGCACGCACACACACGCACACACACACACACGCGCGCACACACACGCACGCACACACACGCACACACACACACTACACCATACTTAAAAGAACAGAGTGAGTTGCAGACATGATCCGTCCTTTACCGCTGAATACTTCAGTGTGTATTTCCTAAAAACAAGAACATTCTCTTCCATAAACACAGCATAATGATCAAAAGCAGGAAATCAATATCAATACAGGACTATTAGCTCATTTCCAGCCTTATTCAAATTTCACCAATTGTCCTAAAAATATCTTTTACAGAAATGAAAATCCCAGATCACACATTACATTCACTTGTCAAGTCTGTTTGGTCTCCTTCAGTTCCTCAATCTTTCCTTCTCTTTTGTGATCTTAGCATTTTTATTGAGTAAAGACCAGGTTTTACAATGTCTGTCAGTTTGTGTCTATCTGATGTTTCCTCACAATTAGATTTCGGTATACATGTTTGGTCAGAATATCAGTGAAGTAATGTGTGTCTTCCTTATATCAGGAGTCCCGTGATGTCTGTCTGTCCCATTTCTGATGATAACTTTGTGGTTCTTTTTTTAGAATTGAAGTATAATTGATTTACAATATTGCATTAGTTTCAGGTGTATAGCAAAGTGATTCAGTTACACACATATATGTATGTTTTTTCAGGTTATTTTCCATTATAGTTTATTACAAAATATTGAATATAGTTCCTTATGCTATACAGTATATCCTCATTGCTTATCTATTTTATGTATAGCAGTTTGTATTTATTAATCCCATACTCCTAATTTATCCCTCCCCTCTTCCCTTTCCCCTTTGATAATGGTAAGTTTTGTTTTCTATGTCTGTGAGTCTGTTTCTGTTTTGCTTATAGATTCATTAATATTATTTTTTAGATTACACATATTAGTGGTACCATATAGTATTTGTCTTTCTCTGTCTGACTTACTTCACTTAGTATGATATTCTCTAGGTATATCCATGTTGCTGAAAATGGCAATATTTCATTCTTTTTTATGGCTGAGTAATATTCCATTGTATATATATATACCACATCTTCTTCATCCATTCATCTGTCAATGGGCACTTAGGTTGCTTCCATGTCTTGGTTATTGTAAATAGTGATGCTATGAACATTGGAGTACATGTATCTTTTTGAGTTAGAACTTTTGTTTTTTCCAGATATATGCGCAGGAGTAGGATTCCTGGATCATATGGTAGCTCTATTTTTAGTTTTTTAAGGAAACTCAATACTGTTTTCCATAGTAGCTGCACCAATTTACATTCCCTCTGGTGATGTTAACTTTGGTTACCTGGTTTTGGTAGGTCTACCAGATTTATCCACTGTCAAGTTATTATCTTTCCCTTTGTAATTGATAAGTAATTTGTGAGGTGATGCTTTGAGACTGTAAATATCCTGTTTCTCATCAAACTTTCACCCAGTGGTTTTAGCATCCACTGATGGTTCCCACCTGAATCACCTGATCCTGTGATGGTTGCCAAATGATAATTTTCTAATTTATTCTTTCTACGTTTGTTAGCTGGCATGCTATTGTCTGGAAGAGCTTTCCCTACAGTAACGTAATGGAAGGGGTTTCCATTCTCCTACATTGATTTATTTATTTACATCAGTAGGGCCTCTTTGATTCTTTTGTGTGTGTGGATTCTCACTTTGTTAAGTGGGTTATAACTCCTTACTATTATCATTTCTTTTCATGCTCAAATTCTCTGAGAAATAGTCATTAGGAGTCCCTTGCAGCTGGCTCCTGTGCCCTTTTGACACACCACATCCTTTTCTTAGCAACTGAGTCCTGCTTTGATCCCCATCTGAGTCCTACTGTTACGTGGTTCACGTGGTATCCTGTCTGGGAGTGATGGGCAGCTTTGACTGGAAGGGATCTCATAGGGATTAGTGTGGGCTCTGGCGCTTGATCTGAGCCACAGGAGGGGATAAGGCCAAGGGGGTTATGCAGTAACCATGGGGCACAACTGCTACAGAAGCTCTCAGGCTCTGGAGTATCTCTCCCAAAGAAGAGTACAGAATGCAGCAAGAAGCCATTCTGATCTGAGCTGCTTAGCCCCCATGGTTCTGGAATGGGCTGGCTCTGGGCTACCCTCTAAGGGGCACAGGCAGACAAAGGTGTGACTGAGAAAGTAGATGCGGACCCAGGGCTGACATGTAAGGCTAGGCAGCTTGTGTACTGCACACATGTGACTGTATCACATTGTGCATATATATTTATTTTAGCATTTTTTTCCCCTAGCAGATGATGATAAAACTTTTCTATTAATAAAACAGTATATTATGACAAACTGATAGTTTTGAAGAAGGGAGTGCTTTTAAAAACAAAAATCACACAAAGGTTTCTCACAGCCAGGCCAGAGTTCCTGCCGCAGACCCATCCTGGGGGTAGTGGGTGTGCATATTGGGGAACCTGGGGTCTTGGCTTCCATCCAGCCACATGTTCCCCATGCCCTACAGCGGTGGTGACACTGATTGAGGATGGGAAGAATGGCTCCGTGTCGGCTGAGTTGACGTCGCACAGGTGGCGAGGTCCTGGCTGCCGGCCGTCCGACAGCTCCTACAACAGCCTGTACTCCACGTGTCTGGAGCTGTTCAAGTTCACCATCGGCATGGGTGACCTGGAGTTCACGGAGAACTATGACTTCAAGGCTGTCTTTGTCATCCTGTTACTGGCCTATGTGATTCTCACGTACATCCTCCTGCTCAACATGCTCATTGCCCTCATGGGCGAGACGGTCAACAAGATCGCACAGGAGAGCAAGAACATCTGGAAGCTGCAGGTGGGTGCTTGGCGGGGTGTGTGCAGCACGAGGGGATCCCCTGCACGCTTTGGGGAGGGTGCAGAGAGCCTAGCCAGGCCACGGGCTCAGGCAGCAGCCTCTCCCTCAGTTGGCTCCCCTTGGCTCCTCCCACAGGGGTCCCTGCCCAGGGTCACCAGCAGGTGTTTGCAGACTCTGTGTCTACTGTGGGCTGGGCAGTCCCTGCGGGGAGGAGATGGAGGGTTCAGCCCCACGGGGGTGCCTGTCGCAGAGGAACTCCATCTAGAGTGGGCACCAGAGACCAGACTCGGGAAGCAGCTAATATGGGATGGGCCCTGAGAGCTGCATCTTTGAGACACCTGGTCTACATCTGCCTTTCCAACTAATGATAAAAGCATCATTGTTATTAAGTAGCACTGGCTCTACACCAGGTACTGTTCTAAGTGTCTTACGTACATGCTCTCTTTAATCCTACAGTAATGCTACCAAGAGGGCACTCTCACTCTCCCCGTTTTTGGGTGAAGGCACGAGGCATAGAGAAGTTAGGTATCTGTGTCCAAGGTAGCCAGGACTCGGCACAGGCAGTCTCACCCCCGAGCCTCTGCTCTTAGCCACTATACCACGTTGCCCCTTTGTGAGCTCCTCAGGGGAGGAACTGGGGCTGGCACACTCCATCTAACTCATGGTTGCCCTGCCCAGACCTGGAAGGCACCAGCAGTGCCTGTGCAGGTCTGAGCTCCATCCATGGAATGTGCACCCGCCTGGCTGTGGGAACCAGCCTGGTGCAGAGGGTTCTGGAGGTCCGGCTCGGAGGCGCAGGGACGGGGAGAGACCCTGCAGACGCTGATCTTGGCAGGTGACACTGGCAGCCAGGGGCGGCTCCTGGATGAACCCTCTGCCCCTCTGCCCTTTGTGTCGTCCTGCAGAGAGCCATCACCATCCTGGACACGGAGAAGAGCTTCCTTAAGTGTATGAGGAAGGCCTTTCGCTCAGGCAAGCTGCTGCAGGTGGGGTACACAGCTGACGGCAAGGACGACTACAGGTGGTGTTTCAGGTAATTCCCAGGCAAGAATCAAAGCTTGGGGAACTTGGGGGCTAAGCTATGGATATTGGGACCCAACAGAATCAGCTGTGGGTACAGAGGCCTAACTCAGGGCTCACCTGTGGGCCTGGGGATTCACCCAGAGCCAGCTGTGGGTACAGGGGCCATTCCAGGGCTTAGCATGGGTATGCAGGACCCACCTGGAACCAACTGTGGGAACATAAGCCTTTCTCAGGGTCTCTTGGGCCCAGTCATGAACATAAAGGACTCTCCCAAGGCAACTGTAGGTTCAGGGGCTGCCCTAGGGGTTGACTGTGAGCATAGGGGCCCCACCATAGATCCCAGATGGTGGGATCCAGACATGAAATACTGGTAAATGAGGTGTCCAGAAGGGGTCACCTAGCGATCAGGGTCGGAACCAGGAATCCAATCTTTAAAGTTCCTGGGTCCCACAGTGTGGTCAGAGAACTCATCTTCAGGGGTGGTGTCCAAAAGGCAGGCCCCTCTGCGCCTCCTCTCGCCAGCTGTGTCTCCCCATCCTGGTCTACGGGCGTGGCCTGCGGGGTGGGGAAGCTGGCCGTGGACCACCAGCTCCCTGCTCCCTCACCTCCTCCCCTTGCAGGGTGGACGAGGTGAACTGGACCACCTGGAACACCAACGTGGGCATCATCAATGAAGACCCGGGCAACTGTGAGGGCATCAAACGCACACTGAGCTTCTCCCTGCGGTCGGGCCGAGGTGAGGGGAAGGTGGGCAGTTGAAGCCTTGGGGTCCCCCACTCCTGGAGCAGCCCCAGGTGTCAGCCACCCACATAGTCATGGGCGCTCCCGTGCTCTCTCGCACACCTGCGCGGCCCGCTGCTCCGTGTGCCCGTGCCCGCTAGCTCTGCACGCCCCCCTGGTTGTCAGTGCCCCAGAGGAAGCCGTCAGCCCACGTCCAGCCTCTCCGTGGGTGCCCTGTCTCCTCCTGCCCAGTCCTCACACCCAGCATCTGCCTTCAGCTCCGTGAGGCTTACGGACACCAACAGGGACTCTCACCCGACCCAACACATCCAGGCAGGCAGAGGAGGGAAGAGTGGGAGGAGACAATGTACACCTTGAACAGAGAAGCCCCGTGGAAAATCACTACCAGAAAAAGTCCTTTCATCATTAATAGTAAACATTTTAACAGTGGGCATGAAATGAAAGGTCCAATGGAAGATATTTACCTAAAAATGAGGCAAGCCTAGTCTTATATTGAAGTCTTATTTTGAGTTATAATTACAACCCTGCACTAAGTCTGTTTTTCTTTTTCTTTTAAGTTGTGGTAAAATATATATAACATGAAATTTGCCTTTTCCATCATTTTTTTCAAAGTGTTCAATTTGGTGGCATTAATTATATCCACAGTGTTGTGTAAGCATCACCCTTATCTATTTCCAAAATGTTTTCATTCTTCCAAACAGAAACTCTGTACCCATTCAGCAGTTATCTCCATTTCGCCCTCCTCCCAGCCCCTCTATTCTACTTTCTGTCTCTATGAATTTCCCTATTCTAGGTACTTCGTATAAGAGGAATCACACAATATTTGTCCTTTTGTGTCTGACTCGATACTGCTCCATTGAATGTATATACCATATTTTATTTATCCATTCATCTGTTCCCTGACATTAGTATTGTTTTCACCTTTTAGTCTAGTGTGAATAATCCTGTGAACACTAGTGTACAAGATTCTTTTTGATTTCCAAATATCCAGTCTTCTGGGTGGTAGTAGAACTGCTGGATCATGTGGTAATTCTAGGTTTAACTTTTTTGAGGAGCTGCCAAATTGTTTTCCAAAGCAGCTGAGTCATTTTACATTCCCACGAGCAACGTACCAGGGTTTCATTTCCTCACCTACACTTGTTATTTCCTGTTTTCGTTTTGATTATAGCCATCCTAATAGATGTGAAGTAGTATCTCATTGATTTACATTTCCATAATGACTAATGATTTTGAACATCTTTTCATGTGCTTATTTGCCATCTATAGATATTCTTTGGAGAAATGCCTATTCAAGCCCTTTGCCCATTAAAAAAAATTTTTTTTATAGGCGTTCTTTGTAACTTTCGGATATTAATTCTTTATCAGATATATGATTTGTCAATATTTTCTCCTATTCTGTGAGTTGCCCTTTGATGTACAAAACGTTTATTCTGATGAAGCCCAATTTATCCATTATTTTCCATTGTTGCCTATTCTTTTGGGGTAATATCCAATAAATCATTGTCAAATCCAATGTCAGGAAGATTGTCCCCTGTGTTGTTTTTGTTAGTTTTTTTTTTTAAGAGTTTTGTAGTTTTAGCTCCCTAACATTTTTAAGTTGCTATAAACCTTGGACTGTTTCACAGAGTTCTGACTGCATTGGTTCTAAAGTTTCTGCCTTTTTAAAAAATGTTTTTGTGGAGGCATGGGTGTTTAGAGCTGCCTACTTTGCCAATTTGCTGATGTTGCTAGTTCTTTTCTTTAATTTTTAAAAACAAATTTATTTATTTTATTCATTTATTTTTGGCTGCGTTGGGTCTCGGTTGCTGTGTACAGGCTTTCTCTGGTTGCGGCGAGCGGGGCCTACTCTTCGTTGCGGCGCACAGGCTTCCCATTGTGGTGGCTTCTCTTGTTGCAGAGCACGGGCTCTAGGCACGCAGGCTCAGTAGTTGTGGCTCACAGGCTCTAGAGCACAGGCTCAGTAGTTGTGACGCACGGGCTTAGTTGCTCCTCGGCATGTGGGATCTTCCCGGGCCAGGGCTCGAAACTGTGTTCCCTGCATTGGCAGGCGGATTCTTAATCACTGTGCCACCAGGGAGCCCAGTGTTGCTAATTCTTAGATGAACAAATGAATCAAGTGCTGATAGTTTTTTTTTTTTTTTTTTTGGCTTGCTCAGGGAAAGGGCATGATTTTTCAGGCAAACTTGCCTGTTAGCATGACACTGCGTGTTTGATATTGCTTCATAGAGAAGCTCGTTTTTTTATATTTCACAAACTTTAAAAAGTATACTTTATTGAGATGTAATTTACATACAATAAAATGCACACATTTTAAATGCACAGTTTGATAAGTTTTGACAAATGTACACACTCAGGCAACCACTACCCCACTCAAGATACAGAACATTTCCATCATCCCAGAAAGACCCTCATGCCCCTTTGTAGTCAATTCCACCCTCCCCATCCCAGGTAACTATCTAATTTCGATCAGTATAGATTAGTTTTATATCAGCTTTTGTTTACCTGAAAATGTTGATTTCATCTTCATGTTTGAAGGATATTTTCATTGGATATAGAATTCTAGGTTAACAGGGGTTTTTTTTTGTTGTTGTTGTTGTTGTTTTTTTTTTTTTAAAGAAGATGTTGGGTGTAGGAGTTTATTAATTAATTAAATAATTTTTGTTGTGTTGGGTCTTCGTTTCTGTGCGAGGGCTTTCTCTAGTTGTGGCGAGCAGGGGCGACTCTTCATCGCGGTGTGCGGGCCTCTCACTGTCGTGGCCTCTCTTGTTGCGGAGCACAGGCTCCAGACGCGCAGGCTCAGTAGTTGTGGCTCACGGGCCTAGTTGCTCCGCGGCATGTGGGATCCTCCCAGACCAGGGCTCGAACCCGTGTCCCCTGCATTAGCAGGCAGATTCTCAACCACTGCGCCACCAGGGAAGCCCTGTTGTCATTGTTTTTAATTTTAACACTTAAACTGTGATTCTCTGCTGTCCTCTGGCCTCCATTGTTTCTGATGAAAATTTACCCATAATTTGCACTGCTGTTCTCCTGTCTGTAGTGTGTCTCCCCACCCTCCCCCCGCCCCCGCCCCCAACCCCAGCCCCGGCTGCTTTCAAAACATTCTCTTCATCTTTGCTTTTCAGCAGTTTGACTAAGATATGCTTAGGTTTGATTTTCTTTGGTTTTATTCTGCTTGGGGTTTGCTGAGCTTCTTGGATCTGTACATCAATATGTTTGGAAACTATATACACTTTGTTTTAGTCTCCCTATCTGCTCCTTTTACATGCATGTTAGACCATTTGATATTGTCCTGTGGGTTTCATTTGTTCATTCCTCCTCAATTTTTTTCTATTTCTCAAATTTGATAATTTCTATTGATCTGTCTCCAAATTCATTGACACTTTCCTCAGTCATCTCTAAACTGCTATTAAGCCCATCCAGTGAATATTACACTTCAAGTGTTAGGCTCTTGGTTATGGAATTTCTATTGGGGTCAGTTTCTACTGACTGTTTTTTTCCTGGCTGTGAGTTACATTTCTTTGTTTCTTGTGTGTCTAGTAACTTTAAATTGTATACTGGGCATCGTAATAATATGTTGTAGAGACAGTTGATTGAATTTTTATCCTAGTTGGCAGTTCAGTTACTGATGAATCACCTTGAACTTGTGTAGGCTTAGTTTTAAGCTTTATTGCGGGAGGCCTGTGGAAATTCCAAGGTATTTGCCAATCCCATCAAACTTGTAGGACTCAACCTCCAAACTGTTTCCACTGTGGATCTTGTCGGGGCTTGGTTAGAGGCTGTTTAGGGTGGGTCTCGAGTAGATCTTACTTTAGTGTGTGTACAGTAAGTAGGGTATTTCTGGTATTTTAGCTTGATCCTCAGAGTAGAAAAAGGGTGGTGAGGAAGTCTCTCCACTGGCGGGGCTGGATCTCCAATATCCCTCAGTACGGCTCAACTTCTGGTGTCTCTGTCCCACTTTCAACCCCATAGCATCCGCTGTCTGAGAAGCCTGTGCAAGTACAGCCCAACTGTGAGCCAAGGACTTGGGGGGACCCCACCCCAAAGACTTCTGGACCTCTACCCCTACAGCTCCCTTCTTCCTCGTCTCCTGCACCCTGTCCCACAGATTCTAGCTGCTTCGGCTGCTCAGAGGCACGGCCACTTTGGCTACTCCCTTCTTCCTTAGCTCAGAGGCACTGCTACACTCTGCTTAGACTCCAGCTTGCTGCACTGTAGTCTGAGAACTTGTCCCTAAGCAATACGTTAGGGCGATCACAGGGCTCACCCTGTGAATCTCACTTCTCTCAGCAATTGCAGCTTCTCAGTCTGTTGTCTTATGCCTGAAGACATTTGCTGCATGTATTTTGTCCAGTTTTATGATTGCTTATAGCAGGATGGCTAGCCCAGTACTAGATACTCCATCAGAGCTGGAAGTGGAAATCTATTTTATTAAGAGGCTTACTTTTGGAAGACTACTCAAGGGCTTCATCAGTGTTCCCAAGGGCCTTCTGCAGTCCTATACTTTCCCCACAAGTTTCATTAGAAGCACTCCCCGTGTCATGTCATAACACTTATTATCTCTTTTTCGGTTGTTAACTGGTCCAGCTTCACCACAGAGCCGTTCAAAGATGGCTTTGCAAGTGATTTGAGTAGTTTTCCAACGTTGCCCTCATTGATTTCATGAAACCACACACCTTTTTACAAGATTTGCTGTTTCACTTTGCAGTTGATTTGCACTGTGTTTGCATGACATTGTTGGCTGTTTGAGGCATCGCACATTCACTGTGCTATTAATAAAGACATTGATCCAGTGACAGGGATACACACACACTCATGTTACTTGGGGAGGGGCTAGGAGATGGTTAGAGGATCCCTGGTTTCACACCTATGCTTAAGTAGGGAGTATTTCCTGAGGATTTTGCTTTCCTATACAACCTCGTAACAGTGGAAACTCCCATAATGAATAATCAGATTATTCAGGTAACAGGGAACTCTCCCCACCCACATAGCACTAGTGATTGGGAAGGCATGAGGGAGCGCAAGAGAGAAAGGGCAGGGAGGAAAGTGGTCAGTAGCTGAGCTAGGAAGAGCACGTGAGGGGGTCTTCGTATCAGGACTGTGGGAAGCAGGCACTGGGAGCCCCATGCCTGCTTTGAGGGCCCAGGGACTGGAGCTGGGCCAAGCGGTCTCTGAGGAGGGGTATCCCCACCATCCATCCAGCCAGAAGATGGTATCTTCAGTGAGCACCTGGCCTGTCTCCCCGTGGAGGCTTCCTGCTTCTATGCCTTCCCTGAAACATCCTCCTGGTGCTTGTATCAGGCTGTGGTGAACGGGGGCAGGCCAGTGTCAGCCTACGGGCCCAGGGGAAACCAGAGGCCTGGAGAATTCAGCTGGGAGGTCACAATGGGCCCAGCCTCCCACATTCCTGATGCCTTTGGGATGTGACCAGTGCAGGACACCAACAGAGGAGCCTGAATTGTGGCCTGAGGGCGAAAGGTGTGAATTTAGGCTGGTTTTCTAGAAAGATCAGACCCAAGATGGCCAGCCAGAGGCAAGCAGAAGGAGAGCACGTACAGCTGTTCCTCTTGGCTGTCACTTCTCTGAGGTTGCTGGGGGGAGGGAGGGGCTGGAGATCGCTCTGGGGGGTGACAGTGGGTCCTCCTCAGGGGCTTCCTTGGATTTCAGGCCACACATGAGAGCCCACTTCAAGGCCCAGTGTCACCATGGTTCCCTTGGCATTGTTCCCAATCTGCTATTCCCTGGTGGGGCCTGAACCCCAAATCCTCATTCTTTGGCTGGGGTTCATCACCCTGCAGCTGACCTGGTGTGGAGCTGCTCCCAGGGCAGCCCCAGCATTGCTCTCCCTCCCACATGGGCAGGGAGGAAACTGAGGCTGAAAGCAGCACCGGAAAATCCTGAGGCCACAAGCAAGTCAGGGTGGGGTCGAGGAGGAGAATTTAGGAGCTGCCAGAGCAGATGAGCCTCCTCGATCAGGTGAGGAAAGAGGAAATGGCACTGATCCCTGTGTTCCGGAAGCACTGATGTGCTTGTGCCCCCTTTTATCTGGAGGGTGGTAAGGCCAGCAAACGACTGTTTGGTATCGTTTTGCTGCTTCCAAAGCAGTAATAGTGTTTCATCTTTCAGCTGCAGGGAGGAACTGGAAGAACTTTGCCCTGGTTCCCCTCTTAAGAGATGCAAGTACTCGAGAAAGACACCCTGCCCAGCCTGAGGAAGTTCATCTGAAGCACTTTGCAGGGTCCCTCAAGCCAGAAGATGCCGATATCATCAAGGATTCTGCTGCTTTAGGGGAGAAGTGAGGGACCACACAGGGTGCTCTCAACCCTGTGGGCCTTAGGAAAGCCCACTGTCTCCGGTAAGAGGGTGTGTAGGGGCCACCAGTGATGCCTCAGCAGCCTGGCCCTACCAGCACCCTCCTCGCAGGCCCTTTCCTAGACCGCACGGAACAAGCTGCACGAGGCATTGCTGGATGCCTGGGTAGAGCTAGTCACGCCACCCTCACTGTTCCCAGCTGACTCTCCTAACACAAAAGGATATCGCTTTCCAGTTTTTACTGACTTTATCAAACATGGCGAATGAGAAATCGCCACGTGCATGTACGCGATGCCCAGGGAAACACCTTTTAGAACAAAACACTTCTTTGAGATAGAATGCCGAAGCCCTTGTCTATTTTGTCCTTAATATCTCCCCTGTCCAGAGTGGTCTGGGGGTGACGATGTTTGCTCCTCCGAGAAGGTGGGGGAACCTGGCCCCATTCCCAGCTCTGTCAGAATCAGGTGTTTCCGGAGTGACTCCCTCCTTCTGTGTGATCCATCCCAGTTCCAAAAATATTAGCTCTATCGCTGTTCAAATGAAAGTACAGAACCATGTCCCAAAGCCACGTGGCAAGAATTTTTTTAATGATCTTCCCTCTGTAGTGGCCATAATCCTGCTCGCCTACAGGGATACCTACTTCCACCTCTACCCATCCTGCCGTCCATCAGATAAGTACAGAAATAAATACATCTGTCATATCAAGTGTGAACTCCATGTCAGTCATTGAGCCTGCGTAGCTCATTGGCTCCGTGTGTTCTGTGTGTGCACATGCGTGTGTGTGTGCGTGTGTGTACTACCTTGTATGGCTAGGAGCCTCTGGTCATGCTTTAGTTGTTACCCGTGTGTGAGGGCACTCCTGCATGCATACACCTACAATAGTTAGCAAACTGTGGGCCAGGGACCAAGTCTGGCCCGCCACCTGTTTTGGTTAACAAACTTTTATTAGAACACAAGGCAACCTTTCATTTCTGTACCGTCTCTGGCAGCTTTCATGCTACAACACAGAGCTGAGCAGTTGCAAGAGACTGAATAGCTTGCAAAGCCTAAAATATTTCCTTTCTGGCCCTTTATGGAAAAGTTTGAGGATCCCTGCTTTACGGACTAGAATGTAAGAAAGAATGATTTAGAAAAGCCCTCTGTCCCAAACACTGGCGGGTTTTGTTATGTCTGTGGCGTGTGGAATGAGCTGCCTAGTCGTGAAATTGTTGGATGTTGATTCCCAAGATGAAGGATGACATTAGCTGCGGCCGGGCTTCAGCCCTTTTGTGAGAAGTCTATCCGGAGGGAACACTGGGACCCCCTCCTCCAAGTTCTCCAGCAGCACGTCTACCTCCACACACAAGCCCAGCAGAGGATCCTGAGTCTGGTTGATGAAGCGGCCAGGCGTGTAGTGAGCCATGGCCAGACCATGGCAAATGAGCATAGCAGAAGAACACCGACGGCTAGAACGAAGGGAGTGTTTATGTGATGTGCTCCATGTTCATTATCCTGTAAGCCTCCTAATCGCCCATGAAGAGCTATTATTAGCTCCATTTTATAGATGAGAAAACTGAGACTGGAACAGTTAGTAAGTTTACACAGCGAGGAAACAGCAATGCCTGGGTCCGACCCCAGGCAAATGTGACTCCAAAGCCAGAACTTGACTGTGGTGCCAGGTTGCATGGCAGAGAACGGGCTGGGGCATGACAGCCTAGCCCAGGGTTGGAAGGGAGATGTGCGGGCTTCTGCTTCCTGTTTGGGTTTGGGACTCCTTACTTTACCCGTAGGCCTTCCTCAGAAAATGTGCAGACATTAGATATTTTCAAATGACTGCAAATTGGATCAAACCTCCAAACTCAGCGCTGGAAGGAATCCTGTGGGTGTTCTTTTGTAAAATGAATGATTACAACCTTTGTGTAAACCCGGGTTGTTTAAAGGAGGACACACCTGCAACAGCTTGGTCTTTTTTATCTGTCGCTGTCTCTTGATCTCTCTCAGTTCCCATGTCCTCCACTCTCCATCACTCGGAGGCAGCATGAGTCACCATCCAGAATCCCTGATGGGCGGGCTGCTCAGCTCTGCTAAACCAGGGACAGCTGTGGCCACTGGGATGCAGACGGACCCACTGCTGACCATTGGGTGGGTCTGCTCAGGCCTGAGGCTGCTGATGGAGCTCTGCCTGGCTCCTGGTCCCCCCTCCTTGCTCACTGCACCAAGTGGGGCATTTTCTAGAGCAGGTCAAGAGATCGGCCCCTCCCTGGCTGCACCCCCTCCCCCGAGACCCCTCCTCTCCCTTCTCCCTTCTCCTTCCTGGAGGAGGGGGTACCTGTGGGCCTGCATCTCGGGCCTGATGTCTGCAGGGCTTGGGAGGTGTGTGTGTTGGGGGGGGTCTTCTCAACACTTGCCTGGTGTGTCCCCCCTAAGGGGTCAGGGCTGACTCAGTGGCCTGGGGCCACTCAGTTGGCTGCAGCCGGACTTGAGTTTAGATGTTGCCCAAGATCGTCACCACAGCTTGAACGTGCCTGTGTCTCTTGCCTCTGAGTGCCTGCTCCGTGGCTCTCCCCGTGTAGACTGTCCTCCCTCCTCCCAAGTCCAACCCAAATGCCCTTCTCTGAACCCCTCCCCCACCTCCCATTAGAAGCACTTCCTCCTCCTGGGCGGCTTGAGTCCTCTCTGTCCTTGTAACCTGTCCCGTGGGGTTACAGTTCCTGCCCGAGCCTGGCTGCCGCGTGGCTCACAGCTCCTTGAGGGTAGAGACCACTTTCCCCAGTTCGGAACCTCACGCTGGCCCCTGGCTTCCCTGCCTGGCCTCCCACTGTAGGCTCTCATGATGTGTTGGATTCAATAGGACTGAATGCAGACCAGCCCCTGCTCCACACACAGCAGAGGGGGCTCCCTTTTCTCCTTGCTGGGCACACTGTGTACCTTTGGGTGGGAAACAGAGGCCTTCTTAGCCAGCCTGGCTATTGAGAAAATGTGCTAACACAACGCAAAATACAGATGCCAAGATTGGGCAAGAGCCTCACCCTTAGGGCTCAGAGGCAGTCAGCCCAAAGCAAGCAGGGAGGGGTGAGGGGCTGAGTCAGGAGGGGCAATTAATGGAGCAATAGAGGGCGGACTGTGTTTGGTCCAACACCTGGCTTTAATGGAGTTTCAGGCAGTGATGGGATTGCGATGTGCGCTTAGGAACTTTGAGGCTCCTTTGACTTAAACTGCAAAAGCAGCCCCCTACTTCACCCACATCTGAAGCCTGTTGGCCCCAGAGCCTGGTTTTCTGCCCCTTACTGGCCACAGGTGGGAAGCCTTGAATGGGGACTTCTGTCTCTGAGCGGACTTGATCCCAGACTTTGAAGGACGGAAAACAAGTCTTGGGGATGGCCATTGTGAGGTCAACCAGGCCAGCCCTGGGCTGTGGCGTTGCCTCCCAGGGGTCGGGGCTGAGCACTCGACCGTTCATTTGTCCCGCCTACCAGCAGGATCTCTGACTTCTCACAGCATCCTTGGGAAGCAGTTATTATGAGGCCCATGATGGGAAGCATCAAATACAGGAAAGGGAAGCGTTGGGACCAAAACTTCAGGCTCAGCACCTGCTGCCTCCCCTGCCTTCTCCTGGGCCGGGGTGAGGCTGCCCTGGGGGTGTGGGGCTGACTCAGGCAGGGCAGGTGGGCGGTGGGCGGGCGTGGCAGCTGTGGCTGGTGGGCGTGGCCTGCCTGACATCAAGGGCAGGTGACCCAGCAAGTTCTGCCTCTGACGCCTCATTCCAGCCATCCCTCTGTCTCTGATGAGAGCCTCTCACCACCTCAGCTACAATCCTACTGGGGGGCCTTGGGCCCCTACACATGCGGTGATCTGAGAACAACCACTGCCACCTGGACCTCACCAGGTGAGTCTTGCCGAAGAGGTAGCCAGTGCCCTCCAAGGCCACAGGGTGCCCAGAGCGAGGACCTCAGGTGTCCCTCTGCCAATTGGCCTCAGGGGAGGGCTGGGGGGGAGCTTGGGTCTCTAGCAGGGAAAACAAAGCTGAACGTGAGCTCTTGGCCACAGGGAGTGTGTGAGAGCACAGGATATGATGGATGTGGGAAGCTTTCCCCTCCCCGAGGTTTGGGGATATTGGGGTGCGAGGACAGTCGTAGCTGCCCAGGGCAGAGGTGAGGCTCCTGTCACCCCCACAGGCCCCAGGGACGTGACTCTCCAGGGCAGCAGTGTGATGGGAGCTCAGGATGGGATGAGATGGCCCCAGAGCTGGAGACGGACAGGGCCCAGGCGGCTCATAGGAGCTGAGTCAGCAAGCCCTGGACGGAGCGTGGGCCCTGTGGCCCCCCGGCCTGGTCAGTCTCCCAGGAAAGGCCACTCCAGTCAGTACCAGGTCTTGGGAGGCACTTCCCAGGTGAGGACGCCCAATCCCAGATAGAGTGAGGGCCAGGCCTGCAAGAGAGTCCAGCAGGTGGGAACGCAGGTTTATGGGGTGACTCAGGGAGCTAATTAGAGCTGCTGCAGTCCCCGACCAGAGTTCTCTGACCCCCTCCTGCTCCAGCAGCCCAGGACTGTCCCGTACTCACCAGGCAGGGCAGAGAAAATGGAGCAGCCAGTGGTCATGGATGAGAGATGTAGGGGACCATTCAGCCCATTTTTCAGAAGGGAAAACAGAGGCCCAGGGAGCGGTAAGGGACAGGCCCTCCATCCCTCTCTTCCAGTGTTGGCCCAGCCCAGCCTCTAGCCCCACGGGTCATTTTGGGCTGAGGCAGGTGGTAAAGGCAGCCCACCCTTATCAGGCTGTGACTGTGGATACGGCCTGGGGCCTGTGTGCTGAGGATCCTCTCCCAATAGGATGCTTAAGGCCTCCTCAGAGCTCCCTAACTCTAGGTGCCTAACGCCGGGGCACCCCCGGGATGACTCTCCTCTCCCAAGATTGCTCACGTTTAGTGGGGTGGGGCACGCGGGCAGAGGGAGGAGGCTCTCCCATTTCCAAGTCTCACTGCAGTCTGCAGACAGCCAGGTCCAGACACTGCCTCCGGGGGGCTCTCCTATTTGGGTCAGGATCACCAATGGCCCAAGCTCCACCCAGAAGAAGAGGTGGGCTCTTCTTATGGAAATCACCGCCCCGCACCCCTGCCCCGGCTCCCTGTGACTCTGAGGGAGTTCTCTGAGGGTGGCTTAAGCTGAGAATGGCCCCCGCTCACTGCAGAGTCACCTCCTGTCCCCACAGCCCTTTCCCCTGCCCACCTCTTCCTCTATGGCCAGCCCACCTCCCCGCTGGCCCCCACGGCAGCCTCGTCCTGGCCTCTGGTCTCCTCCATCCCCCTTGTGCCGTCTCCGGTAGGACCTGGGTCCCTCTCACGCCCCCGCTGTCCCCAGGTTCAGCCACAGCTCCTACTACAGGCCCAACCTCTTCCCAAGCCTCTTACCACCCACGGGTCCAGCCACACCAGCTCCTTGCCACTCGCCAAACTTTCTTGAGCCCTGGTCTTTGCTCAGGCTGTCGCCTCTGCCTGGACAGCCCTGCCTCCAACAGAAAGCTCGAAGTTCCCCTCAGTCTCCTTGGAAGACATATCAGTTCCTCTCCCCAGTACCTCCCTCCAAGCCCCGCGTGGGGTCCAGCCCTTACCGAGCATCAGTAAAGCAGGTCTGGACAGAGGGGGCTGGGGCTCAGCTGCTCCCTCCAGGTGGACAGATAGCCACATAGCTTGTTACACTCAGCTTTGCGGGGGAGAAAGATGATCAGCGTGTTAGTGGCAGAGAGCACCAGGGGGTGAGAAATTAAAAAGCCGGAGCGGCCTGAGGCTGTGTTACTAGGAGCATAGTGTCTAGAGGAAAGGAGGTGACAGTCCTGCTCTATCGAGGAGAATTCTAAGCACAAAACCTGAGAGGGATGTTGAAAAAGCAGAGCTGATTCTCAGGAATCCACCTGGAGATTGGTGGGGCTGGAGAGGATGTCTGGAGAGAGGTCAAGGGCATGGTGACCTCTACCTGGAAGGTCTGCTGGGCTCTCCTAGGACCCAGAGGAGCAGGGGTGCTGAAGCGGGGAGCAGGGGAAGCTGCGGGGACAGTCTCCCTGTCCCTGAGAAGGGGTGGTGGCCTGGGAAGGCAGAGTGAGCTCCCCGTCCCGGGGGGTATGAGCAGGGGCCATATGGTGCTCCAGGGGGGTCTGAAGCTCCTTTCTGTCCCTTCAGCCTGAGCATCTGTGCTGTGGTTGTGTTCCAGCCATGGATGCCCATCCGAAAGAGATGGTGCCTCTCATGGGCAGAATAGCCACTATGCCCAGTGGGAACGCTGCCATCCTGCAGGAGAAGAGGCTGGCAGAGATCACCCCCACCAAGAGGTAGGACCAGCAGGTTCAGGACTGGGTGCTCTGCTGTGAGGGGCACAGGAGGAGCCTGGCACCCACCTTCAGGGACTCCTCGCCTGGGGTGGACCTGAGAATCTCAGTCTCATCTGGGGTGGCCTGGTGCCCAGCCAGGTATAATGGGGGGTGTAGGGGGGACAGCACTGCATTCTCTGGGGTTGAGCTCGGGAGGTTAGTATGACTGGAATAATCAAGGGAGGCCTCCCTGGGGGCCCAGGGGCACCAAGGCAGAAACATTCAGAAAGGCTCCTGGGGGAGGTGGGGAGTTGCTGGAGCCCGAGATAAGGAGCAGAAAGATGGGTGGAAATTCCAGGTAGCAGGGACCCCCTACAGCATACATTTTTCAAGTCCACTGGGGGCTTTCATATCCACTGGGTGCGTAGCCAGGTAATTCAGGCTCTCCAACCCCGCCTGTGTAAGAGGGACACCAGCCACGGCACCAGCCCACAGAGTAACAGTTAATTGCAATTGTGCCGACAACGTGCTCGGCACGGCGCATGTTGGCGCTGATAATGTTTTGTTACCTTGAACTTTGTCTCCATTGTTGTCGTTGTCACTGTCATGCCCCAGGGCCCCTGGAAACTGCACAGGGCTGGGACAGTTATGACCACTTCCCAGTTGAGGACACGGAGGTGGCGGGAGCAGAGAAAGTCCTTCTCCGGGGTCACAGCTGGCCCCTGAGCTGTCTCCACCGCAGTCCCCGCCTGAGCCGGTTCGGTGTCCCTCAAGCCTGAATGCCCCTACTCCAACCCCGCGGCACTTCCCTTGGACCCGGGTGGGCCCCCGGGGTCTAGGTTGGCCCATTTGCCCTGCCTCTTCGGCCCCTGTCCCAGGCCCCTTCTTGGGCCGAGGTGAGCCGGGTGCTTTCCCTTCTCTTGATTTGAGTAGAAATTGCTGAGGCCTTCTGTGCATGAGGCGGGGGCTGGGCCCAGGCTGGGCAAGAACACCTGCCCCTGTTCACAGTCTGGATGGTGAGGGGCCCCCAGGGAGAAAGTGGGGCGTGGTCTGGAGAGAGGGTGAACTAGGCGGGGTCGGGCCTGAGGAGGGGCAGGTCGTTCTGATCCTGTGGGCATGTCGTTGAGGAGCTGCTGTTACAGTGGATGGTGGCAGGTGGACAGGAAGGGAGAAGGCAGAGTCTTGGGGCAGGAACCAGTGAGGAATCCCATGGGACTAAAGTGCCGGGTGGGTGAGGGTGTCTTTGGGGGGATAAGTCCCACCGGGGCTGGGTCTTGGCAGTCAGTTAAGGACATTGGACAATTGGGGGTAGTGGGGAGCCATGGAGGGATTTTGTATGAGAGGGAGGGCATGGCAAGATTGCATTTTAGAAAGGATACTCTGGGTGATCTGTGTGGGTGATGGATTAGAGGGGAGTCTGTTGTGACTATTGCCCAGGTGATAGGTGGTGAGCCTGGCGGTGAGAAGCAGGCACAGATCAGAGAAGTAGTAGGATAGTGGAGTCTGCCGGATCAACTCTGGGAGGGGAGGGAGGAGGACTGAGAGACATCCCCTCCTCCGGTGGGGGGACCTGGAGGGGTGATGGGGCCACCTCTGACATGAGTACTTCAGAGGAGCAGGAACAAGGGCAGGAGGAAGGAGCCAAGTTCAGGTGTGAAATGTTGGCTGAGAGGTTCCAGAGGCTCATTCAGGTGGAGGCTCCATCCTGGAGCGCAGGAGAGAAAACTGGGTGGATGTGGAGACCAGACAGGTGTCGGGGGCCCATGTGGGAAGCCCGGGTCTGGGAGGGCTTGTCTGGGCAGCAGCAGAGATATCTTGGATCTAAGCCACCAGCACTGCCCTCCTGCCTCCTTTCCCCCTTCCCTCCCCTCTCACTTTCCCAGGGGAGGTTTGGACCTCAGAGAAGGACTGAGGACAGAGTTTCAGGAAAATCCCAGATTCTTCCTGCAGTCGGGCTGCCCTTCTGAGCCCATCCTGGCTCATGAACTTAGTTCCAGGGTCAGCTCTGCCAACGGCCCCCGCCCAGCTAAGGGCCTGGTGTGAGGTGTGACCTTTGTCTCATGAATTGGTGGTCCCTTCTCCTTCCCAAGGCTCTTTGAGAGACCTCATGTGCCTACTTCTCCCCAGACCCCAAAGGTTTGGGCAACTCCCTCAGAACGGAGTATAGGACTCAGGTTTAGAAAGAAAAAGAAAAGAAAATATTATATGTCAGAAGGCAGTTCTGACCACTGAGGAAATATGTACTAATGGGGGAATTGAAGGCACCAAGAAATCTAGATTGGGGAGAAATTTCTGGACCTGGAGCTTTTTCTGAAGCATCATGCCCCTCCCTGTGAGTGGCTGCTATGGTTACCTCCCCCTGGGCGTCACCTTGCCCAGGGACACAGACACAGGCCATGAAGGCTGCAGAGGCACTGGCCTTGAAGCTCAGAGCACTCGGGCTTTTCTTTGGACAAAGTAGGAGAGATAAGCTCCTCCCCAGGACTGAGTCCGCCTGGGGATTGTTCTCTGCCTTCAAAGGAACAGAAATGCAGGAGGAATTGTACAGAGCTGTCTGTCTGCGCATCTGAGTTAACAACACCTAGGTGGTGGTGCCTTTCTGGCTGGGTCAAAGTAGGAATAAACAAACAGCACCTGCTGCAAGTTAGGAGCCGGGATGTCACCTGGCCAAGACCTTGCTGTCTGCTCATGCTGGTGGATGAGATGTGGCACATGCAGTGGCAAGTAGGGCAGGCAGGGGACAGGCCCTCGTGGTCTAGCAGCTCCCTGTCCCAGGAGTTAGGTCCTTACATACAGCTGGGTCCTTTCCAGCTCAGCTCTCACCATCCACCTTCCCAGCCACTGAAGTCCTCCTTCCTCAGTCACAGCCCTCAACTTCCTGTTGAGGGATGCAACCTCACAACTTTTACAGTTTAAGGGTGTGTTGGTCTGTCTGATTATTGGTCTCTCCATCTATCACCTATCTACCCACCCAAGTATTCATTCCTCAGACAGTCATCCATCCATCCATTCATCCTTCCAACCATCCATCATCTACCCATCTATTCATCCGTCCACTCATGTGTCCAACCAGCCATTCTTTTTTCCACTCATTTGTCTTTCACCTATCCATCCTTACACTCAGCCATTGTTAGGTCTTCTGAGCGTCACGACAAATGTTGGGTTCTAGAGAATTAGGACGATGCAATTGTAGTTTCTGCTGTTGAAGAACTTACAGCCAAGGGACAGTGTGTTATTGCCTAGAGCAGCAATCCCCAACATTTTTGGCAGCAGGGGCTGTTTTTGTGGAAGACGGTTTTTCCAAGGACCTGGGGGAGGATGGTTTCGGGATGATTCAAGTGCATTACATTTATTGTGCACTTTATTTCTATTATTATTTCATCAGCTCCACCTCAGATCATCAGGCATTAGAGCCCAGGGGTTTGGGACCCCTGGTCTAGAGCAAGAAAAGCAATGGCCTTACTGTGCTATAATCTGGTCTGATCCTTGGGGCCAGTTCTTACCAACCCACTGAAACAAGAGCTTTGTGAGGGGAGGAATTTTGTCTACTTGTTTACCACTGTATCCGCAGCTTCTAGAATAGTACTTGGCACATTGTACATGCTCAGTAAATATTTGTTGAGTAAATGCACTACTGAACCCAGATAAGTAGGGTGGGATGGAGGTCAGGGCAGGAGCTGGACCTATTGTCCTGGGGAAACACCTGCAGGTGTGGGAGTTGGGCTCTGCCTGGAGATAGTCAGCAAATCTCAACCAGGATGTTTTGCTAGTAGATGTGTTTGTTAGTCGCTGGGTCAGAGCTGCCATAGTGGTGTGGTGATGACTTTGGGGTGGCAGTTCTGGGGTACTGCCGGGGTGCAGGGAAAGGTGATCTCACAGGATGACCTCTGATGCCCATTTCAGCTGGACGGTCCCTAAGTAGACAGTCCTAGAGCAGCACTGGCTCCAGAGTCCAGGTCTTTTTTATTTGTTTTGTTTTTTGTTTTTTGCGGTACGCGGGCCTCTCACTGTTGTGACCTCTCCCATTGCGGAGCACAGGCTCCGGACGCGCAGGCTCAGCGGCCATGGCTCACAGGCCCAGCCGCTCCGCGGCATGTGGGATCTTCCCGGACCGGGGCACGAACCCGTGTCCCCTGCATCGGCAGGCGGACTCTCAACCACTGCGCCACCAGGGAAGCCCCAGAGTCCAGGTCTTAAGGATCATGTAGCCCAACCATTTTCATATCCGGTGAGGACACTTGGTCCAGAGAAGGCCAGTGACCTCCTGGGGTCACACAAGAGGAGAGGCAGAGGCAGAGCCAGACCAGAACCCAGGCCTCGGGTTACCAGCTAGGGGTTTGTTCCTCCCTTTGTCTTCTCTTTTGGAAGAATGATTTGATTTTAGGTCAAATCAGAAGGTTCCTCTTGGTAGGCAGGAGACAGGCAGGTGGGGGGGGGGGGCCAATGTATCAGGGAGCCCTGCCCTCACGCCATTTATGCCGCATTTCTGGACTAGCTCTGAGCCTTCCAGGCTTCCCTGGGAGTGAGCACTCCGTGAGATGGGCACCCTCGACAGTGGGGTTGCAGGACACACAGGTGGACAGGCCCTGTCCCAGCTCTAATGGCCTTGCTTGGGTGTCCCCCCAGTGCACACTTTTTCCTGGAGATAGAAGGGTTCGAGCCCAGCACCACTGTCACCAAGACCTCTCCCCTCATCTTCTCCAAGCCCATGGACTCCAACATCCGGCAATGGTGAGTACTGCGACCCCAGCATCCGGCAGTGGTGAGTACTGCGGCCCGCCAGCCCGCCACCCCTGCCCTGGCCCAGCCCTCAGCTCTCGCGGGCGGGCAGTGACTCGCCCTGGGCCACACAGCCAGGCCTGCTTGGGGCATACTACCATTGTCCATTTAAAAACTTGTCCCTCTCTCTGTCCTCCCCATTCCCCCAGCAGCCTCCCCGACAGCTGTGATGACATGGACTCCCCACATTCTCCTCAGGATGACGTGACAGAGACCCCATTTAATCCCAACAGTCCCAGGTGAGCCTGGCCCTTCCCCTCCTCCCACCGTGCCCACCAGGCAGGCGCCAGAGGGACAGGAACCAGGACCCTGCAGGAAAGAGAAAGAGGCCAATCCTGGGGTGCAAATGTCTGGGCCCATAGCTATGGCATGTAGGTCATTTTTGGGGGGAAGGGAGTATTACATTTTATGAAAGTAATACCCGTTCATTATAAAACATCCGGACAACAGTATGCAGCAGAATGAGAACTTAACGCAATGCCATATACGTAAATTAAAAATATATGCATGTAGGGGACTTCCCTGGCGGTCCAGTGGTTAAGACTTCGCCTCCCAATGCAGGGGTGCCAGTTCCATCCCTGGTAGGGAGCTAAGATCCCACAGCCTCGCAGCCAAAAACCCAAAACATAAAGCAGAAGGAATGTTGTAACAAATTCAACCAAGACTTAAAGAAAAACATACATGCATGTAGCCATCAAACATCAATGTGCCTTTTGCAAGAACACACACAAACAAAAGGAAACACATCACGCATTCCCGTGGCTGCCTATTTGGAGTGTAGAGGTGGGGAGAGAGATATGAAAAGTATTCAAACAACACAAAATATGAAAGCGAAATTCCCCTTCCTCTGACCTCATTCTTTCGAGGTAATCAGGATGAACAGTTCGGCACGTATCTTTCCTGATCATTACTATGTGGATCCAAAGATACAGTTTGATAAAATGTGCTTGCATTTGGGTTAGAAGCGGAGCAGCACAGGGCAACATGAATCCCAGCACCTCCGCCCACCCCCCAGCACTAAAGGAGGGGATTTCAAGCACTGTGACAGGCACGTACAGATGGTGGGGGCTGGCGCCGAGCCCCCTGTAGGCACAGCGGCTTTGGAGGGGTAACGGGAGACAGTGGTGCACGTGTGGTGAGTTGGAAACATTTTCTGGCCTCAGTGCAAACCTGGCCAAGCAAGAGCAGAGGCACAAACAGAAGCGGCTGAAGAAGCACATCTTTGCGGCTGTGTCGGAGGGCTGCGTGCAGCAGCTGCTGGAGCTGCTGATGGAGCTACAAGAGCTTTGCGAGCAGCGCCACAGCCTGGAGGTGCCTGGTCAGTGGCTGGCCCTGGCAGAGGGTGCAGGGCTGGGGGTCCTGCTCGGCTCCTGCTGTCCACCTACCCACTGCCCTCCCACCCCGCCCTCCAGCCTTAACTGCTGGGCTGGCAACTTCGAACCTGATTCTGAGGGCAAGGGGGAGCCATGGAAGGGCTTAGACAGGTGACGGTGGAGGATGGGGGTAAAACTGGAGAAGGCCGCCGTTCAGGCGGAGTTGGGACTCCAGTGGCAGGGCTGGGGAGGGGGGAACAGCCCTTCCGGGAGTGGCACTGGTAGGACTCCAGGACGTGAGGAGTGAGTCCATGGCGGTGCCATTTGGACTTGGGAGACTTGGTGGCTTGTGGGGCCCGAGCTGTCTTGGGGACCAGGAGAGTAGAAAGTTAAATGGAAGGGGGTGAAGTCTATTTGCAGGAAACCGGGGTGTGGGGTGGTGGCCTGGAGATTTCTGAGCTGGACAGTGGGAAGCCAGGCCATGGGTGGGATTGGAGACGGTGGGAAGGCAAAGAGCAAAAGGTCTCTGATAAGGCTCTGGGCAGCTCACCGAGGGGGAGGAGCCAGCAAGGAGGCGGGAGGAGGAAGAGATGGACAGGGCAGAGGGGAGCGCGGAGTTCAGGGCAGGGAGCTCCGTGGAGAGCCCGCGGCAGGTTCTTGAGGTCTGTGGCTGCAGCCGCCACAGCCCGGCCTCCCTTTCTCCGGGCCGGGAGGACCAAGTGCAGCCGGGGTCCCCCTGTGCAGTGGCTCCATCCTGCGACCCTGCCTGCAGACTTCCTCATGCGCAACCTGACGGCCTTGGACACGGGGAAGACCTGCCTGATGAAGGCCTTGTTGAACATCAACCCCAGCACCAAGGAGATCGTGCGGATCCTGCTCGCCTTCGCTGAGGAAAACGACATCCTAGACAGGTTCATCAACGCCAAGTACACGGAGGAGGCCTTCGAAGGTACCCGCCTGCGGGAGGGGCTGTGCAGACGGCGATTTCTGGCGGTGGTGGGGCACAGGCACTGCTGTTGCGGAAGCCCAAAGCACTTAGTGTGGTGCCCGGCACCTTCCTTCATTCTGCAAACAATCTTGACCTCTGGCCGCGTGCCAGGCAGTGTTTTTGGTCCCAGAACACAGGAGTGAACAAGACAGATGAAGGCTGATCTTCTAAATAAGGCAATTTAAAAATTGATGAAAAGAAAATTACAAAAAAACCAAAAGATAATGTCATCAGAAGTAATTGGGGATGGGCAACTTTAGTGTGGATGGTCAGAGAGGTGAGCTTTGACCCGAAGTCAGCACGATGAGAAGGATCCAGAACAAAGCAAGGGCGAAAGCCTGAGATGGGACTGAGCTTGACAGGGCTGAGTGATGGCAAGAAGGCTGGAGAGCTGGGCAGGGCCAACACATAAGTAACTATTAGTATCGCCATTATCCTCATCACTATTAACAGCCCCATTTGGGACTCAGTTTTGTGGCTTCTCTCTTAGGTGGTCTGGAGAGGGGGCAGGGAGACCAAACTCAGGAAGTCTGTTGTGAATAACCAGTAAGGTGTGTCTTTGAGTTTTTGGAGTCAGTAAACGTCCCACTAGGATCTTATGACACGCTTGTGTCAAAAATGATTGGCCCGAGAATAACTGGATGCCATCTTACTGACATGCCGAGGGTGCTAAACATCTCAGCTTTTCGCAGGTGGGAGTCTGGCTTGGGCCCTTAACTTTTCTTGTGGGAGAAAGTTATTTTATTTGTACTTACTTATTACCATTATTATTTGTTTTTGCCAGTCTGGTGGGTGAAAAGTATGAACTCATTAGGTTCAAATTTTCATCTTCCCGATTACCAGTAATTCCAAACATCGTTCATTTCCTGTATTGTCTGTGTGTATTTTCTTCTCTGTGAGGTGCTTGTTAATAATAGTTTCTCAGTTTTCTTTTAGGTTGTTTGTCTTTTTATTGATTTGTAGGAGCTCTTAATCCTTTATGGACTTTTTTTTTTTTTTAATTTATTTATTTATTTTTGGCTGTGTTGGGTCTTCGTTTCTGTGTGAGGGCTTTCTCTAGTTGCGGAGAGCGGGGGCCATTCTTCATCGTCATGCACAGGCCTCTTACTGTCGTGGCCTCTCTTGTTGCAGACCACAGGCTCCAGACGCGCAGGCTCAGTAGTTGTGGCTCACGGGCCTAGTTGCTCCGCGGCATGTGGAATCTTCCCAGACCAGGGCTCGAACCCGTGTCCCCTGCATTAGCAGGCGGATTCTCAACCACTGCGCCACCAGGGAAGCCCGCATTATGGACTTTTAAATGCACATTGCCTCTTTTATACATCTCAAATATTTCCCCCAGCCTATCGCTCGTCTTTTAACTTTCTTTAAGATGTCTTTTGAAATACAGAAATTTTCAATTTTTATGGAAGCAAATATGTGAGTGTTTTCTTTATGGCTTCAGAATTTTGGATTTTGCTTAAGAAGTCTTAAGAGGGTTTTCCCTCCAAAAAGGTTAGTTATTCACAATTTTCCAGTTTTTAAAAATGCTTAGTTCTTTGATCCAGCAGGACTTTGTTTTTATGTATGGCATGTTAGCATCTCTTTGGAAAATGCTGTTTCTGGTGTAATGTTCTGAGACACCGGCCCCCGCACCCCCAGCCCTCTGGTCTCTTCTGTCTGGAGGTTCTGTAGGCTCCACCAACTGTGTCTATGTCCCTCCCCCACCCCCTCCCTGCTGCTTCTCCCCTGTTCTGTTTCTCCGTCACCAGAGTATCACCCACCCAGCACCCAGGCCAGATGCCTGGACCTTACCTGAGACAGCCCTTGTCCCCCATCCCCAACAGACCATCCTGAGGACTCTTTCTTCCCAAGGATCTTTGGGTCCATTGGATGGACAGCTCCTCACAAGTCTGAGCTCCTTCTAACACATCCCCCAATTTTGCAGCCAGAGTGCTTTGAAAATACACATGTACAAAACCCCAAACTCTGATCATGTCACTGCCCTGCTTCAATGCCTTCTGTGCCTTCCCATATCCTTTGGGATAAAGTTCTAACCTCTTAACCTGGCTTACGAGGCCTCGAGTCAGCCCCATCCAGCCTGGCTAAACTTACCCCTTAGTTTCGAGGCCACTCTGGGAAGCCCCCCAACCCCTTAGGCTGTGTTAAGAGCTCCTCTGGATACCACAGACCCTGCACCTCCCCATATCATAACGCTCAATTCGCAGGGAGACTGTGAGCTTCCTGAGGACAAGAATCAAAACTGCATCCCGTGTCCTGCTGTGTCCCCATTGCCTGGCTGTGGGGCACAGAGCAGACGCTCCACGAATAATCCTTGCTTCCACGCAAAAATGAATGAAGCGAAGAATGAAGCTGGGCGACGCAGACCAGGCAGGCAGCTAGCATTTCTCCACGGTTCGGTGGAGGATACAGAGGACAGAGAGGGTGTGTCACCCCTGGTCCCAGCCGCTGAGCGCAACCGCCCACCCCTGTCCTGTCCGCAGGGCAGACGGCGCTGAACATCGCCATCGAGCGGCGGCAGGGAGACATCGCCGCGGTGCTCATCGAGGCCGGCGCCGACGTCAATGCCCACGCCAAGGGCGTCTTCTTCAACCCCAAGTACCAGCACGAAGGCTTCTACTTCGGTGGGTGCCGCCGCCCCGGGTTGGGGTCTGGGGGCGAGAGGGGCGGAGGGCGAGGCGGGGCTTCTGCCCATAGAAGCGCTAGCAGGCAGGGGAGACCCCACTGCCAATCTCTGCTGGCTCAGTTGTGTCCGAGGCCCTGGAGGACGGAGCCGGGACCAGGGTGGCGGCAGGGGCAGATCCACCTGAACAGGACCGCCAGGCTGGAGACCGGCACTTGGGAGGATGGGGAGCCTGCATTCGGGGAGTGTCACCTGGTGGTGTTAGAGGACACACAGACATTCACCTGAGCAGCCCCCGGTTGGGAACATAGACCTGGGAGGGAGAGCAAGGAGAGCGCCCTAGTTTACAAAGAGCAGACAGGTTCTGAGAAGGGAAATGACTTGCGCCAGTGTAGTAAGGAACGGATGTAGGCATCCTGCCTGCCAGCTCTGGCCTCTGTCCCCTGTGTACAGTGCCTCTCAGGGCTGCAAACAGGAGTCAAAAGTAAGGGGACAAAAACTCCCTGACTGACACTTTAGGGGGTCCAAAAGCAACTGGTGTTAGGCCATCCCGGGTGAAAAAAAATTTTTTTATTGTATAATTTAGATACAGTGAAGTTCACCCTTTTTTTAAAAAAATTTTTATTTATTTATTTTTTTGCTGTACGCGGGCCTCTCAGTGTTGTGGCCTCTCCCGTTGTGGAGCACAGGCTCCGGACGCACAGGCTCCGGACGCACAGGCTCAGCGGCCATGGCTCACGGGCCCAGCCGCTCCGCGGCATGTGGGATCTTCCCGGACCGGGGCACGAACCCGTGTCCCCTGCATCGGCAGGCGGACTCTCAACCACTGTGCCACCAGGGAAGCCCCAAGTTCACCCATTTTAATGTACACTTCTGTTCATTTCCACAAATGCGTACAGTTGTATAACCATCGCTGTGATCAGGACAGGGGACAAACAGCTCCATCACACCAAAAAATTGCCTGGTACAACTTTGTAGTTAACTCCTCCTCCTTGCCCAGGCCCTGACTGATGGCCACTGACCTGTTTTCTCTTCTGGATGTTTTTTTAGTCAGCAGGACTAAATGGGTCTGGGTGGCCTTGAGGACAGGGTCTTGTCCAGTCAGACCTGGCTGGGAAACATCTGTTGGGTGGGATGAAGAGAGGTAACAGGATGGAGATTGGGGGGGGGGAAGCAGCAGGAGACCTGATGTCCAGCCCTGGTTCTGTCCCCGGTTTGCTGTGTGACCCAGTGTGAGTCACTTGCCTTCTCTTTTCTCAACTAACATTGATTGTTTACTATATGTACCAGGCATTGTTCTAGGTATTTGAAATATATCTGTGAACAAAACCAAGATCTCTACCTCATGGAACTTGCATTCTAGATGGGAGACAGACCATCAATAATGGATATAACAAATAAGAATGTTATGTAATATGTTAGAAAATAACAAGTGCTATTGAAAAAAATAAAAAGTAAAGCAGGGGGGACTTCCCTGGTGGTGCAGTGGTTAAGAATCCGCCTGCCAATGCAGGGACAAGGGTTCGATCCCTGGTCCGGGAAGATCCCATATGCCGCGGAGCAGCTAAGTCTGTGTGCCACGACTACTGAGCCTGCGCTCTAGAGCCCGCGAGCCACGACTGCTGAACCCGTGTGCCACAACTACCGAAGCCCACGTGCCTAGAGCCCATGCTCCACAACAAGAGAAGCCACGACAATGAGAAGCTCGCACACCACAATGAAGAGTAGACCTGGTTCACGGCAACTAGAGAAAGCCCGTGTGCAGCAACGAAGACCCAAAGCAGCCAAAAATAAAATAAGTAAAATAAAAAAATAAATAAGTTAAAAAAAAAAACAGCTCAAAAAAAAAAAAAAGTAGTAAAGCGGGGGAAGGAGATCAGGAATTCTGGGCCAGGAAGGAGCTGGGTTTCCATTTTAAAAGGGTAGTTAAGGTGAATGATTCATTGAGAAGGGACATTAGAGCAAAGACTCACAGGTGGTAAGGTAGGGAGTGATGCAGGTATCTAAGGAACAGCACTACTGGAAGAGGGAACAGCCTGTGCAAAGCCCCTGAGGCAGAAAAGTGCCTGTGTGTGCTCGAGGAAAAGGAAGAAGGCCATTGTGGCTGGAGGGGAGTGAGTGAGGGGGAGAGGAGGAGGTGACGTCAGAAGATGTAGGGCCTTGTAGGCTGTCATTGGAATTTGAGCTTTTGTTCTGGGTGAGGTGAGCCTTATGTATTAATAGGATCAGTCTGGCTTCTGTGTTGAGGATAGTGTTGGAGGGCTAGGGTAATAGCAGGGAGACCGGTTAGGAGTTTGTTGCAATGATCCAGCTTCAGTCTCCCACTCCTGCTGAGATGGGCAGGATAAGCCCCATTCCTAGAACTTGGGGAATCACCACTCTGGTCCAGGAGAGAACCGAGCCCCTGTGCTCCCCCTCCCCCAGGCGAGACACCCCTGGCCCTGGCAGCCTGCACCAACCAACCCGAGATCGTGGAGCTGCTGATGGGCAACGAGCAGACGGACATCACCTCGCAGGACTCACGGGGAAACAACATCCTCCATGCTCTGGTGACGGTGGCTGAGGACTTCAAGACGCAGAATGACTTCGTCAAGCACATGTACGACATGATCCTGCTGAGGAGCGGCAACTGGGAGCTGGAGACCATGCGCAACAATAACGGCCTCACGCCGCTGCAGCTGGCCGCCAAGATGGGCAAGGCCGAGGTGGGTGAGGCCCGGGGCCGGCGGGAGGGCGTGAGGCCTGCTCCCCAGGGGCCCTTCTGAGTGGCCGACTGCACGGACCACGGACAGGCAGCACGTGGGCACACCCTCTGGACTTCAGGCCCTAACATTCTGGGTTTCTGTCTCCTGCCCTGGGACCCCCTTGCCGGGGCCAGAGTGGAGGAGTCTTAAGGCTGCGGTGACTCAGGCTTTGCGGCCGAGGATTCCTGCGCAGTGAGGCACCCAAGCGGAGGCTGACTGTCTGACCCTGGGGGCCTTCAGCCTCTTATGAGGACGGGAGTCCCCGAATGTCTGCTCTGGATCCAGAGCCAGTTGGCTGCTGGTCCCTGACGCTGGACAGACCCCAGCCTGTTTGTCAGGTTGAAACATTGAGCCAAGTCCCCAGCAGAGTATGTGGCTGCTCGTGGCTCTCTGTGCCCTTGTGATGTGGCCGAGGAACTCAAGTTAACTGGGAGCTTGGTGAAGACTCAGCTGGGGTGGGCTCCCATCTCTATCTGTGGTGGGAGCCACGGCTTGGTCTGGTTTCAAGGTCAGGACTCATCATGGCAAAGCTGCCCTGAGCGTCCACATCTTGAGCCCTGGGAGGGGACCGTGGCTCCTAGGAGGCTGCAGGAGGGCACTGGGTAGGGTGGGGACTGTGGAGCCATCACAGCTGTGCCAACCTCAGGGCAACTGATGAGGGAGGTGGTGCCCCGAGGGCCTTGGGTCCCGTCCCAGTGCTCAGGGCTGGTGCCCACAAGGGACCTTTTCATTCTCTTGTGGGAGGAGGAAGGGGTGCAGAACAGCTTTGACAGAGGAGGAATTGTGTGCCGGCCTCGCCCATCTCCTGCCCACCCCAAGGACACAGCTTCCTGGGGGCTTTGAGGAGAGTCAGACTGTGGTCACAAGTCAGAACTTTCTCCAAGGACCGCTGCGCCATGTGTTTGTCCCTGGGGAGGGCCCAGGGATGAAGCTTCCTGCATGGAGCATGGCCCCCTGACCCCTGGTTCCCCAGAGGATAATGTGTCCCTCCACCCACACCCACCACTTCTTGCCAGTCTTGGGAAGCCGCCTGCACCCTTCCTGGCCCCTCCTCTCCTTCATTCAGTGTTCTTTGGAAACTTTTCCAGATGCTGCCCAAGTTGGCCACTATGCTGGGAGCAGAGGGTGCGGTCATACTTGAGACACAGACCATGTCCTCGGGCTCTTGTAGCCTGGGGCACAGGAAGGGGAGACGTGCCTTATCCCTAGGAGCTCCCTGCCTGGACTGTAGAGACTAGGCTCCCGTGCGAGATGAGATGGGAACCCCACTGGGTCACATGAGATCAGGGCTCTGACACTGTCCTGCCCATTAGGACCCTCCTCCTGGGCCTTGGGTTGGTGCCCCAGGAAGTTCTGCCCCCATCTTATCGTACCCAGGGCTCGCTTTCGGGAACTAGTGAGCTCTCCATCTTGCCTGCACTTTGGAACCACCCAGGAAGCTTTACAAGATGCAGATTCCTGAGTCCCACCTCCAGAGATTTGGATTGAGTTAGTCAGTGGTGTGGGAATTCTAAATGTTCCCCAGTGACCCTAACATGTAGCAGAGAGCAAGCTCGCTGACCTAGAGGGTGGGTCCCACGGGCCTCTCTGAAAGGCTGGTGTCATGCATCACCCCCTGACTGGCCAGAGCAGTGAGCCTCAGCTGGCAGGGTCTGACAGAGGGTGGGATGGGGAAGCTGGAGAAACTTCCAGCTGCTTCTCAAGTCCAGGCCAAACAGAAATTATTTCTCAAAATTGTCAGTTCCTGGATTCTTCCCGGAACAGACTCCCCAGCTGGTGCAAGGATTTGTGAGCTGATCATGCAGCCCTCTTAAGCGTGCAAAAGGCCTTCACGCCTCTTGTCTCTGTTATTCACAATGCCTGGTGTGACGGGCAGGTCAGCGAGCTCTGTGCCCATCCCACAGATAAAGCGGGGGCCGGGGGTCACAGTGACAGGCACTCGGCCTGACTCAATCCATCCCTGGTGGGAGCCTCTTCCCAGGCCCTGTCTGCCTGGGGCAGGCCCAGCGGTCTTCGCCCCAAACCCTGTCCAGCGGCTGATGGTTGTGACTCTTCCTGTCCCCAGATCCTGAAGTACATCCTCAGCCGTGAGATCAAGGAGAAGCGGCTCCGGAGCCTGTCCAGGAAGTTCACCGACTGGGCCTACGGGCCAGTGTCGTCCTCGCTCTACGACCTCACCAACGTGGACACCATGACCGACAACTCGGTGCTGAAAATCATCGTCTACAACACCAACATCGATGTGGGTCTCCCGGGTGGGCTGGGGAAGGTCAGAGGGTAGCAGGCTGGGCCCCAGGCCAGGGAGGCCCTGGGAAGACCCCTTGCTACTAGCCAGACGTGTCTGCAGCCCCCATTCCTTAGCCTTAGTGGGCGGGGCCTGGGGTGGGTGCTGGGGCCACCTGTTCCCAGCTGACCTTGTGGTGGGGGTCTCCTGGCCCCATAATCCTGGGCAGGGTTGGGGGGGTGTAGACCTTCTCCATCTTGTTTCCCCCCAACTCCTTCTATTGGTTCCATATGGTCAGGCTTAGAATCCCCTCTTCCCCCAAACCTGGCCCTAAATAAGGGTCAGGGAGTACACAGCTTGAGCAATCAGGGAGGCCTTTCTGGAGGAGGCATAGCTGGGAAGTCAGTGAGGCTGAAGGAGGAAAGAGAAGATCAGCAGCGGGAAGTTTCTGGCTCTTGGAGGAAAGTGAGGCAACACATCTTTCACACTTTACCAAGAGTTGTGCTTCCCAGAGCCTGCCTTGCCCGGGATCTCCCTGGCCCTCACAGCAGCCTGACTGGTAGGTCAGGGATTGAGATCAGTTTTACTGATGAGGCGGCTGAGGCCCAGAGAGGGTCAGGGGTTTTCCTAGGGTCACACAGTGAAGGAGGGCCCAGGAGGGGCCAGACACCAGTCGTGGCCCTGGCCTCCCTTCTAGCCCTCCCTCCCCACCGTGCCTCAGATCCCCTTGGCAAAAGCACCAAGCTCTGTGTCTTTTGGTTGCTGTCTGGGTGCGCTGGAATGGAACCTCAGGAGCTAGAAATTACCTCTCCCAACATTTCCAGCCAAACCAGTTCATTGCCTCCTTCTGCCAGGGGCAGTGCTGACTCAGAGCTTCCTTTGAAATGAGGGCCTTCCGAAAATGGTCCCTTCCTCTGTCTCATCTCCATGGTGACTTGTGCCGTTCTGCCCCCAGAACCGGCATGAGATGCTGACCCTGGAGCCCCTGCACACGCTGCTGCATATGAAGTGGAAGACGTTTGCCAAGTACATGTTCTTCCTGTCCTTCTGCTCCTACTTCTTCTATAACATCACCCTGACCATCATCTCTTACTACCACACCCGGGGGGAGGAGGTGAGTGGGCCCCTTGAAGTGGGGGATGCGCTGGTCAGCACTGCTGGACCCTGGAGCCGCCCCGTGTGCCTATGGGGAAACTGAGGCCCAGAGAGGTCAAGAGCTGTGCGTGGGGTCCCCCAGTTTGCATGCTTCAACAGTGTCTTGGACACTGAATACGTCGCCAGCGCCTGGTTGAGCTCAACCCCAGCTGCTCAGCCCCAGGCTGACCCCTGCTGCAGAATTAGGAGCCCCAGGCCCTGCCCAGGCTCCACGTCTAAATCTGGAGCTGGTTGGGTGTTTCTGCTGGGAGGGCCATGGGAGAAAATGGGAGGAGGTGGAAGTCACTTGGAGAAGCATTGCCAGCACTCTGGGTCTCGGTTCCCCATCCATTACACGAGGCACGGAGCCTTGGCTTTAACTCTGTTATGAGGCCCTGTGCGTGTCTGGATACAGATGGAACAGATAAATGCCAAGAGGTGTGAGAGGGTTGTTAGCGTGGATTGGATCGTGCTTCTCACCGCACAGTTCTGGGTTTCCACTCTGGGCGGGGGAGGCAGGGGCTGGGGGCTGCAGTTCCTTTTTGGCCCTGTACAGAGATGCGGCTTTGTGCTGGCCTCTGGCCCAGCTTGAGGGTTGGGCACGTGTATGTGCGTGGTCGCCCCGGAGGTGGCGCTACCCCTACCTTCCTCACTCCCCATCCTGCACCCATCCATTCCTCTCCCTTCCTCCCCAGGCCCTGAAACACCCCTTAGCAAACAAGATGGGGTGGCTGCAGCTCTTAGGAAGGATGTTTGTGCTCATCTGGGCCATGTGCATTTCTGTGAAAGAGGTGAGTAGGTCACCAAGCCCTCCTGGACTGCCCTGTGAGGCAGGCAGGGTGACAGCAAGCTCTGCTACTACTGCTGGGAGACTTTGGGGAGGCATTTCCTTTTTAACCTTTAGATTTACATAAACAAGCAAGCTTATCCTACCTACTTTATCTATCCATTCCTCCATCCATCTGCCCATCTATCTGCCAGTTATCTACACTCCCAGCCACTCAGTGTCCCATCTTCCCTGCCCCTCCATCCACCCATCCAATCACCTGCCCTCTCTCATCAACCCAGCCACTCATTCATCCATTTAAACACCCACTCATCCTTACCCACTGTCCTTCCATCCTTCATCCAACCATCTTTCCATCTGTTTGTCAGTCGATCTACCCATTCATCCATCCAACCAATGAATCAGCAGGTATATTCTGAACACCTTCAATGTGGGGCTCTGGAGGAGATGATAGGGATGGAGGGAATCTGCCCTCTTTGAGTTCATAGTCTGGTAGGGATTTCAGATGGACACAAATAGCTAGACTTTAACATAGACTGTGAAAAGACCTGATGTTGGGCTCAGACCCGTGCTCAGAAGAAGAGAGATGACTTTTATTGGCGGGGGGCGGGGGGGGGCAGGAAGGCTTGAAGGCAGAGATGGCACTTACTCTGGTAGGGGAGGGTTGGCATGAGGACACTGGGGAGAAGGTATTACAGGACAGGTGTGGGGAACAGCATGAACAAAGGCTCAGAGGCTGGAAAGCTAGGCCATATTTGGGGAATGGCAGGTAACTGTATGGTTCTGCTGCTTTGTAGGTTCTGGGGTGATTATGGGGGTGAGAGTAAGAGATGTGAGAAGATCAGGGGGAGCATGCCCTCTTACCCTGGGGTTGCCTCTGTCTCCCAGGCACAAGTCCCCTTCCATATCCCTCACCTGGGTTCTGGCTGGGCCTTCACGTACTTCCCTGTTCCTGAGTCTCAGTCCTGGGGAAACGCCCCCCTTCCCCAAATCCTCCAGCGAGGGGCATGAAGAGGGGGCAGCTTTTCTTTCCTTTCTGGCCTCAGGGCATCGCGATCTTCCTGCTGAGACCCTCAGATATGCAGTCCATCCTCTCGGATGCCTGGTTTCACTTTGTCTTGTAAGTAGGTCTGTCCCCTGGTCACCACCTCACAGGCAAGGCTGCAGTCCTGTATGATGGCTGCTGTGTCCCTCTGCAATAGCCACCCTACCGTGTCACCTGTCCCTGTCATTTCGCCAAGTCACATGGCCAGGGACCTCCTCTCTCCTTTCTGGTAAGAGAGGCCCATAGATGCCCATGGAGAGGACCAGAAAACACTAGGACAGTGCCCACCATCCGGTTGCAGGGATAGCTGCCTGCACCCTGCCAGAGCCCTGGGCGGCAGCCAGCACAGAGAAGGCATGTTTATTTTTTATGAAGGGACACTCCCGGCCAGTTCCTCCTGGCTGTCATTTTGGACCCTGGCAGGTCAGGGCTGGAAGGTACTTGAGAAATCATTGAGTCTCATCTTTAGGCATGAAAACCGAGGCTCAGGGCTTCCCTGGTGGCGCAGTGGTTGAGAGTCCGCCTGCCGATGCAGGGGACACGGGTTCATGCCCCGGTCCGGGAAGATCCCACATGCCGCAGAGCGGCTGGGCCCGTGAGCCATGGCCGCTGAGCCTGCGCGTCCGGAGCCTGTGCTCCACAAGGAGAGAGGCCACAACAGTGAGAGGCCTGCGTACCGCGCAAAAAAAACAAAACAAAACCGAGGCTCAGAGCAGGGAAGTGAGTCACGTCGAGTCAGGCGGAGCTTCAGTCGTGAAGCTCAAGCCAGCCCAGTTTCCCAGTCAGCCTCATCCCCAGCTTGTGCAGGGTTGACTACTGTAGGCTCTAGCCAGAAAGCCCAGCTCAGCAGCCTCTCTGAATGAGGTCTTGTGCCGAGGATTACGTAATCCCTGTCTCTAAATGAAAGGAGGATTATGTAACCCCTGTCATGTGCAGAGGATTACGTAACCCCTGTCTCTAAATAAATAATGGAAAAGGATCTGCAGCTTGAGATGAAGAATGTTAGGCTCCATGGCTCTGTAGACCCCACCAAAGGCCCTATTCTGAGCATTTGGGAGGCTGGGTCTGTAAGACCTTGAATCTTGGTCTGATGTTTCCAAATACCTATTAAGTATGTACCTGCCTTCCAGAAGCATGAGCTAAGTTCTTCATCTCTTTGGGCACGTGGGGCCCCCTGATACTGCAGTGAATGAATAAGCCAGGTGCAGCACTGCCCAGGGCGCAAGTCACATATGAGTCTGTCACCTTGGAGAAATTGTGACGATTCCAGAGAAAAATCCATTTGTACAGCCACTGGCTTTGGCACAGACGGAAGGCACCAGTGCCATGTCCTGTTCTTCTGCTTCTTTGTTGTTTTCTTAGTGTAGAGGGACGTGTAAACATGCTTCCTCACTTCAGTCCCAAATGCCCTGCTCACCCAAACGTTTGCTTTTCACCGCACGAGGAAATCAAAGTTGCCTGTGTCCTAACTTTAACTAGTTAGATATTTTGTAATCGTGGAGACTACCTGATGTTATAAGCAAGAGAGGGTTTCTATCCAGATGTCTGCATAACTGATGGTGTTACACACTGTTTAGGAGTAGATTTTGATCTTGTATGTTTGGTACTTATTGTACTTTAAACATTTCAAATTGTGGTATAATACACGTAACACAAAAGTTAAAACATCTTAACCATTTTAAGTGTACAGTTCAGTACTCTTAAGTACATTCACATTGTTGCACAATCTCCTTTTAGCAAACCTATTATATAGCATGTATTGTAGTTTTTTCAAGGATTTCTCAAAATAGGTTATGGGGGACTTTTGTTATGATTGACTTTTGAGTATAGATATCAGCTTTTGTCATTTTGGTTAAAAATGCAATCATTCACCACATCCTCAGGCTACCCCAGTGTACCCCAACCCATGTGGGGGTCAGAAATCACATGGGTGATTTAAAAAACATACAGCCTCCTGGGCAGCACCCTGGGCCTTCTGAACCAGAATCTCCTGGGCCCTGGGGATCTGTATCTTTAAAAAGTCCTTGTCAACTGCAACCAGCACTGACTTGCATCTAGCAATGCAGTCTGCAAGGCTGGATTTTAGACGTGGTCCAGCAGATCTGGGGCAGCCTTATCTGTCTCTTCAGCGCCAGCCACCAGGGTAATTATTCAGGATTTAAGGGAGGTTGGAGGATTTGGACATCTCTGCCCTGATGCCAAGAAGTAAGTAAGGCCCTTGTCTCCTGTGTCTCCTGAACAGTTTTGTCCAAGCTCTGCTTGTGATACTGTCTGTCCTCTTGTACTTGTTTGCCTGCAAAGAGTACCTCACCTGCCTCGTGCTGGCCATGGCCCTGGGCTGGGCGAACATGCTCTACTACACGCGGGGATTCCAGTCCATGGGCATGTACAGCGTCATGATCCAGAAGGTGTGTTGGGGCTGCCGAGCGTCAGAGATGGGCAGGGAGGGCCTTCCGAGAAGGCCCATTTTTCAGATGGGGAAATTGAGGTGTGGAGAGGAAAAGAGACTTGCCCAAGAGACAGGCCACTGCTCTTTCTCCCAAATACTGTGGTCTCCCTTTGCCTTTGGTCAGGCTCTCTAGGAGGGAAAATATGTATATATAATATGTTATATATATACACGTAGATATGTTTATTATGTATGTTTACCATATAAAGGATGTGCAGCACACAAGTTACAAACAATAATAAAATATACAGTGCCTTTTGTTGTAAATTCCACATGGCTAGTTGAGTCTCACCGAATAGTTTGTTGATTTTGGTTGAACTCATATCTGTTTGCCAACCTATGGTTGCAATTGACAAGTGAGTGTTTTGCCAGCATAAATGCTGGTATTTTCCTCTGCTTTAAGGAGTAAGATGAAAGGGAAACAATGAAGACTTGTGTTGAAACTGCATTTGTTTGTCAGTGATGCTGAGCCATTTATCTGCTGAATTGGATAATAGTTTTCAAATACTAGAAGAATATTTCATCAACGTTTTTGTGCTATTCCCACTATTAACAGCTACAGATAGGACACATTTTTAAAGTTTAATCTGCCTTAACATTTTGTCCATCGTTGTCTTAAGTCTAGATCTAGATGATCAACAATCTCTGATTTGTAGCTTTTACCAATTTCCATGGTGTAAATATTCCCACCATGGCTGACTTCCAGCTACCAATGCGATGTCACTGAATACAGAATTGGGAAGGGATGCACAGTAATGCACCATTATATAGTGTTTCCACCATATGGTTATGAGAAATAAATAGGCTTAAAAGCCTAGATAATTATAAAATGTAGTAAAGTCACTCGGAAGTGATGCGTTTTGAACATTTATTATCTTTGTTTCTAACGCAATTTATTTAGTTATAAGTTTACACAATTTAATTCTTAGTCATGGCTGTGTTTAACGAGCTCAGAAAATTCATGAAAGTGAGACCATCAGCTCTTGTGAGCTGGTGCGAGCTCGGCCCAGCACACTGCATCCCCCAGGAAGTGTGAGGATTCCAGATGTGAGTTTCTATGAGGAAAGGTGCTCATGTGCAGCCTGAATCAGCAGGGACAGAAACAGACTGTGTTCTAGGAGGGAGGAGGGTGGAGAGCAGGAACAGAAGAGAAGTCTTTCTGGAGGAGGTGGGCCCAGCGCTGAGCTGTGCAGACAGCATCAGGAGGACCTGGTGAGGGTCGCAGAAGAGTGGCCGGAGTGAGGGCATGGTTAGAGTGCGAACCCAGGAGAGGGTGGGAAGCAGTCAGGAAATCAATGTATAATGAATCTGTGCTCAAACCTTACCCTTGAATTGCGTTTCTTTCTTTGTAGGTCATTTTACATGATGTTCTGAAGTTCTTGTTTGTATATATCGTGTTCTTATTTGGATTTGGAGTAGGTAATTGATTTATAAATAATAGTAACTCCCTCATTTGTAAAACACTTTACACAGATGTCAGCATGACAAAGCACACAGGAGCCTTAGCAACTATTATATCGGCCACCGGTGGAACACTTTCCGTGGTTAGCATTTCCCAACGATTATCTCTTTACTTCTCGTGACATCTTGACCAAGGGGGAGTCATCATCATCCCCGGCCATAAGGGCACTGAGGCTTAGAGACTCCAGGGTTTGAACTGGTGGCTTTTATCCAACCACCCTGTGTGGTATGCTTCCCACCTTTACGTCCATCATCCCATGAGGCTCTCACAGCCTCAGATAGGCTTGGCAGGTTTTCGGCCCCATTTTACAGATGGAGAAGCTAAAGTCTGCAGAAATTTGATTGATGGTCTTTGAAAAATAGGAGTAGAGTAATGCATTGAGATAACCTCCTTTGGCCCTCCACATCACATTACTGTCATAGTTTGCTGCAGATATATCTGTGAGAGCCTCTGGTCTGCTGGGACCAGGGATGGGAAACCCCTCTTGAAAACCTCTCCATGTACACCTAGAGACTCTCATACAGAGTGGAGTAAGTCAGAAAGAGAAAAACAAATATCGTTTATTAACGCATATATGTGGAATCTGAAGAAATTGGTATAGATGATCTTATTTACAAAGCAGAAATAGAGACACAGATGTAGAGAACAAATGTATGTATACCAAGGGGGAAAGGGGGGGTGGGATGAATTGGGAGATTGGGATTGACATACATACATTATTGATACTATGTATAAAATAAATAACTAATGAGAACCTACTGTATAGCACAGGGAACTCTACTCAGTGCTCTGTGGTGACTTAAATGACAAGGAAATCCAGAAAAGAGGGGATGTGTGTATACACATAGCTGATTCACTTTGCTGTACAGTATAAACTAACACAATATTGTAAAGCAACTGTACTCCGATAAAAAAAAAAAAAACACCTCTCCATTTACAACAGAGGGAACAGCATAACCTGATTTTATTTCTAACCTCTGCATAAAGCGATATCATTTTATTTTCCCAAGCCAGTTTTTCTTCCCCTAGTTATCACTGGCATTTGAAGTTAGGCAGCTGTTCCCATCTGTCTGGTACCTTTTCTGGGTCAGTTTGCTTATTTATTTGCTCCTTCACTTGTTTGTTTATTCATCCATCCATTTCCTCCCTGATTAATTTGATCATTCATTCATTCATCCATCCGTCCATTCATTCAGTAAAGAGCCACTGCTGTAGTGCGTTGGGGAGAAGAGAAGAAAGAGTCCCAGGCCTTGACCAGAGGTCTTGCCACAGAGCATTAGGAAGAGACTCAGGACTTCCCAGTCTTGGGGGATACAACCCAAGCTGCAGGAAGTTGGGAGCTCAAAGCCTGGTTGAGGAGCCAGAGACAGACAGATTATAGATTGTAATCATCGACTGTGCAAGCCCGTGATAGATCAAGGGCTGAATGGTGGGGTAGAGAGAAGAGTTTGGGCCTTGTTAGGCAGAAAGGGCTTTCTGCCCTTTCTGTCAAGGCAGAGCACCAGCCTGATGAAGCTTCCGGAGGAGCTGAGGCTGGAGATGTAATTTAAATAGCTGGAGAGAAGGAGGCAGCAGGCCTGCAGTCTGTGTGTGTGGGCATCGGTGTACATGCAGGCATGCACGGGTTTATTGGGTAATTAACCAGACAGAGAGGCTGCAGAGAACACCCTGTTGTGTCTTCCCAGCCCTGGCCTCGCTGATCGAGAAGTGTTCCAAAGACAATGAGGACTGCACCTCCTATGGCAGCTTCAGCGACACGGTGCTGGAACTCTTCAAGCTCACCATAGGCCTGGGTGACCTGAAGATCCAGCAGAACTCCAAGTACCCCATCCTCTCCCTGATCCTGCTCATCACCTATGTCACCCTCACCTTCGTCCTCCTCCTCAACATGCTCATTGCCCTGATGGGGGAGACTGTGGAGAACATCTCCAAGGAGAGTGAGCGCATCTGGCGCCTACAGGTGACCTTGGCAGAGTCTTTCTATGGGAGCCCTCATGGGGACTCAGTTCAGCACATGGCACCAGTGGATCTGGGGTGGGGCCTGGAAATCTGCATAAGCTCCCTGTGCTTGGCCAGGTTTGAGGAAGCTAGGTTTCTGGGGTGTAAGGTCTAGGGAGTGTGGCTGGACAACAGCACGTGTGAGAGGAGCTCAGGCTTATGGGTGTGCTGTGCTCAGAGTCAATGGTGTGATATGTGGATGTTGAAGCGTGGCCTTAGGTTGCATTAAGAGGAGTAGGTATAGGACAACGTCCTTAGGTATAAGACAATGGAGGTGACAGTTCTGCTCTCCTCCAGTACTCCTCACATGCTATGGGCCTTACACACGGAGGATACTAACCCACAGGATGATCCAGAGGTAGTGACCAGGCATGTTACACTTCCTACATAAATGGTGTAAGAAGAGCGTGACAGTTCCTTCAGATATGTGCAGAGCTACTTGTGAAAGGGAGAGCAGCTTCCTTCTCCAAGAGGCAGAAATGAGGTATATGGGGCAACAACAGGGAAAAAAGCTTTGATTTGACACAAGGAAGTTACTAATGATTAGGGCCTTCTTAATTGCATTGTTGCTAGTATAGCTAGTATTGCTAGTATTCAGGAGAGATGGGACAAATTATTGCCGGGAAAATTGCTGAGGGGACTCTAAGCCTGACATGGGGCTAGGACCACATGGTGTCCTCCTGGAAACGCCCTTCCTGGTGGGATCCCAGGATCCTAACATTTTCAGTTAGGCAGCTCTGGACTTCCAGAAACATTGTTTATGTGATGTTTAAAACAATTTGAACACCTTCTCCAAACTTACTGGGTGTTCGTTTTTGAATTCTGTAGGTTAGCCAGGTCCTCAGGATCTATGCATGAAGCCTTCCATGCAGGTGGAGTGGGCTGTTCGGTGTGTGTGCACGTGTGTATGTGTGTGTGTGTGCAGGCGTGTGGGCGCATCCAACGCTCACACGGAGCCGTGCTCCTGGGCTGGCTCCTGAGAGATGCACTTAGGCTCGTTTATGTCCCCAGAGAGCCAGGACGATCTTGGAGTTCGAGAAAATGTTACCAGAATGGCTGAAGAGCAGATTCCAGATGGGAGAGCTGTGTAAAGTGGCAGAGCAAGATTTCCGACTGTGTTTGCGGTAACAAACGGAGAAGGGCCCTTTGGTGATGCTTTCTGGGTGGGTGAAGAGAGATGAGTTGGGGAATGTTAGTGAAATGATGCTGCCATTTGCTTGCCAGACCACGGTCTGTTCTGCCTCCTCAGAAGATGGAATTTGCTCTCTTGGGGTCGCTGGCCCAGGGATAGACTTTCTAAGTCTCAGAAGGGAGAAGGAGACTCTGCCCTTTTGGAGGTGCCTCCCCCTGCCCAGTGTCTGCCTTAGAAGAGATTTGCCAGCCTGGCACTATTTGTCCTTCTGAGAGGCACATTCTGTCACAGGCAAACGGAAAGTGAGACAGCTACTTTTGACAGATGTCAAGCTTTTTGATTTTTAAAAAAGTACTTGCACGTGCCCTGACCCTCTTTTCTAATGGGTCTACCTCTTCCGACCCCCTGTCTGACTGCCTGACCCTGCAGACTACCTTCTTGGAGTATAATTGAACCTTGACCTAGTTCTATGACTGAAACCCCTCTCCGCCCCGCTCTGCCCCAGGAGCCATCATTTCAACTATAATAGTTACCCTAACAAATATGTCTAATTTTGACACCCTCACTCTAGAGATGTTCTGTGAATGTGAACTTCAGCCAAACTATCTTCTCCAGTTACAATCCAGTACCTTAGACACTGCCCACTCTTTTGGGTTCTGAACCCTGACCTTCTTCTCTTTTTATAACAAAATTTTGGGCCACACCCCGCTGCATGTGGGACCTTAGTTCTCCAACCAGGGATCAAACCCCTGCATTGGGAGGAGGAGTCTTCACCATTGGACTGCCGGGCAAGTCCCCTAACCATCTTCTCTTAGTGCAACCTTAACCCTAGCTGGACTTCACGCCCTCACATCTTCTCAGCCCGAGCCTGCCCACTCTCCTTCCTTCCCTCCTTCTCTGTGGGCTGCCTCCCCGAGTCAGGCACAGCCCCTGCTGGCTGAAGATGTCCCCTTTACACCTCTCTGAGCTTCTGGGTCCCACACGCTGGGAGGAGACTGATCCTGGAGGCCTGGGAAAATGGAGATTCGGGCAGGTTTCAAGCCTTAACAACACTGATGTGACCACATGGGGCAGGAACGCCCTTGATCCCCGTGGAGGACTCCCCAAACGCTGTGCTACTTGTTTGCATTTGATGAGGTGCGCTTGGGGAGTAGTGAGAATGATTATCACACCCGCAGGATCAACGAGGTGAAGTGGACTGAATGGAAAACTCACGTCTCTTTCCTCAACGAAGATCCGGGGCCCGGGAGACGGTCAGGTACCGCTGCTGTCAGGAAGCGTGACACCCACTCCGTTCTGACCACGTGACCCCAGGCACACCAAGTCGGAGGGCCGTGATTTTCCCCATCTGTAAAATGGGAGGGTTGAATTAATTCCTTCCAGCTCGACCGTTTTCTAACCTGAGTTGGAATAACTTCTAAGGCAGGTGGTGGACTGAGACCTGGAGGTACAACTTGCAGAATGCTGTTTCTGTAAAATAGTGTTTTTTGGTTTTTTTAAGCAGATTTCAACAAAATCCAAGATTCTTCCAGGAACAACAGCAAAACTACCCTCAATGCATTTGACGACATAGATGAAGTTCCGGAAACCTCCGTGTAGAAGCAGAACCCAGAGCTCGTGTGTATGTGGGCCGTCTGAGGCTGGAGGCTGGGTCCTGGACTTGGTGCTGCGGGCTTTGCAGAGTAATGGAGCCTGGCTCCACCTGCAGAGACGAGGAAAGCACCCTCATGCTGGACGGGTGTCTGAACCGAGGGGCAGTTGTCAGTTTGAGTGGGAAACACCCTGGACTTTGTTATTCGGCAGAGAGTTTGTATAAACCCACGGCCAGCAGTCCTGAGCCTGGGAGTCCCAGGAGTCCCTGAATCCCGGGTGAAGTCTCTGCGTTCACCAACGGCAGGTCGATTTGGCTGGGAGAGAGGGTGGCAGGGCAGGGGCGGGGCCCAAGGAGCAGGGAGAGGAGTCTTCTGCCAAGGTCCCCAGCCCCAGCCTGCGCATTCTACCATTTCCCTTATTGTAACTGGGTCTCCTGAACTTAAGGGACGCTCGATGCGTCCCAGAATGTGCAGGGGACTGAGCTAAGCCGGGTGTCCTGGGACTGGAGGAGAATGAGCTTCTGGAGCCTTCGGGGAGAAGGAAAACACCCTTGGAATGAGTGGCCTTTGTACTCAAGGCTCAAACTGTCTCCAACTGAGACGTTTCTAGTAGCATAATTAACACAGGGTTTTTCTTTTCCATAGAGAAAGGCTTTTTCCGTTTTAAATGAAAATTACTTCACATGAAGCATGTGATTTTAAAGCTGAGAAATAGATTTTAGGATTTGGGGCTGGAGGTAAGTATTATATACTTGGCCTCGGGGTGGCCAGAGCAAGGACAAAAAGCTTTTCTTTATGCACATAAAATTCCACAAGAGACACGCCAGGCAGGGACTACCATCTGGGTGAAAGATCTTGGCTGTTTTCCTTGTCCCAGCCCTGCAACAGTGCATGCCTCTAAGTTGGGATCATGGCTGAAACGGAAATAGCAGCTGCTCTATTTACATGGTCTTGAATCTCAGAGGTTACTCTTATACATCAGTATTTCTCACTGGAGGAATTTAACAAAATACCTGAAATGCTCTGGTATTAAATATTTTTGTTAACTGTGAAGTCTGAAGTGGAGGAGAAGGCATTTGAGAAAGGAGTGCTTGCCAAGATGTGCGGCTTATTTTTAGATTCTCATCCTCTGATTTTTCTCCCCCCTGAAATCACACAGAGTCACTTTGGGGACAGAGGTGAAGTGGAGATAGTAGAAATGTTCCAGGTTACTGGAGCCTAAAGAACCATAAAATCCACTCTGCCTCAGTTATCTGGTAATAGATTCATGTGGGAATTTTTGAGGTGGAATTATAACGCTATTAACCATGAATTTTAATTTTAAGTGGCACAAAAACCATTCGGCTTTTAGATAACTTGGCTATTGGCTAGTTAATCTGACTTGAGGCAAACTAAGGAGTACAGGCCGAGCAGTCCACTCTCGGCCTTCTTCTCCGCTCTGGGCTGCTCTGTGCCCCAGCTTACCTGGGTGGGTAGAAACTTGGCCCTGATGGGCTGGGTCAGGGAGAGATGCCATGAGTGGAGGATGTAGCCTTAGAGCCGTAAGATCTGCAGCAGCCCCTGTGCTCTCGGATGACCCAGGGAGCCAACCAGTGCTCTAAGCTGTAGTGGTCAGGCCAAGCTCAAGTGTGAGCAGGGGAGGAAGGGGCTAGGCATGTTCCCCAGAGAAGGGAAGATGTGGGGAGATTGTCCCAGAGGCAGGGGGAGCAGATGTGTTCCAGATGGGCAGAGCTAATGCCAAAAGTTGGAAATTTCAGGGAAAAAAATTTTAGTTCAATTCAGTCCAGCAACTGCTCCAGATATTGGGGATATTTAAGCAGAAGCTGGTTGAGCATTTATTAAGGATATTGTTAAAGATCACAATCAAATGAACTTGAAGGTCCTTTTAGCCTGGAGATTAGCATCCTGTGTCTGGAATTACCTGCTTGCGTTCATCCTGAACAGATGTCCTGGTTTGAAGGGCAGCCGTTTGGATCGATGGCACCATGCTCTACACCATGCAGCTGGGAATTCAGATATGTTTTGATCTGGATATGAATGGATAAAGCCGTATGGTTCTCCATTTCCCACTTGAACGAAAGCTGGGACGTTAGACAGACAGAAATCAATAACTGGATCTTTGCCTTCTTACATGTATGGAGACCTGTCTGTGGATCTGGATGGAATTTGCTGGCAGGACCATTTTCTATACTGAATCTTCTTCCTGACAGTGGCATCCCCCAAAGGTTTTCAGCCTAGATGGTCTCAGCCTAGGTAGGTTTACCAAGGAAAGCAATGAGTCAAAGAGCATTGGCTTAAAAGGACCAGTTCTCTTATTTCACACCTGGAGACTAAAGCTCCAAAAGGAAAGTGGACTTGTTCAAAGTCATGCAGGAGGTCGTATCAGAGCTGTCGAAGCTGGAGTGTTCTGATTCTGGACCACAGATATCCCCCTGCACGATTTTTTTTTTAGCACAGTTATTCGGTAAATTTGAGTCTGCCTTTGTGGTTGACGTATGTGAGGGGACGAGAGCTTTTTGCTCAGAGGATTCATGCTGGCAGTCTGCACTGTCCCTGTGATCCCCACGATGGGTTTAAAATTGAAGTGTGTGCATACAGGTGTGTACAAAACCACACACCACGCCACACTGAATCCACAGGTGTATCAGGACATCTTAAATGATTCACATTTCAGTAATTTAAGGGGAAGGCATTTTCCAGGGGTGGAATCTCCCACACTCAGATAACAGTTTTGGCTGGAAGTTTTCCTTTAACTAAACTCTGCCTCAGGAAGAATCCATTATTTTAGAAATTATGTGATATATCTGTTTGGAATAAAAATGGTGCTTACTTTCCTCCTTGCCGGGGTGGGAGAAGGAGTTCAAGGCCGTACTGTGAAGTCATTACGCTTGTAGAGGGCTCCTGCCTGCCCTGGAGCCCAGGGTTATTGACCTTCTTTTCCTTCCACAAGGCCTGGTGAGCTAAGTCCTTTTGCTCTGGGTAGGGCCCCAGTAGATGGGCCGTCATCTGGGCCTGTAAGTCATACTTGATCTCTGCATTGATTTATATGTTTTTACTGTGCTCTTGGTCCCAAACACAGAATTTTCACCTTGTTCTCATTGAATGTGCCTGATCCTTGCAAATTCCTTTTACATCTTGTTTTTAGTGTTGTGTGTGTATGAAACTCTGTGTTCAAGAAAGAAGTCATAAATGCAGTGAGAACATCTTAGTGCCATTGAAGAAATGCTTTTATGATTTCTAATAAATATTTATTTTGCCTTGTTATGATCATGTTTTATCCTTGTCTTAGGTGTGCCACTGTGAAGACTGACTAGAAATCGTAGGGTGTTGCTTAACATGAGTGGATAAAGGGAAGGCCACTTTTCGGACCTAAAATATTATTATTGGTCCCAGCTCAGCACACTAAGACATGCCACCTTTGTGCAGCGTTTTACATCTCAAAGCATATCACGTCCAGTACCCCATTTTAACCACTCAATAACTCTGGAAGTAATTTGAGTAAAAGGAGACCTAGAGATTTTAAGTGACATGCCCAAGGAATCACAGCCTGAAAACCTCATAGGTTCAGGTAATATGACCCCAAGCAGGGGGTCCATCCATAGAAATCCCTCCTGTCTACCTCACAGGACCTTTATTGATAAGGAGGCAATAAGGGAATGGACAGGAAAGAGCTGATATTATTACCATCATTATGGCCCAACATATATGCATGTGCGTTTTTTCATTCTTTTGAGGTATTTTGAAAGAATGGCAGTTCTCAACTTGAATGCCAAGATGCTGCTGTGTCTTGAGGGGTTGCAGAACTTGCAAACAATGTATTAATAAGTGATGTGCTGCATTTGGTCAATTACTTAATCCAAACGATTCCCAGAGTAACACCCTTCACTGGGATATGTCTTCTCGAGTGGCAAGGAAATGGGAATTGTACACAATCCAGATCCTAGCTCAAACAGGTTTCAGTCTATAATCTAGGATTGTGCCATCCACGGAAACATTCCGGGTAGACTGATAGAAAAAGGGTGGAAGCCCCTGTTGTAGTGTATATTCTGGGAGTGGGATGCCTAGGTCAATGAGGATAAACAGTTTTATGACTTTTGATACTGTGAAAAATTATCTTCCAAAAGATATTTTGCAATTTTTTCAGCCTTTGAGATTGTATGATTCCCTATTTATAAAGTGCTTTCATTCATATTGGTTTTCTTCATCCACTGTTTTTTAGATGGCTTGTTTAATTTTTATTTTTGTATTTATTATTTTTGGCTGCATTGGGTCTTCGTTGCTGCGCGCAGGCTTTCACTAGTTGCGGCGAGCGGGGCTACTCTTCGTTGTGGTGTGTGGGCTTCTCACTGTGGTGGCTTCTCTTGTTGCAGAGCATGGGCTCTAGGCACGCGGGCTTCAGTAGTTGTGGCACACAGGCTCAGTAGTTGTGGCTCACGGGTTCTAGAGCGCAGGCTCAGTAGTTGTGGCACACAGGGGATCTTCCCAGACCAGGGCTTGAACCCGTGTCCCCTGCATTGGCAGGCGGATTCTTAACGACTGTGCCACCAGGGAAGTCCCTGTAGACGGTTTGATGAGTATTCTGTCTCCATTCAATAGGTGGGGAAATTGAGACTTGGAGAAAGATGGAATGACAGGTAAAGGTCACAGTGCTTTTTCCTGGGCCAAGGATCCAGGTTCTCTGAGGTGTTCTGGTACGCACTAGTCCAGTAGTGTCAATGAGCTCACATAACAAAGTGGTTTACCCTAGCCTGAGTCACATTTAAGAATAAGTGGAATCCAGGTAAAGGGAGTGTGGTGGTGGGATAGGGTTTCAATAAGAGGGAACAACATGGGCAAAGACCATGTTGTAGTAAGGAGCTTGGTGCATTTGAGGATGGAGAAGTTTTTGTGGCCAAATTGCTGGGGAAAAGGGCTGCAGAGGTAGGCAGAGGCTAGAGCACATAGGACACGTCCAGCTGTGGGGAGGCTTTGAGATTTCCTATCAAGGGTGAGGGGAAACCACCCAAAGCTTTCACACAACGGGATTATTGAATTTCCTTTTTTTTTTCCCCCCGCGGTACGCGGGCCTCTCCCTGCTGTGGCCTCTCCCGTTGCGGAGCACAGGCTCCGGACGCGCAGGCTCAGCAGCCATGGCTCACGGGCCCAGCCGCTCCGCGGCATGTGGGATCTTCCCGGACCGGGGCACGAACCCGTGTCCCCTGCATCGGCAGGCGGACTCTCAACCACTGCGCCACCAGGGAAGCCCAAATTTCCCTTTTTTCCCCAAAGGGCTGCTGGCTTAAAAGGGTGTAATTTTCCCTCCGCCATCATTTGGCATATAGTGACAGCCTGAAGAGTGTGGCATGGAGTAAATTCTACCTGGGAGTGATGGGGACGCTCAGGAAGTGACTGGGAAAGAAGGCAAGAAGGCAAAGAGAAGGCAGAGACATTGATGGAATATGAAGACATTTCAGCAGAGAAGGAATGGTTGAGCACACTCATTTACTCACCTGAACTTTATCAGGCAGTTAGTAGGTTACAAGTGCTGAAAAAGACACTGGTAATGTCCCCAAGTTTGGATGGAAGCAGAGAGGGTCAAAGGGGCAAGCCAAGAAAGGCTTTATAGAGGAAATGAGAGTCGAGTTGCATTTGGAAGAAAAAAATAGGAATTTGCTAACACGAGGTCTTGTGGGGGAGGGGCAGGGATGGAGGAAGGGAAGGGAAGGGAGAAAATTCTAGGTGGAAAGGCCAGTCTGTGTGAAGACATGCAGGAATAAAACAACACAAAGCCCACCGGAACAGAGAGGACCTGAAAGCAGATGAGTCTAGAGAGGTTGTGGGGAGGGAAGGGCAGATCAGAAAGGGCCTTTTATGTTAGGAATTTCACTAGGCACCCTGCTAAGTACTTATCTGCATTAGCCCACTTAATCCTCACCATAATCCCATGAGAGGGACACTATTATTATGATTATCCCCATTTTATAAATGGGAAAAATGAGTCTGCAGACTGTTAGAAATCATCAAAATAAAACTGAAAGTGGCTAAAGCCACACAGCAATATGTTATAGTTATAGATTAAAAAAAGTCACACCTGGGCTTCCCTGGTGGCGCAGTGGTTGAGAGTCCGCCTGCCGATGCAGGGAACACGGGTTCGTGCCCCGGTCCGGGAAGATCCCACATGCCGCGGAGCGGCTGGGCCCGTGAGCCATGGCCGCTGAGCCTGCGCGTCCGGAGCCTGTGCTCCGCAACGGGAGAGGCCACGACAGTGAGAGGCCCGCGCACCGCAAAAAAAAAAAAAAAAAAAAAAAAAAAATCACACCTAACTAACTCTAAAGATATAAATATTGAGTCAGAGAGAATAAGACTTGATAGAAATAATCAATACAAAACCGGAAATCGCAGTGGCCTCAGTTGCACATTGTAAATTTTGTAACTAACTAAAATTTGATGGGAGAGTAAAGTATTTTTGCCAAAATATACGTATGGAAAAAAACTGACCTAGAAAAATTGAACTTAGACATAGAGCACAAAGGAACATTCTATGTTCTATGGGAGAAGGAAGCTTGGTAAAACTTGTTATATACAAAAGGTGATTGATAAATCGAATCTTTAGTAAAGAATTCAGAAGGAAGAGAGTTTATTCCAATGAAAATAGTTTTGGTAAAGTGCAAAAATAAGTGCTGAAAATTTAGAAACAGTTTAATTGTGTGCTATAGAGCAGTGAATATGGAATGAAATGGGCTTAATGGAATTTGCTTTGCAAGAATGGAACTGTCTATATATAGACATATATACGTTACAGATAATGTTAGTGTGATTTTGTAAATATATTTGAAACCATAAACATGGGTTCCATGGGGTCCAAATCAGGGGATAAAGTGTTCTTTACTTGGCTGCCATGAGGAGGGAGGGGAGGCTCCTGCAGGGATTGGAGCGGGAGAGAGGCAGAGTTTTAGCCTGAGGACCTTTGAGGAGAAGAATCCTGGGAGTGAGGGACTTGGGCATTTAGGCCAGGGGGGAATGTCTTAAAGGAATGCATTTGTGAACCAGAGATGGCTTTGGGTGACATTTCCACTAGTGTCCACTGCCCTCTGCTCTTTCTCCCTTTACTACCTATGCTACTGGAGCCCAAAGACTTCCTTACACGTTGGCTGGGAAGAAGGGCAAGCGTGTTCTTTCAAAGTAAGAAGGGAGGGCTGGGAGCAACATGCCTCCCAAGTTGGGAAGGAACGTGAGCTTCTAGCGGGGCGTGTGAGAGGTCTGAAGGAGGTTCTTCGCTCCCTGAGGTCAACCCAGAACAAGTGGGCATGCCAGAGAAGTGATATTTTGTGATGCTTTGTGTGGGTGGCTGTCAGTGGACAAAGGACCATTCAGAGTTTCTTGATTTATTCATAATGTCACCTTTACAATCAGCCCTCATTTCTTGTTCACATTTCATCTTCAAAAGAGCATTGAAAAACCTACAGATAACACAACTACTGCTGAAGTCGATAGACTGGATCCTTAATACTTTCTCATTAATTCAAATGTGAAAAAATTTAAAATACCATTAGTTTCTAGCAGCATTTTTATATTACTTGAAAACATACAACATTTAATTATATGCTCAAGTTATTTTTTTGTGTATATAGTATCTATTTCAATGTTAAAATTTAAATTCAAAGGCTGTTTACTAAGAATGTTAAACTATCAAAGTAGAAGGTATAAAAAGCTATACAGAAATAAGAAATGTGCTTCTTTGAATAAGTTACATACATAAAGTACGATATCTATAAAAGGTATTCATTAATGTATTCACTCATTCAAGAAATTTACCTGAATGTCCATTGTGTGCAAGGCACTGGGCTAGGTGCTGTGGAAATGAATAAGGCACAATTCTGCTCTTCAGGAGCTTACGAACTAGTAGAACTTTTCAACGTACCCTATAACAAGTGAGCTAGAAGTGATTTCTAATGTAAAGAGGAACGAATACTTTTCGCATTGAGTGTTAGTTTAGCTGTCTTTGCGAAAGCTTCTTTCTTTTCATAATATGCAGCCTCGTTTACAAACGCTGGGTACACGGTATGGTCTCCGCCCAATGGAATAGTCTTTCCATCAAGAGTTAAAAACACAGGATCCCCAGGGTGCAATGGTTTCCAGTCTTGATCCTCTCAGGAAACAATTAGAATACATAAATTACATTAGATTTTTCGCCTACTTTACACATTGTATAATGGAAAAGAATATGAAAAAGAACACATATATGTATAACTGAATCACTTTGCTGTACACCAGAAAGTAACACAACATTGTAAGTCAAGTATACTTGAAGAAAAAATAAATTAAAAAAATGTTTATGTCAGGCTCTAGACAACTAAAATGACAGCATTGTCTTATTTTAAAAGAGATAGTGTAGAGGCATGTGAGTTATCTGACTAAACAGATTGAACAGTTAATTTGGGCAGTGGTTTTAATAGTTCCCCTTTTTATTCTTATAACTGACACATGTGATTATAGTTTGCTTCAATATCAGGTTTGCCTTGAATATTGCCAAAGAGATTTATAATATCAAAGGCAAAACTAAATGAGTGTCTCCTCAGGTGCATATCCTAACTCTTGCTACCTGAAGTTAAATTCTGCTCAGCAAAATTTAGGAAATATCCATTAAGAGCCTTCTGTGTATAAGACATTCTACTGTTGGGGATAAAAAATGAGTGACGTTGTGCCTGCATGCTAGGAGGTTCTATACTGGTGGGAACTGGTGGGAGAAGGTGGGGTGTGGGCTGGGAAAACTCTAAGACGACGTGGATATTTCCCATACGTGTCCCCACATTAGGATAACAACTGAATCGTTTGAGAGGTCCCCACCAGGGTTTGGACCTGTGAGCCCTCAAACACCAATGCTGGCACCCCAAAGGAACCCTAGAGCAGTTCTCCTCAAACTCTGCTGTGTTTGCAAATCACATAGGGATCTTGTTGAAGTGCAGATTCTGATTCTATAGGTCTGGGGTGGGGGTCTGAGATTCTGTGTTTCTAACAGTTCCCAGCAGCAGAGCAGCATCACCTGAGAGTTTGTTAGAAAAGCAGAATTTGATTCCCCACCGCAGACCTACTAAGTCAAAATCTTCATGTTAACACATCCCCAGAGGTTCACAGGTGCAACATTTAAGTTTGAGAAGCGTTGCACCACAGCGATTTTCTGAACCCTGGCTGCACGTTACAATTACTTGGGATGTTTGAAAAATATAGATGAATAAAGGCTGGCCCCATCTCAGATACATCAAATGGGAATCTCAAGAGTGGGGCTCAGGCATCACTATTTTCTAAATTTACATACAGTAAAATCCAACCATTTTGGGGTGTGATTCTATGAGTTTTGACAAATGTATAGCACAGGGTCATATAAGCATGTAATCAAGAAGAATAATTCCATCACGCACCTCCTCCAATTCCCTCATGCTACTCGCTGTTATAATCCGCTGTTTGTATCTTTTTTAAAGCCCCAGGTGATGCTACAGGACAGGGTGGCTGAGCACTACTGCTCCAGACCAGTGGTTTTCAGTCAGAGATGTGCCCCAGAACGACGGACAGGGTTTCTTCAACACCTCCCCACTGTCTGCGAGCCCCACCTGCAGAGATTCCGATGGGCAGTGCTACCCAAGCCTGAGCCACATGAAAATCACCTGGTGAACCTAATTGACTTCTTGTCTCCACCCTGATAAATTAAATCAGAATCCCTGGGCCGGAGAATGAGGATTTTACAAAGTTCCTCAGGTGATTCTCATGTGGCTGGAGCTTGAGAAGCACTGTATTAGTGCTTTTGTGATAGGCTCCAAGCATTGGGGGGTGGGAAGAGGGAACCTGGAGAATTCTAGTGAGCACCCCTGATTAAGAACCATCATTTTTAGAATAAAATCTGGACTCATAACCAGGTGCCTGCCTGAGTCTCTGGCTCCAGGATCTCTGTTCACTTCCTACTCTCCGTTGACACTGGTCTTCTTGCTGTTCCTCAAACACTCCAAGTTTGCTCCAGCCTCAGAGCCTTTGCACTTGTTTTCCACACGGCTGACTTCTCACCTTCCAGGTTCCAGCTTCCATGCCCTCATCTCAGAGATGGCTCTTTCTGACCACTCCATCTAGTAGGAACCCTTTGTTAACTGCGCCTATATTATTCTGTTTATTTCTTTTATAGCACTTATTACAATTTGAAATCATGTGGTTGATGTATTGTTTACTTATTCACGGTCTGTTCTCCCCTTATTAGTATGGAAGCTCTATGAGAGACCCTGTCTTGAATCTCAGGGCCCAGAACAAGCTGAGAAGTCCTTCAAATATATTTATTGAAATAGTCAATCAGTCAATCCCTCCTGTAGAATACTGAGCCATTCCTTACTGTCTACCAAATCAAAATGATCCTTCCTGACTTTCAAGACCTACAACTAGCCCTGTTGATTAGTGATCCCATCAATCTTACCTCTCTGCCTCCCCAGGATGATTTTTGTATTTTTCATGGATATCCTTGAGGAATGTAAAACTTACATTTGTAACTATTGATACTATGTATAAAATAGATGACTAATGAGATAACTATGTATAAAATAGATAACTAATGAGAACCTACTGTATAGCACAGGGAACTCTACTCAGTGCTCTGCGGTGACGTAAATGGGAAGGAAATCCAAAAAAAGAGGGAACATGTGTATACGTATAGCTGATTCACTTTGCTATACAGTAGAAACTAACACAACATTGTAAAGCAACTATACTCCGATAAAATTTTTTTTTTAAATCCTGTGTTGTAGCCGGTTGTGACATCATCACTTTGGCCTCTGTTTCTTGTATGTGCAATTTTTGTTACCTGTAGTGCTTTCCTCTTTTCTCTCCCCCAATCTTTATCTTTCTGTCCTTTAAAACACTGCCCAAGGCTCCTCCTTCAAGTTTCCACCCGGATCGCACTAAGGCACAAAGCTGGGTTTGCTCCACGAGTCTATTTTTGGGCAGGCTACTTTATTAAGTTGTAAGTCTGAATAACTATCATTAGGGTCATTAAACGGGAGTCTGAACTGGATCAGTGGTTTTCCACCCTAATTACCCACGCCAATACGATCAGATTATCCCAGAGTGGGGGATCGTTATTTTTCAAAAGGCTCTCTAGGCAATGTGCATCCAGGGATGAATGTACCAGACTAGACAACCCACTGGATCACTTCCACATTTCTGAGGTCTGAGATTGTGCATGGAGATGGATGTTTTAGCTTTTTGGAATCTTTGCTCCTCTCTGCTTTTATCTCTGCCTTTTCCAGTTTTAAACCTCCTATACATTCCTAGGAGGCTTTTCTTCCCCTTCACTATGCCATTATTGATCAAACCACACAAGGAGCAGATATTGAGGTTTTGAGGAGTCAGGAAAAGGCGGCAGAAAACATTCCAGAGAAAGAGGTTCTGATTGTTTTGCTCTAACTTATACAGTAGTGATCACAGGGAGGTGGTAGCAATGTGGTCAACTGCAAAGAACATTCGTTCTGGATCTGTCATCAATAACTATAGGACTATGGGAAGGATATAATTTTTGAGCCTCTGTTTTCTTATATTAAAATAGATATAATAATTCTTACCCATTGCACCTGAACAGGAATTTCACATTCTCTGACCCCCATCCCCACCTCATTATTCTGTTATAGCATCTGGTTATCTTCATTTCAAGATCACAGTTTAGACTTTAGTATATCTAGACTATAAATTCCACAAGAATATAAACCATGTTCACTGATGTACCCCCAGAGCCAGCAAAGGATTTACTCAGTAAATATTCACTGAGTGACGGTCTGAATACCTTAGACTGCAGTGTTTTTGAGAACATCAAATGAGCTCATGCATGTAAAGTGCTTTATGGACTGTAAAGTTCTACTCAAAGGTAGGGCATCATTATTTTCAACATTTAAAAGAAATAGTGAATGTTACCTGCAGTTTAGGGTGGATAATAGCAGCAATTTCTCCACTTTCATTCCTGGGATAATCAACTTTCTCCATTATTTTATAGACTTCAATAGCACAGGGAGGAAATTCTTTTCCTATGGCAAAAACAATACGTATAAATAGCAACTAACAAAATCTCCTGAAAAAAGGGAAGTTGATACTTTAAAGAAGGAAGAAGAACAAAAACTGAAGACAGACAGTTACAGGGAGAACACACTATTTTCTTGCTTTTGAACCATTTTATTGTGAAGTATAACACTAAGAAAGTACATGAAACATAAGTATATAGTTTAATGAACTGTAAAGTGATTAGCCATGGAACCACCACCCAGGACAAGAACATTGCCTGCATACCAGCATCCCTGCATGTCTCTTTCCCATCATGATCCCATCGCCTTCCCATCTGAGCAGTAATCACTAATTTTGGTAATGACTCACTTGCTTTACTTTATAGTTTCACCACCCGTGCATGAATCCCACACAATATAGTTCAGGTTTGCCTACTTCTGAATATTTTACAAATATAATCAATCAATATATGCATCTTGTGTCTGTCTTAAGATCAACTTTTGGGGAAGATTCATCCCTATTGTGGTATGTAGCTATTGTTCATTTTATTTGCAGTATAGTATTCCATTGTGAGAAAATGCCATAATTTATTTATTCTTTCTATGGTTTATAGACATCTTGCACATTTCCAACTTGGGGCTATTAAGAAAAATGCCACAGGCTTGTACAGCTTCAGGCAGAGAGCTGCTCTGCCACCACTAACACTGAGACACTGTACAGGACCTTCTTTCTGGTGCTTGAATGTCCTAACCTAAAGCTGAAAAAGCCACCCTTAGAGGCACATGTCATTGGCCATAAGAGCTCTTGCTCTAGTGTTATCTTATTTCATCATTGCCAGCATTACCAAAATGCTGAGTGTTGGCTCTATGACTAAAGATCTCAGGTCCCAGAGGCCTTTAACTTCCTTGGCCTATGGAGTAAGTGGACAATATATTATAAAGGACTTGTACCCTTTCTATTAACAATAAGAAGTTTAGGTTTCATAATCCTGAACCAATCCAATACACCAAATAGTCCAACACTCGATTTCTTATTTTCTTTGATTTCTTTGTTTCTTCTATTTATTGGATTTTTCTGTGTCTTACTGAGTTTTTCATGGTTATGCTGTTCTTGAAAAATGAAACTTCCAGGCTGTCTAATAGGTTAGAGTGGCTTTAAAAAAATTCAATTTATTTAAATTAAAAAACCCCTCAGACAGTTCATCCATTTCTCCCATCCCTACCTGTTTCTGCTTTAAGGCAACCCCCAATTTGTTTTCTGTATCTACGAGCTTGGTTTTAAATTTTTATTTATTCATTTTTAGATTTGACATATAAGAGAGATCATATGGTAATTGTCTTTCTCTGCTTGACTTATTCATTCAGCATAATGTCCTCGAGGTCCATCCATGCTGTTGCAAATAGCGAGACTTCATTCTTTTTTATGGCTAAATAATATTCCATTGTATATGGATAGCACAATTTCTTCATCCATTCTCCCATTGATGGACACAGGTTGTTTCCATACCTTGGCTATTGTAAATGGTGCTGCAATGAACACAGAGGTGCCTATAGCTTTTTGAATTAGTGTTTTCATTTTCTTTGGATAAATACCCCAAAGTGGAATTGCTAGATCATATGGTAGTCCAATTTTTAATTTTTTGCAGAACCTCTATGCTGTTTTCCATAGTGGCTGAACCAACTTAGACTCCCACCAACAGTGCACAAGTGTTCCCTTTTCTCTACATCTTCAACCAAACTTGTTATTTCTTATTTTTTTGATAACAGCCATTCTAAAAGGTGTGAGGGGATACCTCATTATAGTTTTGACTTCAATTTCCCTGAAGATTAATGATGTAAAGCATTTTTTCACGTATCTGTCAGCCATCTGTATGTCTTCTTTGGAAAAATGTCTATTCAGATCTTCTGCCCATTTTTAAATCACACTTTTTTTTTTTTTTTTGCTGTGAGTTGTATGAGTTCTTCACATATTTTGGATAGTACTTCCTTATCAGATATATGATTTGCAAATATTTTCTCCCATTCAGTAGATTGTATTTTCATTTTGTTGATGGGTTCCTTTGCTGTGCAGAAGCTTTTTAATTTGACAGAGTCCCACTTGTTTATTTTTGCCTTTGTTGCTTCTGCTTTTGGTGTCAGATTCAAAAAATCACCAAGACCTATTTCAAGGAGCTCACTGCCTATGTTTTCTTCTATAAGTTTTATAGTTTCAATTCTTATGTTCAAGTCTTTAATCCATTTTAAGTTAATTTTTGTGTATGGTGGTTAAGATGGTGGTTGAGTTTCATTCTTTTGCATGTGGCTGTCCAATTTTCCTAACATCATTTATTGAAGAGACTGTCCTTTCCCCATTGTATATTCTTTGCTCCTTTCTTGTAAATTAAATGACCATATATACATGGGTTTATTTCTGGGCCCTCTATTCCGTTTCATTGATCTGTGTGTCTGCTTTTATGCCAGTATTATATGGTTTAATTACTACAGCTTTGTAATATGGTGTGAAGTTAGGGAATGTGATGCCTCCAGCTTTGTTCCTCTTTCTAAAGATTGCTTTGGCTATTCGGGGTCTTATATGGTTCCATAAAATTTTAGTTAAGGATGTTCACAAACAACACTAAACCAAAAGATGTTCTCAAATTATGCCTACCGACACACTGTCCACAAGTACACCGAGGTAGGACAGAGGTAGAAAACGGAACTTAAAAAGCCAGTGTGGGAGAGAAAGAGGCTAGGACTGGGAGTCATGATACCTAGGCTCTAGTCTCCTAGCTGTGTAAACTTGAGCAAGACACTGAACTTCTCGAAGCTCACTTTCTTTAGCTCTCAAATGGAGGTTTCACATTAGTTTACCTTGGAGGACTCTTCCAGCTCTGACACTCTGTGATTGCATAACTTCAGGAGGACGTTCAACTGGTTAGATGACTTCCCCACTGTGCTCCTTCTCTTAACTAAGTATGTTAAACATTTGGGTAGCTCCTGAGCAGTGAGATATTGCGATGCAGGCAGTCTGCCAACAGTGGAGTCCAACTAACAAAGACGCAGCATTAAACAACCCAATGCCCAGAAACTTGGAAAAGCAGTAGTTTACATTTATACCAGGCAAACTCTTAATAAACAGGATGAACTTTCATCCAGCGTAGAGCCCCTAGTGTGCTATGGTTGCAATCCAAAGAAAAATCTTCCTTTCCCCTTGGCGTGGAAGTGCAGCCAGGGTTGGAATGCAGATACCCCGTGATTACTTCTGTATCAGTTAGCTTTTGCTGCGTAACGCACTATGCCAGAGCTTAGTGGCATAAAACAACAACCACCTAATTTAGCTCATGACTCTGTGCGTTGGTTGGCCCGTTCCTCTGGTCTAGGCTGGACTGGCTGATTTCTAATTGGCTTGCTCATGCATTTGTGGTGAGATGGCAGGTCAGCAGGAGGCTGGATGATCTAAGACAGCTTTACTCTCATATCTGGCATTTGACAGGCTGTCAGCCGGAGCTGCAGGACTATTGGCTGGGGTGTCTCAGTTCTCAGCCTCACAGTCTCTCATTATCCAGCAGGCTAGGGTGGACTGATTCACATAATGACAGTGCAAGGTTCCCAAGGTCAGCAAGAGAGCAAGCCCTGATGTTCAAGTTCTTTTCAAACCTCTTCTGTGGCACAAAACACGTCACATGGCCAAGCCAGATTCAGGTGGTAGGAAAACAGACTCCATCTCTTGATAGGACATGGAAGCAGGGAAGGGAAGAATTTGTGGCCATTTTTAGAATTTACCACACCTTCCAAGATGAAGATGGAAACAGCAGATGTCATACCTTTAAACCAGAAGGTCCATTGGGAGGAAAGGAGAAAGTGGTAGAACACAAAGGAGCATGTTTTTGCTACTTAGAATCTCAGAGCGAGAAGGAGTCTCAAATGCCTAAGTTTCATCGATGCTTGAATATTCTCCGTATCTTTCTGACCAAGTGGTCATCTTGCTCCTGCTTTTAAACAACCTCACAAAATGTGGTCTGTTCCATTGTTGGTCAGCTTCGTTAATTAGAAATCTCTTCCTTTCTTTCTTTTTTATTTTTAATATTTATTTATTTGGCTGCACCAGGTCTTAGCTGCAGCATGCGGGATTTTTTTTTTTTTAGTTGAGGCATGCAGGACCTAGTTCCCTGACCAGGGATTGAACCTGGGCCCCCTGCATTGGGAGCGTGAGTCTTAACCGCAGGACCTCCAGGTAAGTCCCAGAAATATCTGTCTTTAGGTAACACTATCCCACCGATTCTATTCTGGCCTCTGAGTCACAGAAAACATGTCTAATTCCTTTCCAATATAACACTTCTGAAACTCTGAAATAAAATTGGCCTTAAGACTTCTTGTTGCCAGTCTAAGTATCTTTGATTCTATCAGGCTCCACTCATATTGTCACATACACGAGGATACATGTGAATGTACTTTGTAAACTGAAGTTCTATGTGTAAACTGAAGTTCTATCTTTGGGATCATTCCTATTATGGTTTTCAAACTCTTCAACGTGCTCAACTAACTCCTTGGCTAACCTTTACTTTGTAGATGTTTCTCCTGAAATATGGACTTGGAATTTATTCAGCGGTCTCCAAATGTTGTTTAGCCAAGCAGAAAAGAGACTATCACTTCCTTCATTCTGGGATTTTTTAACATGAAAGTAAAATTTTGTTCCTGATGTATTTAACCTTAAACATTTGGTCTAGATTATTGTTAAATATTGTCAGAACTTTTTGGATACACCTTTTGAACCCAGATACTTTCCTGATAGCTTCCTGTCACTTACCACTTATATAAGCATGTCACTTATGTCCTTATCCAAGTCACTAATAATAACTTTGAGTAGCACAGAGCCAAAAATGGAGCTCTTCTATACATTTCTAGAGACTTTTCTTCAGACGGTTATGATCCTTTTGCCCGCATTGTTTGGATAATGGTGCTCTTTCCATGTTAGTTAAAAATCCATCAAAGTGGAGAGTCTAAATTAATAATGGTTTTAAAATGTTGAATTGCAGAATCCTTTGGTTAAATGAAATGTTACAAGGATAAAACAGATAGAATTGCTCTGATTGAAGCAGAGGTGGGCTGGCTGTCCCGGAGCTACTAGGACAGCTACTAAATCCCTACCCAGTAGCAGGAATCTATGGATTGTGATTTGAAAACCATGTGTTTTTTCAGTCAGGTCTGTGGCCTTCTACCTGGGTGCATTGTTTCTTAACATCATAGTCTCACACTCACTATTTGAATGGTTTCTTGTGAATAACTGATGACCTTCCCAACACCAGGTCCACTAGACCGTATAGAACCTGTCCTCAGACAAAGGTGGTAGAATGCTGATTTTCAGTCTTTGTGACTTTGGAGTCAAAGGATTCCCAAGCACGGAAGAAATTCCTGTGATCACAGTAGGATGCACAAACAGGTTAAGGGATTATACTCCCCACAGGCACTGAACTATTCACCAGCCCTCTCACTGTAATGGCCCATTCCTCAACAAATAATTTCAGTTCTGCCTGTATGAATAATTATTTACATAAGATGCCTCCTTGATTTTACTTTTATTATAATTCTTAAAAAATTTAAGTTATTTTTAAAATAATTAATAGATTTCATTATTTTTTCTGCTGCAGTTTTAGGTTTACCAAATGAATGAGCAGATAGTACATAGAGATCCATGTACCCATCTCACCACCAGCCCCATCTAACTGTTTTGTAATTGCACGAATAATACATGAATACATCATTCTTCCTGAACACAATTAAAACAAAATTAACCTGGTTTTCCCCTCCTCTCCCCAGTAATTGCTGTTATCGGTTTGATATGTTTTCTTCTAGAACTGTTCCTATGTACTAACATATATATTTATGTATATTCCAGCAAGTGTTTATTATTATTATTTTGAAGCAAATTGGTATATTGTATGTTTTGGTCTGCAACTTGCTTTCTTTCAATTAACAATGTAGTTTGAAGATCTTTCCACGCTATTTTATTTAACTAACCAACTGATGGATATTCAGGTCATTTCCATTGTTTTGCTTTACATACAATGCTGCAGTGGCCACCCTTGTATGTGGCATGTAGGTGTGCATGTGTTTGTGTTTCTTTGAGATGTGGAACTGCTGGGTCATAGGATCTGTGCATATTAGAAAGTGGTTACTGTAAAATTATCCTCTAAGTGTCTTTACCAATTTATACCAGCAGGGAAGGAGAATGTCTCCTTTTCCTACACCCTTACCAACACTTAATATTATCAGATTTTAATATTTTCCCAATCTAATGGGAGAAAATGGTTTTGCATTTTAATTTGCACTTTTTGATCACTAGTGATACTGGACGTCTTTTCATCTGTTTATTGGACATTTGTATTTCTTTGCTTTTAAAAATGGAGCTTAATAGGAAAATGAGGATTTCATTAGGGGAGCTTTATTTGGTAGCTGCTTTTCTTGAATGTGTCTACACTGGTCATTGACGAATGGCTGAAGTGATTAAATTCTTTAAAAAGGAACTAATGTCACAAACATGGCAAATTTAACCTAGGTTCCATTGCTATTTCAATGTTTAGTGGTTAAGTCATTATGTGTACTCCATCTCATCTTCCTTTTCTGATTTATTTACACACACCAGCTAACAATTAAAGAAACAATTTCTGCCTACTACTTACCTTCATTGAAATTATGTATAAAATCAAGAGCATGTTTAATCATTTTTCTCATTTGATCCAGAATATCAGCTCTCAGAACCCCTTGAGGCTGGGGACCAACTTCTATACCTAGGTACAGAAGGAGAGACAGTCACACTCATCTAAGTATTAGAATATAAGATCGAGCATTCTCATATATCAAGATCTAGAATCCCATCATTAAAAATGATTAAAGAGGTAGACCATGCAGCACCATGGAAAATATTTGAGACCTAATGTTAGGCAAAAAATAAAGCAGAACATTTACATGTACAAGTTATATGCATAGTAAATAAAGACTGGGAGAGAACATGGAAAAAAATCAAAGAGTTGTGTTATAGCAGCAAGGTTTTGGGGTCTTTTTTCTTTAAATTTCCTTCAATATTATCAAAATGTTAAAAAGTAATAATAGAGTAAAAGGAGTAGACAAATTTATACTGACAAAATAATAAGTGGCCACAAAGAGAAACTGTCACGGACCTAACATTTAGCTTGTAGGAGAAAACACATCTATAATATTTAGTAATAGAAATCTAGACTAAATGAGCCATGGATTGAAGTCAAATGACAATCTATGTGACCCTAGAGCAACATTCTTGCCTTTAATATAACAACCCATCCCAACATGATAGTGCAATGGTTTTAATTTTCTGTAGAAACAATTTGTATTCATTTCTTCTCACCCCAATAAAATTCTGCCTGTACTATCAGGTCTATTTCCTGTGGCTGTCAAGCATCCATCCATAAACCTACAAAATACTCTTTCTCTAAACCACTTATCTAGTCCCTTCCCTCCTGCCCAAGTCTCCCACACTGTTATCACTCCAATCATCATCTTAACCATTTATAAAACCATTTACCAAGTATAGCATCATCCACTCTCTTCCACCAATTCATATGCAGTCTTTTCCACCTATTCTATTTTCATCCACTTCTGTTATTTCTCAATTCACAAAATCTTACTGTATTCTCTTTTATCCTCATTTTCATTTTTGTGCTTAGCTTTCCTGGATATACTTAAGTATATGATATAAGTGCGGTTAAGGTATGTATCAGTACATAAATGATTTGTACAAATGTGTGAAAATGTGTTCATGGATATGTCTTGTATGCATACTGTAGGTTGCCTACCCAAAATTCATTCTGTCTTACTCCTTGCTGACAGAGTCCTGATTTTGGTTGGGGTATCCAACTCAGGAGCAAATGTAGAATAGTTTTAGTCAATCATAGTAATCTCGTTAATCCTAGTAATTAATTTAAGAATGGATATGTGACCTAGTTCTGAACTGGCCATAATGGAAGGTCTGCAGGGGAGTTCCTGGGAGTCTCCCTTCTTCCACTAGATATTGTCATGTTGGCATATGATGCTTGAAATTACAATGAACATCTTGTGGCACCTAAAGTCATAGGAGTATTATAAAGCATTGAGTTGGAGAGAGTGTCTCTCTGATCTTAAGTGTTTTTCCCCCCAATGGCTGGATGATATAAAAAATATTCCAAATAAAATAGTAAAGTTGAAAGGAGAACATACAATATTTCTATTACTTATGATGATCTTAATACTCCCCCATATTGAAACCTTTGAAAGATTTGGCTCTCTTTTTACGAGCCAAACATATCAGTAGATATTTGTTCTACCTAAGAGCAGCATTGCCCCCTAAATGTAATAGGCCAAGATTGCTCTCTCAAGACTTGGAAATCCTATGCTTTATATGGTGTTACAGAGAAAAAGGAACTTTATCCGTTATTGTCAAGCATTTGGTTTGTTTCAAATAATTACCTATACTTGGCTATTTAGCTTGCCTCAACTGATCCCTTGATTATGCACCAAAATTATCAATAATTGAATAACCAAGATAACCTTAAATTTGCTTCTATTGTTTGACAACTTGTTTTTAAATTAAATTTCTCTTATTTAAACCACCTGAGATCTGACAAAAAAGATTTTAAGTCGTGACAGCAACTTTAATGATTATAGTGTGGTCTGCAAACAATTACGCTAATAGGTCACTCAGGAAAGAGAATGGAATATAGAAAAAGAGACTGTCTGTCTGGGAGGGTGTATGAGAGTGCAAACCTGCATGTTGGAAGTTACCAGAAGGTAAAGATGAATTCACAGCCCAGTGACTGACAGGGCAAACAAGTGAATGGATAACAAACACAGGTTACCAGAGACCCTACTGCAAAGCAGGTGCTAAGAGGGATGTTGGGAGAGAATTTTCCATGGGTCTTTTGTACTTCTGCACATCTTGCCAGCAAGATAGTGACTGCCCTGGCTCCAGATTATATTTTTAAAGAATGTTTGTATAGTAAATAGTCTTGGAAGATAGGGATGGTGTCTTCCTTAAGCAAAAGGCAGGCTGCTTACTGTCCATTATAAAAGATTCAAATTTCCTCAGCTCAGTGTTTTTTCCTGGAATGTAGAAGCTGCTCAATGAAATTGAGGAAATCTGCTATAGTTAGAAACTGCCTGCGATATTTTGCTTATTACTTGACAGTTATAAGCCATACTGATAAGCCAAGTAGCTATAAATAGTCTTTAAATTAATTTTCTCAGAGTTTCATCTCAGACATATTTTGTTTAGTTGTGACAGTGGGAAATATGACTTACCAACAGGATACTTGGCTATAGAACGAGTGGTTGCATATCTGAGGGAAGGATGCTCAATAAGGTAAACATAGCAGGGTAATGGAGCCAAAGAAGTCTGAAAAGAATTTAAAACATTTTTCTTATTATGTAAAGACCATATGCCTTGTTCTCTTTGCTATTAGAGAGTCAATAATGTCTTCAATATGTTTCACTTCATCAACTAAGATTAGTAAGACAGCTTTATGAAACACACTCTAAAATCCGATGGTATTATTAAAGCTTTGAAAGCACATAAATGAATTACATATAAAATTGGATAATACATAGCTTTCTGGATAAAATGTACATTAAACAATTCCCCAGAACCATAAACAAAGAATATGAATAAATTCTTTTTCTGAATGGATTTGGTTATTTTTGTTTTCACCACTGGTTACACTTACTATGTAGCTTAGTATTGGTCTCTTAAAGAATTCTTTTTCTACCCCTATGGGCCAGGTCCCTACAGATGTCGGCTAACTCCCCCTACCTCCACTTATCTGAATGAGAATTCAAGATGGCCCTCTCAGTTTTGATAACATGCTGCTTCTGTGCCTGGCAAGCAAAGTATTCAGCTCTCCCTTCAATCAGCAGCAAAGAATAGCTGCATTATGATCTCTTACCAGAACTACTATTTAGTCAACGCCAAAAAATTCAAGGAAACAAAACTAATAATCTTTACTATCTGCCAGGCATTCAGCTAAGTGCAGTAAATATTTTATCTCATTTAAGGCTTATAACAGCCATATGGGGTAAGTATTGTTATGATGTCAATTTTATAAAATGAAGAAAGCAAGGTTTGGGGAGTTGAATATCTTGTTCAAAGTTAGTGAGAGAAAGCCAGGATTTGAACCCAGGCACTGGCTATATGGGTCACACTCTTTCCATTAAATCATACTAGATCTTACCAGCTCTCCGGAAGGAAGGCTATCCTTTATATAAAAATAATCATACAGTTTATTATGTGTGTTTTTGTTGGCTTGTTATTCTCTAGCAGTTTTTCTCTAGGTATAGCAATGGATTGCTGATATTTTTCATCTTGTAGATTTTTGAGCCTTAAAATGATTAGCTATATGAAGTACTGAAAGATCAGATGTATGTTAGGGTATCTGAATCAAATGGAGACAAGCGCAGGACTAAAGAGAGCCAATCTTTTTACCATTGGTCTTTAGTCAACATTAAATGACTATATTTTGAGCTTCCTAAAATGGTAATTGAGCCACTTCAACCATACCATTTAAAATTTTGGTGTTAATTTTACCACATAGCCAATGATTTGGTGGCTGTCTTGATAAAAGATTTAAAATTTTATAGACACAATGGTCCATATGTTTTATCATTTTATTCATTGCATTTATTGTTTTACTCATTTCTTCTCCTTTTCTCCCGCCTGTCACTACTACCTCTATTCTGGCGCTCCTCGCAGCCCCCCATTTCCCTTGGACCCTCCCTCCTGACCCTTTTCTGCTTGTTTCACATCTATAAGTGACTTAAAATTATGGATCCTATGCTAACTTGTAAATTAATAACATTGACATTACCTTAATATAATGAAACATCTGAATTAAAAAGTCATTCCTGGAATCTTCAAGAATAAGAGTGCACCCCATATTAGAAGTAGTGTTGTGAAGGTCAAAAATAATGTCATACGAATCTTCACTATCTTTTGGACCAAATAAATGATTTATTTCTTGAGCCCTTCTCACTTCATATGGCAAATCCTCTGACATTTTTTTGCTGTTATTAGCAGAGAGAAAAAGATTAACAACATCTGCAGCTAAGGTAACATAAATATACAATAAGAACACAGTATATAAGAAACCAGTTGCTAAACCTTTAATATGAAAAATCTGTAAAGGAATTGGAAATTTATTTGAAAACTTTATAATCGAAAATTTACATTTTTTCCTTCTATTTGATTCCATGTAATGTTGCACTGACATGCTTGCAAATAATAGTTCATTTATGTGGTTGGTCACAAGAAGGACATTTCCGTTTATCATTTGACTTCAACCCTGAACAAAATTCTTCCATTAATTTAATCAACAGTCTCTTAGTAGTTAAGTGCACTAGGCTATAATGGAACTAGACCATCAAATGCACCGATTTTTCTTTTTTTTTTGCACTACAGCTAGTTCTAGTGCACAAAAATAGTCAAAGTTAGGTGCTCACATCATCTAATTAGGGATTCTTAAGTGATGTCCAGGAGCCACTAGTGGTTCAGGGTCAAGCTTTACAGAGAAGAGTCTGTAGACCCTGCAAAAATACAAAAATTTGCAGGTATATGCATACATGCATTTTCTGGGATGACGGTTGATAGTTTTTATTGAATTCTCAAATGAGTCTCTACCTGCCCCACCCCCAGTGGTTAGGATACATTTTTTTCTTAACGTACATGATAATTTAAATTTATTTTTCCTCATTAAAGCATTCAACCACATTTCTCTCTAATTCCATTTATTTCCATTCTCTGACTGTTTTTGTTAGTATCTTCAAAGGACCTACAGTTTGCGCCTGGGTAATTCTTGCCTGGAAATCAGTCAAGAAAGTGGAGCAGCCATTTTTCAACTATGGGACAAAAGCTGCACATCAAGGCTGGTGCAGTGGGAAGATAGGAGGAGTCTGCGGCACTGATGATATCATTGAGCCACTGTACCAGCCCTGGACTGCCTACCTCTGGACTTATTACTTGTGAAAAAGAAACCCTTATTTGTTTAAGCTACTGTTTTCAGATTTCTATTACATGCAACCAGACATAGTTCCTAAAGGATACATATGCACTTTAAAAGTTAATTCATGCAACAACTTCATGAATTCTCCCCCTCCCTCAACTGATTTGCTTCTCATTCTCTCCCATGTGAGTAAATCACACCACAGCCACCCAGTTGCCCATGGTCAAGGCTTGAAGTCTTGAAAGATAATAGACACTTTGAGCTCTTGTGCCTGGAATCCAGGTCCCACGGGAAGAGTCCCAAAGGATAAAGCTGAAAGAATAGGCAGGAACGATATCCTAAAGGGAATGACATCTATATGCTAAATTACTTAACTCTATTCTGGATAGGAGATTTTTGAAGAATTTTTAGCAGGGGAAAGACATGACAAGATTTGCATGTTAGAATGATCCCTATGGCTAGTGCCATACAGACAATACATGGTAGGGAGGATTGGAGTAAGGCTGGATGCAGGAAGATTCTTTAGGACGCTATTCTAACTACCTATAGAACAAGTAAACTAAGGCAGTAAAAATGGTGAGGAAGACTGGATTTGCAAAATACCTACAACTATTCAATATTTGAATAATTGGGAGACTCCGTAACCCACTAGACGTAGGGGATGAAGAATGGGGAAGGTTCTAAGATGATTTCCGTAGGTGATTTGGTGGGTAATCATGACATCACTGAGATGACGAATAGAGGAAAAGCAGCAAAATTTGGGAGAGGGAAGATGAGAGAAGGTAATTAACTTATCTATTTCATAAGTTTCCATAACTACCCTGAGAGAGAACTGTCTAGCCTCTGATAAGTGTTAAATGCAAGAAGTAGAAAGTGAATTTAATTAAAGAGACTACTCTCATTGAAATGCATGTTATTGAGTGGTCATAATAAGAAAACTCACTCTAGTTCATCTCAGAGTTATTTGGGAAGTTAACATGCCAACTAAAAGTTATTCTTCAAGAAATCCTTACTTGTAATATGAGTTAGTTAACAGCTGTTTTAGGTGAATAGATAAACCTTAATTGTGTTGACATAACCTCAGTCATGAAGATAAAGCATTTTTGAAATTAAAATTTATGTTAGTGAGAACATGGCCTGATACGCAAGCTATGGCTAATGTATAATTGCCCCAGAAGAATTTATTCCATAAAGTGAGGCAAATTTGTATAAATGTAGTAACCATCTTTTGATCTGTGATGAGATTAAGTAACTCTTTAAACTCAAATTAGGATTTAATAGAAAATGAGTACATAAAGTGGTGCTCCATTAGTTGTTCCTGTGCATGACTTATATCTTAGCTTGTAGTCTGCCAACCCATTGAAAGTAGAAACCACTTTGTCCATAGCTTTGTACTCCCACAGTACCTGGCACAGTGCCCCATGAAGAGTAGGTATTTAATAATAGTTTTATGTAAATGAAAGAAAGAAGTGGTAAAAAGCTTAGAAGCCTATATATCTACAGTGGTAGCTCTAATGATGTAAAAAAAAGGCAAATTTATGATTGCATACACTGTATGCAATGTATCATCAGCAGTAATTTAAATTCAGAAAATTCAGGTCTTAGTAATCCATTACTGAAGGTAGTACATCTACTCCTCAGATCACAGAGCAGTCTAATGTTTTCTGATGATAGACATTTATTCACTCTTTCATTAAACAAATATTCACTGAAACATTACACTTTTCTTAACTAGAACTTTCTGCACTACCATAAACATAGTTGCAAAACACATAGTAGTAAATCACCTAGAAGCTAACAAATATGTAACCAAGCATAGTGGCCAAACATTCATTTAATGCAAAAGACTATTAAATCTGCTTCTTTAAAGATACGACTTAAAAATAAAAACCTTTGTTATTTGTTGTCTCAGTCTGTGTAGAATACATTTAAAAACAACATCAGTTAAGAACAGTCTGATGGTTATAAAAGTTTATAAAAGAGCCCATGAATGCCCAGTTTAGAGAACTGAGTAATTCATAATGGCGTATAACAAAAGTGAAAGTGATCTTATTCACAAGAGCGACTATATGTACAAACATGAATATCAAACGTATATACATATGCTCTCACACACACTACTTTTCAGACACATCCACATCCACACACGTGTGCATGCATACACACACAACACAACATATAGTCTTACCCAAGATTTTCAGGTCCAAAAACTCGATTCAGGTCACAGTCAATATATCTGGTGCACTCCTTCACTGCTCTTGGGTTGGTAATAAATGGTTTTACTTCCAGCCCTGTTCTCTGAATCTCAGTGCCGTTCTCCAGCCAGTGCTTGACTAGGAATACTCCTGTTAGTTCATTCCCATGAGTTCCTCCAAAGATAGCAACCTTTTTAATAGGATCTTCAGCAGCGTGACAGGAAATCATTTTATCAAGTAGTTTTATCTGATTTCTGCAATTCAGAAGAGAGGAGATCAAAGAAAACTTAATTTTGTAAGCAAAGTTTAGAAATTTAAATCTAAATGAAACTTTAACCAAAGTGCAAAGTTAACCACGCGAGAACTTGAGTGGAGTGTATTTTAATTTTCTGTTACAAGTTCTGAGCCCTGTTTATTATAAGAACACTCCCTTATTTAGCCCTGCCCTTTACCATATTTGGATTAAAATATGCAGAGATCAACTAGAGATACAGCTGTTTAACTTCTAACTCCCTCAAATGGTCGGCAGACCTAAATGCAATAATAAATTAACATCTCACACTAATGCAAAACTTCTGTTTTCTCTTCAGCTAGAATGTCATCTAATGGTGCTTTCATGACTATTTGTAGTAGTAAAAATAGATTACACTTTTCTTATCCTCAAAACTATAAAAAATAAAGAACAGGTCTATAGTATGCCTGTTATTATTCAATATTTATGTTTCCACTTTAAACCATTTCTTCTCTGAAACGAGTTCAGGCCCTTTTTTATCATCTGAGGGCATTTGAATTTCATCTCTATAAACAGCCAATGGCAGATCTTCAGAGACCTCCTCTGGAACCACTATCCTTTCTTTCAGAATGCTTTTTCATGGTCAGAGATGCAAGAACCAAATCAATGGTCACTGGGTCTTAAAAAGCTACTTTGAAACATGCTTTCATTTCTTTCTCATGAAGTTATTAGTAATTCTAAGTCGACTTGCTTAGGGATCTTCCTCACTTTTTGCCCAAATACTAAAGGAAAAACAACTGTTAGTAATTTTCAAGACTTTGTAATGCCTGAAAATGTCTTGGGGCATGCTATATATACGAACCAGATTATATGAGTTTATATGGACAAAGCTTAATTTACTGGCAACAGAGACTCTCCACTGGAATGTGTTACTCAAGAGGGGGTCTTATTAGGGGAAACTATCCAGAATACTGTACTAAGATGATTACATCCCTTTGCAGAAATGACTCTGAGCCAAATCCGATTTGATTTCATGCTCAATCATCCAGAAAGTCAAACATGTTCAAGTACTGAAAACACTATGTGCTAGTAATGGGAGATTGTTTGAAAGGGGTACGACAAGAGTAATTCATTACAACTGCAGAGTAGTTCAATTTATAATGTTTTTCCGCATACGTTATCTCAGTTTATTCACATATCCACTTTATGAGATAGGATGGGTTAGGTATTGACATCCCTATTGCAGAGGTAGAGAAAAAAGAGGTTAAATAACTTGTTAAATTTCCCAAGCTTCCAGGAGAAAACTAGGCCTGAGATCTAGGTTTGCTGAATCTAAGTCCAGTGTTTTTCACAGAACAAAAGGGTGTTCCCTGTTATTTTTGGCTTTCCCCAAAGTTCTAATTTTGCTCTTTCCGAATTCACATGAACAGTCACTACAATGTGCTCAGGAAACAAACAAGCTTACAAACAAACACATGATGGAAATATAAAATGTGAATGCTTCAAAATATTTAATAAACCAATACCTGTGTTCTTCCTTTAAGAGATTATAATGCAGAGATAGAGAAAGCATAATAATAAAATCAAAACGTACACATTAAAATTACTGTTCTAATTTCAGATAAAGCCCTGCACCCTTTGATTTTCTGCCCACATCCGTGTACACTGAACACTTCATTGTAGAGATGCAGAAAACAAGCATAAATGTAAACAGATGACAGTCGTATTGTTTAGTTACTTTGGTTTTAAGAGCAGTAACTATGGTGAATTATTAACACTCGATTATGTTTGTTTCTTTTCTGCCAATTTGTGGTTAGCTCTGTCCTTTGCCCTAGTCTCTCTGGAAATGCTGCTTCAGCTATGTACTTGGAGCTGGCACAAATGACTTGCATTTCGAGGCTTGTTTTATGGAATTTTAACAGAACAGCACTCTGAAGCACATCTAACATTCATAAATAAAGTCTCCCTTACATGTCAAAATGAATAACTTTTTTGAGAGTTAATGAATTGTAGTAATTCTGTCCTATACTTACCCTGTTTATTGTGTACAGAGTTTGTCTTCTGCGGAAAGCTTTATTAGAAAAAAAGGAGAGCATTTCCTTAGAACTAGAGCAACAGAGGCTTTTCATACTCTTATACCAAGTTAACTTCCGAAAGATTTTTAACTCCCTGTTTCCCAAAGCACACCCTACAAAAAATACAAATTCTTATTAGTCTAGTTCTTTCCGAGAATTCAGAGAACTCATAGTATACAAAGTGAGACCCTTTCTAGTTGTCACTATCTCACAATTAGGTTGAATATTTAATGTTTTGAAGGACTTAAAAAAAATAAGCCTGACTTCCAGTACTGCAAATGTTTTGTAGGGATGTTGGTGCCTGATTTATTAGTAAAATAATATACTTTAAAACAAAGGGAGAATAAATTTTTCATAGTCATGGCTGTCCAATTGATCAATGTCAGAAAATTTGTAGGAAACAAATTCAAGGCAGAGTTGTTTCCAAAATAGTATGATTGGGGGATGAGAGGGTTTTCTCTCCAATACGACACATAAAGCATCTCATACACAGTGTGGTTGTCCAGCAGTCATGTAATCAAACTACTATTACTATTTTAATTTTTTCTTCCCCTGTGGTCCTATAGCTGTCATCCATCCAGAATAACTTTCTAGGTGGAAATAAATAAATGATAATCAGAACAAGATAGTGATAGAACAGCTAGGTTTATAAACTGCTAGCAAAGATTCCACTTCTGCAGTCCTTACAGATGTAGCTCAGGATGTTTCTCATAGTGGGTTTAAAGTCTTTTTCTTTCAATGAGAAATCTATTTTGGGGGGTAGATGGTGTTACATATGTGTGTGTGTACATATGTATATATCAGGTCAAAATCTGCTTCCTTGAAGTTTTTACTCATTTTTTAAAAAATCTCCTCTCTGGAACCATGAAGACAAGTTTTTTCAGACATTTTATTGTGTGAAGTCTTCTCTTTTCCAAATTAAACGAAGACCTTATTCCTTCAGACTTATCCCTTAGTTTGGCATTCAAGATCTTTTATTATCTGGTCTCAATTTACCTCTAATCCTATCTTCCAACATTCTCTTTTATTTGGCCTAATCTTCAAAGAAACTACTACTAAGTCTCATGATCTCATAGTCTTAGGACTTCACTAACAACATTCCCTTTATCTCTGGGTCCCTTCGTAACTCTTCCCTTCACCTACCCCAGTCTTCAAATGGTCAGAAGGTAGGGTAACAACAAAAAATGGGCTTTGAACCCAGACAGAAGTAGAATTATTATTCCTGGCCTCCAGTAAGTACTCAATAAATGGCAGCTACTGTTATTAAATAAGGGCTAACATTTATTGAGCATTTACTGTGTGTCAGAACTGTTCATTTTCTCTTTTAGCATCTTCAGGGCAATTAAGTATTATTATTGCTATTTTACTGAGGAAGGAAATGTAGGTTTAGCGGGGGTAACGTGCCGGAGATCAAAGGGCCAGAGAGGGGCAGTCCAATGGCCGAGGGCCAGAGCCCAGGTCACTGCACCTTCCCTTTCCTCTCCAGGGTCCTAGGTCTCTAAGGTATGTACTCCTTCTCTTCCCGAGCTTGTGCAGCACTGGCCCTGCCTTCCTGACCACGCTTGGCCTTGCGGGACTGTCATCTAAACCCAGGCTAGCTCTCCCAGCCTCCTGGCGACTCCAATGCCCCGTCTGCTTGACCTCACTCAGACTCTCAGCCAGACCAAGAAAGACCCCTCTGGCCTGGCTTTGAGGCCTGTGGCCTTTTTTTTTTTTTTTTTTTTTGCGGTACGCGGGCCTCTCACTGTTGTGGCCTCTCCCGTTGCGGAGCACAGGCTCCGGATGCACAGGCTCAGCGGCCACGGCTCACGGGCCCAGCCGCTCCGCGGCATGTGGGACCTTCCCGGACCGGGGCACAAACCTGTGTCCCCTGCATCGGCAGGCGGACTCCCAACCACTGCACCACCAGGGAAGCCCGAGGCCTGTGGCCTTTGAGTTACCCTATTCTAGGCACACTCTGAGGTGCCACCAGCATCTCGCAAACTGACGTCTAGACCTAAGAAATGACTTTTGAGTGTGGGAACGGGGTTGGGCGACCAGCTCTGGCCTAACTTCCTGATGAAGCTGGGGCGAAGGTTGGCTGAGCAGGCTTGTCCCTCTCTGGGCAAAACTCCAAAGGGAGTGTACCCAACAGTATGAGAACGCAAGGTGAGGCGCGTTCATGCTTCCATGCCAGGGAAAAGGGGTGCGTGTCTTTCCCTCTTTGTCCACAGAAGTGACGACGACACGGCGCCGAGCCCCCAGGTGGTGGCCTCTGCGCCTGCGCCGACGGTCGCGCGCGGCGGGGCCGTGCATGCGCAGAGCACGACTTCCGCGTCTTTTCGGCGGCGGGAAGGCGGCTGGTGGTGGCTGACGCGGTGGCGGTTGACGGAGGCGAGGAACCTGAAGGTTAAAGTTGCGTGTCGTATGACAGGAGGGCCAAGGAGGGAAAGAGTCTGTGTGGGCCCTAGTTACCAAACTGCCGCGATCCCTGGGTCAGGAGAGCTCATTGGGAGAGAACGTGAGCCCTGACTGGAGCTTGATGTTTTTTCCCCAAGAGGCGCCCAAGTAGGCCCGACGGCCTCTTTCTGAGGCAACGGTCTTAGGGGCGGGGTGTGTGCGTGTGTGCGCATTGAGCAAACTTTCTGCACATCGATGTCACCACCCGCCTTAATGTAATTAGGGTCCATTGGGAAGCCGGAGTGGGGGGCACCTCAGGGCCCCTGCCCCCAGGGTCAGTGTTCCCGGGAGGATGTGGCGCTTTTGTTTGCCTGAGTCTCTTGTCGTCCCCCTCTAAGCTCAGGATGTGTGTTGCGTTGGTATTTCTGGGCTGAGAAAAGGTCACATAACCTGTTTTGGTTCCTAGAACGGCATCAAGAATATTTTCTAAAGGGCATACTATATCCAGGTTCAAGACCAATCTGTGGAAACAAAGCAGGGGCAGCCCCTGACCTCACGTTTCCCAAGTTTTATTTCTAGAAACGATATTTGGAAATTAATATGTACCTCAGTATGATTTGCATTGTTACTCAGTGGTGTTCGTGTCTGTTTGTCTCATGGGGCAGAGAACTTGGGAGCAGAAATGATCTTATTTAGATTTGAATCTTACCTTTTCATGAAATAGGCAAGTATTCATTGAATTAAATTGGGATCAAAATATAAGAGGCTAAACATGGAAAAAACTACAACAGAAATTCTGTGGTAAATGAAAAAACAAAAAAATCTTATTTCACTTGTTTAAGTTATAGAAACGGAGGGGAAACTTATCAGTACAATTATTCTGGATATTAAGTGAGGCCTTAGTCTTTGGCTTTATGTAATCCAGGGATCTCAAACTAATGGCCAAAGCAGATGATCTGCACAGTGTTTTAAAAGTGAGACACAGAATACGTTCTCACATGGCTAGTTCAATTGTGTATGTTTCCTCCCTGGCCTTGTAAGTGTGTTTGCCAGTGTTGTAGTCCCTCTCCCTCTTTGTAGATCTGGTTCAGAATTATTCTCACTGTGGGTCCTTGATTCTGAAATAAATTATGTAGACTCTGTGAAAATCCACATATGTTTAGGAAGCAAGATTATAGCCACACTAGTCTTATTTCAAACAGATTTGGAAAAATGGGTTATGCTGTAAATTCTTACTCAGAAAGCAAAAGAGTCTGGCAGAGAGTTTACATTATCAGGTTTAAAACCATAGGTTTAAACCAAAATTTCAGTAATTACTAGGCTGAGAACTTGATTTTGTTGTTGACACAATACAAGGTATAAATTTCTTTCTTTGAAGGTTTAGTCGAACAACTTCATGTTGTAAAGTTGGAGCGCTAAAGAAAAAATTATAGACTTTGATATCGAAGGAAATGAAGAGAAACATAAATGAAAATTCAACTCGAAATACAGCAGGTATTGACTGACTTTTATTTTTAAAATTTCTATAGTTTGTATATACTATGTAAACCTTGTATAGTATATAGATGCAACATTTTGGAAGGAACTTTTAAAAACAATGAACATATAGTCTAGCCTCTTTACTTTTTAGGTCGAAGGAAGTAAAATAACTTACGAAACACTTAGTGGCTTAGGTGGAAGTAAAATCAGACTTTCCTGGATTTACTCTTGTATTCTTTCTACAAATCCCATGTGCTTGAGTTGTTTTGTGCTTTGTAAGCTGAAAATAATGAAATTAATAATATTTTAATTTTTATTTGTGACTATTTAAAATATTTTCAGAAGTGCTTCTGTTTCCCTAATAGCTTCCCTTGCCATTTCTGCTTTCCAATTTGTTAGTATAAGGACAGAGGACAAGAATGAAGAGAACCAAAGGAATGATGATAATGCACAATGAAGATAACAATAGCTATTATTTATGGGGGGTGTACTGTATTCTGGGCATTTAATTTTATGTTAATTTATTTACTCTGAGAGAGTTATTATTGTCATCCCTGTTTTCTAGATGAGAAACAAAGGCACAAAGAGGTTAAATAAGTAATTTATGAAGTGGAAGAGCCAGGATTTGAACCTAGACTCCATTCTTTTAATCACTATATTATTCTGCCTCTCACTATATGCCATATTGGCACAATGAGTTTAAGGAAACAGCCGTAGTTTATACTTTAAATTTTAATTGAAACATGCTTTGAAGTTGTAATTCAAATTCAGACAGTCTGAGCCCACATCATTTTCCCAGCCGTTCATCAGACAGTTACCAGAATCTATATGCTCATGTAAGTGTAAGTGTTGATGGACCAACTAGAGCATGGTATAGTGGCAAGATATCTGAACTGAGAGTTAGGAAGTGTGGGCCCCATCTAGGTTCTTTCACTGTGGCAATGTGTAAGCTTTTTCTTTTTCCTCTGAGATCCCTTCTAGTTTTAGTGTTCTGACTTTTGACCTGACTTGAGATCCCAGGTCCCTTAACTGGAGGGTTTGGAGTAGTATTTATTCTCATTTGGATTTATTACTATCACTCTAAGGCATTCTCAAAATGATCCACAGAAAATATGCATTACAGACACCTGGAGTTCTTGTTGAAATTGCAGAGTTTTGGTTTCCAAAGCAAGTCGATTGAAATAAAATCTATGAGGGTGGGGTCTAAAAACTGGCATGTTAAGCATAACCACAGATAAATCTTAGTCAAAGTAGAGTTTGAGAACCATGGCCTTAAAGGGTATGCTACCATAGTCAGAGAGTGGTTAGGGTTTTGGAAAGCAAAATGGGTCAAATTTTGGTTCTCCCTTACCTCTATTGTACTTGAAGTGTCCCCTCCAGTTGATATGGTGATAAGCAAGCACAGGAGGGAAGTAAGGAAAACAAAAAGTGGATTTGGAAAGGGTAGGGGGATGAGGGAGGAGATGGGAATTACTGCCAAATAAGAGGAATTAAGGCAGTGTCAACATAGAACAAGAAAGGAGTTTTTAGAGAGACAAACAAGGCTATTCAGGATCTTAAAAAGAGTGTAAAAAAATTCCAAATCTATAGAAATATATCTGTAATAAATATAAAATTAATGTATAGAAGCAGACAAATTCAAATCGTGAATTATTATATACTAGTAATTAGTCTATAACTAGATCTGACTATTTGCCTATTATGTACTTATTTATCGGTACATTCAATTTAGGCTGTTTGCCTGTACCACTGTTCAATCAGAAAAAGAGGAATAGACAGCCATTAACATCCAATCCACTTAAAAATGATCCAGGTATCAGTACTGCTTCTGACAGTTATGATTTCCCTCCTCTACCAACAGGTAAGAAAATAAGGTGAAAATTTTCAGAAAATAAGAAATAGGATTATAGAAAATTACCATTTCTGTTTTATTATAATGGAAATAGAAAGTTTATTTTTTTCTTCTTTCCAGTATCCAATTATAGGGATTACTTGGTTCTTTCTGAACATTCCAGTATAGTAGTTTGAGTTTCCTTGTCTACAAGAGTGTCTTAGCATTTAAATGGAGTATCTTAAATCTGGAGCCTTTGTTCTAATGAAGTAGTAACCTATATTGTAAAGGTTTTTTTTCTCTTTCAAAACACGTATAGATATTGTGACTTAAACATTTGGTGATAAAGAATGGAGAAACTCAAGTTCCTTGAGTTATAAAAATTTGGTGATAGTTGGTGATAAAGAATGGAGAAACTCAAGGATAAGTGTGAATGGGAACACGGGAAAAATGGAAGAAAGTAGACCTTAGGAAGGGTAGAAGCCCAGGAATTTCTAGTGCTTGCCCCTAGTCTTTTTTCTCTTCTTACATAATTTTTGCCATTTTTCATTTATTGGCTTTTCACTCTTTCATCCCATTGGCTTCCTTATAGCTTTGACTGGCATGTGAACTAAATTGCTTTTGCTTGGTGTTAACATAACCTTTTAGTTCTAGTTCTCAGGGTCCATCATTGGCTGCCCTCTGTTTCTCTTGATTCAAAATCTAGAGACAGAGAGCCTCTGCTTCAGCTCATATTAAATGCGGTCACTGAAATCCTAACTTATCTTTATGGTTAGCCTCTCATATCTGAAACAATTAGCTGTGGTGGTTTGTGCTGAAAGGTCTTAATGTTTGCTTACTTTTTACTTCTCTATGGAAGAAGGCATGGACAGTCAGACAGTCTGAAATATACTTGGTACATGCTGGTTACATACATTTACATTTTTGGGGGGGCACACTTAAAAATCTTTAATAGGATTTTATGCAACTAGAATTTAAAAATCCTTGTGCAACCATAGACCTTAATCTACTTTTACATCTATAGTTATTTTGTTTTCTTCCACATTTGAGGAATTGGAAGTATGAATTTCATATTATTCTCATTTTTATGGATAAAAAATTAAAAATTCACATGGATATGCTGCATAAGTGGTCATCTTCTGTCATTTAAAAAGTTCTCTACTATTTAAAATATTTTTATAAGTAGTATGAATGATAGATGATCTTGAAAAATCACAATTTGAGTTGTTCCATAGGGAAGTGTGCATTCTCCTAAGTACTGAACTTTTCAAACTCTGACCAGGATTACTATCTGTCAGAGATATAACAAGATTCTTATATTGGGCAAGAGATAGGACTAGATCAGTGTTTTTCAAATTTTTTTTATTGATCCATTAGTAGGTTAGGAAATAACCTTTTAAAAAATAAATAGAAGAGAATAAAATAGAAAAGAATAGAATAGAAAGTGTCAGTATATCATATAGTAAGAATAAGAATTGATAGTAAAATTGTTATATTCTCCCTCAGACACACACGTGCGCGCATACACTTGCACACCATGCCTGTATATATTCCGGGTTTCGATGTATTTCTTGCTGTGGGTTGGGATTAAGAAACATTGATTACACTGAATTTATGTTACAAAATACAAGGTGCTATACTAGGATTGACTGTGCAAGAGATACAGATTAAACTATTACCTTGCTTAGAATACAGTGGGAAAGAAAGACATCTAAAAAATTAATAAGGCAGCCTATGACAAATTCCACAACAAAGTACTATTGAAGAACATGTCCATATATTCAAGTCCTTTTCTCCTTCAAACTTTCAACTGCCTCCCCCCATATATTAAATAAATATGAAAGAATTATTTCAAAAAATGCTCCCTATCTTACTCTTACCTATATTACTTGTATCTTTTGAGATTGGGCCTGGGAAGCTATGAATCCAGAGCTGCCTCCTTTAACGAAAACAGTGAACACAGGGTATGTGGAAAAATATATACCAATGAATGTATGTGTCTGTTACAGACTGATGTTATTCTTCTATATATATTTTATATTTTTATATTTCTCAATTGGGGAACAAATTATTAATAGTTAATAAGACGTATTTCCTTGAAAGGCAAATACCACATTCAGTTTCTCATCCCCTGAGAAGTCAAGATTCTGTGTCTAAATCTATTCAATTAAATGCTGAAAGAAGCAAGAGTGGTTGGAGGTGAGTCTACTTATGATTTTTCTTACTCTATTCATACTTCTCCTTCCCATCTCCTCCTTTAGTCCCTTCCCTCCTCCTCTATCTATTCTTCCTTTTTTAAACAGAATTATATTTAGGAAATTTATATACTTAATAACTAACTATAGTGATATTAGCTGTGTTTTATAAAAGAAGAGAACATGCCATATATAACTTTAAAAATAGGTAAATTTGGCAGTGATTATATTTTCAAAGAATACTTCATGTTATAATGAAATTTTTGTAAATATCACCATGAATTTATGATTTTGCTGTGGATTATTAATGATCTAATTGACAATAGTTAAAGAGTCAAGAATAACTGTATCTAAGTGTACTACCAACTGTAAAATAGATAGCTAGTAGGAAGCAGGCGCATAGCACATGGATATCAGTTCGGTGCTTTGTGACCACCTAGAGGGGTGGGATAGGGAGGGTGGGAGGGAGATACAAGAGGGAGGAGATATGGGGATATATGTATATGTATAGCTGATTCACTTTGTTATAAAGCAGAAACTAACACACCATTGTAAAGCAATTATACTCCAATAAAGATGTTAAAAAAAAAATGAAAAAAAAATGTCGGATATATTTAGGTATTGAGAACCAAATAGAATGCTGAGCCTTACCCCAGTAAGATAATCAGCTCCAAGGTAAATAGGATGGAATAAGAAAGAAAGACAGAGAATGAAATCATAAGCATATGTTAAGATGGTGAGGGTAGGGCTTCCCTGGTGGCGCAGTGGTTAAGAGTCCGCCTGTCAATGCTAGGAGATGCGGGTTCAAGCCCTGGCCCGGGAGGATCCCACATGCCGCGGAGCAACTAAGCCCGTGCGCCACAACTACTGAGCCTGCGCTCAGGAGCCCGCGAGCCACAACTACTGAAGCCCTCACGCCCAGAGCCTGTGCTCCGCAACAAGAGAAGCCACGACAATGAGAGGCCCGCACACCGCAACGAAGAGTAGCCCCCGCTCACCACAACTAGAGAAAGCCTGCGCACAGCAACGAAGACCCAACGCAGCCAAAAACAAATAAATTTATTAAAAAGAAAAAAAAAAGATGGTGAGGGTACTTTTGGGTCTTTGCCAGAAATATCATAAGTTTAATGTCTAAATAATACGAAAAAAATGAATAGATAAAGGACATGGATTATTTTTTTTAGGTTGGACTTTTAGTATTTTTGGGTAAGTGGCAAACTACTGAAAGAAATAATTTTGGAAACAAAGTATTGGAAAACAACCCCAACCCCAGATCATATATCACTCATTGGTTAGTGCTTTGTTATGTTATTTTAATGATCCTTAAAACAACCCTGTGAAGTTAACATAACCTTCACTTTTTTTTTTTTTTTTTTTGCGGTAAGCGGTCTTCTCACTGTTGTGGCCTCTCCCGTTGCGGAGCACAGGCTCCGGACGCGCAGGCTCAGCGGCCATGGCTCACGGACCCAGCCGCTCCGCGGCATGTGGGATCTTCCCGAACCGGGGCACGAACCCGTGTCCGCTGCATCGGCAGGCGGACTCGCAACCACTGCGCCACCAGGGAAGCCCTAACCTTCACTTTTAGTAGATGAAGATACCATATTTTTTAAAAAGGGGGAAACTTTTAATAAAGGGGTTCATACAACAAAACAGTATTTTTATTTTTAAAAATTTATTATTGTTTTTATTACTCATGCTAGTTTCCTCAGGACCAGTCAGTTCTTTCTTCAGTACCACTGCTTCAAACTAGGCCTATTCAGTGGTTTGAGATGGTCCTCGGAGGCATAGTTCCAGCTGCAAGTGCTAGGAGAAAATGCATTCTGATAGACATTAGAGAATTAGGTAACAGATTGTAATATGGATAGGCAGCCAGTATTGGATATTCCAATTTAAAATAATAAATGATCTGTCAGACAGTTGGAATATAACAACAAAATCCAGGAGCAGAAGACATTTGAAAACCCAAGTAGGCAGTTAGTAATCTGCTGAAGATCTTTTAACTGGTTCTATGCTTAGGTTTAGAATCTAGGCTAACATTGCAAGATTTAGCAAATAAAAATATAGGATGCCCAGTAAAATTTGAATTTCAGATAACGGACAAATAATTTTTTAGTATATGTCACATGTAATATTTGGGACATAATTATACTAAAATCTTATTTGTTATTTATTTGAAATTCAAATTTAACTGGGCATCCTGCATTTTACCTGATAACCCTTGTCTAGAATCTCTTGAAACATGGAATTTGCAAGAGCAATGTAGACTCCTATTCTTATAGGTATTAAGCTATTAGACAAGTTGTCAAGATAGGTTTAATTTACCAGAATTAGTATACTAGACAATAAGCAAGGTGAACGGATTTAACATCTTCAAGCTTTCATACTAAAGCTCCTATAATTAAATAACTGGTCTTAGAGAAATTGGGATTGCACTTGATGGTTAAGAAATCTCAGTTGAGGAGAGGTGAAGACTTTAGAAACTGGAAATTGGGCACAACCTGGCAAATAGGTTTAGATAGATCAATAAATTGGTTTTTATAAATTTATTTATTTATTTTTGGCTGCATTGGGTCTTTGTTGCTGTGCGTGGGCTTTGTCTAGTTGCGGGGAGCAGGGGCTACTCTTGGTTGCGGTGCGTGGGCTTTTCATTGCAGTGGCTTCTCTTGTTGCGGAGCACGGGCTCTAGGCACGAGGACTTCAGTAGTTGTGATGCGTGGACTCAGTAGTTGTGGCTCACGGGCTCTAGAGCGCAGGCTCAGTAGTTGTGGCGTATGGGCTTAGTTGCTCCATGGTGTGTGGGATCTTCCCAGACCAGGGCTTGAATCTGTGTCCCCTGCATTGGCAGGTGGATTCTTAACCACTGCACCACCAGGAAAGCTCAATAAATTGCTTTTAAGGGAAGATAAAGTATTTTTTTTCTATAATAGCCTACTGTTCTTATTATAAAAATAATATAATCACTCTAGAAAAAAAAGTAAATGGAAGAAAGTTATTCATAGTCACACTGATCCAGAGATAGCCATTAATCAATTAATTAATTTTTAAACAGAAATATCAAGGCATTTCCCCAGGCTAGGAGCACCTCCTGAACGAAAACATTGGAGAAAGTTGCAGATGCATTGTTACCGATAAGGAGTTGTAAAGCTAAAAGAAACTTTCCTAAACTATGAAAATAAAAGTAATTTCCACAGCCATGAGGAAGGAAAAAATTATGTTTCTATTCTGTCTGTTGAATATAAAATTGTTGCCATATGAAGAGGTGATTAATGTAGGAAAAAATTTTATAGAGGTGTTATTAGGCAGTTACTTAATGATAATAAGTTTTTCCTGGATATTGGGCTGTTTGTGGTATTTATCAACTTAAAATAATTTTAAATTATTTGTGGTGATTTCTTTTCTCATTATTTTCATACTGAATTTTGTACCTAATTTACTTACGAAAGCTCCCTAAATTATATAAGCCTCAGGTCCCATATAATCTGGTCTAGGGAACTTAAACGTTTTCTTGGATTATTTTCCCTAACAAGGTATGGGTTGCATTGTTTGCCCGCTTGTGGTACTTGTGGTATTTTTAGGAAAATTATTCAGGAATAAGCATTTGTGACTTAGACTAGTTTTTCCCTGTGGAACTCTTAACTAGCCTGCTCAGAAATTATACTTTTGATTTTGGCCTCATTAACATCATGTTCTGATGAACTGGTACAGCTCACTTAGGTTAATGTAGCTAGTAAAATGCTGAAACATATTCATAAGTAGAGTTTTTAAGCTACACGGTAAAAGTACAAAATTTCTAATCAAACAGCTGTCTACCCTGCCTATATCTATTTTCCTTGTGATTTAAAATCACTGACGAGCAATAGTTTAACTTTTGAAAATTTTACTTTGTAGAAAATTTAAAAATAAATGTATAAAAAAGGAAGCAGGGAGTTCCCTGGTGGTCTGGTGATTAGGACTTGGTGCTTTCACTGCCGTGGCCCCTGAGGGTTCATAACCACTGTCATATAAAGGCTTGTATAATTTAGAAATATACTCTATGGCACTGGACTTTGAGTTGGGAGACTAGGATTCTCTGGGTTTTGGATTGTCAGTAACTTGCTATATGACTTTGGGCAAGTTACTTCCTCCTCAAGACTCAGTTTCCTCACCAACCCTAATATAGGGTTGTTGTGATGATGTATTTGGAATTTCTAACTGTTTAGTAATTACAAAGTAGTTTATAAACCACAAATTACCACGTAAATGCAAATTTTCATTAATAATTTTCTTTCACTTATGAAAAAGTATATAGAAACAAAATTAATACTAATTTAAAAAACAAAACTATTTCTGCTACAGAGACGGCAACAAAAATACCACTTTAAAAACTTGGGATAGAAATGATTTTAAGCCTCAGTGCAAAAGAACAAATCTAATGACAAATAATGGAATAAATTCATGTCCAGTGAATTTGGGAGCTCAACAATGGAAACATTTAAGAGTATCTGAATCTACTAACTTATCTCACCAAAGAGAAAGTGAAGTACTCACACAAACACATCCGTCAAAAATATCTGGCTCCACAATGAGAAGTCTAGACAAAAACAGTTCATTACAGGCATTTAAGCCCAGTTTTCAACAAAATCAATTTAAGAAAAAAATGTTGGATGGTTTTCCAGAAGAAAACACCCTCAAGGTAAACTTTTAAATATTATTTGCATTTTTGTATTTACATTAAAAAAATGAGATAAGTATTTAGAAAATTACAGAGATAAGAGCGTTTGAAATCACTCCCCTGGTATGCATTACTTGATTAGCACAAATACCCAGTTCTGTTGGAGTAGGTATATGTTAGTGTCCAAAATATTTTCTTAGAGGTTGTGAATGGCTGCTGCTTTTCAGAGTTGCTTTAGAATTTCCTACCAGGTTCTGAATTTCACTGTTTGCTAATTATTGAGATGATGATAGTTTATCCATTGCTTGCAGCAATTCTTCAAGTTCTTCATATGTCACTCTTTTTTTTTTTTAATAGGGGTCAGCAAACTTTTTCTGTAAAGGGTTAGATAGTAAATATTTTTGGCTTTATGGGCCATATTGTCTCTCTTGCAAGTATTCAACTATACCACTCAACTCTGCTGTTGTACCTTAAAAGCAGCCATAGATAATTCATAAATTAATTGGTGTGGCTGAGTTCCAATGAAAATTTACCCAAAAAACACAGCAGATTAGATTTGGCCTGCAGGCCGTAGTTTGCTGACTTCTGCTCTGTAATCTGGTCTTATTTACTTTTACAGCTTCGTATTCCATATTTCACTAATTCTTCAATGCTCCAGCCATTTCAGACTCTTCACAGTTCTCTAAACGCACTCTAATATGACTCTGCTTCGGTTTATATTCTTCCCCATACCTGTGCCTCAGCCTTATTTCCTCTCTCCACCTCTCATTCTAGTCATTCTTTGTAAATGTCTTTCATATATGTTCTGGCTGTTTGCGATCTTCCCTTGCTCGCCACCTGGTCTAATAGATTCTTTATCCTCTGCCCTTGTCTGTGTTCTGGAAGGCTGAATGGTCCTACATAGTGCATCATTCTGGGATCCATTAGCTGGCTTCTGTTAGGAGTCAGCCAGTGGGAGTGGAAGTCCCAGGCAGGACATCAAAGGGTAGAGAGAGAGGTTGGGTTGTCCCATTCCCCCCCCCCCGCCACTTAAGTGTTGTGTCTCAGGTGGTAGCTGTGTCCCTGCATGATGTAGCCCCTCCGTAAGTCCAGATTTCACAGGCTTGGTAATTTTATTTCCTCCTCTGTCCTTTCAGCCTAGGAGTGGTAGAAGTTTCTTATTGTTGTTAGTCTTTGAGTGCTTAAGTACCCTATGTTTATTCTGCCCATACACCTGTAAGCAGTTTTTTCAATAAGCCATCTGGGGTAAATTTTTTTTTCTGGAAATCTGACTAATATTGCATGTTCCACAGTGGTTCTCAACCTTGTTTCCTTGTACACAAGAATGATATGATAGTCACCTTAGTAACAGTGGCTCATTATGGCAGTAATCCTCAACAGGAAGCATTCATATCTTCGTTAGGTATGGGAAGAGGAGGGAAGGTAATTGTAGTTGGAAAAAAGTGTTCCATCAAGTGTTCCTGCATATGCCACTGCCCTCATGAAGGAAGGTGCCCCCTCCCCCCAAAATTAGTATCTTAGCACACTGTATTCTTAGTTGATCTTTTAAAATTTTAGTTAATTAGTTCAACTTTTATTTTTGTATGACCTTATGTCATCAGGCTTTCTTTTCCTCCCTCCTTCCCTCCCTTCCTTCCTCTTTCTTGTAGGCCTGCCTACTTTCTTGGCCTGAGGCATGCCAGTACTGGTCCAACAGGCTGGTGGGCAGGCCAGGTCCTGGTGCTCTGTGATTGCAATTAACCTCCCATTTGTGGGTTGCCCACCCTGGGGGTATGGGTCTTGACTATACCTTGTATCTTCCCTCCTACCAGTCTTGTTGTGGTTCTTTCTTTATATCTTCAGTTGTAGAATTTCTTATCTGCTAGTCTTCTGGTTTTTCTCATCAATAATTGCTCTGTAAATAGTTGTAATTTCGGTGTGCCCATGGGAGGAGGTGGGCTCAGGGTCTTCCTACTCTGCCATCTTGGCCATTCCACCCTTTTAGTTGATCTTTAAAAATGCCAAACACATTCCCATCTCAAGGTTTTTACACTTGCTGTTCACTCAGTCCTCACTCAACAACCTATTTAAAATAATAATCCCTGTCTCTTTTTATCCTTTTACCCTGTTTATTTTTTTTAATGCATAGGATATAGCAATTCCTGACATTCTGTATTTATTTTCTGAATCCCCTATTAGACTGTACAGTCTCTGAAGGTAGATAGATTGTCTGTTTTGTTCAGTACTGTTTCCTCATTAGCTATGTTTGGCACATAGTAGGTACCAATAAATACTTTTGGAATGAATGAATGAATGAATGTGTCTGGGTTCCCTCTCAGTGTGAGCACGTTAGGGAAAGGAATTGTGTTTTACTCACCTGTGTTTATCACAGGATTGGCACATGATGCTTTAAAAATATTCAAAGAATCAACAAATGAATGAGTGAATAAATGCCCATATAAAACAGAGATAAAAAGAAAAAAAATAATCCTCTTCTTGATTAATTTTCTCCAAGTGCATTCTAGTTTCTCCTCCTTTATAAAGTACTAATGATGCCTTTAATTTAGGGGAGTAACTGTACTAAAATTGTCAATAGTTCCTTTTACGTATTTTACATAGTCTTTTAACATATTTTACACATTTGCCTATTATAAGGACCTAGAATCTTTACATAGAAAAGTGAATGAGTATGACGAAAAAAATGACAGGTTTTTCTAATGCCATGTTTTCATTTTTTCAGAAGGAAGCATCATTGTATCAGTTAAAGCTTAAGGAGAAAGAGAATTCTTTAAGAATTATATCTGCAGTTATTGAAAGCATGAAGTACTGGTGTGCACATGCACAGAAAACTGTACTTCTTTTTGAAATATTAGGTAGGTATACTACTTCAAAAATACTTCAGTAATACCATTTGGACAATAATTTTGAATGTTAATAGGAATACCTAGGGGATCTTAAAGAAAAATAACATTTTATAAAAGGAGATTACGGTTTATTAGGATTTTCTTCAGTTCCTGTATCTGTCATAGATTTGTGTGACATTAGATGTATTTGATTATTCATGGTAGAAGAATTCTAATTCATAATGTCAAAAATGGAAAGATTCTTAAAAGTAATCTAACCCAACCCTTGAGGTAGGTGAGGAAGTGGGGCAAATAATTAAAATAGACTTGACTAAAAATCATAATGCTAGTTAGCAGCAGAAATGGATCTAGACCCCAAGTCTTCTTATTCTCAACAGAGTGTTCTTTCTACTATATTACACTAAATCCAGTAGTAATTTTGTATATAAGTTAAATTATAAATCAAATATTCTGAAAGAACATTTGTGAAGAATCCTTTACTGATATGAGTAAACACCCTACAATTAGCCTGTTTTCTAAATTAATATTTAAAAGGGAGGAGAGTTTTGTAAAATGTTTCTGGAATTTAATTTTACTTAGACTGAAGAGAGAAACAAGAAGTAGAGATTCAAAACATTTATTTCCATAGGCTAAATAAAATATTTAATTTAAATTATGAAATATTTTAAACATACAGAAAAATACAGAGAATAAATATCCACCTACCTATTGTTATAGATATCTTTGAAAACTGCTATCCATTTTTCTTCTTCTCTAGAGATAATCACTATGGTATCTTTCCTTTCCATGCTTTTATAATTTTACTCTATACATCTGATTTCATAAATTTATATATATTTATTTACTGTTTTATGTGTTTTAAAATATAGAGTTTACATTTTCATCCAGCATTATGTTTTTGAGATTTAGCCATCTTTCTATCCTGTTAGTGTTGGCTTCATCCTGAGGCTCCAATTATGGTCTCTCCAGCAGCTTCTGACTCTTCCCTTATGACATTAAGAAGATTATCAAAATTCTCTATACCACACATTCTTCCTTATACCACAGTCACATTCTTTGATAGTTTCTTCTGGTTGCTCTTTCCCAGAAACTAGCAAATGACCCCTTGCATATCATCATTTCTGTCTGGGCAACAGGCCCATCACTGCAACCCTGAGCTCTGTAGCTGAGGAAGGGGGTACATTGACTGGCTTACATCAGTCTCAGGTTACTCCTGGGTCTAGGGGTGGGGACAAATCCCATCCAAATCATATGGCTAAGAATGGCATAGGAGAGATTTCCTAAAGGAAAATCTGGGTATTATTAGGGGAAATGGAGGCTGACCTCAAAGTAACAAATGTTCACTATCAGTACCTAATAGATGGTTATTAAAGGAATGAATAATGGTCTCATTTGATCGTAATTTCTTGAGATAAACATGAATTATCATTTGAATTTTATAGATGAAACAGATTTGAAAGAGGTTAAACAGTTGTTCGATTTAGTAAGTTGAAGAACTGAGACTCAATTGCATGACTTCTGATTCTAATTCAATGCTTTTTTTTCATTAAACCATGATGTTTATTTGTTATACTTGTGTATTTTGTTTACTATAATGTAGTAGACTGGTCTGAGGATTTAACCACTCCATCAAACACATTCAAAGAAAAAAGCTTCAGATGGCCAGCTATTGTCAGTTGTATAAACTTTGTCATATAACCTGATCCTAGGTTGGAGAGGGCCAGAAATTTTGCTTTCCTTAGAATAAAAGTTTCAGAAATATCTTTCCCTCTTAAGATGTTTTCTTATCAATGTATAAACAAAACTATGAGAGGTTGGTGTGGGAATAGCTATTTAAATATCAACTTCTCTTTGTTAAACTTTATTTGCATTTTACCAACACTGATTTTTTCCCCCTCTATTTCAATGTTGCTTAGCTGTTCTCGATTCAGCTGTTACACCTGGCCCATATTGTTCAAAGACTTTTCTTCTGAGAGATGGGAAAAATACTCTGCCTTGTGTATTTTATGAAATAGTGAGTATCTGTTTAAGTATTCTTTGCAAAGCCTATGCCAACAAAAACATACAAATGCAGGCTATAATTCCACTGTAGTAGAAATTCTGTTAATGATTTAGTGGTACTTTCAACATTTTGTTTGGTTTTAATTATGATTTTAAAATTATTTATTTGTTCAACTAAAATGGAGGGCTGCTATATGCCAGGCGCTGTGCTAGATGCAGGGGATACAAAGTGGAATAAAAGTGGTAAATGGCTCTTTCTCTCAAAGAGTTTATAATCTCAGGTAGAAAGACGGAAACATAAATGTTACACTGTGGTATGATAAATGGTATGACAAGTGGTGTGTGCAGGGTGCTATAGAAGTAGATAGGGAGGATGGGTCAGATCAGGGGAAGATTTTTGAAGAATGTAGTCTTGTCTTAGATATTTAAGGTCTAATGAATTAAGCCAAAGTGTTGGGAGGTGGGGGAAGAGGTTGGAGGAACACAGTCTAAGGTGAGGGAGCAGCACACGTAAAGACATGAAGCTCAGATAGAGCCTGGATTGTTCAGGAAACTGCAAGTAGTTTACAATTACCGGAGTGTAGAGTTAGTAAGTGATGGGGGTAAGGGTAGTGGTTATGAACTTGGGGGAATGCAGAGAGAGTGGGCTGGGACGTAGGGAAGAGCTTGGTAACAAAGGAGGCTGGAAACTTTATAAGACTTACATACTTTGTAAAATAGTTTGGCATTAATTCTGAAATTGGGCTTAATTCTGAAATCACACTTGGATTCCAATTTGTACTCCACCATTTATTAGCTGTATGACCTTGAGTGAGCTCCTTAAACTTCTTGAGCATCAGTTTTTTAATCTGTAAATTGGGGAGACTAATTCCTACTTTGAAAGGTTGTTTTGAAGATTAGATAATAAAATATATGAATGTATAGCATCTGACACATAGCAGATGATCAAGAAATAGTAGCTGTCATGTTATTAATTTTTCTAATATCTTGAAAGCTTATTATTTTTCTTTAGTCTGATAAGTTTTAAAAAAACTTTTATTAAAATATAACACATACAGAAAAATGCACAAATCATAACTGTACAATTCTATGAAGGTATCACAAAGTGAACATTACCAAGGTTAAGAAATAGAACATTGCTATCACCCTAGCATCCTTGTGCCTCTTCCCATTCACTCCCTCTTGTTTTCTGCCTACAAGTAACCACTACTGTGACTTTTAATATCATAAATTAATTCTGCCTGTTTTTGAATTTTATATAAATAGTATCACGTGGTACGTCTTGTTTTATGTCTGGTTTCTTTCATTCAACACAACGTAAGATTCATCTGTGTTGTTGCATGTAGCTAAAGTTCATTTATTTATATTTCTATGTACAATATTCTTTTGTATGAATATATCACAATTTAGTTTTCTGTTCTACTGTTGGTGGGCATCTTGGTTGTTTCTTGGTTTTTTTTTATTATGAATAATACTCTGTGAACATTCTTATATATGTCTCTTGTTGTGCACATGCATGCCTTTCTGTTGGGTATATACCTAGAAGTAAAATTCCTGAATTGTAGTGCATTTGTATGTTCTAATACAGTAGTTATTGCCAAAGAATTTTCCAAAGGGTTGTAACAGTTTACGTACTCAAAATTAGCATAGGAGAGTTGTAGTTTCTCTGCATTCTTATCAACATTTAGTAGTCATTGTTTTTTATTTTAGCCATTCTAGTGGGTACGTTTAGTGCTATCTCATTTCTCTCCAATTCCCTGGTGACTAATGAGGTTCAGCACTTTTGATGTTTACTGGCCAGTTAGATATCTTCTTTTGAAAAATCTGTACAGGCTTCTTCTAATTTTTTTCTGTTGAATTATTTTTTTTCCTTATTGATTTATAGGAGTTTTTGAAAAAACTATTCTGAGTACAAGTTCTTTCTCTATTATGTACATTGCAAATATCTTCTCATACTCTGTGGTTTGCTTTTTCAGGCTTAGGAGTGGCTTCTGAGGAAAAGAAAATCTTCACTTTAATATGGTCCTTTAGCAATTATCAACATTTTCCTTTATAGTTAGTGCTTTTTATGACTGTTTAGCGAAAGAAATCTCAGAATAATTTTATTCATGACTGAGAGGATTTGGAGCTGGCTGGTCTTTTTCTGGCTCACTAGTCCCATTAGGGCACAACCCTTTTGAGTCTCCCAACCCTAAGCCTGGGGTGGGGGCGGGGTGGTTACCAGAATCTCTTTTCTTTGGGGGACCCTGGAGTCCATTTTTTCTCTAGCCCTATGAGCTGTCAGAAGCTCTGCTAAGTCTCTTAAGACTCTCAAATTGCCTTGACTGTAATTAGCAGATACCTCAGGGGGTAAAGCATCCCCAAATATCAGGCCCCATTCTGAACTCCTATCCTCTCTCAGATGGGGTCTCTGTAACTCCTCACTGCCTTTTATCTCTCTGGTGTCTATGAGGATATTTTTAAATAAATATTCTATCCAGGTGTTCTAGTTGTTTTCAGTGGGAAAGTTGGTCTGAACTACCTAGTCTGTCATCTACTGAAAGTAGAACTCTGGAAGTCTAATAGAAGTGAATATTCATGTGCCATTATATTGGGAATTATTCAGTCTTTTAAGAAGCAGCAGCTCACTAGCTTGTAAGAAGCCCTACCCAAGTGAAGGTCTTCTGTGTCAGGGCACCCATTTACGACTAACTATTATGGTCTTGTTGCAGTGGGGCCCTAAATGAGGTAAGGGAATTACAGCATTTTGGAGTGATTCATATTTAGTTGATCATATTATTTAAAAAACTGAAATTCAAATGAAGTAATAAATAACTTTATTGATATTTATTTTTTTAAAAACAGGATCGTGAACTTCCAAGACTGATTAGAGGCCGAGTTCATAGGTGTGTTGGAAACTATGACCAGAAAAAGAATATTTTTAAATGTGTTTCTGTCAGACCAGCATCTGTTTCTGAACAAAAAACTTTCCAAGCATTTGTTAAAATTGTAGATGCTGAAATGAGATATTATACTAAAGTAATGAGTGAAATTTAAGTAGTGATGAAGTTTAAATAGTATAAATTAAGCATTTTTGTTCTTGTTTAAATTACCATCTCCATGGTTTTATGGCTACTGTTCTTCTGTATTTCACTTGTTGAATTAAAATATTTAAATCCTTTTAATGTGGAAAGAATTTTTGAAAAATAATTTTACTGTTATTATAAAAATGGTGCATTTGCTAAAACTAAAAAACCATTTCAGATAAAAATGCTCAATATAATAAGAATAGGCACATACTTATTTAACATGGGATAATAGTACATTTGAGTCAGCCTAAAAGCCAACATCAAGCTTAATGGGGAAATATAGAGACATTCACACTAAAGTCAGGAACAAGGTCAGGGTGCCCTATACTGGAGCTCCTAGTCCATGCAGTTAATTTAATTACTTCAGATATTTAGTGGGCATATGCTCTGTGCCAAGCACTATTTCATGTGCTTGTTTGTTAACAAAGCAGGTTACAAAGTAACAGAAATCTCTGAATTTATGGTATTTGTATTCTGGGACCCATAGAATACATTAGACAAAAGAGAAATATTTGGGGTATAATGATTACTGCTATTGGTAGATGATATAATTGCATATATGGGAAACCTAAGAAAATCAACCAAGAAACTACTGTAAAATGAGATAATTTGGTAAAGGCACTAAAATAGAAAACTATTTTAATATGCAGAAATCATCAGTAGGTGTTATTTATATGACCCAAACCATTAGAGTGTGAAATGGATAAAGATATCATTTAAAAAAATATCTAAGACTAACCAATACTAAGTGATAAATGTGGAAAGTATATGAACGAAACTTTAAAATACATACTAATGAAGGACACAAAAGAAGACTTGGACAGATGGAAAAATAAATCATTTTCTTTGATAGGAAGACAAAGATGTTGATTTTTCTAAAATTAATTTATAACATAATTTCTTTCTCTCTTTATGTATACAAACCACACACACACACATTAACCAAATGAATACTAAAGCTTATAGATATCAAAAAATGAGAATAGTCAGGAAAACTCTGAAAAAGAAGAATAGAGGATAGTTTTATCGAATATTATAAAGCCTTAAACATATATTATTGTTGCATAACCAGTTACCCACCAAATTAGTGGCTTTAAATGACAAACATTTATTATCTCTCACAGTTTCAGTGGGCCAGGATTTCATAAGTGGACTGGCTAGGCAGCTCTGGCTTGGGATCTACTAGGAGGACTCACCTCCAGGGTGGCTGATACACATGATTGCCAAGTGGGTGCTTTCTGCTGGAAGGAGGATTCAGTGTCTTACTATGTGGGCCTTTCCAAAGGGCTGCCTAAGTGTCCTCATGACATGGTAGCTAGCTTCCCCTAGAGCAAGTAATCCAATAGTGAGTTAGCTAGGTAGAGCTATCCTTTATATGACCTAGCCTAGGAAGTCACATAGCATCACCTCCACTACATTCTGTTTGCTGGAAGTGAGTCATTAAGTATGGACCACATTTAGGAGGGAAATTAGGCTCCACCATTTGAAGGAAAGAGTGTCAAAGTAATGGCAGGCATTAAAAAATTAAATACATATTATGAAGGCATATTTATTCATGTAAAATATGGTACTGGTTCATGAATAGACAGGACAATAAAACAGAATTTAAAGTACAAAAATAGGGACTTCCCTGGTGGTCCAGTGGTTAAGACTCCATGCTTCCAATGCAGGGGGCCCGGGTTCTATCCCTGGTCCAGGAACTAGATCTCACGTGCTGCAACTAAGACCCGGTGCAACCAAATAAATAAATAAATAATTAACTTTAAAAAGTACAGGGCTTCCCTGGTGGCGCAGTGGTTGAGAGTCTGCCTGCCGATGCAGGGGACACGGGTTCGTGTCCCGGTCCAGGAAGATCCCACATGCCACGGAGCAGCTGGGCCCGTGAGCCATGGCTGCTGAGCCTGCGCGTCTGGAGCCTGTGCCCCACAACGGGAGAGGCCACAACAGTGAGAGGCCCGCGTACAGCAAAAAAAAAAAAAAAAAATTTATAATAACTTTCTAATATCTATCATTTGCATTTGCCAACATTCACTTAACCACTGGGTATTTAGTTTCCAATTTATCACCATTGTAAATAATAGTGCAACCAAGTCTCTACATCTCTGATTTTTGTCTTATATCCTGAGTAGTTTCTAGCCCCAATTTGTGCAATAATCTTGTCTAATACATTGATATTCTATTACATTCTCAAGACTAGATTCCTTGTTACCTCATGACAAAATTAAAAATTACTTATATTTTTATATATTTTTACTTATATTTTTATATACCTGTCTCCGGACGCGCAGGCTCAGCGGCCATGGCTCACGGGCCTAGCCGCTCCGCGGCATGTGGGGTCTTCCCAGACCGGGGCACGAACCCGTGTCCCCTGCATCGGCAGGCGGACTCTCAACCACTGCGCCACCAGGGAAGCCCCCTTGTATTTGTTTTTAATTGATTGTAGAAGTTTGGGATATATTTTGGATACTCCAGGATAGCTCTGTACGATGCCAATCTCTTAATTTGTAACTGTCTTTTCACTTTAAAAAAGTTACAAATTACTCATCTATGATGAGTAGAGATTTTAAATTTTAATGCAGGCAAATTTAGCAGTCTTAAAAATGATTAATGCTTTTTTGGACTTTAAGAATGATTGAAGGAAACCATAAACAAGACGAAAAGACAACCCTCAGAATGGGAGAAAATATTTGCAAATGAAGCAACTGACAAAGGATTAATCTCCAAAATTTACAAGCAGCTCATGCAGCTCAATATCAAAAAAACACCCCAATCCAAAAATGGGCAGAAGACCTAAATAGACATTTCTCCAAATAAGATATACACATTGCCAGCAAACGCATGAAAGAATGCTCAACATCATTAATCATTAGAGAAATGCAAATCAAAACTACAATGAAATATCAACTCACACCAGTCAGAATGGCCATCATCAAAAAATCTACAAACAATAAATGCTGGAGAGGGTGTGGAGAAAAGGGAACCCTCTTGCACTGTTGGTGGGAATGTAAATTGATACAGCCACTATGGAGAACAGTATGGAGGTTCCTTAAAAAACTAAAAATAGAACTACCATATGACCCAGCAATCCCACTACTGGGCATATACTCTGAGAAAACCATACTTCAAAAAGAGTCTCGTACCTGCCGCGGAGCGACTGGGCCCGTGAGCCACAACTACTGAGCCTGCGCGTCTGGAGCCTGTGCTCCGCAACAGGAGAGGCCGCGATAGTGAGAGGCCCGCGCACTGCGATGAAGAGTGGCCCCCGCTTGCCACAACTAGAGAAAGCCCTCGCACGGAAACGAAGACCCCACACAGCAAAAATAAAAAAATTAAATTAAAAAAAAAAAAAAGAGTCACGTACCACAATGTTCATTGCAGCTCTATTTACAATAGCCAGGACATGGAAGCAACCTAAGTGTCCATCAACAGATGAATGGATAAAGAAGATGTGGCACATATATACAATGGAATATTTTCTTTTACAAATAAAAATCTTTCTTTTTATACTCAGCCATAAAAAGAAACAAAATTGAGTTATTTGTAGTGAAGTGGATGGACCTAGAGTCTGCCATACAGAGTGAAGTAAGTCAGAAAGAGAAAAACAAATACCATATGCTAACGCGTATCTATGGAATCTTAAAAAAAAAAAATGGAACTGATGAACCTAGTGGCAGGGTGGGAATAAAGATGTAGACATAGAGAATGCACTTGAGGACACGGTGGAGCAGGGAGGGGGAAGCTGTGGCGAAGTGAGAATAGCATCGACATATATCACTACTGAATGTAAAATAGCTAGTGGGAAGCAGCAGCATAGCACAGGGAGATCACCTTGCAATGACCTAGAGAGGTGGGATAGGGAGGGTGGGAGGGAGCCTCAAGAGGAAGGGGATATGGAGATATATGTATGCATATGGCTGGTTCACTTTGTTGTACAACAGAAACTAACGCAGTATTGTGAAGCAATTATACTCCAATAAAGATCTATTAAAAAAAATAATAAAATCCTTATGATAACATATAAAAGGCACATTATTGGTTTTTTATTTAATTAATAAATACGTTTACAAATCACAAAAACCAAAGCTCTTGGGGGGGTCTTCAAAATTTTAAGAATGTAAATGTATCCTGAAACCAAAAGTTTGAGATATGTTGTCCTAAAATACAAACATACATGAAAATGATTCACATCAAATGGAAAATGGCTCCTTTGAGAAAGGAACTGGAATGTGCTTTAGTGGTATTTATAACATTTAAAATTTTTTTTGAGAGAGAAGTGACACAATAAGGTAACAAAATAATATAATTTAATTTTTGTAGAGAGTACATATGCATCTAAAATTATTCACCATATTATAGTGTATGCTTGAAATTATTCCTAATTAATTTTTTTAATTTTTAAATGATCTGAAAGTATGATTTGCCATTGGGTTTGATCAAAATGTGGGAAACACATGTATTTTCTCTCTAAACACAAAGAAGATCTGGATGATATATTTTTAATTTAAAAATAGTCTTTTGAAAGACTAGAAGGAAAAATGATCAGATACCAGAGGTGGAAAGTGAACCCTTAGCAGCAAAGAGTTGAACTGGTGGCCTCTGGGACTACTGGGAAGCTTAGGGGTTTGGGACTTTACCTCCCATCAAGCCAGGAGTTGAAGTCAGAGGACTCATCTCAGTGGGATGTAGAACTGGACTTCCTGTGCATGAAAAATAAAAGACCTGAATGGAACCTGGGAAGTTTCCACCCTCTGACCCAAAGTCATAGCTGGAAGTGAACTCCCTGTCCTCGAACCTTTCATATTTCACATCTCCTTATTCCTATGTGCCATGACTTAGGAAAAATCATCAGGCTGACCTTTTACCTCACTTCAGATGTTAGATCTGAACATTCTGCTACTTGGAACATTTATTCAATTTTTTTATTTTAACGATTACATTTTTCATTTGCAAGAACTCCAACTGGTTCTTTTACACAACTGTCCTTGTTTCATGGATTGCTACCCTGCGATATTTCTCTGAAGATACTCTTACAATTATCTGGAGGTCTTGTTCTTCCTCAGTTTGGTCTATTTCCTTGGGTGTAAGTTCTTCCTTTTGTTTAGTTCTCTATTCATCATCACACTTTCATGATTTTATGTTTTTGAAATAGCTGGTGATTCCTGATGTATGCACTTCTGTTTGTAGCTGAGATTCCCTATTTAACTATCCTTTGTCTCTGTATATCACTGGCTTGGGTGAGGGTGAAGTTAAAATGCATTCTGCACTGTTTTCGGTAAGAGTTAGGTCTAAATAAGAATTTTTACCAGGATAAGGGACTGCAGCAGCTGGTTCCTCTGGGTATGAGTGTTCCTTGTTTTCCCCAGATTTCACTAGCAACTCAGGGCACTTCTCTGTCTCCAACCTGACCTTCCATACTTTGTCCCTCCCACCTGCAGGCAAATAACCCCCTCACTGCTACCTGACCCAAAGGAGTTACACTATTGCTGCTCTCACTGCAGAACCACAATCACCCTGTCAGGCAGTCCTGGGTCCCTTCTTGCTCTAGAGTCCATCACTTTTGGGTGCAAGACACACCTCATACTGCACCCACCAGGTAAGTAGTATCCTGTAAACACAGGGAGGTGGGAGAGCATAGATAGGCAAACCAAACCAAGGGACAGAAGCCAAGGAGGAGATATCCCCTGAGCTGGGTCTGGAAGGACAGGAAGAAGGAGTTATGTTGATAAAAAAAAGTAAGAAGGGGCTTCCCTGGTGGCGCAGTGGTTGAGAGTCCGCCTGCCGATGCAGGGGACATGGGTTCGTGCCCCGGTCCGGGAAGATCCCACATGCCGCGGAGCGGCTGGGCCCGTGAGCCATGGCCGCTGAGCTTGAGCATCTGGAGCCTGTGCTCCGCAGCGGGAGAGGCCACAACAGTGAGAGGCCCGCGTACCGGAAAAAAAAAGAAAAAGAAAAAGAAAAAAAAGTAAGAAGGAAAACTGAGGCAAAGGGAATGGTATGAATAAAAGCACAGGAACTTTAAACAGCACGGTATATGCAGAGTTTTAGGCAGTCTGAAATAATTAGAGTGGTGAGCGATGATGCCATCAAGGCAGTGTCACAGGTTGCGTTCTCCAGAAGCAGCTGCTGAGATGGAGTTTGGAGTGTAATGTGTTTATTAGGGATAGACACAAGTGAAGGAACACGCCTTCCCAGCTCTGGCAGGAAAGGGTAGGAGCAGCCCACAATGATCTCCTTCCCCATTCAGGACTCTACCCCATACTCCAGATCTCTAGCCCATAGGAAAGACATCGCTCCCCCCCGCTCCAGCCGTTTTCTACTGAGGGAGGCACTGATGAGCCCCCTAACTCCGCCCCAGTTCCAGCTGTCTCCCGAAGCTCGTCCATCCCTGTGTGCCGGGGGTCTAAGGCAAACAGCACCAAAGAGGAATAAAATCCATCCGAAGTGCATCGGCTCCGCCAAGGAAGCCCGGCTAAAGTGCTAAGGAGAACCTCAGCCACTCCAAAGCCAAAGCGACAGGCGCGGGGCAGAAGCCAATGGGAAGTCTTGCGGGGGAGGGCCTCCTGTTTGATTGACCAACGGGAGGCCCTGGTTGATAGGTCCTTGTAAATCCGGACCTCTCGGTCGGCCCTTCACCCCTTTCAAGACCCCGGGAGGGGCTGACCAAAGACGCACACCCCTCCTGGGCCGACAGCCAATGAGGAGACCGGAAAGGCGGGACTCCTGCAGAACTAGCTAATGAAAAGCTCGGAGGAGCGCTCTAATTATCCTTCCCCAAACGCCGCGGGGCGACGCCCGCTGGTTCCGCTGGTTGCGCGCGCCATCCAGTGGCGGTCTGGCAGAAATCTCAGCGTCATTATTAGAAACTTAAAATCTGCTTCCTACCTTCGTAGTGTTCCCCAAGCTCAGAAGAAAGGACGTCCCTGTTGACCCTCCCGGTCCACTGGAGAGCAAACAGTCCCGGACCCTCTTATTCTTCCTTAAAACTAAGTAATTCTTTCCCACGAGCACCAGGCGCCCGCTCCCACTGCCCGGGCTGTCTCCTTCGTGAAGGCGTTTGATGCAAAATTTCTAAATAAAATACGAGCAGATTAAGTCCAGGATTACATTTTTTTTAAACAATGCGCAATGACAACAGTCAGTTCGTTAAACGAACAAAGGCACTGATAAATTTAACATCGATTACTGAGTTTAAAAACAAAAAAATTCTCAGTAAACTAGGTATTCAAAGAAACCTTAATTCAATAAAGACTCGGAAGACCACAATGAATCTCAAACTGTGTGATACACCAGAAGAATTCCTGTTAAAGTCGAGACGGATATTAATACCCCTACTCTCATCAATTTCATTTAAAGTTTTGGAGAGCCTAACCAAGCTATAAGACTTTAGAGGGGGCAGGTCAGTTAACTGGAAAGAAAAAAGTAAGAAACTATCAGTATGTCAGGTAAAATGATTTATAGCTGAAAAACCTGAAAAATCCACTAAAAACTAAAGAATTCAGTAAGGTATTTGGAAGAAAGATATATTTGTGTGCAGAATGTGTTATGTACGGGTATACAGAAAGAAAGAGGGAAAGAAATGAAAGAAGGCTATGGCTTTCCTATATTCTAGCGTCAAAGACTTAAAAGATGTTGTGGAGGAAAAGAAGATCCCATTCACCAGAAAAGGGGAGACAAAATTTTTGTTATATGGAGATAAATGTATACTCGGAAACATAAAAAGAATCAATTGAAACTATTAATAACAATAAGAGGATAGTGTAGGGGACTTCCCTGCTGGCGCAGTGGATAAGACTCCATGATCCCAATGCAGGGGGCACAGGTTCGATCCCTAGTCGGGGAACTAAGTTCCCATGTGCCACATGGCACAGCCAAAAAAAAAAAAAAGAAATTTCACATCAATTGTATATGAAGATCATAAACTCTTCAAGAAAAGAAATATAACCAACTGTAAAAGCTCAAGAATCAGAATGGTTATTCTGATTGCTAGAAGACAGTGGAGTAATGCCTTCAAATTTCTGTGGAAGTCAATATTTACAATCCAGAATTTCCAGCCGAAATGGTAATCTAGTGTACAGGCAGAATAGAGACATTTTCAGATATGAAAGGACTCAAAAAGGTTGTCTCCATTCTTTCTTAAGAAGCTCCTGGAGGTACCAGCCCCAGCAAAATCAAGGGTTAAATCAAGAACAAGGAGTTCATGGGATCCAGAAAAGCACAGGTTTAGCCCAGGAGAGCAGCAAAACAGAAATCCCTGTATAATGGTTGTACAGGTAAACCTAGAAAGCAACCAGGACAAATTGGAGCAAAAAGACAAAGCTTTTTGCCAGGAAAAAAGTAAACTCAATAGGACTTCAAGAACGCAATGAGACTGTATATGAGAAAGTAGATAAGTTACAACTGAGGTAACTATTCTCTCTGGGGAAAAACATAAAGGTGTATAAGAAAGAAAATGAAATTCTACTTTATAGTGAGCAAAATTTATATCATTATAATGACTAGTACACCTTGATTGCTCACATAACTGAAAATACTGATGAAAGAGGGAAGGAGGGTTAAGAGAACTACTTCCACCTGTCCTTAGAGAAAGACACTAAATATACTAAAATTGATCAATAAATATCAATATAAGGATATCATCAAACAATATGGCAGGAACAACCAGGGGGGGTTAAATGCTTAAGGAGTTAAAAGTGATTGCCGGGACTTCTCTGGTGGCACAGTGGTTAAGAATCTGCCTGCCAATGCAGAGGACACAGGTTCGATCCCTGGTCGGGGAAGATCCCACATGCCGCAGAGCAACTAAGCCCGTGCGTCACAACTACTGAGCCTGTGAGCCACAACTATTGAAGCCCACGCACCTAGAGCCCGTGCTCCACAAGTGAAGCCATCACAATGAGAAGCCCGCGCACCACAACAAAGAGTAGCCCCTGCTCGCTGCAACTAGAGAAAGCCCGCGCCCAGCAACGAAGACCCAACGCAGCCAAAAATAAAATTAATTAATTTTTTAAAAAACGATAGTGAGGCAGAAAAAAATGGCGAAACCCTGGTTCCCTGATGGCATCACTGAGCCCCTAAACTGCCTACCTTCAGACTTCGTATTTGTTAAAAGATAATTTTCAAAATAAGGTAAAATCATGGCTCTCATATATTATAAAAATGAACTTGTGTTAAAGATTTTAACACTGCCAAGGTGTTACAGTCCAAAGAACAGATACATATTTAGATGAGGAATATTGAAATGTACAAACAAACTGGTTTTGCCATTGAGGGGGACAGTAGAGGAGAGTTATCCCTCTACTGGGCATAATTCATTTGTATGTCTATAGACTAGAATTATTTTGTTTTGCTATCAGTTATCTAAAACTTACAAAGTTGTAAAATAAATCCGATAGAATCAGAATAACCCATTGTGTTCTAGACAATGCAGTTTTCCACTGATGCCCTAATTTTTCCCTGCATGTCACATGTAACAAATACTCTCCCATCTTTTCAAGCCATTGTTAGTTGGCTTTTTATTTCCTGTAGCTGAATATATTCCTAGCTGATAGAAACGATAAATTTGACTAAACTTAAAAAACTTTAACTTTGCACAGCATAAAAGGAGCCAAAAGATGAGAACAAACTGAAGGAACACTGCCAACATGAATGCCAAAGGACTAATTTCCTTAATATTAAAAAATCAAACCAGAATGAAAAAGACCAACAACCCAAGAGAAAATGACAAAGGGCATTAACAATTCACAGAAAAAGAAATGCAAATACCTTCTAAACATAGGGAAGATGCTCAATCACACCCATGAGTTTTGAAAAATGTAAATTAAAACTATGATGTAATATTATAGTTCACCTATCAGAAAGGCAAAAGTATAGAAGTTTATTGATAGTGAGGGAAATAAGGTACTTTCACACATTCTTGTAGAGTGGTAAATTAATGTAGGCTGTGTTAAGGGCAGCTTGCAGTTGCAAAAGACTGGTTAAGTAATCATTCAAACATACATAAAATGGAATACTATGCAACCATTTAAATAATGGGGTAGAGTAGCAGTATTAGAAGTCAGTGGGAGGGTTCCCCTTTCTCCACATTCCTGCCAACACTTGTAACCTTTGGCTTTATGATAAGAGCCATCCTAACAGGTGGGAGGTGCCAAGTCACTGTGGTTTTGATTTGCATTTCCCTGATGATTAGTCATGTTGAGCACTTTTTCTTGTACCTATCGGCCATTTGTAACTATTCATCTGAGAAATGTTTATTCAGGTCCCTTTGCCCATTTTGTAACTGGGCTATTTGGGTTTCTGCTATTAAGTTGTATAAGTTCCTTATACATTTTGGACATTACATCATATCAGGTACGTGGCTTACAAAACCCATTCGATAGGTTCCCTGTTTGCTGTGTTGATTGTTTCCTTTGCTGTGCAGCTTTTTAGTTTGATGTAATCCCACTTGTTTGGTTCTGTTGCCTATGCTTTTACTGTCATATCCAAAATAATTGTTGCCTTTTCCCTGTGTTTTCTTAGATTAGTTTTTAAGGTTTCAGGTGTTACATTTAAGTCTAATCCATTTTGAATTTTTTTTTTTTTTTTTTTTTTAGGTACGCGAGCCTCTCACTGTTGCGGCCTCTCCCGTTGTGGAGCACAGGCTCCAGACGCGCAGGCTCAGCGGCCATGGCTCACGGGCCCAGCCGCTCCGCGGCATGTGGGATCTTCCCGGACCGGGGCACGAACCCGCGTCCCCTGCATCGGTAGGCAGACACTCAACCACTGCGCCACCACGGAAGCCCTTGAATTGATTTTTAATGTGGTGTGAAATAAGGGTCCAATTTTATCCACAGTTGTTGGAAATATAAACTGATACAGCCATTATGGAAAATGGTATGAAGTCTCCTTAAAAATTAAAAATAGAACTGCTATATGATCCAGCAATCTCATTTCTGGGTATATCACCAGAGGAACTGAAATCGGAATATTGAAGAGATATCTGCGCTCCCATGTTTACTACAGCATTATTCACAATAAATGGCCATGAATAGATGAATGGATAAAGAGAATGTGGTATATATATAAAATGCAATATTATTAAGGCTTTTGAAAAAAGAAGGAAATCCTGCCATTTGCAACAACATGGATGAACCTGGAAGACATTATACTAACGGAAATAAGCCAGACGCAGAAAAACAAATACTGCATGATCTCACTTGCATGTGGAATCTAAAATAGTCAAATTCATGTAAAAGAATGAAATTAAAACATTTCCTCACAACTAATACAAAAATAAACTCAAAATGGATTAAAGACATAAATGAAAGACCGGAAACCATAAAACTCCTAGAAGAAAACACAGACAGAACCCTCTTTGACATAAATCATAGCAATATTTTTTTTGGATCTGTCTCCTAAGGCAAAGGAAACAAAAGCAAAAATAAACAAATGGGACCTAATTAAACTAAAAGCTTTTGCACAGCAAAGGAAACCAGTGACAAAATGAAAAGACAACCTACTGAATGGGAGAAAATATTTGCAAATCATATGACTGATAAGAGGTTAATATCCAAAATATATACACAGTTCATACAACTCAATTTAAAAAAAAAAACATTTAAAAAATGGGCAAAAGACCTGAATAGACATTTTTCCAAAGAAGATAGCCAACAGGCACATGAAAAGATGCTCAACATCACTAATTATCAGAGAGATGCAACTAAAAACCACAATGAGATATCACCTCACACCTCTCAGAATGGCTATCATCAAAAAGATTACAAGTAACAAATGCTGGTGAGGATGTGGAGAAAAGCAAACCCTAGCACACTGTTGGTCGGAATGTAAATTGGTGCAGCCATTATGGAAAAGACTATGGAGTTTCCTTAAAAAACTAAAAATAGAACTAACATATGATCCAACAATTCCATGCCTGGATGTATATCCAAGGAAAACAAAAACACTAATTCAAAACGATACATGTACCCCAATGTTCATAGCAGCATTATGTGCAATAGCCAAGATATGGAAGCAACTTAAGTGTTTATCAACAGATCAATAGATAAAGAAGATATGAGAAATACATATATATATTCACATATATATGATGGAATATTACTCAGCCAGAAAAAAGAATGAAATTCTGTCATTTGCAACAACATAGATGGACCTGCAAGGTATTACACTTAGTGGAATAAGTCAAAGAAAGTCAAATACTGTATGTTTTCACTTATATGTAGAATCTAAAAAAAATAAAACAAATGAATGAATGAAACAAAAAGAAGCAGACTCACAGATATAGAGAACAAACCAGTGGGGAGAGGGAAGGGGTAGGGGATTAAATGGCGTAAACTACTACGTATAAAATAAATAAGCTACAAGGATATATTGCACAGCACAGGGAATAGAGCCAATATTTTATAATAACTTTATATGGAGTATAATCTACAAAAATATCAAATCACTATGTTGTATACCTGAAACTAATAAAATATTATAAATCAACTATACTTCAATAAAATAAAATATTCAAACTCATAGAAGCAGGGATATAATGGTGGTTGCCAGATGGTAGGGAGAGGGTTAGTGAATGAGGTGATATTTGTCAAATAGTACGAAGCTTGAATAACTTCTGGAGATCTAAGGTACAGTATAGTAATATAGTTAACAGTGCTGTATTGTGTATTTGAAATTTGCTAAGAGTGGATCTTAAGTATTCTCACCAAGAAGAAGGAGAGAAAGAAGAAGGAAGAGAAGGAGGAGGTGGTGGAAGAGCAGGGAGAGAAGGAGGAAGAGGAGGGGGCGGAGGAGGAAATGGTAACTAATGTGAGGCCACAAAAATGTTAATTAGCTTGATCGTGGTGATCATTTCACAATATACACATATATTAAAACATTGAGTTGTATACCTTAAATATATACTACAATTTTTATTTGTCAATTATACCTTAATAAAGCTGTTTTTTAAAGTCAGTAGGAAAAAGGTCAGTAAGAACATGTACAGTATCAATATTTCTCCAGCATCATTATTAATTTTTCCACATTCATTAAATGGCCAGGTATTTTTAGGTTATCAGCATGTCCCAGGTTTCCATACACTCATTTACCTTTAATAAACAGGGTTCTGTAGTAGACACCTGCTGGGAACCTGCCCAGGTCCCAACGACCCTTTAACCGCTCTTTGTGGTGGCCACACGCCCCAATCCCCTGGCTTTAGTTGATTGGACTAGGAGGTTATCACCTGACCTTCTTGGGCCAATCAGATTCTCCCTCATGGGACTCTGAATAGAACTAAATACTGGCCCTGGACTGACTCTTTAATGAGAGTGATGTGGGCCTGTGTGCTATGGAAAGGTTTTTAGCAGAGAAAATAAGAAACCTGGTCTATCCATCTGGGTCCAATCAGGAGAGAGAAACCACACAGTAGCCTGAATAAGGAAAGTTTAACAAAAAGAATTATTAACTATAACGGGGTTGGAGTAATGAGGGATTGACTGCTGGGAAGTGAAGAGAACGCTGAAGAACACAGGAATAGCAGAAGTAAGGAGCAGCCACCACCCCTGGGGCAGAGATCTAGTGCCTGAGGAAGGGGCTCCCCCTAGGCCTGAGCCCCAGAGCCTGTTGGCCTTGGGTCACTCGATGGAAAAAGAAAAGGAGTCACATGGTCCCACACCAGCAGAACTTGCTGGAAACCCTCTGTTCTCAGGGAAGTGTTTCACTGGAGGCACAAGGCTATAAACCACCTGGCACTGGGGGAGGCAGGAGAGGGGAGATGGAGGAGGCCACCGAGGGGACCTAACCACTGGCAGACCCAAGAGCTGGACCCAGGAAATCTGAGGTTCCTCACCCTCCGCTCCTGCTGCCTTCCCTGCTAGAAGCTGCCTCAGGTACACGGCCTTGAGATAGTAATGTGTAGCTGAGAGGTCTGGCTGTACATGACTGAACCGAGTTAGGACCTCTGTATACATTTTTTTTTTTTTTTTTTTGCGGTACGCGGGTCTCTCCCGTTGCGGAGCACAGGCTCCGGACGCGCAGGCTCAGCGGCCATGGCTCACGGGCCCAGCCGCTCCGCGGCATGTGGGATCTTCCCGGACCGAGGCACAAACCCGTGTCCCCTGAATCGGCAGGCGGACTCTCAACCACTGCGCCACCAGGGAAGCCCCCTGTATACACTTTTAAGGTTCTGCCAGGCAGGTGCAGAGATCTACTTCTCTCGCGGCCACCCAAGATAAACCTCGGGAGTAAGTTCCCTTGCTTATTAAACCTGCACCTACCAATCTGGAGTGGTCTGCCTCTTTCTTCGGTCTCTCCTTGCCCTTCACGTAGAGGGTGCCAGTTTCAGACTTCACGGCAAACTCTGGAGGGGACGAACCAGCAAGTGCAAGAAGAGGCTGTCGCTGGGAGAAGCCACTGGCCACTGGGTGCTGCTGGCCGTCGTGCACCGCAGGCCCCGGGCACTGGAGAAGCTGTGCGCGCTGCAAGCATCCGGTGCCGGGAAAACTAGGACGTCGCCCAGGTTGGTGAAGCAGGCCAGGCAGGCCTCGGCGTAGTCGTCGCAGCAGCCCTCGTGGGCCGTCAGCTTGAACTTGGTCTTGGCGCTCATCTTCGGCAGCGTGAACACCTCGGACTGCTCCTCGGACTCGATGAGCACCGCCTGACCGCCCTGCGTGTTCCGCGCCTGCGCCAGATACCGCGGAAGCCGAACCTGGAGCCGACGCATGCGCCTACGCTCCAAGGGTTTGCCGAGTGAGGCCTGAGAGCTTGCCGAGCGCACGCAGAAGAACCAGAAAGACAGCCCTCCAGGAAGAGAAATGCCCCCATGGACAGCCCAGCACCTAGAAATAAACACAGCGCACTATGAGGAGAAATGCCAGGTGGCCGGCACTCCACTTGAAAGAGAGAGAGGGAGAGAGCTTCCTGAGGAGATTATGCCGGATGCCCAGGCCTTCTTGGCCTCCGCAGTGACAGAGCTCCATGAGGAGCAGTGCCGAAGGGTTGACCCACTTTAGTTTTATTTCTTTTTTAATTTTTATTGGAGTATTGTTGCTTTACAGGGCACAATGAGGAGAAATGACAAACGCCAGCCTTCTATTTCAGAAAGAGAAACCGTGCTCTGTGAGGTGATATGCCTGAGTGTCGGCCCTCCTTTTAAGACAGAGGCAGCGCTCTATGAAGAGAAATGCTGGCCGGCCGGCTCCCTCTTTCAGACAGAGAGAAAACCCCCTATGAGGAGAAATGCTGGGTGGCCAGCAGGCACTCTTTTCCAGAGAGACAGCTGGCTAGGAGGAGAAACGGCAAAGCGCTGGCCTCCTCCTCCGACACAGGGACGGTGTCCTATGCAAAGAAATCGCGGGAAGTCGACCCTCCTCTTTTAACAGAGACAGAGCTCTATGAGTAGACAGTCTGAGTGGTGAGAACTCCGCCTCCGACAGAGAGACAGCACTGGAGGGAAAGAAATGCAAGCCACCTGGGCTCTACCTCAGACCAAAAAAGAGTGCGCTGGAAAAAGAACGGCGCGGACTCTGACCTCATTTCAGTCAGACACAGGGCCCTGTGAGGAGACATTCGGGGCAAGCAGTTCACTTTTCCTGACAGAGAAGGAGCTCTGAGATGAGAAGTGCCTGACAGCAGGGTCTCCACCTCAGACAGAAACAACACACTCTGAGGAGAAATGCCCGAAGGCTAGCGCTCGGCTCATACAGAGAAAGAGAGCTCTCTGAGGAGAAAAACAGGAAACTCTGACCTACCATCCAGTCAGAGACGGTCTCCAGGAGGTGAAGTGCTGGAGAGCCAGGCTTCTTCTTCAAACAAACACAGCACACTGGGAGGTGAAATTCCTGATGGCCATCTGCCTTTTTCAGACAGAGAGACAAAACTCTGTGACAAAAAGTACCCGATGGCCGGTTCTCCACCTCAGAAAGAGAGACCACACTCTGAGGAGAAATGCCAGATTGCCAACACTCCACCTTAGAAAGGAGACACCTGTTTACGAGGAGAAATCCCAAATGGCCGGCCATGTTCTTCAGACAGAAGAAAGCTCTGTGAAGAAAAGACAAATGTCCAGCTCTCTTATTCAGACGGGGAGACAGCTCTCTCTGAGGTGAAATGCCGGAGGCTGAGTCCTCCTCCTTCCACAGATAGCGCTAACACGACAGAACTGCTTTGTGATCAGTGTGTTCATCAAACAGAAAGACGGCCCTCCATGAGGACATGCCAATATCCAGCTCGTACAGGGACACAGAGCTCTCTGAGGAGAAAGGCAGTGGCTCGGAACTACCATCCATCTAGTTAAGCTGAACTAGTTTAAGTTCAGCTTAAACTAGTTTGAACTGGCTTCACGCTCCACAGAGTCATCGTAGTCAACACGGGCTAGCATTCATTAGTCACTGAATTAAAATCTTAGATCATAACTTTATCATTGCTGAATCCTTGTAATAGATTCCAGTTCTTAGTATCTGCTGGAAATTCATCCTTTCTAGTTTTTGGAAACTCTCTTCCTTAGTAGAAAATTCTAGTGAATTCCCTAGCCGTCCAGTGGTTATGACTTGGTGCTGTCATCACCATGGGCCTGGGTTAGATCCCTGGTCGGGGAACTAAGATCCCGCAAGCCACGCGGTGCAGCCAAAAAAAAGAAAATTCTATAATTAAACAAGTTAAAATCCTTTTCCGTTACATTCACTGTTATACTAAGTGGCATAGCTGGATTTCATCTTGGCTTTGTTGTCTATTTTCCCTGGATTTTTCCTCAGATTCCTTATTAGTGATAAGTTCTTGTAAAACCTACCGATATTTTAGAGCAAGGCTATGAAGACTTCCCTGTTACTCTTATATTTTTAAAAACTGTTAATATAATGTCTTTTAGGTGATTCGTAAAATTCATCTGATCTAATAATTCAAGCACGTTTTCCACAGTCTATCTCATAAAGTGTCTGCATTTTTCTGTAACACAGTCTCACTTATGTCTGTCTAATCATTCGTATGTCTTCGTGTGGAGCCATTTATGTGGCAGCTTGTTTCTGCTCGTTCTTTCATACGGGCTGTTTCGTGTTATTATCCCCCTTGATGGAGTCCATTCATCAACCACATCCTTTTGTTTACCTACTGAAGTTACTAGATTACTTTGCCTCTAACATCCTTAGTGACCGGGAACACGTCACCCAGGGGTGCTGTCTTCAGCCCTTTCCAGCAGCTGTTTTGTTCCTAGATTGCTAGTGGGTTTCTGAAGTCTCACATCACATCTCTCATCTGATAATGTGTATTGGATTGGAGAAAGAGGCTCTAGCTGTATTTTAATTTTTAATTCTTAGGATCTGATTTTTTTTTTTTTCTTTTCAACAAATTCCTTCTCTCTGCTTCATGCGTGACCTCATCTTTTCTCTCAGTGTTTCTTATTACAAGGTGCCCTGGTCATTCATGCAGCCATGATGCATTTTCATCTTAAGCTATTCCTTACACGTTTCATGTTTTATTTATCTTTCTCTATTCTGTTCTCTCTAGTGATTCCCTTTCATTTTCCTGTAAGAGTTTGTGTCTTGCTGGGACAGACATTTCTCCCACATTTGTGATAATGATAATGACAATCCCCTTAGGTGGGGGACTGGCACCTCTCAAACCCCTCACACCTTCACTGTTCCCTATCCCTTTCTCACTGGGCCTGAGACTATTGTAATAGAAGAGGGACATATATAGAGACTACAGACTGGATCAGTGGTTCCCAAAGTGAAAGACTGCATCAGAATTCTTCATGTGCTCATTAAAAATGCAGATTCCTGGGACCCACCCAGCCCAATCGAATTCTAACCTCTGGAATGGTGCCTGAAATCTGCATCTTAACAATCTCTCCAGATGATTCTTATGAACCCTAAAGCAAAAATGCTTAAGAAGCCATCCCCAGATGAGAGCAATTTTCTGTTCTGAGAGTAGAGGGAGCTGGTCTGAAGTGGGGATGAGCTTCTACAAGGTTTTTCCACACCCTGATCCTCCCAACAGGTATTATCTCTGCCTGAAGAAATGGAGACTGGGGGTACCCTGTGGAGGAGCACTGCCCTTAGGTGTCATAACTACGTCTCAGAGTTTCTCTCTGGAACTTCACTCTGGTTCCCATAAACAGTGTCTGCCACGGCAGCACAAGGGTACCATTAAATGTTTGAGGCCAGATGCTTCAATCAGCCATAGCAGTGACCCACCAAGTCCACACTGCAAATTCAGAGAACCACTGGATTGCTGGAGCCAGCCATGGAGCCCCTCCAGGCTTGCAGAGAGGTACCATTTCATTAGAACCAGCCATAAAACCAACACCCCACTTCATTCCCCAGGCGATATAAGGCGGGGTGGGGGGGGACTGGCTCCATGAAAGAAGGAGAGCATTTGGCTTGTCCCTCTCTATTCCTACAAGATTGAGGGTCCTACAAACATATCCTCCAATGAGTCAAAGCACGGTGATTGTCTTAACATGGCCAAGACCACCTATCACAGCTAGGGTCTGGAGAAAGGAGAAGGTAAATGCTGAATGAAGAGAAAGAGTGCTAGGAGATGGCACAGAGCAGCAGACATTGGTACCTGCGTGGGTGGTGAGGCTAAGGGACCAAGCTGAGAGTTGAGTGGACACGAAGGAGGTAGCAGAGCTTGAAATTCTTACACCATTAAGCAAAGGCTGCATGTAGATTTCTCTCATCCTGCGCTTTATGACGAAACAGCAGCATTTGAATGCCTGCCAAGCACAAGGAACCAACGGAGGATTTATATCAGACACAGAGGCAGAGAGAACCAAGAGAAAGGAGGCTATAACCACCCCCTGTGCTAGGGCGGCCCTATCCACAAATAAGGGGAAATTGTAACCAGCCAAAACTGGGGCGAGTTTATATGGTGACCACAAGAACGTGCCTCTCCAGTCTCCAGCTGCAGGAGGCATCACTGACCAACGGTCCCAGCTGCTGCATTCTGAGAGCCATCGCTGTGTTCCATGGTTGGCACCAAAGCCAGACTTCCCACAGGCTTCCTCCCACCCAGTGCCTGGGTGTGGCAGAGGTAGTGATTTTAGACTCATTCTTGTGATACGCAGGACTCCTCTGGGGAGTGACTTTGGCTAGGGGCCTCCGCAATCATCTTGCTTAGAATTTTCTTAGAAATGAACTGACATCAAAAGATGCCTCCACCCCACCTTGCTTCCTCCCATCTCCCCTTCACTCGGGGTCAGAACTGCATCGCAGTCTGACAGCTCTTCAGCTTTCTTCAGCTCCCTCCCCATTTTTTTCCACAGGCCTTTTGCCTAATAAATGTCTTATTCCTGTCTTCTGCCTCCCTCTTCCCCCATCCAACACTGGTGTGGACGTATAGACAATAAAGAGGGGCTGGGGCAGGGGAGCAGGTTAGCTACCTGTCAAAGAAAAATTGCCCCAGAGTTCAAAAGGCAAGGAAGACTTTATTTGAGGTTACTGTGAGAGAGGAGAGAGATTGAACTCAACTCCAAATACAACAGGGACAAATGGGGATTTCTAGCCCATGGCAGGGTGAGGAATTGGATGGAAAATCATTGACAGGAACTTGGTTAGCTATCAAGGGTGAGGCAAGAGCAACTTCATTGGATATCGAGGATGAAGACTGCGGGGGCAGGGGGGTGGGTGGTCAGAGTGGGAAGGATTCTTGATAAACACATCTACAGGCCAGATGCAGCCCATGGGAAAATGGACTCAACCTCTGGTGACCTGAAAGGCGATGCTCAGGCCTGGGATCCCAAGCAAAGAAGTCTGAACTCTGATGGACACAAAATATCCTATTTATTGTCAATTTCTGCAAAGACACATTTAAGCAACAAAATATACATTTGTCAACCTTTTAGAATTTGTTTTATACATTAACAAATACAATGTGCTACCATAGCAATAAATTAAATGTACACTATTTACATTACATACGCAGTCGGGGGGGTCTATGAATCACCTCCTCTCGAAGAGGAAAGACAGAAAAGTCATCATCACACGGATCATCATTTCCAAGCTACACTTCGCGGGTTCTAGCACACAGAGGAATCTCTTCACACTTAAACGACAGCACTACCCAGGCTGGAGTGTGGAAAGACAATGCCCGGGGCAGGGGGGAGCTGGCACACATGCTAAGGAGCGGGAAGGGGCGATTGACACTTCCAAGCAGAAATGTCGCAAAAGCAGAAACAATGGCATTTAAATTCCAGTCTTCCAGCCAGACAGCCTCCCCCTGGGGCTGATAAGGCACAGGACAGTGCCCCTGCCCCCAAGAGTCTCTCACCAGGCAGGGCTCTTCTGTCCTTGGCCTTAGTGGGGGCTGTCTCCTTTCTCCCAAAGCTGAAAGGAGGGAGCTGTGGGATGGCAGTGGGTAAGGAGCTGGTGGCAAAACAGCCATCAGAGGCTAGCAACATGTCCCAGCTGGGCCCCCAGGCTGCAGGGACAGCCCTGGCAAACTGCTGACTCACCCTGCCTCTGAGAGAGGGGTACCTGGTGTCTGGGGGAGGAACTGTGGAGTCCCTGCTGGCCACGGGTAGCCATAAGATCTACTTGAACCCTGATCATTCCCCCGCAACAGGCCTGTCTCTGTTGACTCAGAATTGAATGAAGGTAGTGTTTGAGTTGGCACCTTAAACAGTTAGGGTACGAACATGAAACCGGCTCTCGGCCCTTGAGCCTAGGTTTTTACTGACCACCTTTGTTTAAGGATCAGGGAGAGTCAAAGAGTTTTTTCTTTTACCACTTTTCTCCTTAACTTAAAAAGGGGAAAGCGAGGTTTGGTTAACTGCATCTCTCCCCTGGTCTCCACTCCCATTACAGACAAGGGTTGAAGAACCGATGTCATCGAGGAACAGTCCCTGGGAATCTCTTTTCCTCTTTGTTTTCTTTGCCCAAGCCACAGCCAAAACCGCATGGCTCTCCCTAAAAAAATCCCAGGGAACATCCCTCCTGATGAAAAGAACAGAGACTGAGGCCCACCAGCACCGTTGGCTGCTGACACCTCGCAGCCAGTGCCAAGGCGCCCGCTCACTGGCTTTCTCCAAATGCAGTCAATGCAGTCACTTGTCCCACCAACCCCATAGGTGGTGCCCAAGAAAGGGCCCTGCTTGTGGGTTCTCGTCCCAGCTTTGTCACCAGCTGGCTACGTGACCTCAAGCAAGTTGTTTTCCCTTCACTGGAGCTGAAGTTTCCCATCTGGAAGGTGACACGGTTGGATTAGAGGCTGAGAAGGGGCCCGGAAGGCTTGGACATGGAGATGAAGCTGACAAGGCTGGACCACAGAATATTTTGCCGCAAACACCATTTCCCTTCATTAGCACAGACAGAAACTCTAGCTGAGACCTCCTCCCTCTAGCTCTTTCTGCATCTGTTTTTAAGCATCGACTCAGCAGAGGCACATGGATGCCCGACAGAGCCTGAAAAGTATAGTTTCTTCCGTGAGTCAGGCAGGTCCCAGAGCCAGAGCTACGTCCGGGAAACACTTCTCCTATGAGGAGACACCTCAAATATCAGCAAGAGCGCCATCCAGATGAGTCTAGTCACAAGGTCTGATGAGGCCTGAGCAACCCTGGAGCCCCAAGACTGGATGGGGCAATAAAAGGAAAGACATTTTGGAGCAAAGCAGATGCAAGAGGGGGATGGAAAAGCAGCCTCCGGGAACCCAAGCTGCCTGTCCCATGGTCCAGAGGGGCAAAGGGAGACCGGCCTGTCCTTGTTCTCCCCCTGCCTCTCAGCCCTGGGACTTCACGGGGGCTGGTCTGGAAGCCAGAATGACCAGAATGAACTTTCTAGATGTGGTGAGGCAGGACCCAGAGGGAGGGACATTTCAGATCCTGCCCAGAGCATCCCCATTAGCAAACAGAGGGTCGAGGCCACTTCTCAGGTCTGTTTCTTAGGGGGCCCAACCTGCGCCTCTCAGTTTCTCTGGACACACCCAGCCATCCTGGCCACTGGCTCAGAGGCAGGGGGCAAAGCCCTCCCAAGAGGTGGGGCCTGCAGGGAGAGCAGCCAGGGCAGTGGGGGAAGGTGGCTGTAAGGTTCTCAAGCCGGACAGAATGGAGACAACCTAAAAACCCCAGAGGACCCCCAGACCACGACAAACACAGCACAGCACAACCACCAGGCAGCTGTAAATACCAGCTACCCAGAGAAGCGAGCCAGAACCTGAACAGTTTTTAAAGAAATGCAGTTTGACCTTTCAAGTTCCTTCAGAAACCCAGCCAACAGAACGCCTCCAGAATCTGCAGGCCTAGCAGTGGTGCCGCTACAGGGATTTTTAATAAAAGCTAAACAGACATTTGTTGACCTTCTAACTAGAATAAATCTTACCGGACTAGTACTTTAAGCAAACACATTTCTAGCATGAGGGAAGAGGTCCACCCAGCCTGTAAATAGGATCCCACAAAGTCCACGTGAGTCGGGGATGAGGATCAAGGTTTTGCTCTAAAAGCAAAAACAACAGGGAAATGGTCACATCAGTCAAAAACAAGCATAACATTTCTATGTCTTGCCTTGGGAATAGGCCCAGATCCCAATGCAAATAAAGCATTTGGTTGGAAATCCTCGTCCTCTGCTCAGTAAAGCAGGTGCCCAGCCTGTGTCACCCTGGCAGCCCCGAGTCACTAAGGCCCCATACACGCTTGGAGCTGTAGCACCGCAAGGGTCTGCTCTTCAGACTCTGTTTAATTTGGAGGATACCTTGCCTTAAACCCCACCACGGCCAGTCAGCAGAAATGACCTGCCGCACTGCAGACTCAGATGGGTGAGAAGGGAGGAGGGGCCGCTTCTCAGAGAGCAAGCTGGCTCAGCCCAGCAAGGGTGGCTCTGGCTGGGGGTGCAGGTGACAGGCAGTGTCTGAACTGCACCCAGCCGGGACCCAAGTTGCAGGAATCCCACCGATGAGACAAACGCCTACGGACTCCCTGTGGCTGGAGAGGGGAAGAGGAGGACTTAGGGGTGGGGGGTGGAGGGATTGAGCCCTGCTAGGACCAAAAGGCTTGGTAGCTGGAGAGAAGCCCCCCCAGAGCACCAACCAACCTGACCAGTTGCCCCTCACATTTCAGATCCTGCCCAGAGCACCCCCATTAGCAAAGAGAGGGTAAAGGCCACTTCTCAGGTCTGTTTCTTAGGGGGCCCACCTACCCCTCTCTCGGGCTCCCACCTAAGTGGGTGGGCTAAAGTAACTCTCTACATCTCCCACGAACCTCCACCACCAGCAGAGACTTGGATCCCAGCCTAGGCCTGGGCCCTGAGGTTTTCCTCGGCCAAGTGCCCAGGACCTGCTGCTGGCTCTCCCTGAATGCCTTCCCACTCCCATTGCCCACCCCTTCAAGGGAAAAGCGTCTGCTCAGAGGGGAAAGACTGATGGCTTCTCCCACCGTCACCACATCAGGAGCCTGTGGGAAATGAGGACGTCCAGGAAGAACCCGGCGCCCGCTCCCGCTTACCCGCAGCCGGGTCTCAGCTTCAACCGGCCTCGTGGCTCAAGATACACAGGCAGCAGGGACAGAGGCAACCTGGGCCTGACGTCAGCAGATGGATAAGAAACTCCCAGCACAGAAGGAAACAGATGTTTGGGAGCTCCAGACGTGTGGGAGCGGCAGAACCGACTTCTAGCAGGACACCTTCGAGGATGGCTACAAATCTGGGTTCCTGGAAAAATGGTCCCTCCACCACTACTAAATGCATTTGCTGTGGCTACAGCCTCCTTCCTGCCATGTCCAGGACATGGTGCTGCCCCTGCTTGGGTGCAGCAACCTGCTGTCAGTCTCTGCTGCCCACCTCACCACTCTCTCTACTTCTCTGGACTCTGACTGGTACCCAGATCCCCCCTTGCCCAACTCGCTCCCCTGCAGACAAAACAAGATGACAAATGACCCAGACACACATCACATCAGGCGGTCAGGAGCAGGGGGGCCTGGAGGAAAGAGGCCTTGTCCAGACAGGGGGAGGCGCTGGCAGGGATGGGCAGGACTGTGGCCAGGTCAGGACACTGGGACAGACAGCTGGTCTGGTGGGCAGGTGGCCAGTGGAGATGCAGGCCTGTGACGCTCAGAGTAGTGGACGGCACCCCCAAACTGCTGGAATAGGAGCCTTCTCCAAGACAGAATCGGGCTTCCCTGGAAAAAACAAGGAGAAGGGAGACGATGACCAAATAGTAGGTGAAGGGAGAGAGGAGACATATGTGCCCACGGCTACATATTCTTAGGACGGGAGGCTGCCAATACAAGGGTGCAGACTTTCCACAGCCTGAGAAGTTGGGCAGAAACATCGCTTTGGTGAACCAGACATCTGAAGTACATGATGGGAGTCGGAGTGAGTGTCAACATTCCCATTTACATAGATCAGGGTTACATAATGTGGGCTCAGCTGTGCCCCTCCCCTTGGTTCCAAATGTGACTCACACCCCTGGGAGCCCCATGGCAGGGAGAGGGCTGGGAAGTCAGAAGGGTCTCTAGTAACTGCCCTAGCAGGAGGCCAGGCCTTGGTGGTGGAGTGCTGGACCCATGCCCTGCTCTGCTGTAAACCTCATGCACCCCTGGCTGGGGGCTGGGAGCAGGGTCCTCCCTGGGCTCATCCCGCACAATATTTAGGGGACCAGAGCACCTCTGGACGCACAAGGAGGACACATCTCAGCCCAGAGCCCTGGCCAAAGACACAAGGAGGGAAAGGCTGCCGTAACAGGGAGGCAAGGGGGCCAAGTGAGGAAGGAGGGCTCTGGGCTGCTGCCCTCTGCCTGCTGGAACAAGCTCCTGTGGGGAAGGGAGACCCACTCAGCGAGTCTGGCCCAATCCTATCAGGCAAACCTTCCCATCGGCACCCGAGACCATCTGCCCTCTTCCCCATCTAGAGCTGGGCCCCATCACAGAGGCTCCAGGGAAGAGGTGACTAGCCCACCCGGCGGTCAGGATCTCTCTGGCCATTCTCACATTATCAGGCCACAAGTGCCCCGATCTTAGTAACACACCCTCCCTTGTGGCCACAGCAGGACTAACACCTGACCCACCTTTGACAAGCGAAGGACTCCTCTTTCACATTAGTGACCCTGTTTCAAGAAAAATCCGTATGAGGGTTTTAAATAACTAGACAACATAATCCCCACCAACTACAGCTTCTGTACATTCAGTGCTCAGCTCTCTGGAGAGCCCAGGAAGGGACAGGAGACCCCAGGAGCAACAGTTCCCAACTGGAACCTGCCTGTGTCCAAGGGTGTGGCTCTAACACAGGAAGCATGGCCAAGGTGGCTGGCGAGCCCCAGGCTGATGCCTGCACCGTGCGGGAACCAACGGCACCCCCAGATCTGACCAGGGCTTCTCCCCACCTCCCCCCATGTGAGGTGTGAGGCGCCCTCTTCCCCCACCCCCAGGAAGGATGGCCGAGGCTGGAACGTGGGAGGTGGGAGGCTCCCCCTGCTACCCTCACACCCCTAGATCCTCACCGCACTGGAGCTGGCATGGCTGAGCTTATCAAAGCGGAATTTCAGGTTTGACCTCGGGGAGTTTCTGCTTTTGACATCTAGGAAAAAGAAGGAAGCCCTTGAGAGGAGGTGGGGCTGCAGAGGTCACTGGGGCTCCAGGGCGGGCGCTGGATACGGAGGCCAGGAGAAGGGGGGGCCTCCTCTCCACTAGGCACTTTAGCTGACCTGCACCGATTCACAAGAGCCAACTCGCAAATTTTCAGAAATGTTGTGAGCTGGTTGTTACACAGAGTTATTTTTTTTAAATTATATAAGCTTACAATTAAACAAATTATATTCCCCAAAGGTAATAAATACTCAGAAGTTATCATTGCCTAGTTATTTCACTACATTTTACTATTATTTATTCTCCTAAGGTTATTTACGTCTATTATATCTGTCCGGTAGTACTTCCCAACTCCATGTCACATTGGGCGCTTGAGATCAGCCAGGAGTACTCACACCAGAGAAATCAGCAAACGTTTTAAATCAGAGCTTGAATAATTGTTTTCTTGTCTAGACTTAAGAAACTCATGGAGAAAACATTATTAATATAGATCAGACTTGAAAATGTGTTTGTCTATAGCCATTACATTGTGAATGGCACAAAAAACTGAGAAAATACTCTTCCAGTATTTGAAAACTATTATCTGATTCAGCAAAGAAGTTGCTCACATCCCTGACAAAATAATATCAATCATCATTCGTGTCGGAACTATACTTGTTCGTCATTTGGAACCTTACGGTGTCTACGGATACAAAGGTTGGGCAAATATTAGTAAAGGTGCTTTGTGAGAACCAGTTGGCTCTGTCGACTTATAGTAAAGAATATTGTATATTTCGTTCCAGCTTATCCTTCCCCCCTCCCTGTGTCCTCAAGTCCATTCTCTACATCTGCGTCATTATTCCTATCCTGCCCCTAGGTTCTTCAGAACCTTTTTTTTTTTTTTAGATTCCATATATGTGTGTTAGCATATGGTATTTGTTTTTCTCTTTCTGACTTACTTCACTCTGTACGACAGACTCTAGGTCCATCCACCTCACTACAAATAACTCAATTTCGTTTCTTTTTATGGCTGAGTAATAATATTCCATGGTATACATGTGCCACATCTTCTTTATCCATTCATCTGTCAATGGACATTTGTTATAAAGCAGAAACTAACACACCATTGTAAAGCGATTATACTCCAATAAAGATGTTAAAAAAAGAATGTTGTATATTTTATCATTATTTATAAATTGTGTGCTTCAGATCCTCTATATCAGTAAAATTTACAGTAAGCACATACGTGTGTGCGTGCGTGCGTGTGTGCGTGTGTGTGTATGTGTATGGTGGGAGAGCCAGTTGTTAAACATTTACCAGCACACCACTGGCCGGGGGGCCCCTTGGCTTTCTGATTTTCCTCCGGCTGGGAGAATCTAGAGCTCAGTACACTCCACCTGGAGGCTGCTGATTTAGTCTTGACGCTTCACATTCAAGGGTTCCACTCAGCACTAGGATTACCTCTCGGTGTGACCCACCAGCCCCCCTCAGGGCCCCAGGGAGCCCAGCTGTGAAATGACCAGGGCATCGGAGATTATGGAGGATCAGATGTCAGGCCCTCCCAGCCATCTCCCTCTCCTTGGCCCTGTCTCTCCCTCTAAAACAGGTTTCCAGATCTCCGCAAACCCACCCTGGTCCTGCGGGTACAAAGCATAACTCCTGTGGGGCTGGGGGTAAGAGGCAGCTCCTCAGGGTTAAATACTCCATAGGAGGTGGGGTCGCAATAAGCACTGGGCAGGTGTTACAGACCCGTTGTAGGTCCCCTTCTGCCCTGGGTGACCTTCAGCAAGTCATACTCTAAACCTCCTTTTACTTGAAACCTTATTTATTTTGATATTTAATACTAAGTCAGAGCCAGGCTTGATTATAGATTCTTTCATTCTTTCAATATTTAATTAAGCCTTGTTAAAAAAAAACAACCAGGGAATTTGTATTACTACCCCACTTTACAGATGAGGAAACTGAGGTTCAGAGAGGTGGGGCTGCCAACGGTGCACCAGGATTAGAACCCAGCTCCACAGCGGACCAGCCACGGCGGGGGTTGCCGTACTACACAAGCGATTGTTTGCTTGTGAACCAGGCCTTCCCCTTATCCCTAATATCACATGTCGCCTTTTGCCAACATTCCTTCACCATGAGAACCCCAGGAGCACTGTGGCTTAAACCACCCCGTGGGCCCACTGGCCCTGTGTTTCCATCATTTCGATTGGAGCTCCTCAACCTCAGCCTGACCTTTTGGGCCAGGTAATCCTTTGTCGTGGGGACTGCCCTGTGCACTGTAGGATGCTTAGGGGCACCCCTGACTCTGCCCACTAGATGCCAGCAGCACCCTCCCTTCCCCCAATCATGCAAATCAAAAATCCTCCAGACACTGCCAAACGTGCCCTGGGGAGCAACGTCGCCCCAGTTGAGAACCACTGATTGCACGACTGTTTTATTCTCGTTGTTTAACAAATACTTAGGTTAACAGTTCTAGGTCTCTTGTAAGTCTCTCTTTTACTCTTCACACAACCAACCATACGAGGTAGAAACTAGTCCCCTCCCTCCATTTTGCACTTGGGGAAACTGAGGCACAGAAAGACTCAGTAACCTGCCCCCTGGCTCATCACTAGTAAGTGGAAGATCCAGGATTTGGACTCAGGCTCCAGAGTCCTGCCCCACACTATGCTGCCCTCCTCGAGGGCAGGACCAAGGCTCTGATTTCCAGGCACCCCCAACACCCAGTGGTGCCTACAGCACATGTCCGCTTGGACGCCCCTCAGGCTCCAGCCCCTCGCCCTCTCCCCAGAGCGGGCTCCGCCTTCTCTGCCCGACTGCAGGGATCACAGAACCCTGAAAGGCCCGGACTCCTTGCCTTCCTTGAGCCCCCACTAGTGAGCCTGTACATCCCTTGAATCCACGTCCTCCTCCCATTGCCCCAGACAGCCCCCCAGATCCATGGCCCTGTCACCCCTCACCAGCCACTGTGGCCCCTCACTGCTCTCCCTCCCTGTGCCCACTCCCCAGCAATCCTTTCTGTTCAGCCAGCTGCAGCCGCCAAAACGGTCTCTCTCCTTCGGATGGCGCGTCTATACTTAAAGGACCTTCAAAGACTGAAAGCCCTCCAACGGCTTCCACTGCTGGCAGGATAATGCAAAATGCTCACCAGGGTCCCCGTGGCAGCCCCAGCCTGTGGTCCTAACCACTGTCTCCTCTCTCACGGGTACCCTCCGTGCACTCCAGCCGCACTGAACCACGTGCGTGTCCAGAACACAGTCTCTGGATTCCCCCCAGGCCTTTCTACTGCTGTTCTGTCCACCTGCAACACTCTTCCCACCTCTTATCTCTGTATTATCAGGATGGTCGCTGTGACAGAGGGGCCCTGGGTCAGTGATGGGGTGAGGCGAGAGGTCAGGGAAAGAGCCTCAGCTTTCCAATCACACAAGCCCAGCTCCTCTGGCAAATCATTGCACTCTCTGAGCCTCAGTTTCCCCACGAGTAAGGAGGGGATGAGAACACAGGCCTCTGAAGGGTGATGAACCGATGCGGTGAGCTGGCAGCGCTGGAGGCCCTAATACTTTGGGGCTGAAATAGAAACAGGCCAGTTCCGCTGTTCCGTCCCACCAACAACGGTCAGGCCACAGCCCCGCCTCCGCTGGGCACACGGTACACACCGCCCACAGGATGCCACTAACCTGTCGGACTCCGGCTCATGATGATGGGGGTGGCGGCTGCCCCCAGGCTGGGGCTCTCGCTGCTTGGGGACGGGCTGTAGACAAACACCTCCTGCTTGAAGGGAGAGGTTGTGGACGGCTGGCTGCTCTGGGGAGAGAGGCTGGGCGAGTGACGCAGCTCCCCCCTCGGCAGCCTGAGACAGGCAGCCGTCCACTGCCCCGCCCCCTCCCACCCCGGCGCTCCCAGAGGGTGGTGATGGCCGACGGGGCCCTCTCCTGTTTCCACGCTTCTCCTTTTATCTGCAGAGCCTGCAGGGGCCTCTGCCCACAGTAGCTATGTTAATGCACAGAGCAGTATACGGCTGGGCCCAGGGTGCCCCCCCCCCTGCCCCGCCGCTCCCCAGCGTTGGACGCGGCCACACCTACCCCACTGTCACACTCCTCCATGACCTCGCCCTCCCCTGCCGTGCTGCTGAAGCTGCTTGTGCTGGAGGAGGAGCGGGAGATGTTGGCTCGGCCATTCTCCTTCAACTTTATGAAGGGCCTGCGGGGGAACAGGAAGGCAGGCTCTGCTCACACGCCGAGACCCCCGCCACGACCCTCCCGGGACTGAGGACGAGGCAGGCCCAGCAGGCCTGAGCTCGCCCACCAGCAGCCCCCCGCGTGCACCTGCTGGTGGACTTTTGCGTTCCAGAGGGTTCCCAAGGCAAGAGACGCCAACTCTCAGCTTGCCTGGAGCAAAGCACATACTCCCGGGCCCGGTGGCTAAAGCCAGCCGCCCCACCCCCCCCACCCCACCACACTCTCTTACTTCTCCTTGCTGGGGCAGATTTCCGGAGAGCTGGGATTGGATGAGGTCTCAGACTTTATCTCCTGAGAAGAGTGTCCGCCCTCTGGGGTCTTCGGGTTGCTGGATGCACTGTCGCTGAGGAAGTGAGGATGAAGAGGAGTGAGGCCCTGGGCCCAGCCCCCCACGCACCCCCAGCACTCAGCACCATGGGGACCTGTGGGGCATAGTGCCCCTGCCAGAGCACGGCCACCGGACCTCCATTCCCACCCGAGCCCCCCTCAGACGCTGCAACAGACAACAGAATTCTCTGCTCCATCAGAGGCTACTCCAGCCTCCTCGGTGAGAGTCAAGACCTATCAAGCAAGAGTCCTGGCTTGATGTCCCTGAACCCAAGTCCACCCCCCACCCAAGCTGGCCATCCCACCCAGCAGAGCTCCAGGTCAAGGGCAGGCCACAGAGGGAATGGAAGGGGTCTCAGACATCCACCCAACAGGGAAACAACCCAGTACACATGGGTTCCTCAGGGTGCTGGCCAGGCCACCCACTGCTTAACTCCAGGGGACACACTTCACACAGACTGTAAAATGAACGCTCTGGATCCGGCCCTTGTGCTGGGATGTGGGCCACTCTCGGCCCGGGGCTCCAGGGTTTCCTCCTCCTCTAGTTTACCAAAGACCACGCACTGACACCCACTGTTTAGCCGGTGCCCGCTGCTGGGGACATGATGGGCCTGTCCTCAATGCACTTCTATTTTTATAACAGCTTTATTGAGATATAATCCACATACAATTTACCCATTTAAAGTGTGCAATTCAATGGTTTTTAGTATATCCACAGAGCTGTACAACCATCAGCATGATCTAATTTTAGAACATTTTAGTCCCCCCTAAAAGAAACTCTGGACCCACTCACAATCACTGCCCATTCTCCCCTCCCCCTGGCCCCTGGCAACCACTTGTCTGCTTTCTGTCTCTATGGATTTGGGACATTCCATATAAATGGAATCATACAATGTGGTGTGGTCTTTTTGTGACTGACTTCTTTCACTTAGCATAGTGTTTTCGAGGTTCATCTATGTTGTAGTAGGTATCAGTACTTCACTCCTTTTTGTTGCAAAATAATATTCCATTCTATGGATAGACCACATTTTATTTACCCGTTCAATGAGTGATGAACCTTTGGACTGTTTCCACTTTCGGCTATTATGAATAATGCCGCTATGAACATCTGTGTGCTAGTTTTTATGTAGACACATGTATTCTTTCTCTCGGGTACGTACCTAGGAGTGGAATTGCTGGGACATTTGGTAACTCTCTGTTTAACCCTCTGGTGAACTGCCAGACTGTTTTCCCAAGCAGTTGCACTATTTTACATTCCCCCCAGCTATGCACGAGGGTTCCAAATCTTCCACATCCTTCCCAGCACGTGTTATTATTTATCTTTTTGTTTTATAGACATCCCAGAGCCGAGAGGTGCCTCAATGCACTTTTAATGAGGTTGCTGATGACCTCCTAATTGTCAACCCGAGCAGGGGTTTGGGTCGTTGAGCTGGACTTCTCTGCGTGCCTGACACAGCTGCCCCTCCCTCCTGGAACGCCTCCTCTCCCGGCCTCTAAGATCCACCCCCTCACCCCTACACCTCCAGGCTCTCTCCTCTCTCATCTTCTTCCCAGTCTTCTTCACCGGCTCTTCTCCCTCCACTTGCCCTTAAATGCAGGTCTTCCCCAGGCATTCTATACAACCCCCTGTGGGGTTGTATTCCTTGGTCCCTCTCTAAACACCACCTCCACCCCCAGGGACTCCCATCTCTTCTTCTCCAGTCAAGGTCTCTCTCCTAAGCTCAAGACCTGCAGTTCTGACCACCCCCAATTCTGCCCTTCTCTCCTGGGGGGCCCACAAAGACTCACTCACATGTACAGGTTCCAAACAGCTTTTCATCCCCCTCCATAAACCTGCCCCTGGTCCTGCACGCCCAAGCTCAGGGGATGGTGCCTTCCAGGGCTGCAGACAGACCACTTGGAGGCCTGGACATCAGCCTAAAAGCCTCCCTTTCCCTCTCAAGACTGTAAGCTTCTGGAAGGCAGGTTTGCATCTTCTGTAGCTCTGTCAGAGCACTGAGCCCAGCACGCGGCAGGCACTCAGCGATGCTGCTTGCCGAATTAAATGACAAGAGGGCTCAGTGATTAAAGGATCAGAAAGTCCATTAGCTGGAACTGGTTAAGTATGATGCAATATGAGAGTTGCTTTAAAAAAGAGAGAGAGAGAACATTCTAGAAGCCCCGAGGAAAGTTTGATGAACTCCCCCTGGTAGAATCAGGGAAGGTTTCCATAAGAGCGGACATTTGAGTAAGCACTGAAAAAGGAGGCAAAGAAAAAAAAAGAATCCAAGCAATTGTTTCTAGTTTTGGTCAAAAGGCAACAAGGACAACTTTGGAAGTCCCGTGCAGAGACCAGGCAAATGTGCCTCAGTGGATAAGGAGCTGAGTGGGTGACGGGGGTGTGCAGGTCCCTGGAGGAGGGAACAGGGTCAAAAGGAAGGCATCTCCTGAACCTACGCAAAGCCCTCCCCAAGGATGACACCTGACGGCTGCAGCAGTGGTGAGAGCTGACAACCCCCACAGGGCACAGTTACCATCGTGTCCGGCTGTCCCCTTGGCCTTCAGAGCCCGTGTGCAGACGGGGGAAGAGCCCCGACCTCCGCTTGATGGGGCTCCGTGACTGGTTCTTCGCTGTTGCCACTGCCACCGGAGGCTGTCAAAGAAACCGCCAGAATGAGTGCTGACCACACCCCCAAACGCAGCTCTCCTTCCTCTCAGCCCCCTTTCTGGCCTACACTAGGTCCTGCAATCCCCAGCTGGCCTGGAGGAGATCCCAGAACACAGCGAGCCAGCCAGGAAGGTTGGGATCTAGTAATGGGATCTGGGACCCTAAGATTCAAGCCACCTGCAGCATGTTTTCCTGGGTTCTTAAGCCAAACCTCGTGGCCCCAGGTAACAGTCTACCAAAGACCAGAATTCTTGGAGGAACATGGGGTCGGGGCCACCCTCAGGAGAGCCCTGCATATTTATAAGGACAGGATGACTCGGGGTCACAGACTGAGAACCACAAAGCTGAGAGCCCAGGTCCAGCCTCACGCTTTACCAACGAAAAAGCCGCCGAGCTGAGGGGCGAGGGGCGAGGAGACTCGGCCAAGGTCATAATAGCAAATCACCAGCAGGTGAGCACAAGAGCCCAGGGCTCCCGACTCTCCGTCAGCTGCTCACAAAGAAATGGGTCCAAGCTGGTGTCACAATAATAAGACAGATCGGGAGCCGCAGAACCAGGTCCACACGCAGCCCCGGGCAAAGGGGGAGCCCCCCAAGAACATGGCCCTGCTTCAGCCACACACAGGGGGACCATGGAGAGGTGGGAGACTGAGGGGAGACAAGAGCCTACAGCCAATCTCTAGAGCTCACCAGGCTTCTAACCCAGGCCCCAACTTCTGCCATCCACATGCTGTGCAACCTTGGGTAAGTGACAAAACTCTCTGGGCCTCAGTCTCTTCACCCACAGAATGAAGATAACTGCTCTGCCCTGCTCACTTCACAGACGTTCTGGGAAGAACCAGATAATAGCTATGAAAATACTTGGTAAGTTAAATGAATTATGCAAGACCATTTAAAATACTAATCGCTGGTATCATGATGGATGTGTTCCACTATGAAAAGAAAAAAAAGAAAAGAGGGGAAAGGAAAGGAAGAGAAGAGAAAAAAGAAAGAAAAGACTAGTCTATACAAATCCAAAGTCACTTTGCTTTTGTAAAGGACTGACTGGTTCCTTCCCTGGCCAGCCCCTGGTGTGAGCAGACCACACTCGAACCCACAGACCTGCCAGGCTCTTTCCTTGGGAACCGTCTACACAGTGACTAAGAGCTTCGACTTTGGATCAGGGAGACCTGCATTCAAATCTCAGCTCTTCAGCTTACCTGGGTGACCTGTAGCAAGTTACTTAAAACCTCTGGGCCTCCTTTTCCTCAAGGAGGAATGGAGAACAAACACATCAATACCTACCTCAGACAGCTGTCACAGGATCGGATGAGACAATGTCCATGACTTAGCTCAGTGCCTGGTGCACAGCAAGTGGAGGGCAGCTACTGTTAGCATCAATAATAACAAAGCAAGGACACCCTTCTCACAGTCACGGGTCCCAAGCTCCCAAGCAAAGAAACTCGCTTCAGGCCCATTTTGCAGGGTTGGCCTTCAGGAGGAGGCCCAGTTGTCGAGGAAACTCAGAGAACAGGACAACGGGAGGCCTCTAGGCAGGGCCAGCCCCAGGCGCTGCCTGGGGTGGGGGCTCCATTTCAGAGGGCAGGGCCTGGGCTCACCCCCAAAACAGGCTCAGTTTCCCTCTGTCATCACTGGTCTCATCACCTGGCCCAAGCCTCCCCCACTGAGGCCTGGGGGACCCTCCCCGGGACCCATGTGCTGCCCCAGGGCCCGCGGCTCTCACCGAGAAGGTAGTCTTGGTGACCTCCACGCTGTTATGGGAGATGCCCCCGCTGAGGCTGCCGGGGATGCCCCCGCCATGCTGCTTCTTCTGGCTGCTCACCATGGTCTCCATGGAGTGGCTGCGCACACGGATGGCCCTCTGTGGGGAGAGCAGGTGACAGGAGCCTAAGGGTTGGAGTCTGGTCCCTCTCGATGACCCTGTCCCACTTGACAGGGTCTGCAGACACAGCCTTCAGCCTGTGCACACATATTCACACACACACACACACTCTCTCTCTCTCTCTCTCTCTCAGTGGCCCACACTACAGTCACTACAGTTTGCAGAGAATTTTCACATATTCCATCCTATGCTCTGGGAATGGGTGGCTCTTTGCAGGCAGAAGTGAGGGAGGACACCGGCCAGGGGGAGTCCGAGGGGTCAGTGCCCCAGCTCCCAGCAAGGTGGGCAAAGGCTGTTATCCTCATCTTACAGGTGAGGAGAGTGAGGTTTGGACAGCTCACTAAACCCAGGTGACCCTGGTCTAGTTACCACCTCTCCAAGCTACAGCTTCCTCATCTAAAATGGTTGCGGTATGCGGGCCTCTCACTGTTGCGGCCTCTCCTGTTGCGTTACGGAGCACAGGCTCCGGACGCGCAGGCTCAGCGGCCATGGCTCACGGGCCCAGCCGCTCCGCGGCATGTGGGATCCTCCCGGACCGGGGCACGAACCCATGTCCCCTGCATCGGCAGGCGGACTCTCAACCACTGCGCCACCAGGGAAGCCCGGATCCCCCAATTTGACTCTTTTTTTTTGCAGAAAGCTAAGTGTGCTTCTGTGTTTAAACACTGGATAGCCCTTCTGCCGTCATCCCGAAGTGCACTTTGTGCAACGTGGAATACGTTCACCTTGCTGAACCATACGGGGCTCTTACTATTCTGCGCATCAAACCTTCCCGCACACTTGCAGAGGCTTAAGAGGTTGTGAAGACAAGCCTGAAACCTGGCACAGCTGCTAGTGGAGGAGATGCACACTCAGACCGGGTGGAGGCGTGGGGTCTCGGAGCACAGAACTGCTCAGGCCCACTTAGGGCCACTGAACAGCAAAGGGTACGTGGGCAAACACTGAAGTGTCCAGGAGGTCAGGGGCTTGTCACAGGGCATGCAAGAATGAGAAGAGCTAAAATCAAGATTGCTGAGCCAGCAGCAGGGAGGGACTTGCAGGCCTACGTTGGTCTGGAACTGGACCCAAGGGCAGTGGCAGTTCTCAGATCGACCCAATGGAGGATTTCCTGACAAGGGAAGTCCCACAGGATCCTACCTACCATGTGGATGATGCTCCGTGGTTCTGGAGGCCTTCAAAGATGACCTGAGAGTCTAGGAAGGGAAGTTTCTCTCTAGTAACCCCCAAACCCTTCCATCACTTCCCTTTAATCCCTCATTCGGTCACTCAGTAATACAGCCAGGGGGCTTCCCTGGTGGCGCAGTGGTTGAGAGTCCGCCTGCCGATGCAGGGGACACGGGTTCGTGCCCCGGTCCGGGAGGATCCCACATGCCGCGGAGCGGCTGGGTCCGTGAGCCATGGCCGCTGAGCCTGCGCGTCCGGAGCCTGTGCTCCGCAACGGGAGAGGCCACAACAGTGAGAGGCCCGCGTACCGCAAAATAATAATAATAATAATAATAATAATGCAACCAGGTGGCAACGCAGCTTAGCAGTCACAAGCATGGAGTGCCAGGGTCCAACTGCCAGAATTTATATCTGGGGTCTCTGCTCCATGACCCATTAGCTAGTGCCCCTGGTAGGTTCCTCATCTTTTCTGAGACTTGCTTGTGAAATGGGATGGAGGAAATCTACACTGTGGGGCTGTGGTGAGCACCCATATAGGGCTCTTAGCAGAGGGCCCGGCACATCGTAAGTACCCCATACATGTGGCTATTCTTATTGTTAATCATAAGCATTTGTTGCGTACTTCTCGTGTGCCCGGCACTGTGCCAGGAACTGGAAGAATAACGGGAAGGGAGTCAAAGAAGTGGAAGACACAGCCCCTACCTCCAAGGAACATACAAGTCAGCTGGGGGAACAAGACACGTTCCTGCAAGTAGGGCAATGCTGAAGACCCAGGGCCCGCGGGTGCGCCCTCTGCATTCATTAGTCATCCAAGGCCCCAGGGCCTCAGGTCCATGTGCAAAGACACAAGGATGCGGATATCACTAGTTGCTCACATACAGCTGCCCTCCCCCTCCCCCCACATCCCTTGCCGGCAGAGCCACTGTTGAGCCAATGGCCCTCTCTTCCTCCACGAGACAAAGGAGTAAATCAGGATCCATCTAAGGTAGTCACATCGCCCCTCCCCTTGCCAGTGGAACATGAAGGGACATCTGCTGGGGGCTGTTCCCAAAAGATTGTGACTTGTCTGCTCCTGAAACCGTAGCAGCCGCCTTGGGGCCATGAGGGGTCAGGCCTGAGAGGTAGAGCTGATGAGCAGGGGACGGCAGAGGGGAAAGGGAAAGGAACCTGGATGACCGTGAGCCACCTGGGGCCCTGCTTTAAGGGAACTAGCGGATTTTCCTTATTGTGTGAGCCAGCAGAACCTCAGCTCCGGAAAACTGACGTAGAAAGACGCTGCTCTCCTCCTCACTGGGTTCATTCCCGCACTCGCACACACGTGCCAGCTTATACACTCCACGTGCCAACCTCCAGATGGTCTCCTTCCCTCCCTTGAAGTATCGAGAGAAGAGCTTGGTCTATGGCAAGGTGGCCCCAAGAAATTAGCGTGAATGTTGCTCCCAACCCAAATAGCAGATACCCCCGAGGTCTCTCCCCAAGGTCAGGAATTCTCTAATCTCTGACCCAGCCAAGGACCACAACCCGCCTGCCTTTCTGTCCTGACGAGGGAAGCTGGTTCAGAAAGGAGGACCGTTTGCAAATAAGCATGGAGCCTACCAGCCTTGTATTCCTGATGTCGCCTAGGCTCTCCCGTCTGAGCCAAAGACACCCCTTAAGGGACCTCATCTCTCTCCCTCTCTCTCCCTTTCTAGACCACAGAACAGTCCCCTAGCAACAGTTTCCTGCAACATGGTTAAAACAGCCAGCACATTCTATTCATTTCATCCTGCAAAGATCATTAAGTCACAAACCCTTTGGAGAACTGAGGGCAGGAGAGGTGGGGTACCACTCTGAGGGGTCCCTGGATAAACATCAAGGTTCCTTAACTGAGTCAAGTGCTCCATAAATCTCAGCATCATTTCATTCCATTGGTGTCCTCATGTGTTGCCACCACTATAGTCATCAACAATGACGTGTTAATTAATCATTTATATTGTAATCTGTTCCTCAATGTCTCTTTCCAGCGAAGATTTGACATGGGTCATAAGCCCTGTGTGATGGTATCTGGTCTACTGAGCTCCACATACATGATCTTATTAAATCCTGCCACTCTGAGATGCAGAGAGGATGGCACTGATAGAAAAGGTCCCAGGACTTCCCTGGTGGCGCAGTGGTTAAGAATCCGCCTGCCAGTACCTGGGACATGGGTTTGAGCCCTGGTCTGGGAAGATCCCACAGGCCACGGAGCAACTAAGCCCGTGCGCCACAACTACTGAGCCTGTGCTCTAGAGCCCGTGAGCCACAGCTACTGAGCCCATGTGCCTCAATTACTGAAGCCCACGTGCCTAGAGCCCGTGCTCCGCAACAAGAGAAGCCACTGCAATGAGAAGCCCGCGCACTGCAACGAAGAGTAGCCCCCGCTCGCCGCAACTAGAGAAAGCCCGCGCGCAGCAACGGAGACCCAATGCAGCCGAATATAAATAAATAAAAGAAAAGGTCCCTAAAGGTAAAAGATTACCCAGGTCACACCTCAGGTAAGAGATGGAGCCAGGACCCAAATCAGAACCTGGGCCCCAGATAGAAGGGTCCCAAGATCCCCAAAAGTGGTTCATATTGAACACAGAGTTCAACTGGTTGATGGACTAGGGGTGACCAGAGACCATGGATCTTCAGCACCTCTCCCCGCAAACATCTCCAGCAGGCTGGGAAGAACCTTCTTGAATGCCCTTGGTGCTGCTGTCTGAGTCAACTAGATAAGCTGGAGGAGATAATGGGCTGACATGGAATTCCAGGGATGTGCAGGGGAGCCATCTGCTGCTCAGAGCAAACAGGAAGGGGTTTGAATGCTGGCTCTTCCAAGCACAGTATGTGAACCTTTTGGAGACAGTCCCCTCGTCTGTAAACACAAGGATGACACGAGACAGGATGTGTCCACGTGACCGGACACCTGGTGTGTTACCTGCTTGTTCAGGGTCAGCCCTCCTCCCCTACGCTTAGGGACCAAAGGAGAGAGAGACTATGGCTACTCCAAAATCCTAAAATAATGCTTGATTTGGACAAAATCACCCAGTGACAAGGTCTCAGGTATTCCACGTTTCAGTGTGATATAGAGCTAGGAGTACCAGCCTTTTCAAGCTGGGCAGATCAGGTAAAGTGTGAAGACAAGCACGGAGGCAGGAGGGAAAAGGCATGTGAAGCCTTCGCAGGGGCATCAGCTCTGCAGGGACCGTCTGGACCCGCTCCCACTCAGCCCCTGTACATCCAGGCCATGGTGCACCACTCCTCTGCTCGCATCTTCCCAGGGGCAGGCTGCTCACTGCTTTCCAGGCTGCCTGTTCCAGCAGCGGACAGCCTGACCTCTGGAAAGGTCTTTCGTGCACTGACCTGAAATCTTACCATTTCTGGCCCCTGGAGTCTTAGATGTGTCTATTCCACATTTCACACAGCTGTCCCTACCTGTCCTTACAGTCTGCTCTCCTCCCAGCCAATCACCAACCCCAGTCACCAGGGTTTCCCTGCCCTCAGCTCACCTCCCGGCTTACGTTCTAAAGAGTTCTCCTTTGGGGGAGTCAGAAAAGAGAGAGGGAGTCACTTTCTCAGTACCTGCTGTGTCACATCATTTCACCCAGGGGGGATGAGGACCCGTTGGTATCATCGAGGGAGCACGTATCCTCTGGGTCAACCACAAACCTCGCTTGCTTAAATGGGTTTCGTGAGTGTTTCAATTTAACAAACTCAACTTAAGGGACACAGTGCACAGGGATGAGCACTGAAGGGGACATGCCTATCGGTACCAGGCAAGCAACAGAGGCAGGGGCCCTTGGAGAGAAAGATGCTAACTGCTATCCTGCTGAGATGCGTCCTAATCAGGAAGTACTAGGTCCAGAACAGGGTCTTCTGTCCCTCTAGCAGCCCAACGGGAGAAGGAACTATCCCTCTGCATCTCCACCCCAAAAGACCAGAGCTCCAATCCATGAGCTCCAGGGCTGGCCTGCCTGCAGGTACTTCTGCAGGGATTTCTGCAGCCTGATGCTCCTTTCCCGCCACTAGGGGTCAGATCAGACCAGTGCATCAACTATCACAGTCCCTCAGATGCTAGGAGAAAGTCACCTGACAACTCCCTGCTTGCTGTGGTCCCAGTTCCAATGACACTGGGTGACCTTCTCCTCCCTGGGCCTCCATCCCCTTTCTGCATGATGAGGTCAGCAGGGGACAGGGCTAGCTCAGCGCTTCTTAAGACACGGCTCACATTTGTTTTAGGTACAAAGCACGTGGATACATCAAGTAGCATCACTCATTTCATTACGGACCAATAAAAACACCATGAACGGCTGGCAGTGCCTGAGAATGACATTTGAGAACAACTGTCTAGAGATCAGTATTTTTCAAAGGCGAGTAACGTACACTCCTTTATCTAGAAAACTCTTCTTGCAAGACTCCAAAAGTATGTCCACGGACCTCCAACAGCAGTGGTCCCATGGACTGCATTTGCAATAAACCTACTTATTCCATAGAAATGTCTTTTAATTGTGAGTTTAATGGCAAATATATATTTCATCTAAATATATATTTAGATTATCATCCAAAGTAAAAATGCTACATTTTAAACTGTTCGTAGCACTGGCAGATTCCTGAGAATACCTCCAAGCACCTCAGTTTGAGAAGCAGGTGTGGATGTCCATAAACCAGTGGTTCTGTTTCTCATGAGAGAAAAGCTTAAATTAGAGCCAGTGGGGTTGAAGTAAGATGTGAAGAGCTAATCTAAGTAGGTGCCAGGTAGCACAGCCCAGGGCAGTGATAGGTCTGCTCCTCGGGACAGAGACAGAGGGTCACTGCCCTGGAGAGTGGGGGCAGAACAGCCACAGAGGCAAGGGCAGAGATGGCTGAGATCACTTTTAGTCCTGGGAATTCTTAGTTATGTTTCCCTGAACCTGTGAGATGAAAATTTGACAGGAACGAGATGAAACGTGCAACTTTTCTTCCTGGAGTCACTTCATGCACCGTTCCTACAAGCGGGATCCCATGGAGGTCTGGGTGAGGAACTCCAAGGGAATGCCAGTGATTCTGACACACAGCGCCATCCTAGGGGCCCACGAAGAAATACCAAAACTAGAAACAGTTTCCTGAGCTGGGTCAGACCACAGGCCTGGCCACAGGCCACACCCAAACATCAGAATCCCTCAAGCCACTGGGCTCCATGCTGCTAAGCCTGGCCTGCCCCCAGCTTGGGAGACGTGAGGGCAATGACAGAAGGGACAGGGCAAAAGAGTAAGCCCAGCAGTGTTTGCAGAAAAGCTGATCATAACCGGCAGAGCTCTGAAGGCTTACTCTGTGTGACTGACCATGACCGTGACTGCGTGACTGTGACCATCCCCTCCCTCACCCCGCAGTGCTACCTCGGAGATAAGCAGGGAAGCAGAATGCAGAAGCGGGTCTATCTTCAGCCTACAGATGGAAGGATTTAGGGTTGAAAAGATGAGTTCCCTGGATTATAGGACCAAAGACAAGCGATGATAAAGTCTTGAAGCATCTCTCTTGGAAAGCCCTTTAGTCAGACCCTGTGGAGTCAAGGACAGATCAACTGCTTCTGCTGGAGAGAAGGGCCTGGACAAATGGCCCTTAGACTCACAACCTGTCTGCAGCTGCTGGGCTATTTTATCCACTGTCCACAGCCTACAAGCTCTTCCAGGTTATAAAAATATTTGAAATCTGAAAAAAGTCATTATTAACTCCCAAATACAGAAAGAAACCTGCAAAACTGAAAGCAATTTGCTTCATTACATGTCTGCAAAATATAACATGAGGTTAGCTAGTCAACTGTAGCTCAAGTCTTACATAAATTACATTGACTGTGGGATGCAGGAACGGTTTGATACGCTTGCTATGATGGGGGGCAGAGCCTACAGAGGTTTTCCTAATGACCAGGTGTCACGTTCACCCGTCTCTCGGCTGGGCTAGCCAACCCGGCTCCCTCTTTCCTCCCCTTTCATCTCGTCTCTTATCCCTCATCCCCCTTTCTTCTTGATTTCCCAATTTCTATTTCACCCTGGCTGCCACTGTCCATCACAACTGAAACAGATGCCCCAGGAATCTCCCACCAGCCTAGGCGAGCAGCTCAGCCCCTACCCCCACTCCCATGAGGAATCTCAGCACTGATCCCAACTAGGCCATCAGAGCTCTGCCCTGCTCTCTGTGGTCCAGCCTGGCAGCGAGGGGCGGACCTCAGGCTTGCCCGGGCTGGGCTAGCATGGGTGGAATCTTAATGGAGTCAGGAACCAGGAGGCAGTGTCATGTAGCTGTTAAGAACACAGGCTTTGGAATCTGGCAAACCCGGATTCAACTCCCCTGTCTGCTGGAGGACTTGGGACAAATTGCTTTGTCTCTTTGAGTCTTAGTTTCCTCGCATGCAAAATCACACCCATCATTATTAAAATTGGGTACGAATTATCATACCAAAATTATTATGCCCATAATAGTAGCCTTCCTCACAGGGCACAGAGGGCAGTCATGAGGCTTTCAGTGGAATAATGTATGTTAAGCTTTCACTTTCCATGAAAACAGTAATAACAGCTAACACTTCTACTGAGCATTTCTTGTATTCCAGGCCACATGTACTTTTCCAGGCATTATTTCAAGGAGTCTTCCCACTGATTCCATGACAGAGGCCCTGTGGATCACCCCTGTGCTGTGGATAAGAAATCTGTCGCCCAGGATCGCACAGAGCTGGGATTCTAATATAGGCAGGTCTAACCCTCACCCCACACATACCGCCACCAAAAGGGTAGCTTTACAAATCATCTTGCAATGGGCAATCCAGCAGAACACTGACCTAAAGACCAGAAAACCTGGGTTTGAAACAAGGTTCTACCTCTCCTGCAGGTGTAAGGTTTTGAGCAGCCCTTCAGCCTCTCTCAGCCTATCCCCCTGTGTGTGAGTGAAAAATAACAAGACCCAAGTTCTGCCAACGGCACAGGATTACAGCCAGCCTCAAATCGGATGCTGGATGTTAAGTGCTGGGTGGACCAACATGCACTTGGCAAGCATGTGATGATGAACCTTTTTTACCCCATGCCAGCTAAGTGTCTGTCCAAGCTCTATTTGCATACTTCCAGGGACAGAAAGCTCACTACTTATTTTAGTAGCTCACTCTGGTTAGAAAGCTCTTCCCTTTGCAAAGTCCCCGAGGACTTGCCTGTAACTCCATCCCACCAGCCCTGGCCAGGTCCTCCACTGCCCTGGCAACTGGGAACGATCCTTGCAGTCTCCCACACTGGCTGCTGAAGATTCCTAAGGCTGGTTTCCTTGCTCCTGCCATCCTGCCCTGGGCTCCCCAACCACAGAAAGAGGCAGATGAAAGCAAGAATGTTCTTGGCTTGCACGGGCTCCTCTCCTGCTACTAACTCTTCCCCTGTTCCTTCTTACCAGACTCCAGGAGTCTGATGAGGAGATGATCTAGATCAAAGACAGGATGTGGAAGATGCCAGAGACACTGTCGGCTGCTCTGACCGCTCACACTTCCTGAGACCCCTGCCCTCTGCAAACATCTGTGATGCCCCTGCTGGTCCTGCCACCGCTGGCTGGCACTCGGGCTCTGGTCTCAGGGTCACGTGGACTCTGCCCTGCTGTCGTCCCTTGTTTGGCCCCCGCCTCCCTGCCCTAGCAATCCCCGGCCGCTCTTGTGCCCGTACCTTAAAAGACTCCAAGAATCCCCCATGGCCCCCGTTCTCAAACTTGTCCTCTTCTGGGCCCAGTCCCAGCATGGCCTGAGTGTGGGCGTGGAGTTCATCGTGAAGGTTGTCCAGGAGGGCGGCCCTCGTCCGGTCCTGGAAGGGAAGAGGGTGGGGGCTGTGAAGCTGGCACTGAAGACAGAGCTGTGGCCTCTCCCTGGGGGGCTCCCGACACCTGGCCCAAGGGCTGTTCTGGCCAACTGCATCCCGGCAATGGTATGGACCGATATCCAGGCTGAGATCCACTCTCACAAATGCTGCAGCTAACACTACAGCTCCGGGCCAGGCCCTCTGCGCTCTTCCCTCTGCCTCTTCTCCCTGGGCCATCCTGCCCTCCCATGGCTCTGCCCTGATGACTCCTAGCCCAGATCTCTGCCGCCTCCACGTACCCAACTGCCCGCAGCTCTTCTCCATCCAGATGTGCGTCCAGGGCTATGTATACAGCCTCCAGGGGGCGCCATTCACACAGACCAGGACCAGCCCTTTCCACAACCCAGCCTTTGCAGGCACCTCCAATCAGCAGGTCCAAACAGAACTCATCTCCAGCGGTCCCCATGTCAGCAAAGAGCCCAAGACAAAGGCCCAAGAGCCACCCCACCAATCCCACTTACCCCTACCCTTATATACTGGAGTCCATCAGGTCTTCCTGATCCTGACCATTTCCTGTGCCTGGTGTAAGCGCACTGTCACTGTCTCTTTTGGACTCCTGTAATAGCTTCTAACTGGTCACGCTTCCTGCCCTCCTCGCCTTCAATCTACCCTCTCTCCCACCTCCTCCTGAACTTTATTAGGGACTCATCACCTCTAGTTCTAGTTGATCTGACCCAACTAGCATCTCTAGGTGGGCCTCCCACCATTCCAGGCCCCACATGAATCCTTCTTAGGCCACATCCAATCCTCTGCAGCTCCCTCACAAAGTCACTCTCTGAATCTGCCTGGCCTTTGCTCATGCTGTTTCTCATGCCTGGAATAACCCTCCCCACTCTTTCCTCCTGGCAAAAGGTTCATCAGATATCCAGACTCAGCAGCTCAAGGGCCACCTCTTCCAAGAAGCCTTCCCTGAACACACCCTCCATTCCCCATCAGCAGAAGCAGCCTCTGTGCTGGTCTCCATCACAGTCCAGCTCACTGCATCATACCCGTCTCCCATCAGCCTATGAGCTCTATAAGGGCAGAAACTGTGCCTCACATATCCCAGTATCCCAGGGAACAGAACAGAGCCTAGTACACAGTAGGTGCTCAATAAATGATTGGTGAATGGTTGACTAGACCTAAAGTTTGGATGGAATTCCCGCAAGAAGAAAGAGCTCCATATCAACACAAGGCTGAAGGCTTAGAGGGGCAAAGATGGTGCTTCCCCACCTTAAACAGCCCCAAGAATAGACCTCCAGGAAAGGCTGTCCAGGAGGGCAGGAGGAAGATCAGAAACCGCGCTCTCACCTCCAGCTTCGCAAACTTGTCTGACTTGCAGCAAGCATTCTCTGCATTGGTGAGCTTGGTGAGGAGAAACTCCCTGAACTCCGGGCCCTGGAACAGACAAGACACCCCACCCTTAGCTGTTGCCCAAAGGGCTTCAGCCACAGGAAGAGGTAGGCAGAAGAGGGGGTCTTGGGAGAGTCCCTGAAAGGTCCCCTTCCGACATTTCATCAGTTCTAACCCAGCCTAAGCCCACCTGCTAAGACGCTAACATGGAAACCAGCTTCCCTGGTGCTGGGAAAACCAACCCTCCACACCCACAGTGGCATTTCCATGACTGGAAGCCCACCTGTGCCCAAGCCTCCTGGGACTGGAGCATGGCATAAAAACCCTTCTTTTAGCAGAAAGGCAACCCCAGTATCAAACACCCTGACAAAAGGCCCTGTGCTGGGCCAGGCTGGCGGCACAAGGAGAGGTGGGGAGAGACCCCAAGTGAGGAGATTCCCCAACCCTGCTGAAGGTTCTCCTAAAGATCTAGTCCAATTCAGCGCCCCTGCAACCACGGACACTCAGGTGTGAAAACCTGGAGTCTCGGACATGAGAGGAGCAGAAAGGAGAATTTCTTACCTTCTGGAAAACAGGGGGGCTGGGCAGAGGTGGGCCGAAGGCCGGCACGTCTTCCCGTGCGGTGACTGCGACCTGAAACACAGAAGCTCGGTGTGGGCCAGGAGGGAGGAGACCCAAGCTGAGGATGACGAGAGTTCCGAGCCCTGGTCCTAGGGGACCTACTCCCCTTCTCCCTCCTCCCCTTCCCAGAATACAAATAAAGAACCATCACTGGCACACCCGAGTCACTGTTCCTAGAAGCGGGGCTGGATGGCATGGAGCTATCCCCATACCCTCATCTGCATTCCTGGAGGCCGGAAGCAAGTTTGGCAAGACGACTGGACAGGGCTGAAGAGCAGCCTGGAACCCTGATTCTAATGTAGCACAAGAGCCCAGGAGATGCTATCGCATTACCTCATTCGACTGGGACGCTAATCCTACAGAGAAGGCACCAGCAGAATTATTAGCCCTGGATTCCTGATGAGGAAACAGACGCCCAGAGCCGTGGAGCCTCAAAGGCTCACAGGAGATCAGCCCCGGAGATGAACTGAGAGTCCGGAGCACCCCGACCCTGCTCTGGGATTCCTTCCGACGACACTGACTCCCAAACCTGACCAGACGTCAGAATCACTTCAAGTGTTTAAAAATAAATACCGATTGCATGGGCTCCACCCCAAACCTACTGAATCAGCAGCTTTGGGGTGGAGCCAGGAATCTGCAACCCTTAAACGCACCCGAGAGCTTCTGTGCGGTCAGCGGACTGGTGTTTGGGAGCCCTGGTCTCAGACACAAAGGGTCGGTCAGGCCGGGCAAGGCTGCAACTAACAGAGCGCCAGGGCCCGGCCTGGGAATTGGGGGTGGAAGGACACCAAGGCGCTCTGTGTGAGGGTCTCCCAGGCTCAGGACAGGCCCCACACCTCCCTTTTCCCTCTCTGCATGGAGGTGCCCTCGTGTCACCTGTTTTCAGCCCCCGAGGCTGCAGGCCTCTCTGGAGACTCTGCCCTCTCCCTTCCCCGGCGGCTGCTGACGCGAGCCCAGCCCTGGCATGCCGCCAGCCTGCCCAGCCTGTGAAGTAGGGCAGATGCAGAGTCTGCCAGACCGGGTGAGCAGGCAGCTCGGAGCCAGGCCAAGGAAAGGCCGGCCAGGGTCTGCAGGGGAAGGGAGCGGGAGAGGGCTGGTCTACATGACTTTCTCTCCCCAAGTGCAAGACTGTCCCCATGGCCCACACGGCAGTGCCCGGAGTCAGGAAATGGTACGTGCTTGGCTGACGTGATTTCTGGCTGGTTCCGGCTGCCAAACAGTTCCCCCTCCACCACCCACCCACCGTGCACCCGTGGCACAAGTCAAGAATTCCACCCACGGAGCCAAAACTGGGGGAGAGGGAGGGGGAAGGCCACTGACGGGCTGCTGGCGAGGATGAGGCCAGAGGCCAGGCCCAGCTCTCCCCTCTTCCCACCCCGATGCCCCTTCCTTCTCAGGCTCTCATTGGAGTAGTCTGTGCCGACCAGGTAAGGAGCTGCAGATAAGCTCTTAAATCCACCCGAGTCTCCCAGCCAGACGCGCCCACGAGCCCATGGCAGCAGCCGGGTCAGACAGGCGGGAGACAGGATCCTTCCTCTGATGGCGACTCTCTATCCCCACGCGCTCCCTCTCCTGACCCCTTTCCAGCGAAACACCTGGGCCTTTGTTGTTCCCTCCTCTTGGGGACGGTTGGGTTGCCGAGCTGAAAGCAGAAGCTGCTTGAACACAACCTCACCTTCCTGTTTTCTAAATCCAGCCAAGGCCTCCCAGCAGGGGTGGGGGCAGGGCTTAGAAAGACAGAGGCAGCAGGTGACTCTGGGGAAGAGACTCTTCAAGAACTGGAAAGCGGAAGGAGACAGCGGTGTGTAAGTAATAAGAATACACCAGGGAGGCGGGGAGCCTCTGAGGACTCCAGACCTCATAAGATCCCCACATCTGTCCAAGCATGGCCTGAAAGCCTTAGAGAACCACAAAGGTCGCTCAAGCAGCAGACCAGTAGTGAGGGAAAGAGGGCACCTGGACGGGAACCCGCCTCCGGGGTCTGCTTCACGTAAGATTCCTGACACCTTTGCAGAACTTGAGGAGTCGGGGTAGGATGAGCTCAGACAGGGTGGGGAGAGGGTCCTAGCGATGGCTCAGCTATAATTTCCTTCCAAGCTAGCAGGATGGGGATGAAATTCACATCTGAAACATAGTTCGATGTGATGTTTCATGCACACCCCAGATCGTGGGTCCAAGTTCCCACCTGCTCTGACAGCTCTGTGATGAAGACCACAGTCAGACCTGGACAGGACCCTGGTTCCACTGTTTCTGGGCTCCGTGGCCTCGGGCCTTAAGAAACTTAAGCTCTGGGCTTCCCTGGTGGCACAGTGGTTGGGAGTCCGCCTGCCGATGCAGGGGACGCGGGTTCGTGCCCCGGTCCGGGAGGATCCCACATGCCGTGGAGCGGCTGGGCCCGTGAGCCATGGCCGCTGAGCCTGCGCGTCCGGAGCCTGTGCTCCGCAACGGGAGAGGAAAAAAAAAAGAAACTTAAGCTCAGCCTCAATTTGCTCCTCTGTAAACAGGGCCAATGGAGGCCTGCCTGGCCAGAGGCTTGGGAGAATTCAAGAAGACTGCTCATAAGGGCCTAGCACAGTGTCCAACGCAGATCAAATAAGAGGTAACCACTGTCACTCAATGTTTTTTTTTTATTTTCCCTGCTGACCTGCACCTAATAAAGTACACCTGAAATACTAGAGTTCCCCCAAACCACTTTCTAATCCACACACACACACACCCCTCTTTCTCAACTCCCCTTCCTTCCCCTCCTCAGCATGTCAGAACTGGAAAGAGCTCAGAGATTGCCTACTCCAATTTCCTCATTTCACACAGAAGGCAACAGAAGCCCGGAGAGGGAAGGAACTGGCCCAAGGTCACACAGCAGTCAGAGGCAGGGTCAGGACAAGAACCCCAGATTCCGGAGCCTCTCGGTCTGGGACACTTTCCTGCACATTCCCACCGCTGTCCTTCACACCCTTCCTCTTCTTCCCTGTTGTTTGTCCTCCCCACTGGGGGCCCCCTGGGGCACTGCCCAGCCCCCAAGGAAATCTCACCCTCCTTTGCCATAGCCCCTAAGCGCGCAGGGGTCAGCTAAGGTCCCGTGTCACCTGGACCCCCCCTGAGGGATCTAACCATGTCCTCCTCAGCCTGCCCATCACTGGGGTGCTGCTGGGGCCGTGGATGGACAGAGCTCTGGGGAGCACCTTGAAAGGCTGATCTCCCTCCCTGCCCTCTGCCCCCCGACCCAGCCCCACTCACAGTCTTGCCCTCCAGCTTCGATGTTTGCCTGGCAGGCGGAGCCCAAGGTCCCACATCACAGGGACAGCCCCGCTCTCCCTGTGAGCTCTGCTTCTCACCACCCCTCTGAGGACAGTGCTTTCCCCTGGACCAGAAACGGTGGCTAGGGAGACTTGGTAAAGACTTCCGGCATCAACGCTGGAGGTGGGGGGTGCTTTCTTGGATCTCTGATTTTTCTCTTTCGTATTTTCCTACTCTACAAAAGCTCTTGGAAAGTGGAGAGGCAGTTAGCTGAACTCCATTTCCTATCAGGAACTAAAAGCAAATACTAGACGTCCACGAGAGGCCTCATTCTGCCGGCAGAGGCCCAGCAGATAAGCCACACGTACATACATGACTGCCTGGAAGGCCTTGGGTGCCCTCCTATCACACAGCTTTACTCTGAGGATCCGTCTCTGCCACCGCTGGCTGTTAAAAGAACCAGGTGGCTGTCTGAGTGACCCAGTGGCTGAACTGCCTCACAGCCTCTTCTGTCCCTTCCCTGAAGCTGGTGCTTTATGTCACTTCCAAGTGCCCACACAGTAGGCACTGAATGAGGACGCTTGCTTCCACCAACAAATTAATCAACCAGTTGTTTGAAATGAATGTCCCCGTTGGTGAAAGCCTTGAAGGAAACACCCAAACCATGGCTTCTCCAACTTTTCAGCTAAGACTGCTCAGTGACAGAGGAGGATGAACGTGGGCATATAAAGGAATCAGCTGTCCTCAACAAGAGAGAGTGGGGTTTTTTGGTTCTGTTTTGGAAGCCTCTCATTTGGCTTTAAAGCTGATGTGAATTTTGCACTTCATACACCTGGGTTTGTGCTGATATAACAATTATATAACATCATTTTTCTTTCCGAAAATATTCAAGCAAAATTGATATGCTGGAAAGATGGCTATGAAGTGGTATGGCCTCATGAACCCCAGGGACCAGCATTGGCCTAAGTTATTATATAGGAAACATTTCAGGCCTATGGTTTCCTCTTCCAGGCTCCTTTTCCCTCTCCCTTACAAATGTGGTTCCTAACACTGTGGGGAACAGGGAGTTCTCTGAGAATGTGAGCTATGGCTTCTCTCCCCAGAAAACACAAAGAAGCATGGGAACTCCACATTTTGCACTTATCTACAAGGAATACATAACAAAACCTATCTAACATCCACTTTAAAAACCCTGCCTCAGTCTATCTCCCTTGGGTCCCATGCCCCCCAACACCACTGTGATACAGAGAAACTGTTACCCAAGAGGTTGGAATTGTTCCTCATGGAGAAGCAAAGGAGAGGGTTAGAGACACAGCCATCAGGAGGGGACAGGGTGAGGGCAGCTGACGCTCATCTACGTCCGTGAAGATTCTGAGCCAGTGTGAAAGCCCACTAAATGGGTCAGGAGGTCTAGACCCAGATGCTCACAACCCTACCTCCCTGGGAGTCTTCAGATTAAGATCATTTGCCCAGAATGGCTAAACCAGAGGGGCCCCCCCAGCGGCCAGGGTCGACCCTGCTCTCCACCCTTCTCACCATGAACATCTCTCCCTTTCCTTCCTTCCCTTTGTTTGTCACCGCCTTCTTCCTCTCCTCTTTCCTGACAGTCCTCTCCACTTTCTCTTCTCTGCTCTCCTCTGGCTCTGCCTCGCTCTAGCAAATGGCATTACCAGATTCCACGTAGGGACACGGGGTGCTTCTCAACCCTTGAGTTAGGGGCTGGGAACCTGAAGGCAGCAAGATGGATGAGGTGACCTCAGAAGGCGCTCTCCAAGAATCTAGCTCGCAAACCCCAGAAACCCGAGAACTCGTGGGAAATCTATCACGTTTCGGAGGATGGTCTGAGGAGCCACTGAGACGTGGTGTTGCTCGATGTCGCTGATTCCGTGAAGTGTGGTGAGGTGCCCGGGCCCACCACCTCCTCCGACGGGACTTTCTCCTTACCTTGTAGGATGGGGTCTCTGTGCCCTCGTTCTCAGCCTGCACAACAATGTAGGCATGTAAGAAGTTGGAGGCAATCATATCCGGGACAAACGGTGTGTTTTCTTCTTGGAAGATGATGGCCACAATGTCATTCCCAATGTGTCTCTTTCTCTGGAGCTAATCAGAAAGTGTTCCATTGTTATAAGCCAGTTAGGAACATCCTGAAAACAGAATAGGTCTATATAGGAAATTCCTCATTATTCTATCGTTATACATAAACCCCGGAACGCTGAGACCTCTCTCTCCAAGGAGCTTTTTCTTTCACTCTCTAGAAGCCACTAAAAAGGAAAAAAAATGAGGGAAATATCTACGTTGTCAGGAAGAGGCTGGCAAGCTTCTTACTGAGCTCTATAGCACGTAGAGGTAGCCCTGACTCAGGACTCGCGGAGACTAGTTAAAAAGTGAGGCCGGGGGCTTCCCTGGTGGCGCAGTGGTTGAGAGTCCGCCTGCCAATGCAGGGGACGCGGGTTCGTGCCCCGGTCTGGGAAGATCCCACATGCCGCGGAGCGGCTGGGCCCATGAGCCATGGCCGCTGAGCCTGTGCGTCCGGAGCCTGTGCTCCGCGACAGGAGAGGCCACAAAAGTGAGAGGCCCGTGCACCGCAAAAAAAAAAAAAAAAAAAAAAAAAAGTGAGGCCGGGTTTTGCCCTGGGAGAGCTTGTAATTGATCTGGGAGAGACACAAACACAGGTGGAGCCACCTGAGAACACTAACAAAGCCACCAGCCAGCAAATGCTAAATCAGCCACTACCCACAAAGTGCCTATGGGGGCGGAGAAGAGGGCAAAATCAGAGGCCTGGTAGCAATCTGAGAGGGCTTCCTGGAAGAGGAGATTGGGAGAGAAGGGAGCACTTGATGGAAATGTGGATGATCAGGAAGGAGGGGGCAGATCATCCTATACCAGAAAGGAGAAGAACCATGCTCAGGGAAATACGGGCAACCTGGCTTGGTGGAGGTCATGGGGGAGAGAGAAATACAACCCCGATTCAGCATCCCAAGCTCGGCCAGGTGCTGTCACAGGTGATCTCAATCCCCAAGCACCTACTGTGTGCCAGGAACCATACTGGGCTGTTCCCATGCAAGATTTCAAATGTTAAGGCCCTCCTGTATACCAAACCCAGGCTAGGTGCTTACCTACACTTTGTTCCTTTATTAAACACCTACTGCACGTAAGCTCTGTTTCCCACTGAGTTTCTCACTTACTGAGCACCTGCTGTATACTAAGCCCTGTGCTGGGCACTTTTACAAATTGTCTCACTTACGGCACACACATCATCCCATTTCTTAGGAAGAGAAATTAACATGTATTCGGTCCTTGCTGAGAGCCAAGCTCTGTGCACATCCCACTTAACAGGTGACACTGAGAACAAGCCAGGCAGAGAACGGTCCTCAGTCTTAGGCTGGGGCAGCGGGTGAGGGAGGCCGTGAGGGAAAAGAGCTGAAGGTAAAACACTGCGAGAAAACCTACTTTGGGCACAAAAGGAATCCTGCTCCTATTTGTTTCTGGAACATTCAGTAGTTATTTTAGAGCCAAACTGCAGTCTCCTTTGCCAATTTCCTTTTTTCCTAAGAAGCCAGGCACTATGTTTACAATATTACATCTGTGCTCCCTCCTGGGCTCCCTGCTCAGAAACAAATGGGTCCGAGTTTGGTGAAAGGCCTAGCTTCCTTCCTTATCTTCCTGGAGACTGAAATGGTACAAAGAGTGGGACGGGGCAAATGGGACCACAGCCAGGGACCAGCTGCTGGTTTCAGGGCTCGATGAGAAAAAGAAGCCAGGTCCTCCCCGGGGACGTGCAGCTGTCAGAAGCAGCAAATGAGAGGGAAAGGAGGAATACACTGGAAGCAGAGGTCTCATTCAGGGTTCTCCAGTCAAGGAAAAGGCTGGATTCCTGCCCACGGCAGGTGTCCTAAGAGGTAAGGCTGTGTGACTAGACAAGCTGGAGAGGGGTGTGGGGGTGTCACATGCAATAACCAGCTTGACGTCTCTGGGCCAGGAAGAGTGGCCTGGACAGTGAACAGACATGAGGTAGGAAGCCTGCCACAAGCCGGGCATCGTAGTGAGCCCTACATCAGAACCTTATGTGATCCCCACCACAACCCTCTAATGTACGTGGTGTTATCCCCATTTTACAGATGAGGCAAATGAGGACACAAGATTACCAGCTTGCCCAGAGTCACATACCCCTCAGTGGCAGAGCTGGCTTCAAGCCACCACCTGCAGACCACGTCATGTACTCTTTATCACCAGCCTACACGATCAGGGCACCTGGGCTCTGCTCACAGCTCTGCCCCTGATCACCTGGGAAACAGTCTTTTAACCACTGTTTCTGCATCAGTCACAGTGGGATAACCAGGAGCCCTGTCCCGCCTCCCACACAGGCTGCTGACCTGCGGCCTTGGTGGAATAACACAGTAGTTCAGGTTTTGATAAAAGGAACAAAGTTGAACAGACGGGCTTCTTGATTATGAAAATGGGGAAGGCGGCCTCGGTTCTCCAGGGAGACCAGACGCAGGCTTTCACCTCACACGCCCCAGGCTCCTGAAGCCATCCTGAACCCGGTTACCTGCTGGGTGTCTCCCTCGGTAAACGGCAGCTTTGTGGAGACGTGAAACATGATCTCCCTGTCCCGGAATATCGTGTACACTGATTCCACCCCCGTCTGTCCATGGGTCACATCCAGGCCTCCTCGGAAACTGTCAGGGGAACGGGAGAGTGCCAGGGGAAGAGAGACAAAGAGAGAGAAGGGAAGTGGGCAACTTGGTACAACCTTCCCTAAGGACATGGGGGCAGGAGAATGAGAGAAGATGTGGAAGAGTCGAGGGCAGAGAGACTATGATTCTGGGAAAGCAGATAAGGCTCATCTTCTGAGCAGATGAGCCCTGGCTTCTAACCGTAAATTACTATTTCAAAGACAAAGGCAGGACCTCCATTCCAAGCCTTGGCTGTGTCCCCTCCACTCCATGGGAAGAGAGGTCGTCCATCCATCCACAACCCCAGACAAATGCCGTCCCAGCTGCTAGTGGCCCCCAAGGCTGGGCATAAGCCTTTGATCTCTGCGAGGCTGTGTCCAGGTCCTCAGCCCAGAGCCAGGGCAGCCGTCCATCCTTTTGGATGGTGGTGAGCCCCACAGGAGTATCCGGAGTCAGCGAGAAGAGGGGACAGATGCTTGACTTCTACCCAGCCAGTCCCGGATACGGAGACCCCACCACAGCAGCTGGGAGGTATCCAAGGAGGTCCCTTCTCTGGCTACCTCCTTGCAGGCAGGAAAAAAAAAAAAATACTAAGGAACTGGGTGGGCTTCTCAGAGCTGCCCCTCCTTCCCTTATAGAAACATGGCTGCTAGCCATGGCTCATCTTCTCCAGCAAGGAGAGTGGGATACATGTTCCTTTCAGAAAATGCAATAAAACAGATCCTGAACATCAGGTCCCCCCAACCCCAAGCACTATAATACAAGCCAGAAATGTGCTCAGCCCCCCATGGCGGAAAACACATGTGGCCAGGAGTTAGGTCCATTCAGGTTCTAGACCAGCTTCTGCCGCTAAGTCAGCACATGACCTTGGGCATATCACTTAATCTCTCCAGGACTCCGTTTCCTTTCTCTTGAAAATAAAGGGATAGGATTACATGACCTCTGGGGTCCTTCCCGGTTTTAATATACTTTATTTCATCAGTTGCAAGATGGAACATTTTTTCCCATTTTAACCTCTCTGAAATCAGGATATATCTTATAAGGATGGCACCTCAGAGCCAGTGGAAGGTGGTATAATAAGAACAATAACAATGATGACCAGTGCTTACTCTGCGTGGCACTGGCCTAAGTACTTCACGTGCACTATCTATTTCAATTCTCCAGCAGGCTTGTGGGGTCAGTACTATCTTTATCTCCCTTTTTACAGACAAGGAAACTGAGGCTTGCAGAGGCTAAGTCACTTGTTCAAAGTCATAGAGCTAATTAGTGGCAGAGATGGGATTTTGACCCATGTGTGACTGGCTCCAGCCAGCAGTGATGACCTTGAAGGGGGAGGAAGAGGAGGAGAGAAGAGAGCAGAGGAAATAAGTGATTATCAAGCGCCTGTTCCATGCCAGACACAGAGCTAGTGCGTTCACACATGTTAGGACATCCTGGTAAGGCGGCTGCTGAGGTGGGAAATTCTGAGGGCTCAGCCGTGTGCCAGCCACAAGGCAGAGAACAGGCTGGCCAGGTCCGAAGGCCCTCCCCAAGTGTTGCCTTTGTCAAGGAACATCAAAGGCCAGAGCTTTCCAAGAAACGGCCCCAATATTCTTTCTGTCCGCTTAGAGAACCACACACTGTTGCATAGGTTCCTGCCAGAGGGATTACGGTATTTGCACCAGAACTCTTAATCAACCATTCTTTTTGTGTCTTATCTAAAATGGGTCATTTCCCCCAAAACTACATAGGGTCCTCTTTCCGGAATGCCTAGCAGGTGAGTGACCTGCTCACCTGGAAGGGAAGGTGGATTCATTTCACTCTCAGTCTGAGCCAACTGTAATTAGGAAGGCAAATCTCAGGTGGAACGATTTCATCAGGCATCCTAAGGGCCAAAGTCAATGCCTTTCAGACCATCTGCCATTCAGGATTATCCCCTGTACCACCGAGTCCTTCGAGATGCAATCAATGAGTGTTGATCATTTGCTGAAAAATAATCCCATGTTCCTTGTGCGTGTTGTTAACTCTCACATGCCACCCCCTGAAACTCTGCAGTCAGTCCTCCCCCTTCCTCTAGGGCCTCATCAATAGGGGCAGAGCCATCACTTGGCTAAAACCCACCCTTTGAAGTCCTGCAGCGTGATGGTGTCTCCCAGCAGATCTAAGAACTCCTTGAAAGCTGGGCTCTCCTCACTGTTCCCAAACAGCTCCTCCTCCAGGGTCTGAAAGAGAAACAGAATAAGGGGCAGAAGTTCAGAAAAATAAGCCTTCTCGTTGCTGCCAAGAGAAGGAATGTGATTGTCCAGATACCTGGTCCCTTTCTTCCTTTCCCCATCGCCCTCATTTGCCATCCAGTGGCTCTGTCATCCACGGGAGGAAGGACTAATAGAGGCTCACTCAACAGAGCTGGATTTGGGGGGCTGGTTAATGAGGACTTTCTATTTGAACCAAAGCTGCTGCTCAGTTTTAAAAAAAAAAAGGCAAAGCTGAAGCAAAGAATTCTTAGACTTGATACCAAAAACCAATCCAAAAATGAAAAATTAATAGTTGGACTTCTGACAAAGGACTAGTATCTAAAATACATAAAGAACTCTGAAAACACAATAGTAATCAAAACCACAGTGAGGGACTTCCCTGGCGGTCCAGCGGTTAGGACTCCACGCTTCCAATGCAGGGGGCACGGGTTTGATCCCTGGTTGGGGAATTAAGATACCGTGTGCCACGAGGTGCAGCCAAAAACAAACAAACAGACAAAAAAAAAAAAAAACACAACGAGATACCACTCACACCATAATCAAAACGAAAGACAATAAGACGCGTCAGTGAGGATGTGGAAAAATCAAAACCCGCTTACGTTGCTGGTGGGAATGTAAAATGGTGCCACCTCTTTGGAAAATAACCCGGCAGTTCCTCCAAAAACTAAGCATAGGGCTTCCCTGGGGGCGCAGTGGTTGGGAGTCCGCCTGCCGACGCACGGACACGGGTTTGTGCCCCGGTCCAGGAAGATCCCACACGCCGCGGAGCAGCTGGGCCCGCGAGCCATGGCCGCTGAGCCTGTGCGTCCAGAGCCTGTGCTCCGCGACGGGAGAGGCCACAACAGTGAGAGGCCCGCGTACCGCAAAAAACAAACAAACAAACAAAAAAAACTAAGCATAGAGTTACCATATGATCCAGCAATTCCACTCCAAAGAATATACTCAAGAGAAATGAAAACAAAAGTCCATACAAAAAAAACTTGTACACGAATATTAGTATCAGCATTATTCATAACAGCCCCAAAGCAGAAACAATCAGAATGTCCATTAACGAACAAATGGATAAACAAAATGTGATATATCCATACAATGGAATATAATTCATCCATAAAAAAGAATAAAGTTCTGATTCATTGCACAACATGAATGAACCTTGAAAACATTATGCTAAGTAAAAGAACTAGACATTGAAGGCCACATATTATGATTCCATTTATATGAAATGTCCAGAACAGGCAAATCCACAGAGACAGAAATAGATTTGTGGCTGACAGGAGCTATAGAGTATGAGGATGATGGGAGTGACTGCTAATAGGAATGGAGTTTCTTTTAGGGGTGGTGAAAATTTTCTGAAGTTAGCGGTGATAGTTGCACAATTCTGTGAACATACTACAAACCACTAAATTGTACACTTTATTGAGATATAAATCACATGCAATTGTGAATTGTATGGTATGTCAGTTATACCTCAATAAAGCTGTTATTTAAAAATTTTAAACTCAACAGTAAAAGAAATCCAATTAGAAAATGGTCAAAAGACATGAACAGTCATTTCACTCAAGAGGATATGCAAATGGCAAGTAGGATGTTCAATTAGAAAAGATGTTCAATGTCATTAGCTGTTAGAGAAATGCAAATTAAAACCATAATGAGATCTCACTACACATCTATCAGAATAGCTAAAATGAAAAATAGTAACCACACCAAATGGTGGCAAGGCTGTAGAGAAAATGGATCACTCACGCATTGCTGGTAGGAACGTAAAATGGAGCAACCATGCCAGAAAACAGCGTGGCAGCTTCTTACAAAACTAAACATATAATCACCACACAACCAGGCAACGGCACTCCTAAGTATTTATCCCAGAGAAATGAAAACTTCTGCTCACATAAAAACCTGTACATAAATGTTCACAGTGGCTTTATCCATAATAGCCCCAAACTGGAGACAATCCAGATGTCTATCCCTCAATAGGTGAATGGTTACACAGACTGTGGTACATCTAGGTATACCATGGAACACTACTCAGCAATGAAAAGGAACAAACCATTGATACACTCAGAAACGTGGATGAATCTCGCTGAGTGGAGAAAAGCCAATCCCCAAAGGATATATATTGTATGATTCCTTTTACACAACATTTTTGAAATGACAAAGTTCTAGAAATTGGAGAACAGATCAGCGGTTGCCAGGGGTTAGGGACTGGAGCCGGGGAAGGGAGCGTGGAGGCAGGAGGGAGGTTAGCATGGTTATAAAAGCATGAGCCACACCAGGATCCTAGTGTCGGTGGAACTCTTCCGTATCTTGACTGTGGAACCTACATGTGTGATAAAATTATATACGATGACTAACAAATGGATAAACAAAATGTGATATATCCATACAATGGAATATAATTCACAGACATGCCACAAATGAGTATGTGTAAAATTGGGGAAATCTGAATAAGATCTGTGGATTGTATCACCATCAGTATCCCAGCTGTGATACTGTACTATCATTTTATAAGACACTACCTTTGGGGGAAACTGCATGAAGGGTACACAAGATCTCTCTGTATTATTTCTTATTAATACAACAGCATGTAAATTTACAAATATCAAAAAATTAAAAGTTTAATCATTTTTTTAAAAGTAGAAAGCAAAGCTGAAAACAGTAGCAAGTTCTGCAATCGTGACAGGCTTAAAACACTGAGTGGCCCTGCCTGATCAAAAGGTTCTACCCACAGTGGCAGGCTCTGCAAACAGCTGAAGGCTCTGCAAACACCCATAGATGGCAATGAACAGCTGAAGATGACACAAAGACACTCCAGTCTGTGCAATCCCTTTAAGGAGGAGGTCTCCAATAGGTGATTCTTTAACATCTCCTTAATGCCTGCTTTATAAGAAGAAAGAACGGACCTCAGGTTCTAAGCCTTCAATAGGAAACAGAGTCTAGCTAGATTTCAATAACTTAATTTTGTTTTTTTACAGTATTTCTTTTTAGAATTACCTTCGTTTCATGCAAGTGATACTAATTTCCCAGTAAGAGTAGTGACATAAAATATCCTTTAAAAATTGAATTTAAGGTGAAAGAAAACTTTAAAGAAAAGTAAGTAGTTAGTGGTATCGGTGCAATAAAAAAATGTAAGGGTAGAATGACATGATCTTGGATGGGGTTTGTGAACGTCTAAAATTTGGGAAACACTGCTTTCTAGCAGGGGGTCAGCAAACTATGGCCTGGGGGCCAAGTTGGGCCCGCTGCCTATTTTTATAAATAAAGTTTTATTGGAACATGGCCAGGCCAATTCACTTAGTATTGTCTACGGCTGCTTTTGAACTGCAAAGGCAGGGTTGAATAGTTGCAACACAAACAGTACGGCCCGTGAAGTCTAAAATATTTACTATCTGGCCCTTTACAGAAAAGGTTTCCCGATGCCTGATCTGTCACATGCCACGAAGGGATCCCAACTCTAGTCCAGCATGCTGTATGCCCCAGGTCATGAAGCTAGGGTTCGGGAGAATAGCTGCTTCTAAGCAACATACATCTTCTCCTGAGAAAACAATCCAGCTTATGCTCTGGGGTGTGCACCTCTCTCTAGGAATTACACCCAGCCTGGTATTACCGTCTTTATTTTTATACTGGCCTTGAACGTGACCATGACCATGAACTCAGGGGAGATGTTCTTAGTCGTTACTGTATCCTCCACAGGCTTAGCAAAGTGCCTGACAAACAGAGAGCTAGATGGGGCTTATTTATATCCTAAAACCAGCATAGGGCTTTCACGCAACCAATGTTCATATATAATCCCCCCAATGTAGGTTTGCAAAACAACAATCCAAAGATTTTAAGAAAAGACTCTTATCTGCCGGGGCGACCCCACCTCGCCTCAGCGGTGTCAGGTACATAAAGAACATACAGACTCCTTCAGACTCCTTCTCAGAGGTGGATGGTTAATGTTCAGTAATTATAACTCTGCTGGAATATTGGACTGTAATCACCTTATGAGATCTGCTTTGGTAAATTTCACAAGCAAAGAACTTTAATTAGTGGGACTGTATGATCAGAGCTGTACAAAATAAAAATGCAGTATGTGAAAATAATTAGAGTGGCTACTTGAATAATTCCCTTAAATTATAAGATTTATCTGCGCTGGTCTTTCAGCTCCACAAGCCTTCATTAATTAGAGTGTTTTTAAGTGAACACATGCCTCTTGTGGTCTAATATCTTCAGACAAGGAAGTCCGCTATCATCCAGCTGAGAAACACACTGTCATGCTAAGAAGATGACACAGATAATATTGAAAGATATTATCAACCTACCACTCACAGGGTCAAAACTTTTATTCATTCATTCATTCACATAACAAAAAATTGAGTGTATTTATATAAACACCCCATGCTAGGTTCTTGGATGATACAAAGGTGACATAGGTGTGGAACCTTCTTCCATACAACCCAGATGAGGAAATACCGGTGTGTTCAGCAGACCACTTCTCAGGATGCTAATAAAAGTTCATAGTAGGAGGATAGGAAGTTTGTGGTCAAATATGTATGGGAAACACTGAGTTCAACAAAGTTATAGAGTTCTCTACTCTGGGGGTTCTTAGAACCTTTAAAATGTTCCCACACAGCTGACCACACCCACCCCCGTGGAACTCATCTGTTCACAGAGTACCTCACTGGACTAGTGTCTCATGGAACGCACTTTGAGAAACACCATTCTGGTCGACTGATGCCAAAGCAGCACGTGAGTGCTACAAGAGACAGAGGAGTACTATGTACTGGTAAAATTTTTAACAACCTCCTCTCCAAAGACAGAAAACAGAAGCCCTGGTGTTTGCCCATTTCCATGGTGTGAATACTTCCATCGTGGCTGATTTCAGGCTACCAGGGTGACATCAATGAACACAGAGCTGGGCAGAGAGCATACAGCTGATGCCAGGACACTACTCAAGTGTGGGGAGCAAAAGCTAGTTCCCAGCCAGGAGAGTGGTGGGCAAGGAGAAAGCAGCCTGTGCTCATGCATTCCCTCCACCCAGTCCGACTTTTCTTGTGACGAACAGCTCATTGTTAAATATAAGCGGAGGGAGCCAGGAAGAATCAGGATTCACTGCATGAAAAGCTACATTACCATTGAAGGGATCTGCAGGCCTTTTTGAGAGCAGCAGCCCACCTTGAAGATTCTACCACCACCAGTCTAATTCATATATGAAATGTGGTCACTGTGTTCAGAGTATTTAAGAACCTAATGCGGGGCTCCTGTGCTTGGGGGATGGGAAAACAGAAGTCCCCAGGGAGAAACCACAGGATCTAGTGACCAGTATGGATTCGTGATGCTTACCTGCCTGGCTTTTTGATAAATGACCCCAAATTTGAAGGTGTTGTTGACGTCATGCTCATCGTAGGACACGATCATTTGGGAGGCCTGGAAAATGTGGGAAGAAGAAATCAGATTATTAACTTGGAGGCAAAATGAGGAGGCAAGTGGAAGGGGAAGCACCCCTTTTGGTGGAGAACATGCCCCCCTGATATGAAACATCCACACAGGGAGGAAGAGAAAGGGTGAAGTCCAAAGTACACGGTCGAGATGCAACTCCAAAGGTCTCAGCTGTTCCCAGCCCCTGGACTCCCACCAGTGGTGACCAAACCTCTGGATCACCCATTCCATTTCCCTCCAGATATGCCAGCCAAGGCCTGGACACACAGGCAGTCCAGCAGGACGCGGGGAACTGACTTTACCCCAGTGTTCTATCTGGGGAGTAAAAAGTGCAGCCGGGACCCCAAAACCAGTCAGCGAGGATGATGCCGGCTCCAATTCCACCTCTAAGCAGCAGTGTGATTTTGAGCAAAGCACTGCTCCTGCTCAGACGTCAATCCCCTTTATCCATAAAACAAGAGGTCTCTAAGGCGGAACATACGCTAGCTAATTCAATATGCAAAGAAAAAACAAACAAAAAAACCCTGACCACTGGTTCCATCGAATTTTCTATTGTGCTTCAAAGAGTTGGTCAGAAACACTAAGCTCTCATTTTGAATCCACTGCTTTCACCTGTGCAGCTTTGAGTGAGCCACTTAACTTCCCTGGGCCTCAGTCTCCTCATCTGTTTCTTTATTTTTATTATTATTTTATTTATTTATTTTGCCATGCTGCGCAGCATGCGGGATCTTAGCTCCCTGACCAGGGATCGAACCTGTGCCCCCTGCATTGGAAGCACGGAGTCTTAACCACTGGACCACCAGGGAAGTCCCTCCTCACCTGTTCAATGGATACGTGTGGCTGTGAAGATTCAGTGAGATCAAGCACATGAAGTGCTAAGCACACAGCAGCTATTACCATCATCATCTATGTAAACCCTCCAGAAATATCAGAGTTGGACCAGCTTGTTAGGAAACACAAGACTTGGGGACTATTGGGATGGTCTCTGCAATAAAAAGGAGGGATTCGACCACATGTTTTGCTACAGGAAGAACAAACCAGGCATGACTTTTTGGCCAGAGTATGTGGCCCATGTCAGGTTGTCACCCCTGACACATCCCTGTGTGGCTCTCAGCTGCCTGAGGAAATGGACACTTCTCAGCTCCCCCTGGAAGAACAGCGCTGCCCGACCCCAAAGGGTGCCCCCCACTCCCACCTGGGATGAGTCAAAGGCTTGGAGCAGTTGCCCTGCCCGGGAAGAGGCACCCGGTCATGGACACCTTCCAAGGAACATTCTAAACTCTGTGAATTGTAAAAACACACACACATCTCAGCCAGATTAACATCCCAGCCGGACGAAGCAGTCCTTCCAATCTAGAAAACATGAAAATACAGCTGCTCTCCCATTATTACCAGAGCCGGAGGCTTTCCAAGCTATAGAGAAAACTGCAAAAATGAGAGTCATCGGGTTCTCTCAGTGGTTGTGATTTGACAACAAAAATTGCCAAACTTGTAGTTAAGTTAGGGCTTTATGATGGGGTTTTGATGTTTGGTTAAACCTCACAAATTCAGCTTTAATTATAAAGGGGAGGGCAGTCTGAATGATAGAAAATATTCCATGGAGCACAGCATCTTACTGGGAAGCGCCTACAGATGCTCGGGGTGGGGGGGGGGCGGGGAAAGAGGCGTCTGAGAGAAGGGCTCTGGCACATTCTCTGTGCAGGAGAGGACCCTGCCATTATCTCAGCCCCCGCATGGGGACAAATCGTGTGTCAAGCCCAATTGTGAAGATATGAGGCTTCATTCCAGAGGGTTCTGGGTATCCCAGCCAGGACAGGACCCCTCTCCCCTCATCAAACGTCTCACCTCCTGGCTCCTGGCTGTCAGAACCGGGGCTCGGAATGGACTGAATCAGCGCCAGCCAGCCTGCCCCAGCGAGCCCCAGCCGGCCCACCGCCTGCTTCCACGGCCTCTCCCCAGGCCCCGCGGGCTCTCGAAGCAGCAGCCAGTGCCCTGGGTCTCTTCCTATGGCCTATGTAAAGCGATTCGCTGTCCATGGGTGATTAAGTCCTCTCACGGCATAATTGCTCTTGAGCGGGCTTGGGAGTTTGTTTTGTTATTATCGCTCTTCTCCCCACCCACACCCCAACATCAGAACCGGGGTCAAGTTGAGGCCAAGCCTAAGGAAACTGTTAACAGAGAACCAGCCAAGTTTAACTAGGGGGCCGGTGGAGGCTTGTTAGGCCCCAGACCTGTAGTAATGTTGGCAACAGGGAGCCAAGGTCTGGCCTCTTATTTCTTAGTGGGGTTCTGCCTTCTGCCCGCCTCGCCCCCTTCCTGATGGCTGACCAGGTCTACAGCAGCCCCCCAGCTAGAGGCAGAATCACTCCCCAGCCCAGCACTGGCCTCAGGCAGGTACGACCAGACTGAGAAGCTGCACCACGGCTACCCGTCTGCCACCTCCACACAGCTGGGGACCAATTCTAGTGGGCTGGGGACCCAGGCATGGCTGAGGACGGGTTCGCAGCAGATCAGTTTGTGAAGGGGTGGGCAGGGAGAGGGGGAGACATGGAGGTGTATCACGGAGACCCCGCAAAACCCCCCAAGATGCAGAGAACTTCCCACAGAGCCCCAGGCGTGCAAATCCGTGCCAAATGGCAGAGCCCTGAGCAAGGGGAGAGGGGGGAAGGTCCTCACCTTGGGGTACAGGACAGGGTTGAATTTCAGCCCCACTGCGTCGTCACAGAACGCCTAAGCAGGGAGAGAGAAACACACAGCTCAGGGGCCACGTCCATGGAGGGCACCTGCGCTCCTCTGCCCACCAAGAAAAAGAGCGTGAGGCCAAGACCTGCGGGGCTCAGGCGGCCTGGGGTCAGATCCTGGTGCTACTACCGCTCACTCGCATGTGGTCGGGAAAGTCAAGGGACCTTCCTGGGGTTTCCTGCTGAAGTGAGGCCACCGAAGATATCCGACACAGTTCTGCCTGGCATTCCCACTCCCGGAGTGTGGGTCCAACCCCACCCAGCTGACCATCCTTCTCACCCCACTTTGATCACTCAGTTTCCAAGTTCCCAGGACCCCAGAGAAGTGACATGGGCCCCTCCACCAGCTGATGGCTCCTTACCTGGGGGGGGCCCTCCGTCTCAATCAACAGCACGGTCATCCCTCAACCCAACCGTCCTCGGCTGTGAAGTCGCCCCAGTTGCCCCCTCTCCTCCCTCCTCCTCTATTCTCCAGCCCTGTCTCTCCATTGCTCTTGTCTCCTGAACTAGCTGTGAACTTGGGGGCTTAGCCTGTTCCCTGATCAGCCTCAGCAGCGAGGATGAGATGGGCAAGGTGTAGAGGAAAGGGGGGCATCCGCCAACCGCTCCCCCCAACCGCATCCATGCAGTCAAGGGCCCAAGAGGACCATGGCCTTCCCCTCCCCAAGGGCAGAGCCCACCCAGGACGAGCCTCCGCCCCCACCCCAGAGGCCAGACCTGGCCCAAAAGAGGAAGCCACGTCCTCTCAGTGTCAGCTTTTACCTTTGCAATCTGAGGGACGCTGGGCAACTTGCTCAGGCCGGCCAAGGGGATCCGCTCATGTACTGTCTTCACTTTGGACCTGCACACATGGAGGAGGATGAGAAAGCGGTGTCCACAGAAATGGAGTCAATGAGGAAGGTGGCTGACGTCACGCCAGGCCACAAGGCAGGTACTTGCTTCACGTCACCCTGGGTCAGACCTGCCTCATTCCGCCCAACCCGGGCATTGGGCGCTGCACTCAAACTGGAAAATGGAATGCTACTTAGGGACCCCATGGGAAATGGATACTCAAAGAACCTGCCTGGTACAGCTGACTGCAACTGAAATACGGAAAATGCAAATAGCTACCTTCAAGTTCGACATTACTTTTTTGTTTCTTTGTGTGTTTTTTGTGTTCTCCAGAAGAACTGGGCAGAGCTTCTGGACATATTTGGGTCTGACATGCAATGAAACCTTTATGAAAAGAAAAACTAATATTTGAAAATCTGTATTTACGTAAAATATAGATGAGATGAAAGTTGCTTTATAAAGGGATTCACCATAAGGCTAAGTTTAGCCTGTTCCCCTGATTCATTCAGCACATTACGAAAGTGTTGAATTCTACCGACTGCTTTTCTGCATCTGCTGAGATAATCATATGGTTTTTAATCTGTTAACCTGGTGGATTACATTTCTGTTGAGCTATATTTTCAATCCGTGGGTAAAACTCCTCTAGCTTATGATGTATTCTTTTTTTCATATCCTGCTGAATTTAATTTATTGATTTTTTTTTTTTTTTTTTTTTTTGCGGTACGCGGGCCTCTCACTATTGTGGCCTCTCCCGTTGCGGAGCACAGGCTCCGGACGCGCAGGCTCAGCGGCCATGGCTCACGGGCCCAGCCGCTCCGCGGCATGTGGGATCTTCCCAGACCGGGGCACGAACCCGTGTCCCCTGCATTGACAGGCGGACTCTCAACCACTGTGCCACCAGGGAAGCCCAATTTATTGATATTTTATTTAGAGTTTCACATCTATGTTCAATAGCAACACTGGCCTATTTTATTTTCTTGTACTTCCCTTGCCAGGTTTTGATATCCAGGTGTTACTCCAGCCTCGTAAAATGGTGAGCATCTCATCTTTTGAAATAGTTTGTATACCATAGGAATTTTCTGTCCCTTAAAGGTTTGCTAAAATTTGTCTGAGATTTCACAGACAAATCTCTGGGCCTGCTATTCTTCGTTGGGAGGATATCTGTGGCTATCAATTCGGTTCTTTTTTTTTTTTTTTTTTTTGGCTGCTTTCGATCTTCGTTGCTGCGCAGTCTTTCTTTAGTCGTGGCGAGCGGGCGGCGGGGAGGCACCCTTGTTGCAGTGCGCGGGCTTCTCACTGCGGTGGCTTCACTTGTTGCAGAGCACAGGCTCTAGGCACGTGGGCTCAGTAGTTGTGGCGCACAGGCTTAGTTGCTCCGCGGCATGTGGGATCTTCCTGGATCAGGGCTCGAACCCGTGTGCCCTGCATTGGCAGGTGGATTCTTAACCATTGCACCACCAGGGAAGTCCCCCAATTCGGTTCTTTAATGGTGAACGTTGAGGTTTTCTACTCCTTATTGAGTCACTTTTCAGAATTTATGGGTTTTTTTCTATAAAATTATCCATCAAATGCATTGATACAAAGTTGTTTTGGGTATTCTCTTAAGACTTCATTTCTATTTGCAGTCGTGTCCCTTCCTTCATTGTGGAAATAGTATCTGTTTGTATCTTTTCTCTGTTTTCCTTAGTCAGCCCTTGCTGGGGGTTTAGTTTATTAATCTTTTCAAAGAGATAGCTTTTGGTTTTGTCTATGACCTCTATTCTTTATTTATTTTTGCTTTCTACTTCACTAGCTTATTCTTGCCTTTTTTATTTCTTTCCTTCTATTTTCTTTGGGTTTTTTTTTTTCTACTATTCTTTTCCTAACATCCTGACCTGCATGCTTACACACTGAATCTTTCTTCTTTTTTACAAATGCATATAAAACTATACATCTCTCCCTAAGTACCACTTTAATTGCATCCCACACATTGATAGGTAGTATTTTCATTGTCACTTAGTTTTAAATATTTTGTCAGTTTTCTGCGATTTCCCCTTCAGCACCTGAGTTACTTTCAAGGGTTTTCTTTATTTTTTTAACTTTCCAAATATATGAGTTTTATCTTTCAGTATTTTCATTGTTGATTTCTAGTTTAATTTTTGTATATTCAGGGAACATACCCTCTATATTAATTATTTGAAATTTGCTGACTTGATACGTGGACTTTTTTTTCATGTTCCATCTGAGCTTGAAAAAGAATGTATCTTTTTCTCTTTTGTTGAGTTCAAGAATGTATGTTACAAGATCAAATTTGTTAACTGTGCTGTTCAAATCTTCTATATCCTCACAATTTTTTGTCTGCTTGGTCCATTGGCATCTGAGAGATGTTACTGAAATCTCCCACTATGAGGATTTGTCTGCTTCTTATATTCCTGTCAGTTTTTGCCTTTTTAAATTCAAGACTATGTTACTAAATACAAGTTCATGACTGTGAGATCTTCCAGGTGGACTGTTCTTTTGATCATCATGTAGGCTGAGGCCTCTGAGGGGTCCAGTAAAGGGCATCCTTCTCTGCCCAAGTTATGAACAAATACAGAAAAGAGAAATTAAAAGTAATTTGGGAATTAAAATAACTCCTTTGGCTGATAAAGGTGAAAAGGAAGCACATGAGCTTACTGTGAAGGTGCAGTGGGCCTTCTGACTACACCCCAGAGTTAGCCACACCCACAGGCAGTGCTGGGCAGGGGCAAGCCTCCTCTCGTGGGGTCTGCTCAGGTGGGACTTACAGTACAGGGAGCAGGGGGAATGCCCTGAGGGCAGCTAGCTCCAAGAGGGAAAGGGAAAAGAACACAGCTATACACATCAAGTTCTTACTCCCAAATTTAGCCTTGTATCAAGGGGGTGAAGAGAGCCAGGGGTGCCACACAGAAGTGTTCCCTTCATAGAGCAAGAAAATCAGGAGTAGGGAAGGATTCCCAAGTTACAAAGGAGTGTTCCTTTTATCCCTACTAACACTTTTTCCCTAAAACTCTATTTTGTCTATTGCTCACCAGCTTTCTTGGTTAGTATTTCTCCAGCATATCTCTTCTTATTTCTTTATTTTAAATCTTTCCATGTCGTTTTTCTTTAGACATGTCTCTTATTAAGCAGAGTATAGCTGCATTTTTAGTTCAATCTGATAGCCTGATATTTTCATAGGCTAATTTATACTTGTGATTACTAATGTACTTAGAATTACTTTTTCTCATTTTGTGTTTTTAATAACCCTGTGTTTTCTTTTTATAGAAATTTCTGTAACTTCTAATACACATATTTATATTTTTCCAACAAACTCTAAACTAACTTGCTATCTCTCTCCTGAGGAAGGAGGGGACACAATAGCTACTGAACTCTTCCCTCCCACTGTCCTTCCTACATTTGTTTATAAATTTAATTCAAGAATCCTTTTTTTTTAAAAAAAAACTTCCTTTCTCCAGTCAGTAATTAAACTCATCAACATAGTTTACCTATTTCTTCTCACTTTTTAGTTGCATCTTTCCTTTTGGTTTCTCTTTTCTTCTAGCTGAAGTACATCCTTTAGTAATTCTTTCAGAGAGAGTCTGTAACTGATATATTCCCTTCATTTTTTTAAATATCTGAAACAGCTGTCTACCACCACTTTAAAGATATTGTCCCATTGTCCCATGGCTGATAAGAAGTCTGCTCTCAGCCTAGCTGTCATTCACAAATAATCTGTCTTTATCCTTAAGTATCTTTAAAATTTCCTATTTATCTTTGAAGTTCTAAGGAAATCTGTTCCTTACAAGTTTCAAATAACTACCTACAAACCATCTAGATCTAGAAACTTTTTTTTTTTTTTTTAGATCTAGAAACTTTTGGAGAGATCATTCTTTGAGAACTTTTTCAATTTATTCCATTATTATTATTGAGCCGGTCAGGTTTTTTCACCTCGTGTTAAATTTAGTAATGCATACTTTCCCAGAAAGGCATCTGCTTCAAATAAAATTTTCAATTTAATAGCATTGGTTGAACATAATATCTATTTTTTTAACATAATATCTATTAATGTCTATTGTTAGATTGTTTGATCTTCTTTACATCTGTGGTTATATGCCTTCTTAATGCCTAATTTCGTGTATTTTTATTTTCTCTTTTTATCTGTATTTGACTAGCTGAATAGTTACCTATTTTGTTGTTATTTTGTTCCCTCAACAGAAGTTTATCTTTTTCTAGGCTACAAATAAATCTGTAGTTTAGATTTACTTATCAAATCTCATGAGGTTTTTTATTTCTAATTTATTTCTTTCAACTTTAATCTTTGTTAATTCCTTCCTCTTACTTTAGGTAATAATATTGATAATAATAGCAGCTACCATTCTTGAGTAGCTACAATGTATCAGGTTCTGACACAAAATATGCATTCAATAATTTTAAGGTGGATACTACCATCACCGTTTCACAGATAAACTGAGGCACAGACAGGTTACTAACAACTTACAAATATGATTCTTTCTTTTTGAATAAGGAACTTTTTAAGGCAATTAATTTTCTTCTAAGTATAGCTTTTGACACAACCCATAAGCTTTTAGATGTAATATTTTAAATGTCATTATTTTATAAATATTCTATAACTTCAGCTTTGATTTCCTCTTTGGCCCAACAGTTATTTAGGAAAGTGTTGAGATAACCTACTTCTAAGTGGTTAAGTGAGTTTTTTAAACATTACTGTTATTAATTTGTAGTTTTACTGTCAAATTGTAAGCAAATATATCCAGCAAAGTGTCTGATTTTTAAAATTTATTTAGATTTACTCTGTGGCTCAAAACTCTGGTTCCTAAATCTACTGCTATCAAGAATGATCTGTAAGATTTTTAAAAATAGAAATTTGGGCTAACAATCCTTTTTTTATAAAAAAAGGAGCAAAGCTTATGAACAGACAGTTCACAGAAAATAAATACATGTGATCCTTAAATATATGAAGAGATGCCCAACATAATTCAATTAAATTATTATGAATTTAAACCATACTAAAATACCATTTTCAACTATCAGATTGGCAAAAATCCAAGTTCAAATTTATACAGCTCCTACCGAAGGCAATCTGGCAAATCTATTAAAATACACGTGCATTTATGTTTTGACCCAGCTATTTTACTTCTAAGAAATTATTTTAGTCCATACAAATTAACATTTGTACAAGGTTATTCATTGCAGCATTATTTGTGATACTGAAAGACTGACAATGGCCATTAATAGGGGATCTATTAAATAAATTATTTCACGTTCAGGTGATAGAATACTATGCAGCAGTAAAAGGAATTAAGAAACTCTTTATGTACTAATATGGAAAGAACTCTAGATATATTGTTAACAGATGCAAGTTACAGAACACTAGGTTCTACAGAATGCTAGGGAAATGAGGAAATGGGAAGATATAGTTATTCATGTCTTTACCTTACATATTTATATTCAAATATATATATGTATGTATGTTATATATGTATATATAACACATATATATGTGTATATTATACATATGTTATATATAATTGTTATATATATATGTATATATGTTATACATATATAACAATTATATATATAATTGTTATATATGTATAACAATTTGTTATTTTTTTAAATGGTTGGAGCCTAGAAGTCTAGGTTTTGTTTTAAAGCCCTATCTACCTTATAATCAATTTGTGTAAATATTCCATAGACACTTGAAAAGAAGCAGAGCTCTCCATGAGAGGATCAAAGTTTGATAGCCAAGTATAGGTACAGATACATATAAAGATACATATATACAACTGACATAAATAATATTAATGAGATTATCCATACCCTCTCATTCCCTACCCTAGTTGATGTCAAGTGGTAAGAAGTATGTTAAAATCTACCACTACAATTGTATTCTGCCAATTTCTCCATATTTTAATCACTATATATATGTGTGTGTGTGTATATATATATATATATACACACACATATATTGTTAAAATATATACTATTAACAACAAAAATGTTCATAAGATATCTTTGCTGTGGATTTTATCTTTCACAAATAGACAATGGCCCTCTTTGTCACACTGATTGTTTTGCCTTAAATTCTGTTTTTCCATATTAATATTGCCCACTCTGCTTTCTTTTCGGATTGGATTGTTATAACTTTTTCTCAACACTTTTCTTTTTAAATATACAGTTACTTTCTTTAATAAAATTAATTGATTGATTTTTTTTTCCTTTTGGAGAGATGACCCAAACTGAGAATCTTTTCTGTGTAATAGTGGAATTTAACTAATTTATATTTATTATACATCATCTATGTACTCAGACTTATTTCCATTATCATATTTATTTATTTATGATTCCTCTATTTTCTCTCTTTTTCTATAATGGGTACGTTTTCTTTGTCATTGATTTTGCCTGATATTTGGTGAGTCTTTTTTTTTTTTTTTTTTTGCGGTACATGGGCCTCTCACTGCTGTGTCTCTCCCGTTGCAGAGCACAGGCTCCGGACGCGCAGGCTCAGCGGCCATGGCTCACAGGCCCAGCCGCTCCGCGGCATGTGGGATCTTCCCGGACCGGGGCACGAACCCGTGTCCCCTGCATCAGCAGGCGGACTCTCAACCACTGCACCATCAGGGAAGCCCTGGTGAGTCATTTTGATCTTCAGATTTAAGTCTTCAATCAGCTTAAGAACATCCATTATCCACATGTTTAATTCCTGTTCACTATCCTCCACATTCATTATAATTTTGCTTATCATTTTATAGTTGTTGTGTTTACCTTTGAATTATGTGAGAGCTTCTTAAGCTTATTCTCAATATTACTAACTGGGTTTTCCACAAAGTAGATTCTGCTCTTTACTGTTTGTAATATCATTTAGAATTCTTCTTGGCCATTTTTAGTTTTTTTATATTATTTCCTTAATTTAACCAGCACGTTCTTCATATCATTCTATTGCCTTATTTAATCTTTTGTCTTTAAAACAGTTTATTTTTTTCTAGAAGTCTGCCGAAAACACAAAGTTAACAGATATCTAAATTTTACTTGGCTTTCTATAACAAATCCTTTTCAAAGCTTGGTTATTTCCCTACCTTCTAAATGCTAGGTTATACTTTTTTAGATGCAGAATCTTTTCTTTCTCCAAACTATGAGGGGTTTTTTTTTCCCCTCTCCTTCTTCTTTTTATATCCAAACTTGAAAATGGAGACATCTACTCAGGCTTGTTATTTATCTCCAACCTGTTAGTAGATTCTCCTTGGCAACTCTCATGGCACACACAGATGCTGTTAGAATACTCTCCTCAGATTTTAGGCTAGAGAGCTGGTTGTTATAAGACATCAATTAAATAATCCAGAAGCCTACAGGGAATGAGGAAGAAGCTGGGACAGGAGTCACTGCCAGCAGAGGAATTTCATCTCTGCATAATTTCTTCTTTGTGCCTGGTAAAGTTACTAGGCTGTGGGACCAATTTTTTTATGTCTGGTTTTCAATTTGGCCATTACTCTGGGTACACGATGTGATTATCCAACTTCCTAGCTGGTGAATGGCTTCTCTCTGCCACCCCACTCACTGGATTTCTGTTTGGGAGAGCCACATTTGAGCTTGGGCTCCCCAGGGCACCGATTTCAAATGCTATTGACCCCAAACAACAAAAATGTTTCCACGTAGAAAGACCCCTGACTGTTCCAGGGCTCACCCTTACTTCTAAACAGCACAGAATTGTCCCCAAATCTCCAATTTCATATATTCCCACACTGCATTGCTTTCTAAGGAAGAAGCAATGGGGTGCAACTCTCAATATCACCTACATTACAGTCCTAACTACCCCACAGATGACAAAAAAAAAAAAATCATCAAAGTACGTTGCGTGCTGGGCATCTTTCTCTTATTTTTAGTTCAGGTGCAGCATTTCAGATAGGCTATATACTAGAAAAAGAGGGTTAGATCCTTGTGTTCAGTTATCTTCTTACTCAGAAATTCTACCCAACCTGGGTCTGATTTTTATTAAGAAAGGAAGTAATTTTCTTTACAGAGGTTCACCTAGCTCGAAATCCTATTAGGAGATGGGGATCCAGGTATTACTCCCTCAGAAAACTGGCTCTAGCGATTTAATGGACTCTTCCTTGCCTTGCAAACATCATTTCTAGCCAGGTGAACCTCAGCAAAGAAAATTGCTTCCTTTCTTAATAAACAGCAAACCAAAATTGTACCAGCCGCCCCCCCTCACCTCTCCTATAACAAGGCTATGTGTCCCTGTCCATCCCAAATTTATCTCAAAATCTGGGCAGAAAAAAAAAAATGTTATTGCTCTTTTCCAAATACCTTCAAGGACTTCCAATTAGATTCACAAATATGGACTGGGAGCGTGACAGGCTCATGGCTAAACACCAGCACTGGTCTTCCTGGCTTCTCCACCAGCCCACCAGGGACAGAGATAAATAAGACAGACTCTGTGCTCCCACAGCGCCCTGTGTAAATCACTAAAATAATACCTGCGCCACATATCCTCCATGTTCCTCTCCACTAGACCATAAGCCTACAGAGAACACAGACCATCCCTCTGTCATTATTGCAAAGGAGGTTCTACAAAACACGTTAGTCACACCAAACAGAAACCAGTTCCAGTTCCTGCCCTTGAGGAGGTCATATTCCAGAGAGAGGTCCCCAGCTTAGCTGTGAATCGGTTGTGACCGATTGTCCTCCCGTTGTGACCACGACTCCGTCTCGGGCGCACACAGATGCCTTGGGATCTATTTTCCCTGGCTGCACACCGTAGGTAGTATTCTGGCAAACCCTCTCCCGGGACAGGCTGGAGTTGCATCTCAGCAGGATAAGCCATCTTCCTCAGAGTCCCAGTCCCCACAAGAGAGGCAGGTTGGGGTGACCTTGAACCAGACACCACTCTGACTCCCGCGATCGGCCCCAGGCATAAACACCTGGTCTCCCTGCCTGGCAACTCAGACATAGCCCCAAGGTTCCAGCCAGGTCTGTTTCCCCAGCACACCCAGAGCAGACTGGTCAGACTGGTATTTCTGGGTCCTGGCCACCAGAGGCGTGGCCTCTAAGAGTGCAGAAGCCCCACCTGAGAATGATCCGAAGGTACTCAATACCATCCGTCTCCTCACACTTGATGGACAAGAGCAAGTTCCCCAGACTGCTGCCGGTACAGTAGAAGTTTAGATGATCCTAGAGACAGAAATCAGGTGTTAGCGGGGAGGAGGGGACCTTCCGGACATGTTCCCCCAAATCACCTCCTTCACCAGGAGTCAGAAGCCCCATAGCAATGAGGAAGAGAAGGATGCTACTGCTGTGGTTGTTACTGGTGATGATGGGGGGAGGGGGGAGGAGGGGAAGAAGGGGAAGGGTCACAGTGAGAGGCCCAACTGAGTCCCAGGATGTGCCAGGCACTGGGCTGAGGGCCTAAGAGCCCTTATCTCCTTTAATCCTGACTACAACTTTATGCAGGAGGAAACATCATCATCCCCATTTCACAGATGGGTAAACCAAGTTCAGAGTTGTTAACTGTCCAGGGTCACACAACTAATAGTGAAAGATCCAGGGTTCAAACCCACACCTGTCTTGACCAAAGCCCAAGTTCTTCACCACAAGATATCGAGTCCACTTCCTGGCTTCCAGGGGCAACGCTTGCCAATTCAGACTATTTGTGGGAATAAAGCCAGGAGGTTCACTGGCACCGCCACCCAAGGGGAGCCAGGAGGTCCTCTGGACAGTGGGTCTCCTCCTGGCCCAGGGAGCCCATACCAGACAGGCCATATCAGGATGCGGCCCTCAAATCTGCACTTTAACACGTTCCCCAGGGGGTTCTGACGCAGCTCCTAAGACTGCAAAGCTGCCTTAGGCCGGAGATTTCTGGAATCTACCTTCGGGACTTCCAGAACCTGCCAAGTCTAATGGGCAGAATATATTTAAAGAAATGTAACTTTGTCACTTTTAAGCCATCAGAGGCTCACAGCACATCATCCAGTACAAGTACTCAGGGAGACCTGCTTGAATAAGGACACGAGAGACTTGTACCATTTTGACAGAAACAGACTTCCAAGGTGTGAGAATGTATTTGTCCCTTCCACCCTCCTCCACCCCCAAACACTACCCATTCCATCACCTCCTAAGATATTTGTTGGGGGTGATTCCCCACCCAGACTCATCACACCAAGAGCCTTCCTAACTTCTGCACACCCTCTGTCCGCCCCATCCCTGCCCAGGAGCACAGCCAGTCAGACCTCTCCAATGAGGACACGGGCAGGCAGCAAGGACAGGGAGGGCGACTTCGAAGAGGAGAGACAGAGATAAAGGGGCAACTGGAGAGGAATGCTGGGTTCCTGGGGCCCTCCCCCTCCAGCAGCTATTTTTGCCCCCGGGCCCCCTGGGCCTCACCTTCCCCAGGAAGTGCCTGCGGTAGGCCCTGGCTTCACCCTTGCACTCGAGCTTGTAGCCAAACGTGCTGGGGCTGAGGTTGTCCTCTTCCTCCTCCTCACAGATGCTGCTGCCCAGGGAGGTCGGCGTGCTCACGTTCTCAGGGTCCTCAATCCAATAGCCCCCAAACTGGGGCAGGACGATCAGGGGGTATGGGCCTCCCTTCTCCACCACCTAGAGGCAGAGGGAGGGTCTTGCACTGCAGCCTGCCCTGGGTCTGCAGGAGGTGGGGAGAGGTGCCGGTAGGGGTGCCCTCCAACTTCTGGACGGCTCCAAGGAGGGCATCCCGTCTTTGAGGCCAAACGCAGCAACATGAACCCCTCCCCTAAGCCCTACAACGTCTCCAGCTTCACCAACCCTGTAGTTTCAGAGGTGCAAAGCTCGGATGGGTACCCCCAATTTAAACATGGAAAAGCTGAGGTCACAAAGGGAAAGGTGGCAAAAGGCCTCAAGCCCTCAAGTACCAGGGCCAGGGTTCTCTCCCACGTGGGGTGGGGCAGGGACCATCAACATCATCACCGTCAGCTCCCCCGCCGCCCCCGCCCCGCCGGCAAAGACAGGACCCAGAGCTGCCGTGCGGCCAGGGGGGTTCCTACCTCGTCGATGCTGGGGTACGGAATGTAGTCGTCCTGCAAGACAAACCAATGTCACCATTAGTCCCGGCAATGCCCAAAAAGTTTGATCACTGTTTCCATTCCCCTCTCCACTCCTTACTCCAGAGGGGGTGAGGAATAGGCTGGGGAGCATCAGTGGGAAGAACACCGGACAGAACAGCCTAGAGGCAGCTCTGGGATGTGGCTTGAGTTCTTCCCCAAACTGACAGAACCTGAGTGCAAACCCTGCCAGCTGAAGATGCAGTACGCAGAGCGCGGAGTCCCACACTCCTGTGACCCAGCTTCTCACCCTAGGATGCTGTAACAGGAAGATGACCTCTGGTCCCACCTAGCCCCCTCCAGGAAAGGGGGTTAACCTCTAAGTGATGAGCTGCTTGCCTGGGCCTTGGCAATGGAAGCTGAAGCTGAGAGCTGACGCCTCCGGAGTCTGGAGCATAGAGCCTGACACCCCTACGTGCTGCACGTGGTCCGTTTGCAGGAGCAGGTGCAGAGAAGCCAAGCTGAGCCACAAGCCTTGTCTCACCAAGGCCTCCGCCCCAGCAGACCCTGAAGCTGCCCCAAAGGTGTCAAGCCAGGGCCCCCCTTGCTGCCCACTGTGTACCGGTCAACACTGTGTGGCCACTGAAGTGGCTCTTGGTGAAAATAAGAGTTAGACAGTGTAAGAGAGCAGACCCCAGCATGCCAGCTCTGTCCCCTGCCTGTCACCCGCCCAGCCCACCTTGTTCTTCTGGGGTCCCGGCTTCTGCTCTTCAAGCTTGATCCCCTGCAGAAACAAGGAGAAGAGGATCCATGGAAAAGCAAAGGTCACAGAAGACAGGCCAAACAGAGGAGTCTATCAGGAGCAGCTGCCTTAGCTGGGGGTTAGTAACAACAGCAGCAGCAGCTGGCATGTGCTGGCCCCTTACACACTCAGGCCTCACAGCAGCCTCCGGCAAGGCAGCAGCGTAGGGGGTTAAGAGCGTGGACTCGAGCCAGATCACCGGGATTCAAATCCCAACACTGCCGCTTATGACCTGATGACCGTGGGCAAGTCACAAAACCTCTCTGTAGCTCGGTGTTCCCATCTGTAAAATGGGAACGAAAACGTCGCCTACGCTTGTGGTGAAGATTAAATGTTGAGAGTGTGTTAAGCCCTTGGAAGACTGATCGCTATATAGTAAAACTACAGGTAGGCGGCATTTTCATCTTGGTGCTTAAATATCTCCACCAGGCTCTCTCAAAGCCAGTAGGTGAGGGGTGAGGATGGGAACCTGCATCTTCGGGTGTCATCGATGCCCACATGTTGGACCTCATGCCACACCAGCTCCACCCCTCCCTGGTGGGAAGGTCCAAGGGTGACAGGCGGGCCACCTGGTCCTCGTTCTGCCGCTGTCGTACTATCCACGACCCTTGACAAAGTTGAGCCTCTTGCAGCCTCCGTGGCTTCATCTGCAAAATGAGGATTCTAACACCCATCCTCCCGCCTCATAGATGCGTCACTGCAAGGGACAGGCACCGTGACTGGGCCTGGATTAAAGGGGATCATCTGCAGTTATCTGGAAAATGCTCTTCCGGGGAGCAGGGCCCGGTCCTATAGTCACGTTGTGAATTAACTAGGTTTTGAGGGAGGGGGGCACATGGTGTGCCCAAGATTGTTTGAATAAATCCAATGAGGGTGTGAGACGCTGGGACACACGGGGACACACTAGGAGAAACAGGTCCCCTCTAGAGAGAAGAGTGTCCAGAAGCGGCCGCTGCCTGATCATCATAATACGCATCAGGACCTTGGCCTTCCATGGCGCTCCCTCTGTTGTCTCCTTTGAAGCCCTCAGCACCTATTTACCAACGAGGAAACTGAGGCCCACGAGTAGGTTGCTGGCCTAACGTCACACAGCTTGCGCGTGACAGCACCTGGATTTGAAGCTGGACTGTGTGTCTACACGTGTGTCTACAAGTGCACGGTCCTATCCCACAGCTCGCAGAGCCCAAGACTCCTGCTAACTGGGTGGATTTAGACTTGGGCTTCTCCAGACTTGGCTGGGCTGAGTCACCTGCGGCGTTGTTCAAGAGGGCTTGGGGGGGCCCCTCCCGCTGGACAGGTGCTCCTTTCCACACACAGGGATAAAAAACACCTGAGTGGCCAGCAGACCCTGTCCAGGGAGGCAAACTGGGCGGATGGGGATGGGGGTGATGTCAGGAGTCTGTTTTGTTTGTCCTGCACTAGTCATCCCTGCCTGGGAACAGCCCCTGGGCAGGACAGCAAACCTCCTCCTGTGCCTTCCCCCACGACAGAGCCACCACGCAGCACTGGGCCGTCTCTGGGTGTCATCCTTTGCAACAGGTATTATGATTATGCCCCCCTCCCCCATCCCCAGCCATGAAGACACTGAGGCTCAGAGAGGTACAGTGACTTGACCAAGGACACTCAGCTAGAACGTGAACCTAGGACCAAAGGGATCCAAAGCTTGTGCACTCGGCCCCTGTTGCGTCACAGGGATTGTGCCCTTCTTCAAATCCCTAGACCCTCGGTCCGGGAGGTCAGGAGTCCTGGATCTTAGTTTCAGCTCTTCACAACTCTCAAGAGTGCCCTGCATGCTTCACTGCTCTGAGGCTCAGTCTTCACGCCCGCAGCGTGAGAGAGCGCGCCCACACTCAAGGACAGACTCCAGCCACACTTCATAGAAGCCGCTTCCCATGTGAGTTTCATACAGGCAGAGGAGTTGGAAACTGTGGCCCCTAGGAGGCTGGGACCCAGTGGGCACGTGGTAGAGGCCCAAGCACTGGGAAGTCCGGTTTCAGCCACCAGCAATCTCAACTGAGATGAAATTGACCCACCGCCCAAGGGTGTCAGCCGCCTGCCGTGGAGACACACAGGAAGCAACCAGACCCCTGGCACTTCCCTGGCGGTCCAGTGGTTAAGACTCCACGCTTTCACTGCAGAGGGCGCGGGTTCAATCCCTCGTCGGGGAACTAAGATCCCACAAGCTGCATAGCGCGGCTAAAAAAAAAAAAGACCCCTGTCCTTGCCAGGCTCCCAATCTAGTTGAGAGGACAACCCAGCAGCCTCAAAACACGAGGACCGTGAGGCCGGTTAAGTGGGGCTGGAGTCTGTGCTCAGAGAAGCCCTTTGTTGGGGAGGCCGGGGGCCCCGGCTAGCGGTGAGGGGTGAGTGGATCGTGGCAGCAACCAGAGAGAAGGCAGGGTGAGCCGCAAACTCCCCGCCAGCTTGCCAGAGTGCGGGGATTCCGTGGCTCGAGGTGAAGGTCCCAGCTTTACTGAGCACCTATTACACACTGCCTCCCATCACTCACTGTCAAGGCCGGTGCCCTCCCTGTTTCCTCAACTTGACTGTACGTTCCCTAAACGCACATAAATCAGTTTGTAGTCCACACACTGCTGGGCACAGAGCAGGATTTTAATAACTTGCTCGTGATAATGACACAACCACTAATAATAGTTTTCCCTCAAACAGTCCCTCCCCCTCCCCCCTTAGGGAGACCTGGCTTTCCCAGGAGGACCACGCTTGCTGGTAGCAGCTGCCTTCTCAGCATCTCCACCTGCATCTCAGGCCTGTTGTGGGCACGCTCTCTGCCTCTCCTCCTAGACCTTCCATCACTACCGGATCCTCCTTCCTGGAGCCTGCAGCAGCTACTTAGGGTAAAGAGCACCATCATATAGTGGCTAAGCCTTGAAGCTATGTACTAGCCCCGAGCCCTTAAATGTTTTATTTAATATCTCTGTGCCTCAGTTTTCTCACCTGTGAAATGGGGATAATAATAATATGCCTACTTCCTGTGGGCTTTGTCAGGAAGACATGAGATAACGCCTGTCAATCTCTGAGCCCGAGAAGTGCTTGAAATACGTGGGCTATTACCAGCATCTTCTTCCCATCTACATTTATGAAGCCTTCTGGACCTCCCCCCATATTCCCTAGGGCGGTGGTTCTCATTTGTGAGCTCTGACCCCTTGGTGAGGGGTGATTATAAAGGACCCCCAACACTGAACACTGATTTTTGTGCAATGCCTACAAAGTCTTTACATATTTCTCATTTCATCCCAACAACCACGTGAGTGGGTATTTTACATGTAAGCGGGCGTTCTTATTTATAGAAGCTGTGATATTGTGATTTATAATAAGAAATATATATTTGGTCTTCATGCAATTTGAGGCACAGAGCTCCTAAAACGCTTGGAATTTCCTAGGTGATAAGAGCAATGGGGGCATCTTTTGTTATAGCATTTGGACTTTTGTCCTTGGTTCCTAAAACAGCTCCAGAGCCATAAAGGTGAAAGGAGTGTCTTGTTATAAGTTTATGTTAATGAGGTAACTTTTGGGAAGCCCCTAAGGATGGAGGCTTGTTGCCAGGGGAACCAACCCCAATTAGAGGGTTGGAACTTTCAGCCCCACCCCCAACCTCCAGAGAGGAGAGAGGGGCTGGAGATTCAATCAATCACCAATAGCCAATGATTTAATCAATCATGCCCATGTAAAGAAGCCTCCACAAAACCCCAAAAGGACAGGGTTTTGGGAACTTCCTGGTCGGTGAACACATGCTGTGCCCAAAGAAGGCAGAGAAGCTTGCACCCCTTCCCACATACCTTGCCCTAGGCCGTTCTTCCATCTGGCTGTTCCTGAGTTACAGCTTTTTATAATAAACTGATAATCTAGTAGTAAACCCTTTTTCTGAGTTCTGTGAGCCACTCTAGCAAATTAATCGAACCCGAGGAGGGGGTCGTGGGAACCTCCGATTTGTAGCCAGTGAGTCAGAAGCACAGGTGTCAACCTGGACTTGGGATTGGTGTTGAAGTCAGGGGAGGAGGGTGGTCTTGTGAGACTGAGCCCTTCACCTGTGGGATCTGACCCTACCTCCAGGTAGACAGTCTCAGAACTGAGTGAAACTGTAGGGCACCCAGCTGGTTTCGCAGAACTGTTTAGTGTGAGAAAACTGCCACACGTCTGGTGTCAGAGTGAGGTGAGAACAGTGCTGTGAGTAGACAGAAAACAGGAGCGAGAAGCTTAGAAAAGGGAAGGAACTAGTGCTAGCGAGTGTTAGATGCAGGATTTGAACTCAGGTCTGTCTCCCACTCCACTGCTCTGCCTCGCAGACGTGAGATGAGTCCCCTAAGAAGGGGCTTTCTTTCCAACCCATTGCCGGAACAACGGACCCCCTCAAACCCTCCCCACATCCGTCTGCCCTGCTGGCAGGTTCTGTTTGTCTTCTCTCCATCCTTCAGGCGGGAGCCGTCCCAGGATCCTCTGTGCCGTTCGACCTGGAAATGGCCTCAGGTGGTCCAGGCCATCAGGACTGTGAGTTCTCTCTTCTCTGCCCTCCCTCCGAGCACCCGAGTTTTGCCTGTGGGTTCTGCTGGTGTCGTGTCCGCTGAGGCCACTGCAGCATCCCCACCCGGTGCCTGGCTCCCCGACAATGAGGATGCTCACCTGCATTTTCTCCAGCATCTCAAAGAACTCCGCTGACTGAAAGACACAAAGAGGGCGGGGAGAGAAAGATGGGGCATCAGCCAGGAGGTCTGCTGAGAAAGCCTCTGCGTTGACCGTCTGGAAGCTCCACCCAGGGCTTCCCCAGGGACAAAATTCATTTGGATCAAGAGAGAAGATCATTTGATCTTGCCTTTGCAGGGCTGGAGGGCCAGAATACCCCATACAACAAGAGGGGGAGAAAAGCATGCCCGGCCTGGCAAATGGCCCTGGGGAGAACAGTTACTCAGTCTCTGTCAAGAGGGAGGGGTCCCTGGGAAAAGCTAAGGTCTCCAAAAGCCCTGGGATTCAGCCTCCAGCAGGATTCGTGTTTGGGATGTTTTCAGCCCAACAGTGAGGCCAAGATGTCCCACACAAGTCGTTTTCCAACTTTTGTGGCAACACACAGCTCTTCTGTCTTCTCACAGAAGTCTCACTTAGAACTCCAACATACAAAACCAGTAAAAACACAGGGGCTCTGGCCAAGGCAGAGCCCCTGATGTGCCACCTCTGCCTGCCCCTGTCCCCTGTCCCCAAGGCACCTTTTGGGACCCAAGAACTGGTGAGCAAAACCTAAAAACCATTGAACTGCAGCCTCCAGTGGCCTGGATGGGTTATTTTTTAAATCGTAAACTACATAAGTCCAAACTTTTAACCTACATTGGTGCCACCCTTGTAAACTCCAGGTAAGACCAAAAGGAGAAAAAGTGGAATGAAAGGGTGAGGGACTGAAAGCTCTACCCTAATAAACACACGCAGAGGTTGCCCCAGAAGTGTCCCCACTTCCCGTTCTGGAAAAACAGCTACACTTTTTTGTCATAAGATCACTGCCCACATCAGGGCACTGGCAAGCCACGAGTTAATGAGCGCCCAGAAGAGACAGTCCCCGGATGAATAGGAAACAAAAGAAAGCAGTGAAAAGGAAACATGTCCTTGTCACTTCTTCATGCAGAGGCAGGGTATCCACCCTGCTTTCCTCTGCGGGCACCAATGGGCCAGAACTGCCTGCAGCCCCGTCACCCTCAGCATTCTCAGAAGAGAACCACCATGGAAAGGACCCTTGTGGAGTCACCTGCAGAGACCTGGCCCTGCTGCAGACTCCAAGTGACCTCTCCCAGGCTAAAGGTGGCCCAACCCAAAAAGTCCATCAACTTTTGAATAAACAAATTATAGCATATCCATTCAATGGAATAGTATTCAGCCATTAACAAAAAAAAAAGAATGAAGTACTGGCTCCTGCTACAACATGTATAAACGTTGAAAACATTATGCTAAGTAAAAGAAGCCAGACACAAAAAGCCACGTGATTCCATTAATATAAGATATTAATGTATAATAATAATAATTATATATTATATAATATATAATTATATATTATATAATTATATCTATAATTTCACATTTATATATAATTATATATAATTATATATATAATAATATATATTATATATATATAATTTCACATATATATAAAATATATAATTATATATTATATAATTATATATTATATAATATTATATAATATAATTAATAATATAATTATAATAATTATAATTAATAATATAATAATTCCATTAATATAAGATATCCAAAATAGGCAAATCAAAAAGACAAAAAGTAGATTTGTGGTTGCTTAGGGCTGAGGGAAATGGGGGATTTGGAAGGTGATAACTAAAGGATATATGGTTTCTTTCTGAGCTGATGAAAATGTTCTAAAATTGACTGTGGGTAATGGTTACAGAATTCTGTAAATATACTAAAAACCATTAAGCTGTGAACTTTAAATGGGTGCCTTTATGGTACTGAATTCTATCTCAATAAAGCTGTTCAAAAAGAAAAACTACTCGGTTATTCAAAAAGAAAGCAGTAGATCTATATTGCTTATATAAGGTGCTCTCCAAGATATATTAAGGGGGAGGTGCAAATCAGAACATCACATAGAATATGATCCCCTTTTAATAAAAACAAAACCTAAAAAGACCTATATGTATGTATATAAATGCATAGAAAATAATACAGAAGATACCTCACACTATCAAAAAGTGATTAGATCGAGAAGGCGGAGAGAATAGTGAAGGGGGGTTTGCTTTATACATGGTCTGCTCCACAAGCAGGTAGACCTACATTACTGCCATAATTCAATTTCAAAGAAATAAGTTTTGGAAAGGAAAACAGAAAAATGTGCAAAGGACAGGAACAAACAACTTGCTAAAGGAGAAATATAAAATGACCAATAAACAATTGGAACATGCCCAACCTCCCAAGTTATGAAAGAAATTAAGATAATAGTAAGATAACATCTTTCACCTATCAGATTGGCCACAATTAAAAAGAAAATCCAGTGTTGTCAAGGACTGTAGGTAAGTGTGCACCTGGTACTTTCTGAAGGGCGATTTGGTACTATGTGTCCAAAGCCTGAAAAATGTTCATGTATTTTGGCCCATAAACCCACTTAAAGGAATTTACCCGAAAGCAATATTTGGGCAACTACACAAAGATATGTATACCAGGATATCTGTCGAAACACTGTGTATGGGTAAAAAAAGTGGAAAGAGCCGAAGTACCCATCAATGAGGGAAAGAATAAATCATACAAGGAAGTATGCCCATACAATAAAATAAGAGGAGATCTGTGTTGATGATGCTACTAGGAAGATTCACATTGTACTGTTAAGTGAGAAAAGTAGGGTTTAGAACAATGTGACCCCTTTTTTCTCAACATATATGTCTTCATCTTGAATACACACATCACCCCTCCAGAGAAAAATATCTTGAAGCGTATATGTCAAAATGAGTTATAAGTTAAGGATAATTTTTTTGCTTTTCAGTATTTTTTAAATTTTCTATAACAATTATAAATTATTTTTGCAATTAATCAACTGCAAAGACTTCAACACATAAGCAGAGGCTCTGGCATGCCTTTCTTTGCTTCTCCCAACTCCTGCTACATGCCTTTCCTGTACCCTCCTAAGACGCTGTGCCCAAGGACCCAAGTTATACAGCCTTTTGTGCCCACAGAAAGCCCCTGAATTCAGGCCATTTCCAGGTCTAACCATGGCCCTGGGTGTTATAGACTAAGAGTCACCCCCATATTCAGCTTACCCCCTGGGATCCATGTAAACTGGCAACCAAAATACCTTAGGTGTGTTCCTACACAATGTTCCTTGTGTTGGTTAATCTATTAACCCCAAATGATTAAGTGCTGGCAAGGCATGGACTGGTCACTGGAAGTACTAGGCAAGGGCTCCATTTCTAGGGTACTTGACCTTAATTATGAGACAAAGTTACACAGGGTCATGTTACAGATGACCAGTGGTTCCGAGGAGGCATGAAGCACTTCTTGCTGGGAGGTAAGGATATTAGTTCTGTACTGCTGTAGAACAAATTACCCCCAAACTTGGTGACTCGCAACAATGTCCATGGGTCAGGAATTCAAAAGTGGCTTCGTTGGTCAGTTCTGGCTCAGGCGGTTGCATTCAGAATGTCAGCACAGGCTGCATCACCTGAAGGCTAGATTGGGATTGGAGGATCTGCTTCCAAGATGCGCACTCACAAAGCTGTCAGCAGGAGGGCCCAGTTCCCCATCACACAGACCTCTCCATCGGTTGCTTGAGTATCCTCAAAACGTGGTGGCTGACTCCCCCGGAACAAGTGATCCAAGAGAGAAAGCATGAAGGAAGCTATACTACCTTTACACCATCCTTTCCCTTTTATCCTCTTCTTTAGAAGCTAGTGTCCACGACCAGCCCTCACTCAAGGGGAGGGCAATTAGGTTCTGAAGGAGAAAAGTATCAAAGAGCTTGTGGACATATTTTAAAACTACCACATCAAGGAAGTCTTCTTGTAAGAGGCTGGATTCCAACCAGACCTTAAAAGATAAACAGAAATCACTCGATAGAGAGGGTGGAGAGGGCATTACAGGCGGTGGTAACTGTGAGGGCAAAGGTGGAGAAGCACGGTGTGTACTCAGTGAATGGTGAGTGGATGAACCTGGCTGCCTGAGGCCTCTGGGTCAACATCCTTAAGTTCAGACTGGAAAGGAGGGCTGGGGTCTAGGCCTGAGAGATTCCGAACGCCAAGAATTCAGGCTTAATCTGGAAGGCGTTGGAGAGCTACTGAGGTTTGGGTACAGTAGAAAGATAAAGTCGTCCACAGTATCTGTGGGGGATTGGCTCCAGGACCCCTGTAAATACCGAAATCCGAGAATACTCAAGTCCCTTATTTCAAATGGCATAGCGCAGTTGCCCCCTTTATCCGCAGGTTCCACCAACTGGGGATCAAAATCGAAATCTTTAGTTGAATCTGTGGATGCAGAACCCGTGGATACAGAAGGCCAACTCAACAGGAGGGAGTAGAATCCAGTGGTCAAAGCCAGGTACGGGAAGTGACCGACCTGCTACTGGCCGGCTGCGTGGTACAAGGCACGTGATTCAATCTCTCTTACTTCCCTCACCTGAAAGCGGGATCAGCCCCTGCCTTTCAGGGCTCATGTGAGGCTGAAGTAAGAACGTGGACAGGAAGTGCCAGGGCCTGGTCCACGGCCAGCGCTCAGTAAACAGCAACTACTATAAGGAACTAGTAGAAAGTTCGCTCTGGAAACAAGCTTTGCCTGTTGGGAGATGGTCTAGTACCTTCAGGACAGTTAGCTTTTCCTGATGTAGCTTTTCTTGACCTCATTGGTCTTCCCAGAGGCAGCGTGTTTCGATTACTGTTAAAAAAGGGTCTATTTCCCGAATGAAGATGCTCCGTGGCCTCAGGGCTGGCACAGGTGGTGAGATGAAAGGGCTGTGATTCAGCCTCAGCCCTGGGTAACACACTGGGTGGACAATGGCTGCGTGGACAGTGTCCAGGAGCAGAAATCAGCCAGTGGCAACTCGGCCCCAGCTGGCCTAGCCCCACTTCATGGTGACTTGTTGAACTTTCCAATGGGACAGTTCCAACCTTGGCAAAGAGCAAGTCTCCTTTTCCACCCAGAAGCAGGGTGACTCAGGCCAGCCTGGAACAGCAGCTCCGGCCACTGAGTCCCACCCTTGTCCACACCCCATGAGGTTGCTTCACGCGGCCAAGGGCGCACAGCAGGCACTCAGTAAATGCTCACTGACTCACTGGCATCGTCCCACAGGCCCTTTAGGACAGAAAGCCTAAAGCATTCTTCGGAAGGGGATCCCCCTCCATTGGGAAGCCGGGCGCTGGATTTTCGCAGAGAAACGTAGTTCGGCCTTCTCATCAATAGCGGCCCAGCTGTCTAATTTATTATTAGCAACAGCCGTCAACACCCAAATCAGAGCAGCGGCCAGCATTTCCCCTTGGGCTCTGCTTTAACAGTCAGTCAAGTAGGATGTGAAATCATCACCGAGAGCCAGCACCCAGCCAGGGAAACCACAGGCTGGGCCCCAAGGTTCGGTCCGGGTTCAAGCCGTGTCCTCCCACCTCTCAGTATAGAAACCGACCAGTCTCCCTTCAGAAGGACAAAATGCGTCCTTGCGGGGAGAAGGCCAGAGGAGGTCCCACGTGGCAGGAACAGAAGTGAACAGGAACTGCAAGGCCAGTCTTGAGGAATCTTCCCGATGCCCCTACCTGTTCACTCTGGTGCCAGCCCCCTGCCCAGGTGGTGAAGAAGTAGAAGCAATGGAAGGGATAGAGCATGTGCGAGTATAGCAGGGCCACCACCCCATCTCAGCACCCTGTGCCCTTCCCGCGGGCAGGAGCGGCCTGGCCTGCCTCTCTCTGGTCCACAGCAGCTCTGCACGTGGATGTGACCTTTCCTGGCAGATGGGTTGCCACCTGTCCTCTCCTTCTTGCTGCATCGCAGGAAGGGCCCCCACCAGCACACCCCCCTCTCTTTCTGACCCTAGTTGAAGTCGCGCCCACTGCCATCCATCTGCTGCCCACCAGATCCCTGCGGGGGGTCCTGCCCTAGCTCTGGCCTCCTCTGCTTCCCTCCTGCAGGCAGGCTGTATTTGTGTGTGAGCAGTCTGCCCAGAAGGCACCACACGCCCAATGCTCACACACAGGACGAGGCCATCTGAGCGCCTGCACCTTGGAACAAGGCTCAAAACGGCACCGACTCACAGGGCTGTGGTGGGATAACGTGAGCCAGTCTGCAGAGCCGGACACAGCACCCAATGCAGAACTCGCTCCGTGCACAGCAGCAAGTGTCTCCTTATCCCACCTCAAGCCAGGGCATGCATGAGGAGGCCAAGGCATGTCAACAGCAACCAGAAACAGTAAAACAAGACAAGGATGGAGGACAAGGTGTCTTCCCCCCCACACAGTCCCAGGAGAATGGGATGGAGACGTGGGCTGGGTGGTGCTGAGGAGAGGAAGAAAACGGGTCTGAGCAGGTTTCCTCATTACACAGAGAACGAAGACACCACAAAAGAAAAGGATTTCTGGAGAGTTTTGTAGAGATTTTTGGAAAGCTGGGAGAGCTGGGAACCCAGAGCACACACCCCATCAGGAGCCAGACCGGATGTGTCCCAAGGCCACCCAAGCACAGTACATGCTGCGCTGCCCTGGCTCTGCTGCTGGCTCAGAGGCCCCCATCCAGAGGACATCAGGATGAGGGCCAGCTGGCCGCCACTCTGGTTGCTGGAACCTGCAGAAGAAGGCAAAGGGCGGTTCACTAGAATAGAAGGTCCTTGAGGGGAGGGCTCTGATTATTTTGTTCACTGCTATATCCCTGGATGTACAGCTGCCTGGCACAGAGGAGATGCTCCAGAAACATTTCCTGAATGAATGAGAATGAAGTGGGCAGGGGAGACTGACTCCTAGGCCTGTGGGTGGCCGAGGCTATCTCCTCAGGATGGCTACAGTCAGGGGCAGGACAGGCCAATGCATGTGCTAGGAAGGGCTGTCTCTTCTCTGGCCACAGACTGTACCCCTCACCCTGGACGGCCAACAGGTGTCCCCAGTAAGTTGCATCCAGGTCCTATTCCAACCAAGCCTCCTTCCCCGCTCTCCCCTGTGCAACCTTCATGCTTCTCTTTCCCTTCTTTGGTCTGCCTTCATACCAGCTCACACTGAACACAGCTCCTCAGCTGCTTGAGGCCTGCAGAGGCACAGCTTCAACTACATCAGCTTGGGCCAGGAGCATACAAGGTTCTCTATTACCTATGGCAATGGTGATACAACGGAATTACCCGGAGAGCGTGTTAAAACACAGGTTCCTGGCCCCAGCCCTAGGGAATCTGCATTTCTAACACATTCCCAGGTGATACGGATACACCTGATCCAGGGACTACACTGTGAGAACCACTGACCTATGGAATTATAATGTTTAATGCAGGGGGTGTGTGAAAGGGACCAACCTGGCCGGAGCAGAGATTGGGCAGGGAGGAAGGGTGGGAGGATGGCTGGTTTTTATAGGACATCTTAAAAATGACGCAGATTTATATTTAAATCTGTAAGAGAGGATTTGAAAATGCAAATGACTACAAGTACCAGGCAAGTAACATAAAAGAATGAAGAGATAATAAGAGATTGAATCGGTAATCCAAAACCTCCCAGCAAAGAAAAGTCCAGGATCAGATGGCTTTCATGGTAAATTTCACCAAACATTTAAAGAAGAATTAGCACTAATCCTACATAAACTCTTCCAAAACACTGAAGAGGAAGGAACACTCCTTAATTCATTCTGTGAGACCAGAAATACCAAAACCATACTAAGAAACTACAAGGAAACAAAACTACAGACCAATATCCTTGATGAATATAGATGTAAAAGTTCTCAACAAGATACTAGCAAACTAAATCCAACAGCACATTATACATTGTGACCAGGTGGGATTTATCCCAGAAGTGCAAGCTTGATTCAACATAAGAAAATCAATCAATGTAATATATCACATTCATAGAATGAAGGGAAAAACCACATAATCATCTCGGTTGATGCAGAAAGAGCACTTGACACAATCTAACACCCTTTCTTGATAAAAACACCCGGAACACTAGGAATAGAAAGGAACTTCCTCAACATGATAAAGGGCTTTTTTTTTTAATCCACAGCTAACATCATGCTCAATGATACTGAAAGCTTTTCCCCTAAGACCAGGAACAAAACAAGGATGCCCACTTTCACCACTACTATTCAGTGTACTGAAAGTTCTAGCCAGAGCAATTAGAGAAAGAAATGAAAGGCATTCATATTGAAAAGGAAAAATAAAACTATCTCTATTTGCAGATGACATAATCCAATATAGAAACCTGAAGAATACACAAGACCACTACTAGAGCTAATAAAGGAAGTCAGCGAGATTGCAGAGTACAAGATCAACATACAAAAGTCATTTGTATTTCTATACACCAGCTATGAACAATCTGAAAATAAAATTAAGAAAACAATTCCATTTGCAAGAACATCAAAAAGAATAAAATACCTAGAACAATTTAAACACGGAGGTAAGAGATTCACACACTGAAAACTAAAAAACTTTGATGAAAGAAATTAAAGAAGACTTAAATAAATGGTATGACATTCCTTGTTCATGGGTTGGAAGACTCAATACTGCTAAGATGGCAGTAATCACCCAAAGTGATCTACAGATTCAATCCAATCCCTATCAAAATCCCAGCTGGATTTCTTTGCAGAAATTGAAAAGCTTATCCTAAAATTGATGTGGGAACTCAAGGAACTCAGAAAGCCAAAACATTCTTGAAAAAGAACTCACAATTCCCAATTCCAAAACTTACTACAAAGCTACAGTGATCAAAACAGTGTGGTACTAGCATAAGGATAGGCATATAGACCAATGGAATAGAATTTAAAGTCCAGAGATAAATCCATGCATTTACGGTCAACTGACTTTTGACAAGGGGGTCAAGACTAATCGATGGGGAAAGAACAGTCTTTTCAACAAATGGTGCTAGAAAACTGGATACCCACATGCAAAAGAAATGAAGTTGGACACCTATACCTCAAACCATATACAAAAATACAAAAAGCAACAACCTAAACCTAAGAGCTAAAACTGTAAAACTCTTAGAAGAAAACATAAGTTAAATCTTCATGATCTTAGATTTGGTAATGGATTCTTAAATATGACACCAATAAAAAAGGAAATATAAATTACTGAACTTCATCAAAATTTAAAACTTTTGTGCCTTAATGGACACTATCAAGAAAGTAAAAAGACAACCAACATAATGGGAGAAAATATTTGTAAATCATATATCTGATAAGCACCTAGCATCCAGAATATATAAAGAACTCTTACAACTTAACAAAAAGACAAAGAACCCAATTTAAAAATGGGCAAAGAACTTGAATAGACGTTTCTCCAAAGAAGATATACAAATTGACAATAGGCACATAAAAAAAATGCTCCACGTCATTAGTCATGGGGAAATGCAAATCAAAACCACAATGAGATACCACTTTCATACCCACTAGGATGGCTATAATCAAAAAATAGAAAATAACAGGTGTTGGCAAGCATGTGGAAAAACTGGAACCCTCATACATTGCTGGTGGGAATGTAAAATGGTACAGCTGCTGTGGAAAACAATTTGGCGGTTCCTCAATAAGTTAAACATAGAGCTGCCATATGACCCAGCAATTCCATTCCTAGGTAGATACCCAAAGAACTGAAAACAGGTACCCAAACAAATACTTGCACAAGAATGTTCTTCACTTGTACACTAAAGAGCCGTGCTATTCACACTTGCCAAAAGGTGGAAACGACCCAAATGTCCATCAATTGTTGGATGGATAAACAAACTGTGGACACACAATGGAATATCATTCAGGCATAAAAAGGAGTGAAGTGCTAATAAGTGTTTCAATGGGAATGAACCTCAAAAACATCCCATGTGAAAGATGCCAGAGACAAAAGGTCACATACTGTATGATTCCATTTCTGTAAGATATCTGGAATAGGTAAATCAATCCATAGAGACAGAAAGCAGATGGGTGGTTGCCAGGGGCTGGAGTTGAGGGAGAATGGAGAGCAACAGCTTAATGCGATTTTATTTGGAGGTGATGGAAATAGTTTAAAACTAGGTAGAGGCGATGGTTGCAAAATATTGTGAATGTACTAAATGCCACTGAATTATTCACTTTATTTATTTATTTTTTGATGTGGACCATTTTTAAAGTCTTTATTGAATTTGTTACACTATTGCTTCTGTTTTATGTTTTGTGTTTTTTGGCCCCGAAGCACGTGGGAACTTAGCTCCCCGACCAGGGATCGAACCCGAACCCCCTGCAGTGGAAGGCGAAGTCTCAACCACTGGACCTCCGGCGAAGTCCCGAATTATTCACTTTAAATGATTAATTTTACATTGTGAAAATTTCCCCTCAACAACAACAACAAGAGTTGGGGGACTGAAACAATGGTAAACTGAAGAGGACATGCTCCTTCCAAAAGAGGCAACTGCTGCTCATCTCTGCCAGGCTGCAAGAGGAAATGCAAGCTCGATGTTACCAGAGTTTTCAACTTTTCAGGATAAGCCAGAAATCCAAATTTGTAGGTAAACTCTCCCAACTTCTATGCATTGATAACGAATTAAAAGTTTTTAGGGCTTCCCTGGTGGCGCAGTGGTTGAGAGTCCGCCTGCCGATGCAGGGGACGCGGGTTTGTGCCCCGGTCCGGGAAGATCCCACATGCCGCGGAGCGGCTGGGCCCGTGAGCCATGGCTGCTGAGCCTGCGCGTCCGGAGCCTGTGCTCCGCAACGGGAGAGGCCACAACAGTGAGAGGCCCGCGTACCGCAAAAAAAAAAAAAAAAAAAAAGTTTTTAAAATCTCTACGTAGACCAAACAAAATTCATCTATGAGCCAAGTCAGTCCACAAGACACAATTTCCAAGCTCTGCTCTGTACAATAGGGAGCCATTGAATGTTCCTGAGCTGGAAAATGAGAAGATGTAAGGAAAGTGTAGGGAGCCACAAGGAATCCTCTTTTGGGCACACGTGACATGCCAGGCACTGGGGCACTGAATCAGTGCCACCCCATTAGTACAAATGCCACCCCATTAGTCCCAGGGAGGGAGGGTTAGAGGGGTGGAAGGGGTTGAGTGATTAAGCAACTTGCCCAAAGTGAACACACTTAGTAAAAGGCAGAAGCCAGATTCAGGTCCAGATCTATCTGAGTTTGCCAACTCCACATCTCAACATGCGTGTCTGACAGACATCTCAGACTTAACTAGGTCCAATACTCCTTAACTCTTTTTTTTTTATCATTAACTCTTTCCCTCAAAAACTTTCCTCCACCTTAGCCAGTCTCCCCATGGTCCACCCATCCTGACGCTCAGGAGAAAACCCCCAGGATTATCACTGATTTCTTCCTCATTCCCCACACGCAACAGACCTCCAAGTCCACTGTCAAAACATATCCCAAGTCTAAGCACGTCTCAGCAGCTCCCCCACCTCCATCAGCTCTCACTGCCCCTCATCAGGACCATGTAGCAGCCTCCCGGCCTCCACACCAATGCCTTCCTAATCAGCCCCCCAGACAACAGCCACATGGTCTTTCTGAAAGATAAATCAGATGACATCCGTATCCACCTTAAAATCCTCCAATGCACCACTCCATATCCTGCCAAGGTCCAGGGGCGTCAGGCCATTTCGGTTTGTAACAGTGTCACCAGGCTCACACCCTGCCCCCCATTCCGGAGCCAGTGGTAGCACAGCCTGAGACTGGGGGACTCCTTGGTCCAACCCGCTAACAAGTGTCCTATCACTCCCCACACTCATCCCTAAACTGTCACAGCCCGCGAAGGGAAAGAAAGGGAAGAACACAGCCCACTCCCGCCTGCAGCAGGTAGGTCGTGAATGAGAAGAGGCCAGCAGTTCCAACCTGGCCGAGTCAGCCTGGGCCCCCATGCGCACAGGGGCCTGGCACAGATGAAACAGGGGGGCCCACAGAGCCTCCAGGGACTATCTGACTTGGCAGGAAAGGACCTTAACTCCCAGGCCAGCAGGAATGTCACACACAGCACTCCCAAGTGTCACACTAACAGCACAGCTTGGAGGCTCTGTGACAGGACAGAGTCCCCTGCCAGGGCCATCCCAGGCACACAGCACAAAGGAGAGAGGGCTGGACCCACAGGGCTGGCCCGCCAGCTCCAAGTGCCTGGAGCCGGGCGGAAGCCCAGCTACAGAGTCCCTCCCTCTCTCATCCTGGCACCCCACCTGGCACAGCCTGCAGTTGGCTGAGGGTCCCCTCAGGCCCTCACCTAGCATCAGGAAGCCTTGACAGAGGAGCACAGAGGTGAGCTTTGCCCAACCTCATGCCAGGACCGCCACACCAGGGAGGAAAGGTTCTGGTCCCCCATTCTGTCCCACGCCCTCCCATGTCCCCTCCACACACACAATCCCCTCTGTCCCTAATCTCTGTTCCTCCTTCCCCTGAGTGACAGGTGGCTTCCATATCCCACGATAGGCCAGCAGGCACCAGGGGCTCCCTGCCAGGTGACAGCAGGAGGGGTCCTGGCTCCTCCCTGACCCAGCCACTCCAGGCCACCTGTGTGGACAGGCACTGCCCCATAGCCCGGGTGCACTCACCAAAACGTTCTTTAAGAAATCCATCATCTTCCACTAGTGCCTTCCCTGGCGAGTCAGGGGGCCCTGACTGTCTGAGCAACACTGTAGCTGTGGCTGCTACCACCCCAGCTGCTGCTGCTGCTTCTGCTGCTGCTGACGTTGAACAACTTCCTTAAGATTAAACAAGGAACTGCAGGATTTGGGTGTCCGCCCGGAGCTATTATTCCACACTGACTAGACCTGACCTTTGACCCCTCCTTTGCCAGTGCTGTTTCTCTAGGGAGCCCAGGGCTGGTGGAGCCACTACACATCATATGTAGTAAGGGCAAGGGGTCCATCCCAGGGGAGAGGCACCATGCCAGCAGGTTGTAAGGGGAGACCCGTTTAGGGGTGTGGGAAAGTCAGGGTGCGGGAAGCATTCCTGTCTTTCCATCCCTAATTTTTTTTTTTTTTTTTTTTTTTTGGTCCCGCCATGCGGCATGTGGGATCTTAGTTCCCTGATCAGGGATCAAACCCACGCCCCTTGCAGTGGAAGCACAGAGTCTTAACCACTGGACCACCAGGGAAGTCCCTCCATTCTTATCTCGAGTGAGTTCTCAATGCTGCTGGCCTTTGATGCGTGACGAGAGGAAAGGCTGGGGCACAGGATGCTGTGGGACTCAAGGCTGGGACCTCAATTTTCCATCTGCGAATTGAGATGCTCCATGTGTAAGGAGAATAAAAACGAAGTAGAAGAAAGAAAACAGGTGCCTGCACCTTTAAAGGCATTCACATGGCCCTCACAGAGCCCAAAACTTCCTACTCAAAGGTTTGAAGAAACAGCTAAAAAAGTAAGACATGGTTCCTTTGCAGGTGGGGCTTGTAGGAGGGGGCAGAGGCAAGGTGAACTGCTTTCTTTCACAAAACAGCCTGGGTTTTGTTTTCTAATCACTGCATGTATTACTTTGGTTTAAAAAAATTTTTAATGTGCCTTAAAAAAGAGAGCGATCCTCACGTCCTGTGGCTCTCCCACAAGGAAAATTAAAAATAAATAAAGCAAATGGCTTGGGAAAACTCATACTCCATCTACGGCCCAGGGCCCAGAGCACCGAGTGATGTGCTATTAACAAGAGTGAGAAACCAGGCCCCAGAGCTCAGCCCAGGGCTCACCTGGGTCTTGGAGTCTCTTCCAACACTAATAAACACATCACATTTAATATCTATCCACTACCCTCGGTCCTGTTCCAGCTTTGGGAGAAAAGCAATGTCCCAGCTCAAAAGGAAAGGAATGAATTTTTAAATCCCTCAAAAAAAGGCAGCATGGTGTGGAAGAAATAGCCCTGGACTTACCGTTCAGCAGACAAGGTTTTAACCCACGGCTCTGCACCTTACAAGCTGTGCAAGGCTGGTTACTCAGCCTCTGAGCCTTAGTTTCCACATCTGTAAAATGGAAAAATCTGACCCCCTCTGCACAGCGGTTGTAGGATAAGGTATGGTGTATATAATATGTCCAGGGAGGGTGGGGCACAAATACCCTCAGTAAATGGCAACTATGATGATCTTCATTCCGTCATCCCAGTGCAGGCTCCGTACTCACTCTTCATGCCCCGGCCCCCAAGACAGTGTGAAAAGTACCCCACGACCTGCTTAGCCAAACCCAGGAAGCCGGATCTTGTCTCTGCTTTCCCTCCTCCAGCCCAGCCTGCCGCCAGACACACAGCCCACCCCCTCTGTCCAGCGCAGCCCCATCCTGCGCTTGTTTGAGCCCCAGAAACCACAACAGCATCAGGGGGAGATCAGAGAGGCCAGGAAATGTCCCCAGGGACTGGGGGAGGGCACAGCTCAATCGAGGTCAAAGAAGGTCTTGGCATGAGTCCATCCCTGGGGGCTTCAAGTGACAGTGAAGGTCAGGGAAGGGGGGATGTGAACTGAGCCATCTCACACATTTGGAGGAGTCACGTGCTAGAGGAAACCCTGGCTACAGAGAAGGCTGGCAATGTCCATTCCAGCTCTTACAATTCTGATATAAAAGATCATGTTAGTAGAAGGGATGTGATCAAGCTCACCAGCCTCCCTGCCCCCAAAGGGGTCCCACTGGGCTGTCCCTAACGAGCCCTTCTCTCCTTCCCCGGGAGAAAGGAACCCTGGATAAGGCTCCTGCATCCTCAGTATCCTCCCCGTTCCCTCCTGCACCTGCTTCTGGCTCATCTGCATTCCTGCTCTGGGCCAATGAGTCAATACCAGGGCCCCACCCCCCCCACCCCACCCTTGCAGCCAAGCTCTCCAGGACATGCCACATCCAGAACACTTCTGCAAGGCCCTTGGCCACAGCACACCAGGGTCCATGAAGCCTTGTGGTCCAAGCCCCTGCCTCTGCACAGAACACATCCAGAGGCGGCGAGGAAGAAGAGAGATAGGCAACTAACATACTGATTCCCTCTGGGCCAGGCACTGACTTGGGGCTGGGGACCCTGGGAAGATCAGCCTCAGTCCCTCTCCTCCTACCTACTCCCCTTTACTTGGTTGACTCCTACTTGTCCTTTAGGCCTTAGCTTGAAGGTCACCTCCTCCAGGAAGCCTTCCTGGCATCCACCCCTCTCCCAGGTAGTACTCCCATAGTATCCTGCATATACCCTATTGAGTCTCTTATCTCTCTGCATTATAATTTCTCATTTAATTGTTTGTTCCCCCCACTTCATCTGTTAACCTCAGCACCTGGCACACAGGTGTTCAATAAATACTTGCTGAATGAAGGACTGAATAAAGGAACTGACTTCCATCTAAAGACTAAGACAATCACAGAAATAAATAATTAGAACTCAATAAAATAGGAACAGTAATGGGAGTGCCAATGCCTGTATGGACCCAAAGAGGAGTGGACAATGGCTGTGCTGCAAGGGAGGGACCTTCCGAAAGGGGCTACTCTCCCTATTTTGCAGATAAGGCCGTGGAGGTACAAGAAAATCAAGTCCTGCATCTCAGGACACACAGTGGTAGAGCAGGAGTCAATATCCAGGCCCAGGATTCATTCCCACTACCTCCCACCTGACCCTTACGATAATCCAGGTGGGGAGGAGGTGAGAAATGAAGCTCAGAGATGGCAACGGACCTGCTTCAGGTCACACAGCCTGTTAGTAGCAGAGCCAAGTGTTCTAGGTGAAAGATGGGATGCGGTGGAGAAAAATGGAGAGGAAGAGGGGGGACAGGGAGGGAGAGAAGGTACGTGTGTTTGTGCTAAACTCAGGGGGCAGGAAGGAGACTGCAGGCGAGGAGGCCCACAGCCCTTGGCAGCATCATGAGCAGCGGTGGTAGCGTGACCCCACACTGGCGGCCTCTCCAGGGTGGGCGAGGGGTAGGGGAGTGCACATGCCAGGAAAGTGAGCCTGAGGACAGGCAAGCACAGAAGGAACGAGGGCCAGAGAGACCAACAGCTGTTCTGGTGGGGCAAAAGTGCCCACTGACCACTGGGAGACGGGAAGGAGAGATTATGGTCCGAACACATGTCCCCTCTGTTAAATTAGCCTCCAAGCCTCTGAATGAGACCTCTCTTCCTTCAACACCAGGAAACCCACAGTTAAGAATGCCCAGCAGTAATTTGATTATAAAAAACCCTGCCTGCAGCAAGGCCACTGGGATCAGCAGGGTTTCCTTCCCTGCCTGTAATTTTTCACCAGCAGCTGTGGTCCGGTAAAAAGAGCACCGGACTGGGAATCAGACAGACCAGCACCCACATCCCAGCTCAGCCTCTGGCCAGCTGTGACCTCGGGCCCCATTCTCGTCATCTGTAAAGTTGGAATAATGACCCCCACCTTCCTGTTGACAATGAAGTGAGATGACAAATGTGAATGCACCTAACACAGGGACAACAACTGATCAACAAATGTCAGCTGGCTCTAAATCTGTTGGATTTACGGGATTAATTTTGTGACGGGAGCAGCTGACGTTTACTGAACTCTCACTACGGGTGCCAGGCCCTTGACAAAGTACTTTACGTGCATCCTCTTATCTAATCCCCATGAGCGCCCACGAGGCGGTCACTATTACCATCCCCACTCTCAGGCGTGAAAACTGAGGCTGAGAGTTAAAAACCTAGTCAATAGGTGGCATCAGCGACGCAAACACAGCATCCAAGCGTCGAACCACCACACTCACAGGGCTTGGATATGTTGTTCAGAGCAGCTGATTGGTCCACAGGAAGCAGGATGCTCAAATCCCACCCATCCTCCCTCAAGTCCTTCTGAAACCCCTCAGTCAGAAGTCCCAGAGCACATGACTCGACTTGGGTATCATATTCTGTTTGGGGTTTTTTGTCTGTTTAGTTTTTCCAGCCGTGCCACACGTTTTGCAGGATCTTAGTTCCCCGACCAGGGATTGAACCCGGGCCCACAGCAGTGGAAGCACCAAGTCCTAACCACTGGACTGCCAGGGAATTCTCTTTATATTCTGTTTTATCTGAACGGCTACCAGGACTGTCTGATCTTTCCCCTTAACTGAAAACTCCTGACAGGCAGAAGCCATGTCTGCACACCCCAGAGTTGTACACATCCCACATTTCGTCACATTTTGAATGACACCCATCATAAGATACATATTATTTTATGTACCACAAACAAAGCAAAAACACCACCAATTACAAACTATGGCACTATTGCTAGTGAAATGCAGCCTGATTTCAGAGATGTTGAATGAGACGGGGCAGGGGGGGCGGAAAGTATGTCTTCACAGCGATGAAATACAGTAGTAGATACTCAGTAATTATTTGTACTCAGTAATTATTTCTCAGGGTAGGAGAAAGAATGCTAACTTGAAATCACAAGCTTCAAGTTTGTGTCTTACCAGCTGGCTAAGGGGAGAGGGCTGCATTTCTCTAGTTCTCTTCCATCGTGGCTGTGAGAACCACAGTGAGTTCAAGAAAGTGCTTTATAAGCTGTAAAGCACTGTACCAACCTACAGTGTAAACAGCAGGAAGAGGAGACGATAGGCACCCTCCGCGGTTATGAGAGACACCAGCAGACCCTGTGTGTGTTTGCAGGAGGCTCTGTAAGCATGTGGCTGCCCTGGCATTGCTGCTTCCAAGCTGTCCCTACCTTGGAACCACTAGACCCCAGCCCAGCACTGGTCAAGAAGTCACGGTGTGCACACCATGGAGGTTCTCCAAGCCAGGCTCTGGGGTGCCAGTTGGCAGAGATTCTGCTTCTGATCCAGTCTGTGGCCTGAAATTTCCAGTCTTCCAACAAAGTTGGGCTCAGCTTCAGGCCTGAGCCTCACCGTGGGAGGATTGGAAAAAGAGCCTATGAACCTCATCAGGTTATTTGAAATAAACCTTGCTGGGTCTGCAACAGGGTGAACTGGAGGGTTAGGCACCCTGGGGGCAGCAACAGCCTCCACAAAGGCTTGGTGACAGAAAAGTGAGGAGGAGGTGAGTCTGGCTTTGGTCTCACCAGTGGCCATACCTGTGGCCCAGGCAAGAGGCCCAGGTCCCCCTGCTTGCAACTGTCCAGAGGAATAGGAAATAAAGCAACACTGAGGCTGAGAAGGTAGGACCAAAGAGCAGTGTTGGCCTCCCAGAAAATTCTCTGCTTCACTCCCAGCCCCCTTGTCCCTGAAATGCAATGGCTGGTGCTCCACAGCTGTGTCTCTCCTAACTGGCATGGGTGGGTGGGTGTCTAGCTGAGTGTCAGAGGCACGGTTCCCTCCCTCCATCACACCTTGGTGGCCCTTGTTCCCCAGGCAAGGTTCCTGCCTAGCCAGCGTCCTTCCGACTTATCCTCGCACATTACTGCACTTCCTTCCCCTCTCCCTCTCCCTTTCCCTCCCAATTCTGCCCACTTTCCTGCTGGCTCTTTGAGGGTAGAAACTGCAGGCATGCTACCAGCGCACCTGGACCCTGGGTTTGCAGCAAGAGCAGCAGAAGCCCAGCCACCACCTCTCCACCTCTCCCTCCACAAAAACAAGTTTTAAGAACCAAAGAATATGAATATGTGTGTATATGTGTGTGTGTGTGTATCTGAATTACTTTGCTGTACACGTGAAACTAACACAATATTGTAAATCAACTATACTTCAATGAAAAAAAATAAAATAACCAAGCACTAAGGACCCTGGGACCGATTAGCCTCCTCCCCTAATCCTGGCCCTGATGTGCGTCTGGGAGAGAAAAGAAGCTGCAGAAGCTGCCGGGTTTGCCACTCACAGAGAACCCATCACAGAACGAACGTGGAACCTGGCGCCCCCCAGCAGACCCTGATCCTCTTCCTTGATCCCAGAAGCTGCCCAAGCCTCCCCCTCCAGGTGCCCCCACCCATAGGAGTGTCCCTGTCCTCCTGGCAGAGTCTAGTGTCATCTCAGGGACCCATGAACATACCCGGCTACCGCTGGGGAGGTGTCCTCATGCTGCCAGTCACGTGGCTGTGATAGGGCCCAGCTGACTCATCTCCAGAACAAACATTCATCCTATTCTCACTACCCAGCTCACCCCTAGGGCAGCTTGGGCAAGACTGAGTGAGTGCAAGGACGCAACCTCACACACTTCTATAGTAGGAGGTGCCACGTACCAAGACATATAGCACGTGCCAACATACCTTCTCCACGGGCCTCTACCTTCTCTGTGACTCAGTTTCCACACTCATCACGGCGTATGCAAGGTAGCCGCTCTCCCTTCCCCTACGTCAGGGCTGAGCTGTCGCCCCAGAGAGATCACTAGGTGCCCCATGGCCAGCAGCAAGCTGTCGGCTGCTCCCAACACCCTCCTGCCTACGAAATGTCCCAAATGCACCACTTCTATTACAAGATGAAGAAAGACAAAGTCCCCACCCCCCATGCCCGCATCAGCACTGTTAGTAAGTGGCAAAAACAAGGTTTAGAGATGATCCGAGTCCGAATTTCAATGATCTGTGCTCGCCTGCACCCAGGACAATAGGTTACTGGGATTTCACTGGGGCCAGTCCCTTGCCTAGCACATAGCCGATTCTCATCAGATGTACCAGGCTGAGAACTGAATAAATCAATACAGGCTTTGTGCTTGGCTGAGCAAAGGGCAGTATCAGAAAAAAAGTCATGGGGAGCTGGTAACTTCAGGGGCTCACGCTCCCGGATGTGCCTGGGAGATGCCATCTGAGGCATCCCACCCCAGCCCTGGGCAGCCCCTAAAGGACCCCAACCTACCCCTCCCCAGATGGCAGGAGATGGCAGGAGGAAGGACGCAGCGGTTTTCACTTGAGACTAACCTTCAGGAAGGGGATGTTTGCAAATCGCACGTTCTTTTCCTTCCCCATCTTCTAGTCAATGATCACCTAAATAAATGCTTCGGTCCCAAGTGATTCTAACAGTGGGTCCCCGAGCTCCAACAGCCTAATTATACATACACAGCACGGGGGACTGTGACGCTGAACAGCCCTCTTCCCCATAAACCATATGTCAACTAACACGACTGCCCTGCCCCCTTTCGCCAGGTGGGGCTGATGAACGGGGGTGCTGGGGCTAATGAACGGGGGTGCTGGGGCAAATGCAGGCCCTCACAAGGTCTGGGGTAGGGCCGTTGGGCTGCCTGTCCCAAGCCAAGCTATCCTGGCTGGGGAAGCATTCGGGGGCAAACACTCCCACCAACGCAGAGTCCCACAGCGCCCACCTCCGAACAGTCCCCCCGAAGGCACGATGGTACAACAAAGAGCTACCCAGACATTTACATTCACCCCACGTAAACACTCACGCAAACACACACACCTAGTCCTCGGGGGGCTTATGGGCCACCAAGGCAAGGACCGTTAGCCAGCTGCACACGCCCTCCTGCTATAAACAGCTATCATCTCTTGCTGTTTGCAATCTGCCTGCCCAGTGGTCCCCTCCTCAAAAGCAGGCAGACAACAAAGGAGGCGCGCAGAGGGAAGGAGGCACGAAGTTAGAGACCTCAGCCTGCTTCTCACAATCCGTCCCTTTTCCACCAAAAGAGATCCGTGCGTCCAGTAGACACTTTTTAAAAATTTATTTATTTTATTTAGTTAGCTTTGGCTGCGTTGGGTCTTTGTTGCTGCGCGCAGGCTTCCTCTAGTTGCGGCAGGCGTGGGCTACTCTTCGTTGCGGTGCGCGGGCTTCTCATTGCGGTGGCTTCTCTTGTTGCGGAGCACAGGCTCTAGAGCGCAGGCTCAGTAGTTGTGGCGCACGGGCTTAGCTGTTCCGCGGCATGTGGGATCTTCCCGGAGCAGGGCTTGAACCCATGTTCCCTGCATTGGCAGGTGGATTCTTAACCACTGTGCCACCAGGGAAGTCCCCAGTAGACATTTTGGAAGTGGTGCTGGTGCCTGGCTCAGAGAGCTCATGTCACCTTTCAGACCGTCCCTGAAGCTGTAGGCTGGGCAGGACTGAAACAGCAGAGGAGCCTGTGAGGCTGGGAACACGGGACACATTCTGACCCAGGCCTGGTCTCCCCTAAGGAGGTCTCCAGGGACACCCGAGTGGGGAGGATGGAAGTGGGCACAGTGGTGGGGCTCCAGCTCCTGGCAGCCTCACCCCCTGGGTCTGCCCAGATGGCTTAGCAGGCAGCTGGTGGGCTTGTCACTCTCTCCAGTTCCCCCCAGCCTATCGTCTGGTGTTGATGGTATAAGCCACAAGGGGGCCAGGTGAGCCATATGGAAGTTCCAGACCCACAGGTGGAGATCCAGGTAGTTCCCTGCTATGTGGATGGATGCGGCCAAGACAGATGATTGCAAAGCAGATCTATCTCAAGAGAGCTCTGGCCTCTTCCAGTCCCAGACTAATTTCCAGGCTCCTTTCAGCTCCCCAAAGGGCAGGTGGCATGCTCTGGTCCCAAGACACAGCCCCGTTTACACTGAATCGGGAGTTCCTTTGGCCACATGGCTATGCAGAGGGAAGGGTGAGTTGGAGCCCAGGGAGTGACCAGTCTGAAAGGGCCACCAGGAGGTGAAATCATGACCCTGCTCTCCCAGGCCTAAAGGGTAAGCCATGCAGAAGGAAGATGCATTCGTGATTTTAGCTGAACCTACATGGCTCAGGCTGGGCACTCATCCTCATGACCATCCCCTCCTAGAACCACCAACCAGTCTGGATCTGTTCTGCCCAAGGAAACTGTGTGCCGAGTTGTGAAGGAAGCCTGGCGCCTTCGAGGAGCAGGGTGGTCATGGGGTCCTAGCTACCAGGAGGGTAGCCTGACTGTACACATGGGAGACCCCACCTCCAGCTGGAGCAGACAGAGTCACGGTCTTCCTACGCTTGGCCACTGTGGTCAGCTGCGGAATTCTGCACACCTTAAGCAACAGAGTCTTCCTGCCTCCATCAGTCGATAAATCTGGCCCCGCAGCTCCCCTAAAATTGCTCTTGTCAAGGTCACCAGTGACCTCCATGTTGCCAAATCCCAGAAGAACTTCTCCCCTCATCTTCACCCCTTAGCACCACTTCCTCCCCCCTGCAGCGTTCTGGGGTTTCCTTCAGCTCTCCTCGCAGGTTCCTTCCTCTGTAGAGACCCTCAAGGCTCAGCCTGGGACCTTCCCTCATCTCTGTCTCTGCTGCCTTCCCAGGGTACCCATCCATTCCCCTGAATTTAATTCCATCTCCATGCTGCTTCCCCTACATGAATATCTCCAACCTTGACCTCTCCTTGGACCTCCAAATTAGCATCTCCAAATGCATACTTGATTTTTACACTTTGCTGTCTCACGGGGATCTCAAACTTGGCATGTCCAAAAGAGAGTCCCTGATCTTCCATCCTGAACCTGTCTCTCCGCAGGATCCTCCTCAGAAAAATGGGACCCAAACCCACCCATTGCTCAAGTCTCATCTAGGATGATGAGACATCTAGATTCCTCCCTTTCCGTCACCTCCTAGGTCCAATCCACCACAACCTCCTGTCGTCTCGACTTCCTCACCATAACCCTAATCCATCCATTTCTCTCCATCTCCACTGCCAACACCCTCCCGGGTTCAAGCCCCCTTCGCTTTTTGCCCGGACTAGAGCCACAGCCTCCCATCTGGGCTCCCACCTTCCCCTTCTGCTGATCTATAGCCCATTCTCCACGTGGCAGCCAGAGATGAATCACATCACTCTGCTGATCAGGACCCTTCCCAAGACCCACAGGCCTGGATGCTTTGCCTCTCGGCAACCTCCCGCCTCGCTCATGCTACTCCAGCTGCACAGGCCTCCTTTCTGTTCTTCCAAAGCACAGACACACAAATAACAAGGACCTACTGTACAGCACGGGGAGCTATATTCAGTATCTTGTAATAACCTACAATGGAAAAGAATCTGAAAAAGAACATATCCAGGACTTCCCTGGTGGCGCAATGGTTAAGAATCCGCCTGCCAATTCAGGGGACACGGGTTCGAGCCCGGTCCGGGAAGATCTCACATGCCGCGGAGCAACTAAGCCCGTGCGCCACAGCTACTGAGCCTGCGCTCTAGAGCCCGCGAGCCACAACTACGGAGCCCACGTGCCACAACCACTGAAGCCCACGCGCCTAGAGCCTGTGCTCCGCAACAAGAGAAGCCACCGCAATGAGAAGCCCAGGCGCCGCAAGGAAGAGTAGCCCCCACTCGCCACAACTAGAGAAAGGCCGCGAGCAGCATCGAAGACCCAACACAGCCAAAAATAAAATTAAAAAAATAAAAAGAATATATGTGTGTGTATATATATATATATATATATATACACACACACACATATATACATACAGCGTTGGCCAAAAAGCTCGTTCGGGTTTTTCTGTAACATCTTACGGAAAAACCCAAACGAACTTTTTGGCCAACCCCATATTTATGTATAACTGAATCACTGTGCTGTACACCTGAAACTAACACAACAGTGTAAATCAACTATACTTCAATAAAAAGAAGAAAAGAAGAAAAAAAAAAGAACAGATTGTTCCCTGCCTCGGTGCCTTTGCACTTGTTATATCTGGCACCCAGACACACCCCCAGCTCTTCACACGGCCATTCCTTCTCACCTTTCAGGGCTCAGCTAAAATGTTACCTCCTCCAGGCCTTCCTTGAGCCCCCTGGCAAAGCCATTTCTCCCTGCCACAGACACAATATTCTCAAATAGCACCCTCGAAATGATGCCCCTCCCCAAACACCATGTTTGTGTCTCTCTTCGGGGCACTGATCAGAAGCTACTGTTGTCTGATGGCTTTCTTAACTACCGTCCATCTCCCTCACTGGACAGTAAGCTCCGTATCCACAGGAATCGTGTCTGCCGGCTTCCCTGCTGTGTCCCCAGGCCCTAAAGCGGTCTTTAATCCATGGCAGGTGACCAATAAATACTAGCCAAGTAAAGGAAGGGATTTCACTGGAACTTCCACGTGTAAGGTGTTCTTGTGCAGGAGACCAAGCAATAGAAACTCCTGCTGGAGGAGTTCAGGGAAGGCTTCATGGCGGAGGTGGCATCCAAGCTGCACCTTTGAGTGAGGAGATTTAGAAAGAAGGAGGGAGGCTGCGGGGTGGGGGCTGAGGAAGAAGCCCAAGCAACGGAAGAGGAGCAAGCACAAAGCACATACCAGGAAAATAATCAGCCTCACTGGCTGTAGACCACCCACTGCTGTCAAATGATCCCTGCCGGGAATGACCTGACTAGGACACCACCCCAGGGTCTCCCCAACCAAGTGCCAGGAGATGCCCCAAGCAGCCATTTGTGCACCTCTAGCTAAAAGGATGCTGGCCTACTTTCCCACCCCACACAGAGAGGGTGAGTCTGCCCACCTCCCCCATATCCCACAGCTGCTGGGACCCCTGCGCCTCCTCAGGAGAGAAGGGAGCTGCCTGGGAACAAGCCCTGTGATGCTTGGCACCCTGCAAGTGGTCTCTGGGCCTCAACCAGCATAATGACTTTCCTTTTAGCAGGACCAAGGCTTGCCTGCGAAGTGCCTTTGTGGGAATGAGAACAGGGCACCCCTCTGGGTGAACCAACTGGAAAAAGGCATCCTTCCCTCTCGTCAGACAGCCCCTCACAAGATACCCAGTTGGCCAGCAGATTGCCGATGTCAGCCCCCACTCATCCCTGATGTTGGGTGCCCCGTGTGGTCCATGCCTTCCGCGGGGGCCTGGCCCACCATAGCGATCTCTTTGCAGTCCAAGGCAGAATCTGGACAGCCGCCCCCAGATCCCCGTGCCCTCAACGCTCCATCCCAGCAGAGGAGTCCAGGCTACGCCAGGCTGTCCCAGGAGTCTTGCCCAGGTGACCAGGGTGACAGTCGTCATGGGGCTGAAGCTGTAACGCCCACCCCTGCCCGTCCCTCACAACAGCTGATGGCCGATTCCCAGAAGAGACCATCTGGGTCTTGGTGATGCCTCACCCCCAACACACACACACACTCACGGAGCAAGGAGAATTAGAGATTATCGGTGCGCTGTAAGGCCCTGCTCGAGTGTTTACCCTCCCGGGGATATTAAATTTTAAACGTGTGTGCCTGTTTACTCTCCCTGCCAGAGCCTTGCTGGCTACCCCGTAGCCAGGCAACACTATCTGACCTGGGGGACCAGGAGGGGGACTTTCTATGCCAGGCAGGTCGCCTGGGGAGGGTTATCTAAGCACAGCTAGTCTCCGCACAATGAAGTACCTCTCTCCCCTCCCACTCCTTCCCCCCCTCAGCCCCCAGGTGACCTCACACCCACAACACACAGTCCGCTCTTACAGCAAGAAGCAGAGGGTGGTCCTGCGACGGAAGTGGTGACACTTTGGAATGGGATCTGTTAGAAGCAGATCACTGGGATTTGGTGTCATTATCAACCTCGTGGCCAGCTTTGCTGTTTCCCTGCCAGCCAAGCTGAGAGCCAGCAGGCTGAACCTGCAAGAAGAAAGGTTCAGGCTAGATGGGAGGAAGATGAACACGTATGAACGGAGACAGGCCACGGCACCTCCTTCCAAGGGAAGACTGGACAACGCCAAATCAGGGCTGGAAGCTCACGTGTGTCATTTTTTTCCTCCATGAGGGGTTATCTTTCCACCTGGATGGGAGATCGGCAAGTTGCTGACTGAAGGTAACAAAATCAAGGTCACATCTCAGCTCTGGATTGACGACGTGAGCACTGTGTGACCTTCTTTTCTCCGTGGAAAAGTTTAGGGACATGTGACATGCCTACCCTCCGAACCCCATGGTCAGGGGAGGACATTTGAAATCATATAATCAGTCATGGGCTCACAAAGCAATGAAATCAGGCAAGCAAATTATCTGTCATAGAATCATAGGGTCCCACAGATGGAAGACCTACTGTGTGCTGGGCCTCTAGGGTTTCCACTAGGGGTAAAAAAAATCTCCCCCATTTTACAGATAAGGAACCCAGTTCTGACAAGACCCAGCCTCTCCTACTGAACCATGAAGGTGGCCTGAGCTAGTCACAGCTGAATAACACCCACCTACAAAAGATGTTCTTGTCCTTAATCCTCAGAACCTGTGAACATGTGAGGTTAATGGTGACAGAGGGAATTAAGGTTGCTGATCAGCTGGCCCTGAGGTGAGCGGAGGATCCTGGATTACCCAGGTAGGCCCAATATAAACAAAAGAGTCCTTATAATAGAAGGAGGCAGAAGAGAGAGAATGAGAGCGATGGCAGTGTGGGAAGGACCCGGCCCAATCAATGTTGCTGCCTTTGAAGATGGTGGGATGGGGCTGGGAGTCGAGGAATGCAGGTGGCCTTCTAGAAGCTGGAAAAGGCAACGAAATAAATTCTCTCCTAGAGCCTCCAGAAGGAATGCGTCCCCATGGACACCTCGATTTTAGCCCAGTGAGACCCACTGCAGACTTCTGACCTCCAGAACTCTAAGATGATAAATCTGTGTTGTCTTAAGCTACTACGCTTGTCATCATCTGTTTCGGCAGCCATGAGACACTAATACAGACCTCTCGACAGATATAAGTCCAATGTAACCATGGGCAGGAAGGAACTCTGACACTCTAGCCCACGCCCCTGCTCTGCAGAACTGAAATGTTCTGAGACACATAGTCACAGTCCGGGATGAACGTTATTTTGACGTTTTGATAACTGCCTTGAAGCTCTTTGCTGATCTTCAGGAAACCAGGTGTGGATTCCTGAACTTCACTGGGCCTGGGACCCACAAGCAAGGAGAAAGGCTGCCCAGGAGATGACAGAGGACCATGCCATGCCAGCAGGACCTGGGACCCCGCCTGTCCATGACAACTCAGGCTGGACCGATGACCTGGGAGGCCTGGGTTTCAAGGTTCCCACCTCCGCTGCCAGCACTAACCTCAGGTACCCCCAGGCTCTGGATCTGTGGCTCAGCTTTGCTCTTGGGGTAACAAGGCCCATCCCTGACACTTACTGAATCCTCCCAGGCTTTGAAGACCCACCTTCCCGCTCTTCAGATCTCACCATCGTTCCTGACCTGCTTTCTCCTTCACTATTCTAATGTTTGAGGGACCCACTCTCCCCCCACCCCAGACCCCAGGACGCATCCCCTCATGGGGAAGTGACAGGGAGAGAATCTTCCAAGGATTTTCTGTTTTTCTGAGCATACCCAGGCCACCCTTGCTTCCACACCCAAGCAGGGACCACCAGACCACTCAGTGGAGGTCATATCCCTTCTTGGGTCACTCTCCGAGATGGTTTCTGGGGCTTGGCCTCCTCGCAGCCATCATACCCTCAAAGGGTGGACATCACGTCTTCCCAGTTCAACAAAGGGCCATCAAGCATGAGGAGACGGAGCTACGCAAGGCATAGCTCCTGTCTCCTACATCTCACAGCCTGGCTCTCCCGACCACGGAATAACCACCCCAAAGGGACCCTCAAATGCTGTCCTGAAACCCAACTGGACATCCACAAGGCAGCGATGCTGGGAGCCATCGGGGGTCCAGTGGATTTTCAGAATCATCATCTCTGGGGCGAGATGCAATGCTGGTCTCCTCTGAGCCCAGGCCACCCACCAGGGTGAGTCCCTGGGAAGGGAAAACTCTAGAAACAGTAGCAGAGCATCTGCAAAAGGTCCTAAACCTGGATGCCCTTAGACACAGGGAGGATATAAGGCAAAATAGTTGGAGAGAGCACATCCCTCCCAATAGTACGGAAATTCATTTTTTAATACCATGTTGGTCAAACAAAGCGTATCTGACGGCAAACTGGGCCCAGGCCTACCAGCTAGCGATCCTCAAAGGAGCAAACCCAGCCCACCCACCTGACCTCCTTCATCCCCTTCCTGCCTGTTCCCACCTGCTTTCCCTCCTTCCCTCGCCTCTTCCCTCCCCTCCCCCCTCCTATTTCCCCTCTCCCCAGTCCCTCCTCTTTTGCCCTTCCACAGCAGATGACGCCACCAGGCCACCCACCCCTCACTCCTGGCTTCCCATTTAGAGCCAACCAGCCATCATATTAACATCTGACATTTCAGAAGCTTCTCGGTCCTGCTGCCAAATCTAATCAGCTCAGCTGTGTCATTTGCTAGCAAACCCAATTCACTTCCGCAACAGGTTCTGCTTAATTTCCACGTGGACCTGGGCTGGAGCTCTTGAAAGGCTCCCCTCCACCTCTCCACATACCTGGAGATGCAGACCCTGGCAGCCCAGGCTGCTGGTAAGGGCATGGCAGTTTCCCTCAAAAGGAGCGAGCCACGCTGTTCATAGACTGCACTACCGCTCCTCCAAAATCACCTGGTTCTCATATCCCAAAGAAGGGAGCCAAACACTATGTATAAAGTGGAAATAATTTATTTAAAAAAAATTAATGTCACCACCCTCAAAGATTTGTTTGGGGACTTCCCTGGTGGCACAGTGGTTGAGAACCTGCCTGCCAATGCAGGGGACACAGGTTCAAGCCCTGGTCCGGGAAGATCCCACATGGCCGTGGAGCAACTAAGCCCGTGCACCACCAGTACTGAGCCTGCGCTCTAGAGCCTGTAAGCCACAACTACTGAGCCTGCATGCCACAACTACTGAAGCCCACGCGCCTAGAGCCTGTGCTCCAAAACAAGAGAAGCCACCGCAATGAGAAGCCCGTGCACCGCAACGAAGAGTAGCCCCCGCTCACCACAACTACAGAAAGCCCGCAGGCAGCAACGAAGACTCAACACAGCCAAAAAAAAAAAACCAAAAATCTGTCCATATTTTTTTAATAAAATAATTTAATAGAATAATTTACCTCATCTTTAGAGGACTCTTACAGGGGTTACTATCTCTTCTGGAGCAGAAAAATTTATCTAAACTTCAGTGACTCCTTCTGGGCCACCTGGTTTTCTCTTCACTAATTAAATGCAAGTAAAATCGAATTTAACTCTTTTTATTACAAATGAGCACAAATGGTACAATCCCATTTATTTATTTATTTATTGCAATTTCTTTTTTTTTTTAACATCTTTATTGGAGTATAATTGCTTTACAATGCTGTGTTAGTTTCCGCTTTATAACAAAGTGAATCAGCTATACATACACATATGTTCCCATATCTCTTCCCTCTTGCGTCTCCCTCCCACCCTCCCTATCCCACCCCTCTAGGTGGTCCCAAAGCACCAAGCTGATTTCCCTGTGCTATGCGGCTGCTTCCCACTAGCTATCGATTTTACATTTGGTGTATATATGTGTATATATATATGTGTATATATGTCCATGCCACTCTCTCACTTTGAGAGGGTGTGGAGAAATGGGAACCCTCTTGCACGGTTGGTGGGAATGTAAATTGATACAGACACTATGGAGAACAGTATGGAGGTTCCTTAAAAAACTAAAAATAGAACTACCATACGACCCAGCAATCCCACTACTGGGCATATACCCTAAGAAAACCAGAATTCAAAAAGAGTCATGTACCACAATGTTCATTGCAGCTCTATTTACAATAGCCAGGACATGGAAGCAACCTAAGTGTCCATCGACGGATGAATGGATAAAGAAGATGCGGCACATATATACAATGGAATATTACTCAGCCATAAAAAGAAACGAAATGAGTTATTTGTAGTGAGGTAGATGGACCTAGAGTCTGTCATACAGAGTGAAGTAAGTCAGATCCCATTTATTTATGCCTCTGTCTGTGTGCATGACGCCGAGATGTCTCGAGGCTTAGCAAATGGTAATGATGAATATGGCTGGATGGTGGGATTATTACTAGAGTTTTGTTTTGGATTTTTTTACTTTATACTTTACAATTTCTTACATTTTTTTATAAGAAGCATGTAACACCTTATTTAAAATAGGGTGTGGGGTGAGGGGTTGCTGTTCACTTGCAAAAAAAAAAATATCTTACAAAATTTCTCCAAGATGGGGCTTCCCTGGTAGCACAGTGGTTAAGAATCCGCCTGCCAATGCAGGGGACATGGGTTCGAGCCCTGGTCCAGGAAGATCCCACATGCCCCGGAGCAACTAAGGCCATGCACCACAACTACTGAGCCTGTGCTCTAGAGCCCGCGAGCCACAACTACTGAGCCCACGTGCCACAACTACTGAAGCCCACGTGCCTAGAGCCTGTGCTCCGCAACAAGAGAAGCCACCACAGTGAGAAGCCCACGCACTGCAACGAAGAGTAGCCCCTGCTCGCCACAACTAGAGAAAGCCCGGGTGCAGCAACGAAGACCCAACGCAGCCAAAAATAAATAAATAAATAAATTTATTAAAAAAGGAAAAATTCTCCAAGAAAATACTGGGCTTTTTTAGTTCAATGCCACATTCTCAAGGCTGGATCAATTGATGAGAATTCATAAATCACCTGTTATGAGTATGTCTTAAGCACCGACCACTAAGTGTTTATGAAGCACCTGCTCTGGGCCCCTTATGTCCCAGGCCCTGTAACAACAAGGATAGGAGAACATGTCCTGTCCCCTCGGGCGATGGAGCTGGGGCTGCATTGGGCCAGTTCCTCCCAGCCCTGCTCCAGCAACACTCTGCCCCATCACACACATACACACACCTGCAGTCACACCTGAATGACCTCCAACTACACAAAAGTAAGCAGGTGCTGGCATAGCTTCTGGGCCTCACCAGCCTCCCATCGGGGGCTCCTGAAAGAGGGCCGCTCACACCCTATAGTGGGTTAAATGGTGCCCCCCAAAAAAGATATGTCCACCCAAGAATCTGTGAATGTGACCCGATTTGGAAAAAACGGTCTTTGCAGGCACAATTAAGCATCTTGAGATGAGAGCCAGGTGGATCCAGGTGGGCCCTAAATCCTTATAAGAGACCCACAGGCCCAGGGAGATGAGAAGGCCATGTGAAGACGGAGGCAGAGTGGAATCATGCAGCCCCAAACCACAGGAAGGCCTATAGCCACCTACACGCCTACTGGAAGAAGCAAGCAAGGATCTGCCTCCTCTAGTGCCTTTGGAGGGAGCGCAGCCCTGCCGACACCTTGATTTCAGACTTCTAGCCTCCAGAACTGCGAGAGAATACATTTCTGTTGTCTTAAGCCACGAAGTTTGTGGTAATTTGTTACAGTGGCCCCAGGAAATGAACAGACACCCTAAGGCCTGAAACACCATCTCCTCACTCATCCAAGAACCGGGAATCTACTAGGGGTCCAGGGGAAAAAAGCCAACAGGAGGGGGACACACAGGAGGTACCTACGGGACTCATAGTGCAGGGGTGACTCCCTCCAGGAACAAACACAAAACCCACTGTCCACTGTCCCACAAAGCACCAGACACACCGGGCTTGAGTGTCAGGTCAATGACATGACCCCCAAGCATGCATGGGGTGGGGATGCGAGGCAGGGCATGGAATCTGGCAGGACCCCACTCCAGAGCCGGTCTCGGCGCAGAAGTGTCTATGGCAGCCAGAAGAGGAGTGGGACAATCAATGAAACCACCACACAAGTATTTAGCTCACTGCCCACGATAAAAACCACGAGTACCCATCACATACCAATATAACACCCGTGTGGCGTTATATCGGTATGAAGCCCTTGCCCACCCGCTTCCTCCTGTAATCCTCACAGCAACCCTACAGGGTGGGCTTAGTCCCACAAATGAAGGAACTGAGGTTCCTAGGAGATGAGCGAACTGCACAATGTCACACAGTTGTTACTAAGGCCCGGGCTCTGTGTGCCAGACCCAGTGTTGTCCATCGGGGACGGCAGGACCAAAACAAGCAGGGATGTTGTAAACTAGAGGCTAAGTTATGGGGTAGGACAGCTGCCAGGCCTTCAAAGGCAGGTGGCATGACTAGGGCTACAGCAGCACGTGAAGCATCCCCAAGGAGACGCCCTGAATGCCAAGTGCTCTATCAGGGCACAAGGTCAGTATCTGTCTAGAAATATAGACTCGTTTCAATACTAGCCGCAGGCAAAAGGAATTAGGAAGGAACCTTCTGATGGGGACAAACAGATTATAAAATGCATTCCAAGGCCAACCCCGGGACACTCCATGGTCTTGAATTATCCGGATCTCCGCTCAGTCCAATCCCAAAATCCTTCATGAGGACAATGACCTTACAGTTTCTCCCTATCACCATGGGGACCCACCTGGTCTGTGAACACTGACTAGCTCAGGGCAGCCTGACTTCAAGTGATGGGAACATGATCCAGAGGGATGCTTCCTCCCTAAAGACCCCTCCCCGAGGTCCATCTGAGTTTGTTGGGCAGGATCTTTGGTTTGGGCCTTTTTCCAATACCCTTACTGTCATCCATACTTATCAGGCAGGGTTTGGGGTCTGGTACACAGGGCTCAGGTGGGGCCAATCACACAAAATGCAATTTCAATTTTTGTTCATTGGTTATGGAGAGGCACCTCAGTCCTGGGTATCAGGCAGGGCATCAGGGAGTCCTGAGGAGAAACTATATTAGCAATAGAAAAATCAGTGCACCTCCTTCCAGACCTTCCCTCTGAGCATTGCTGTTCTCTGGAGGAATAATAAGTACGAACATTTCTGCAGCACACGCCACGTGCCTCTAAGTGATAAACGTACATCATCTCTATTAATCCCCATTACAACCACACGTGGCAGGTACTCTCATATCCCTACTCTACAAATGAGGGAACTGAGGCCCAGAGACGGTCCACAGCTAGGAAACGGCAAAGCCTTACACCAGGCAAGCTGGCTCCAGAAACTGTGTTCTTAGCTCCTACTCCATATGTGTCACCTTTCTGAGAAAGAGCCTCAGAGGGAGCTGGGTCCAGGTCAAAGGAACTGGATTAACCTCCCTGATGGGGGAGACCATGTGGCCTGTCAGAAGGAAAGGGAGATGGGCTGGAGAATCAAAGGAGAGAGGCAGGGTTCCCAGAGAGACCATTCTGGAAGCCCAGCTGGCCTGTTCCCCTGAAACAAAGGAGAGAAGGAATCAGGCCCTAGTGAGCTGGATGCCTAGGCCTAAGCCTGGGGTTTGGGCTGCATTAGCAATTGCTAGGAGGCAGGGCGCCCCCCGGGGCCTCCAGTTCAGAAGGCTCCATGGGAACAGGCAAAGGACTCTCACGTGCTGGTGGCTCCCAGTTCCCTAGAGAGAAGGCCTCTGTATGTTTCTCAAGGGCAAGAACTACATCGTCATCAACATCATCACCATCAACACCACCACCATCATCATCACCATCACCGTCATCACCATCATAATTATCATCCTTATTATGACAACCACTTACTGAGCCCCCACTATGTGTTAAGCACCCCGCTAGCTGCGTCACGGTTTACCTCATTACTCCTCACACCAGCTCCTCCAGGTGGCCATTGTCCTCATTCTACAGGGGAAGAAACTGGAGGTCAGGGAGATTAAGTAACACGCTCACATGACTCCTGGAAAGCAGTCCTGAGCGTGGTTAAGACAGCACAGGCTTCCGAGCCACACAGACAGACCTGAGTCCAAATCCTGGCCCTGCCCTCACCAGCTGTGGGACATGGAGCAAACAACTTAACCTCTTCCGCCAAGTTCAATCAGAGATGCCAGAAGAAATTCATCTCAAGTGTCGGCTCAAATGACTGGCGGTGGCTGCCTGCAGGGCTTTGCTGGAGAGGACTCTGAAGCCACATCTAAACTCATGGGCAAGGGTGCCATGATCGTTACTAACATCCGCCATAGGGGCAGAAGGCTGGTGGGCTGGCACGAGTGTCACACATTTGCCTGCCCTGATCTGGAGAAACATCACGGCTTACAGAGACAACCATACACGTGCATGGGTGCATGTATAGAGCCAGCGGATTTTTGACTAAGGTACCAAAGCAACCCTAAGTCTTTTCAATGACTGGATATCCATATGGGAATAAATGGACCTAGATACCGGTACCATCAGGCCACTCAAGATGGCTACTCTCTTGCTCACTATACATCCCCCTGCTCAACTGGTCCCTGCCTCACCTACACCCTACTCACCTGACAGACTTTCCCTCTTAGTCATAGAGCCTAATCGGTAAATGCCTACATACTTGTCCCCCACTCCTACCCAGCTAGTTTTAGTCCTTAGATCAGAACACCTCCACCATGATAGCGTATCAAAGGGGCAAAGGGGCGGTGAAGGACGTGCTCCTCTGCTGGTTTCCCTGGTAACCAATGAGCCAACCTGATGTCAATTCCCACTATAACGGGTATCCTCCCTCTCCCCTCCAGTAGTGAAGACTGCTGCCCTGTCCTGCCCTCGTCTGCCTCACACAGTGGGCTGTCACTCCAGGACCTTGCTTCAGACATGTAAGATCCCCTGTCCATTAAACCATCGATGTCTCTGTCACTGACCCTGGGCTCTTCCTTCTCGAGGCTTTCTGTCTCGAGGCTGGGCAAGTATAAGCCTTGCTGCCCAACAATGCCTATATCATGCCACACAATTAAATTAAATTGAGATGGATCTTAGATCTGTAGCTCAAACTAGACAGCTTCTAGAAGAAAATATGGAAGAAAATCTTTGTGATATGGAATAAGCAAAGAAAGCTACAGACACAAAATGAAAAAAAAAGTCCATAAATTGGACATCATCAAAATTAAAACTTCTGTTCATCAAAGACGCTGTTAAGACAAGGAATGAGCTTGTATCTTGAATATGTAAAGAATGCCTACAGGAAGACAAACAACTCAATTTTAAAGGGGGAGGAGGGACAAAGGAACTGTAAGAATGGTCCACAAGCATATGAGAAAGTGTTCAATGTCATTAGTCATCAGACAAATGCAAATTAAAGCCACAATGAAATATCCCTCCCTACACACCCACTCAAGTGGCTAAAATTAAATAGACTGACAATGGCAAACGTTGACAAGGATGTGAAGCAGTCAGAGCTCTCATAACACTGCTGGTAGGGACATAAAATGGTACAACCACCTGGCTAAAAGTTTGGCGGTTTGATATAAAGTTAAACATTCACCTCCCCTTTGACCCAGCCATTTCCCTCTAGGTATTTACCTAAGAGAAATGAAAACACATGTCCAAAACAAAACAAAACTTATACCAGAATATTCAGAGCATTTGGTTATTCATTATAGCTCAAAACTGGAAACAAGCCAAATGTCGCTCAACAGGAGGAAAATAAACAAACTGTGTTGTATTCATACAGTGGGCATAAAAAGGAACAGACTACTCATACACTCTACATCATGGGTGAATCTCACAGATATTATGCTGAGCTGGACACAAACAAGTACAGATTATGTGATTCCTTTTATCTTTTTTTTTTTTATCTAGTTCCCTGACCAGGGATCAAACTCGTGCCTCCCTCACTGGAAACAGAGTCTTAACCACTGGACCACCAGGGAAGTCCCCGTGACTCCTTTTAAATTCAGTTCTAGAACAGGCAAAACTAATTTACAGTGGAAAAAAAAATCAGAATACTGGTTGCTTCCCGAGGGGAGGGGGTTGGGATTGACTAGGAAGGGACATAGTGGAACATTCTGGGGGAAGAGAAAGGTCCTCTATCTGAATCAGAGTATGGGTCCCATGGGTGTATCCATTAATAAAAGTACACAGTCAAGATTTATGCATTTCAATGTATGTAAATTTTTAAAATCCGGTTACACCTAAAGTAATTTGCAAGAAGTGTAGGCTAGTTGGCCTTAAAACAATGAACAGATGCAGGGGACACGGGTTCGTGCCCCGGTCTGGGAAGATCCCACATGCCGCGGAGCGGCTGGGCCCGTGAGCCATGGCCGCTGAGCCTGCGCGTCCGGAACCTGTGCTCCGCAACGGGAGAGGCCACAACAGTGAGAGGCCCGCATACCGCAAAAAAAAAAAAAAAAAAAAAAAAAAAAAAGAACAAAATCAGGTACAATAGAGGGGTGGGTTCATGCAGGTGGAGCACACACAGACATCTCCCAGCTCTCTAAGCCTCCAAGGTGCCCCCCAACAGATGCAGAGCCAGATTAAGCTCCCCTCGCATCTGCACTGCCCTTGGGCTCCCCTGTCCACTGGGCTGTATGAAATCAGAGGCCTCCTGGGAAGTGGTTCCTGAGGAGATAGCATCTGGACCAGCGACATAAATAGGGTCTGCGTGGGGACCAGAGACAGCTCTCCTAGGAGCGCCAACAAGAAAGCCAGCTAAACCTCCTGCAGCGGTGGTCATGGGCCGCAACAAACGCTTGTCCCAACTGTCATGCCCCCAACTGCAGAGCTTTCTTGAAGAGGAGAAACCAAACCCCCTTGCTGGTGTCCTTGAGCCCTTCTTGCCTCTGCCCAAGAGGGGTCCCAACATCCTTCCCACAAACGCCTCCTCATCTCGTCCATACAAACTTGGTAGATGTGGCAGGGGCTGACACCCCCTCACTCAACCCTGACAGAGGCAGGTGGGTGATCTCTTTTCCCAGTGAGAACAGAAGACAGGGGGCAGGAACCACAGGCAAAGTAAGAGATGGCATCGGGCCTGGGGCAGTGCTACAAGCTGGAAAGGAAACCCCAGCGCCTCCCCACCCAGGCCAGAAAGTGGCTGGTGGGCAGTTCGGGAGCCTGGGAGGGTAGGAGTCCGAGACCCAGCACAGCTCTGTCCAAAGGGAATGAAGGGAGTGCAGAGAAGGCACCTCTGACCTCCACTTTCTTCCCCAACATGTGGGGACTTTGCACCTGCCTGACCCATCACTGAGGGTTTCGAGGGCATCGGTGAGTGATGGAGAGCAAAGGACCAAGGGGGCAAAGCAGGCATGAGACTCTCTGCTCCCCCCACAGCGGGCACCCCAGCCCTCCCTGTTCTCTTCGGGAAAGGAGAAGGTCTGGGGTGGAGGAGGCTGTCCTCAGACTGGCACAAAGAGGGATGGAGAAGGCTGAGAAAGGGTCACCTCCCAGCTGACCGGGCCAGCCCAGGCCTGGTGGGGCTCCAGAGACGAGTGTGACAATTCAGATCAAGGACACACCAAGTCCCAGCATCACCACCTTCGATAGAACGCCCCGGGCACTTACTGTGAGCTGGAAAAGAATCAGGAGGGTCAATCCCAACCCCTTCACGCCCAAAAGGCTGTTGTATGGTCGGTCCCAGGGGGTCACTCAACCCCCGTGCTTGCCACTAGGGTCCCTTCCAACTCCCCCCCCACCTCCCCATGAAGCCATCCTCACTCCTCTCCCCCCACTAAGATGACACACTGCAGCTTGTCACATGCTCAGCCATATGGTTTCTTCTGCTCAGTTAAGGCCCCCCGAAGACAGCAGGTTCTTTGAGGGACGAGGACGGCAGCCTCAGTTTGACCACACGGGGCCTAGCACAATGCTGGGCACACGCCCACTCTCCTTGGTGCCTGGTGATCCATTTGGGCATGAAAACCAGATCATAAAAGATGTGGGGAAACAATTCACAGCATTCCCAAGGAGACAGCCCCAAACCCCTCTCCCAGCCCACCCTGCACCATCCACAGCTTGAATTCTGGTTGGGAACCGGGCTCTCATTCTGCCCATCTGCTCGGCGTCTCTGTGGTGGCTCTTCCTCAGGTTCATATTAGCGAGAAAAAAAAAATTCCCTTGAAAACCACAAACACAATGAGGTGGAGAAGGGGGCGCAAAGGACCAGTTGCAGCAGGCATGCCCGTGGGGGGCAGGGGCCTGGGGAGTGGGGGGCGCTTCTCGGGCTGGAGGCCAGCTTCTGCTCCAGCAGTCCCTTCCCAATGGGGGGAGCAACTAGAGGAGGTTGTCCCTGGTGTGTGGGGTGGGATGAGAGCATCTTATCCAAAATGGTTTGGGTCTCAGAACTGAACTTACTCTATGACTACAGGAGGAACACACCTATCTTCAGTGGGACCTTGGCCAAGTCATTTCCCACCTCCTGGCCTCCAGCTTCCCTAAAAAGGAAATGGATCACCCATCCCTGACATTTTGTGACTCCCGAGCTACTGAATACCAAAGGGGCTTCACTGCCACCCCTAACCCGAGCCTGCACTGCCAAGGGAACCAAGTGAGACCCTCCTCCACTGCCCAGATGCTGGGAGGGAGGGGGGGCTGATGGAACTCCAGGGCCAGTGACCCTGGAGAGATTCCAACCTCCACCCTCAGTGTCTCAGACCTCGATGTGCAGTAATAACCTGGGGAAGTTGGGAGGTATCAGCAAAGCAGAGGCCTAATCGCACCCTGGAGAGGACATCGCAGGCGGGAGCCCAGACCTGCACAGATGACTCCACAGGTGAAAGTGATAGGGAAGGAGGGGGCTTCAGTCCACATCTTGAAGAACACATGTATTCAGGCTTTTTTTTTTGGCCGCACCATGCAGCATGCGAACTTCCCCGACCAGGGATCGAAACTGTGGCCTCTGCAGTGGAAGCGCGGAGATTAACCGCTGGACGACCAGGGAAGTCCCTGTATTCTGGCTTAATTTAGAAGAGTATTACTGGAGAAAGAGGGTCTGCTGGGATAGGAGATTCAGACAAAACCAGAGGAGTGGAAGGGAAGCACCTGCTCCTCCAACCTGGATTCCAGAATGGTCAACACACCATAAACATCGAGCAGAACTAGGAACCCACAGAATAGGACGCAGTCGCTGCCCTGAACTCAATGCAGGGACGCGTTGGCCTAACAACATGACTTGGTAAATGCAGTCCCGACACGGCTGCTCCCTCTGTGCTGAGCAGGTTGGGGAGAGGTAAGTGAGCATCGTAGCTTTAAGTAGCCACCAGGACGCTAAACCCAGAGGCCACCGCGAGCTCCACATGTGGCCTCTCCACCGTAGTTGACACATCTGCCCATCCCTCTCACCATGTCCCCAGCCTCGTCCACACCAGCCTTTCCCTGGGGAGGCCACCCCCGGAATCTCCCATCTTCCCACTCCATCCTCTCCCTGGAGAGTTCACCAACCCACCCATCCCTCCACCCCGAGCTTCAATTCCCATCTCTACAAAAATGACTCCAGATTTTTATCTCCAGTCACACCCTTCTTCTGAGCCTGGCCCCCAAGTACCCGGCTGCTCAATGACACCCCCATTGGTGCCTCAAGCATGTCCAACTCAGCACTTAGAACTTAAAGCCTCATCCTCCCTCCTGGGTCACCCCCTCTCAGAGAATGGCTGTATCGTTTATCCGGTTGATCCAAACCTGGGACCATTCTTGCTTCCTACCTCTCCCCAAATCCTCATATCTCACCAATCCACCTCCTGGGAGATCTCTGAGATCTGACCACTTCCAGGAGGTCACAGGCCCTTCAGAGTCAGTCCTCTCCCACTGGACTCCTGCAGTGGCCTCCCCACTCATCCCACTTCCACTCCGTTCCGTCCCACACATCCTCCATACGAGCCAGGGTGACTTTGCAGAAGTCCTGTCACCTTACTCCTCTGACTAAAATCTTCAATGACTTCGATGCCCCTAGTTAGGATAAAGCCCAAAATCTTAGGCAAAACTTCCAAGGGTCTGCCTCTTGGTCCCTAACTGTGAGTGCTCTAGCCATTCTTTTTTTTTTTTTTTTTTACATCTTTATTGGAGTATAATTGCTTTACAATGGTGTGTTAGTTTCTGCTTCATAACAAAGTGAATCAGTTATACATATACATATGTCCCATATCTCTTCCCTCTTGCATCTCCCTCCTCTAGCCATTCTCGTCCCTCAGAATAAACTTCTCTCCTGCCTCAGGGAGGACGGAGCCTACAGCAGTGCTTCTGGAGCTGTAATGTACATGTGAATCACTAGGGAATGTTGGTAAAATGCAGATCCTGATTCAGCGGTCTGCAGCGAGGCCTGAGAGTCTGCATTTCTAAGGAGCTCCCCGATGAGGCAGGTGCAGCTGGTCTCTTGGCCTCACTCTGAATGATAAGCATCTAGAACACTCTCCTCCACCTTGACTGCACTTCTGCGTCACTAAGTCCTACTCCACTCTCAGGGTTCAGCTTAAGCACCACTTCCTCAAAGCCCTCCCTGACCTTCTCCAAGGCTCGATTAGATCTCCCCTCCACAGACCTTATATTGTCTGAGCTATGCTGTGCTTCTCCTTTGGAACATTCATCACACCTAACTGTCCATCCCTCATTCTTGAAGTTATTTTTTCAACTTTTGTCTCCATAGCTGGATGACAAACTCCAATAGGACAGGGATCATACTGCCTTGTTGCTACTAGGTGCCCAGTGCTCAGCACTAGACCTGGCACCTGGTCAGCACGTGTAGTAGAAAGCTGTGGGTCTTGCCTGCCCTGCATCCGTTTCCTCTTCCTCTCATTGTAGCATCTTCAATTTTCCTTTAAACCGCCACCCCTCCCCCATTATCCGTTCTTACAGTTTAGACCAGGGATCCCCAGCCCCCGGGCCGTGGACCGGTACCGGTCCGCAGCCTGTTTGGAATCGGACCTCACAACAGGAGGTGAGTGGCGGGCGAAGCTTCATCTGTATTTACAGCTGCTTCCCATCACTCGCATGACCACCTGAGCTCCACCTCCTGTCAGCATTATGGTGAGCTGTATAATTATTCCATTATATATTACAATGTAATAATAATAGAAATAAAGTTCGCAATAAATGAAATGCGCTTGAATCATCCCGAAACCATTCCACCACCACCACCACCCCACCGCCAGTCTGTGGGAAAATTGTCTTCTACGAAACCGGTGCCTGGTGCCAAAAAAGTTGGGGACCGCTGGTTTACACGGTGGGCAAGAGACCCAGGTCTGGCCAGTCAGAGCCTTCCATCTCTGAGATAGACATGTGACCTAAGCCCAGCCAATGAGCTTCCTCCCTGGGACTTTTGTTAGAACTACTGGGGAAAAATGATACTCTTCTTTCCACTGGAGTTACTTAGCAAGTAGGAGCTACTGTCCCCATCTGCCACCACAGAGCCAGAGCTTGACAAAGGATGAAACACAGAAGAGAAATGGTAAGAGACGGATTTCGTGGATGCAGCCGTGCCTGGAGTCTACACTTGCCATTACGAAGGCAATAAATTTTCTTTTATGCTTAAGCCAGAGCGAGTTATGTTTCTGTCACTTGCCACCAAGAGTCCTGACTAACACAACATTCAAATAAATATTGGGTGTTGGGTAAATTAAATGAGCACATAAGTAAAGCCTGCCAAGAGAACTCAGTGACTCCTCCTAGGAGACTTTCAGAATTCCTCCCTGCAAACTCCCGCCATCCATGAGCAAAGAGACAAGCATCCCACACCCAACTCTGCAGACCAAGGGACTAAAACTCAGAATGGCGACACGTCTCAGTAATACCCTGTGCAAACAAGCCACCCCAGCACCTGACTCGGAGGCCAGCACTGTGACTAGGCTGATGAAGGTGGTTTGGCTTTCAGTGCCCCTGGGTACCCCACCAGGAGGAGAGCAGAGCTGTCTTCTAGGTCAGCCCTGTACCCTACCCACTCCTGCATTCCTAATTCAACCAGGACAGGCTCTGACTGCCATTCTGTGATATTCCCCCTCAGTTCTGTGTGTGAGGGGCATTCAATGTGGGATGATAATGGGAAGATGGCTTTTATCTACCTCCTTTGAGGGTATCACTTTGCAACAGATTAGGTCAGGGAAGAAGGGGCACAACAGGGACTCCCAGGAAAGAGATACCTAATTATTTCCCTGTGAGTCACCTTGTAGCAGAACCCCAAGACCTCAGATGACTCAGGTGACGTCTTCAGACCTAGTCCTCACCTGGCAAAGTGTGAGGGAGGTGCATTGCTGCCTAGGCAGGATTACTGGCTGAACCAAAGTCCTCCCTGAGGGCCGACTCAGGCCCATGTAGCCACCCTGCCAGGAAGACTGAACAGTAAAGGGGGAGAGCTCGGTGTAGGGAGGATGCAGCCCCCTCAGGGTCCTGGGATGTAGTCTCCCAGGAGAGAGACGTGTGAATGAAGTGCTAATAGGGAAAGAAATACTGGCTCCCAGAACCTCCAAGGCAACTCTCCCACAGAGATTAGGGGGACAGGGCCAGCCCAGGAGGCCAGTCAGAGGCAGGTAGAGCAGCACACAAGTGCCATTCAAGTCCCAGGAGGGTCCCAGCCCACAGGACCCCTCCTTCCCCACCCCCAGCCCCAGGCAGCCCTTCTGGGCAGTAGCCCCGTAAGGCCCCCAGCTGCATTCTGAGTGTCCCCACTTACTCCCGCCTGGGCCCCTTGTGCCGGAACCTACAGCTCCACAAGGCCTCTCGCTAATGACCAAGCATCCCGCCCACCCCATTCAGCCCCAGTCTGTTTCCTCACTGCCCCTTGACACCCCCGAATCTCACAATCACACTTTCCTCCTACACGGGTAATCTCAAGTGGACGCTGCCTTCAGAGGTGTGGAGACATTCCAAGGCCCCCATGGGGACAGAAGCAGCCAGGCCAGGGGCCAAAGCAACAGCACTTTCCCCGCGCACTTCCCCTCCCCACTTACCAGCCGGAAGCCTCTTACCTTCATGGTGGGAGGCGCAGTGAGAGGAGGGGACAGCGGCCGGTCTGGGAGGGTCACATCCGAGCTGTTGGCCAGCTCCTGCTTCCTGTTAGGCCACAGAACACAGAAGAGGTGAGTGGGGGCCTGTCTGCCCTCCCCTCTCTCCTCTAACAGCAGCTGGGCTTAAGGACACAGTCTAACACATGCAGAAAATAGAGCCAGTGCATTTCTTTGCCAGGATGTGCTCAAATCTTAGGCAGGGCTACTCCCAGTGTGGTTCCTGCACCACCGCATCACCCAGACACTTGTTAGAAATGCACATTCTCAGGTGCACACCAGACTCCCGGGTGATGGGGCCCAGGAATCTGTGTTTTAACAATCTCTCCAGGTGATTGTGATGCTGAGGTCTGAGAACCACAGGTCTAAAGAGATACAGGACTGGGAAGGAAAAGAAGGGGAGAGGGGTAAACGTTTTCAGTTCCTCCTCCCTGGGGGGACTGCTTTGTCCCTAAACACACACACACACACACACACACACACACACGCGCGCGCGCGCACCCTGGTCAGACTTTGGGAAGACAGGGCTGCCTGCTGTGTGTGCTGCAGGTAAAACTTATTTTAGTCCATGTGGGCTAGGACCGTGGAGAGGCAGCTAAACAGAGTTGCGTCACCATGACAACACGACTGCGACAAGTCCGCGGCTCTCACACACTCCCCACTTTCCATCTGGCCCTTGCTGGTGACCAGGGAGTGCTAGTGTACGGTCCAATCAGTAGGGAGAATGTGTGCCACGGAAAAGCCTTCAGAGCGATGGTCACGCACAGGGCCAGCTGGGCAGAACCTGGGGGAGTCTCCGCACGAGGGACTCTGGTGTCCAGGACGTGCCCTGGCTCTATCCTGGGACAGGAGGGAGAGGCAAGGATAACGGAATTAAGAGCCTAAGAAGACCAGGCTGAGCCACAAAGCCCCCAGTTTTGCAACTGTTTGCTTCTCCAGAGCCCCACCCAGAAGCAGCCAAGAGTCAGCCCCCAACCTGGTCCCACTGAAATGACCGAAGGACCCCCACTGCCACCTGGAGAGAATGCTTCTGTACTTTGTTCCAGCCCACGTCCTGCCAATGGGGGTGACAGCTCCAACCCCAAGCCCCCCTTCATGAGAGAAGCCATGTTCCCTACAGAGGGAACCGTCTTTCCGGAGGAAACCCTGGCCCTGGGGCTCAGACACCACCCCAGCCTGGCTCCCCTCAGCCCAGGCAGGCCCAGCTACCCTGGCACAGCCCCTGCCTGTCCCTGTCACCTGTCCTCCAGGGAGCCAGGTAAGGAGGCTGCATGACCGTCTGGCTTGGTGGAAGGATTCACGCGACCCCACTAACCTCAACCCTGCCAATCCCCCTTTCTGCACCTCCATCTGCCTCCCTCCTCCTTTATTCCTGGACCTTGGACTCACTCCGATGACTGGAGAGTGGGGTCCCCTCCCTCCTGATCCAGACTAACTAACACAAGAACCAAAGGGTCAAGACTCAACACTCAAGACGTGCGCACACACGTGGTCACACACAAAGGAACGGACGCAGCTCCTTCTACTTCTCAGTCAGAGTCACCAGCCTCCCCTTGCACTTATGGCCTTGGAGGTTACCATTGTGGGTAACGTCCGGCTGCTCTGGCCCTCACCTGCCTGTGGATCCAACAGAGCTGGGTGGAAACAAGCTTGCTTCCCCTAGCCACTCTACCCTTTCCAAGCAGGCACTGTTCCTCCTCAATGGGCCTGCAGCCCGGGACTCATGATGATGGAAAAGGAAGGGAGGAAAGGTGCTCAGAGAAGGGAGCATCACCCTCAGGGCCCCTGAGGGGAGGACGGGCAGGGCAGTTCCTGGGTGGGTCTGGGAGCCTGGAAGGGAAAACCATGCAGGGAAGGGAGGGGAGGCAAGCCCCCATCCAGAGTCTACACGACTGTGTGGGGTTAGCTGAGGACCTCTGGCTTACTCCCCTGGAGATGGCTTGTGGTCAAACTTGACCAGTAGCCGCCTTGGCTCTCTGGGAACACAAACCCTAGAGCAGGGCAATGGCAGCAGATTTTTCATATCAGTGGTCGGGGGACCCTCATATACATAGTCACACTGTCCGGTTCTCTCCATAAGGTGGAAGATGTCCACGCCTGCAGGACCAGAGCAGCTGAGATTATTACCAAGGTCCCTGAGTCCCAGGCAAAGGGCCCTCGTACCCAGCCCTTCGTGGACTAAGCCTCTCTCCCCTGAGCCAGTCTGTTCTCCCTGGACCAGTCTCCAGGAGCTGGTGAGGGCTATCACATGGAAGCACGGGGCATCTGCCAGAATGATTTCCCAAAGGATGCTTGGAGCCCGGAAGGTGCTGGAGCGGGAAGGAGCACGAGTGGCTACCGGCCTCCTGCTAGCTCCAGGGCCCTGTCCAAGACTCCAGAGGGGACACCAGGCTGGGCAGAAGGCATGACCACTGCCCTCAAAAAGATCAGAACCCAGAGCACATGCACACCGATGGCCGCAAATCAGAAACTACCCTGCCTTGGTACCTAGATAGCTTGGAATGGCTTTACGGGAGGGGATGGGCCACACGGCACCAAACCCTACTCTGGACTTCAGTCCTCCCTCCTAGGAGCCAAAGGTACTTATTTAAGAGCTGACTGCCTGTTATGGATTGAATCATGAACTGCCTTAAAGATATTTTGAAGTCTTTTTTTTTTTTAGCTGCGCTGTGCGGCATTTGGGATCTTAGCTCCCTGACCAGGGATCGAACCCGCACCCCCTGTGTTGGAAGCACAGAGTCTTAACAACTGGACCGCCAGGGAAGTCCCAAGATATTTTGAAGTCTTCACCTACCTGTGAATGTGACCTCGTTTGGAAATAGGGTCTTCGTAGATGTACCCAAGTTAAGATATGGTCATTAAGGTGACCCCTTAATTCAATCTGACTAGTGTCCTTATAAGAGGAGAAGGTGGCCACCTGAAGACACAGACACACAGGGAGAATGCCATGTGACAACAGGGGCAGAGGTTGGAATGATGCACCTGGAGCACCAAGGAAGGCCAAGGATTGCAGGCCACCATCGGAAGCTACAAGAGGCAAGGAAGACTCTTCCCTGGAGCCTTCAAGAGGAGCATGGCCATACTGACAGCTTGATTTTGGACTTCTCACCTCCAGAACTGAGACAATAAATGTCTGTTGTTTTAAGCTGCCTGGTTTCTAGTACTTGGTTAGAGCAGCCCTAGGAAACAAATACACTGCCCAAGTCCCACGTTCTAGCCTTGGCTTTGTAATTGGAAGACCAAAACCCAAAAGGATGAAATCCCTGCTTCCGCCTCCCCACCCCTGCTATGGTCAGCTGGGCTCAACCTCGCCCTGCCCCAGAGCTCACAACCAATGACATCTGCGTGTGAGCCGCCCTCCCAGGAACAGCCAGGCCCAGCCTAGCCACCAGCTGGTGCTAAGATAAGACAGAGTAAGAACATGGTGCTCAATGCAATTCTAGCCCTTTCTCAGCCAAACACATCACACTTACCGAGTGGTGAAAGTGACATGATTATCTCCAGAGATAACCTTGAATCTGCTCTAATTTATTATAAGCAAAAGGTAAATTATTAGCAGAAATGGTAACCTCCCTCTTATTGGTAATGACTTTCTTGTAACCCACAGTGATCTTGACATGGGTCATGGCACTAAGGTTGAAGACTGCCTCTCGAGCCAAGCCAGCCCACAGGCAGCTCTAAGGCCGCAGGGTCCCAGACCTACCCAGGAACCCAGAAGAAGAGGGGCTGGTGACAGAGGCACAGGAGGGAAGCAGGGAGATTACACACTCAGCTAAAAGAGAAGGGTGGTTAAGAGCAGGTGTGAATGAGCAGGTCAGAAGAGCCTCCCGCCTCTGGGGTCCTGGAGGCGCAGCCCACTCAGCTTCCCTCTGCCCCAGAGCTGCCTGGCACTGAGGTTCTCTACTCTGGGATTCCTTCCCCAGCTGAGAGGGCTCAGGGAGGCCGGGAGAGGTCCTATCTGGCTTTAGCCAAACGTAAATCTCAGGAGGAAATGATCAAAGAGCCGGGAGAGGAAGCTGAGAAAGCCGGGGGATGATTCACCCAGATGGGGCTGTTCACAGGGAACTGGGCAGACCTCCAGGCAAAGACCCCACGTACAGCACCCAGGCCTCCAGGGTCCTTGCCTCCAGCCTCCAGTGTCTCTGCCCCAGACCATTTGAAGTCATCGCAGCTATCATCTCTCCCACATGTCTATGAAAAGGACCTATATTAAGAATCAAGAGATGCCTGCGTTCAAGTTTGTCTCTACTTGCTACCCCACTGTGTGACCTTGGTTAAGTTACCTCACCTCTCTGTGTCCCAGTTCCTTCCTCTGCAAAGATGGGGGTGATAATGTTCTGAGGATTTAAACATAATGGCTGTGCAATAAAATATAAAGTCCTATACAAATGTAGACCATTATTATTATAACTCATAAAATGGTGATCAGGTTTCCAAGTGGAAAGAGAGAAGCAAGGGTCCAGGGCTGTTTACATGTCTTTGAAAACATTCCTGGCATCTCAAATAAGCACCAGTTCTAGCCCCGGGGATCTACCGTCAGGATCGTAACCATCGGTTAATAATCAACAACAGGAAAAAATCCCCTGTAACAGCAGATGGCTCTGGGGCCAGGTTTAAGCCCTCCCTCTGGCACAGAGTTTCTCCCAAACCTACACACTCCCCTTGTCTGCATCTCCCACTACACCAGTTTCCCAGCCACCCTGCCACGTTCGGCCCTGCTTTCTCTTGCTTTCCAAGTAGCCAAGCTAGAGAAACGCATACAGCTGGCCGCTATGAAGAGCTTCCCAGGAAAACCAAACCAAAAGGAACGAGACACATTATCACAACAGCCATCAACCGATGGATGGATAATCAACACGGTCCCTCCACACAGTGGAATATTATTCAGCCATAAAAAGGGATGAAGTACTGATACATGCTACAACATGGATGGACCTCAAAAACATGCTAAATGACAACAGCCAGAAACAAAAGGCCACCTATTACATGATTCCATTTATACGAAATGTCCAGAATAGGCAAATCCAAGACAGAAAGCAGATGAGTGGTTACCTGGGGGTGGGGGCAGAAGGAGAAGGGGCAGGGAGGGTCTGCTCGTGGGCCCGGGGCTCCTTTTGGAGGTTATAAGAATGTTCTGGAACTATGCAGTGGCGATGGCACAGCTCTGTGAATATACTAAACCCCACTGAATCGTACACTTTAAAAGGGTGAATTTCATGGTATGTAACTCATACCTCAAATTTTTTTTTTTTTTTTTGCGGTACCCGGGCCTCTCACTGTTGCGGCCTCTCCCGCCACGGAGCACAGGCTCCGGACGCGCAGGCTCAGCGGCCATGGCTCACGGGCCCAGCCGCTCCGCGGCATGTGGGATCCTCCCGGACCGGGGCACGAACCCACGTCCCCTGCATCGGCAGGCAGACTCTCAACCACTGCACCACCAGGGAAGCCCTATACCTCAACTTTTTAGAAAGAAATAAGGATGAAGGGGCTGAATGGGCTCCATTTCTGCCATTCCTGCTGCTTAATTTTCTTCTCTGGCTGCCTTTTGGTGGCCCCGGGGCCCCGGGCTGTGTGCAGGGTCTCGCATTCTGGAGATGCTGAAGATGCTGAGTACGGTTTCCTGACTGATCCCACCTGCTGAAAGCACTGCCTTTCTTCCCCACCCCCAGCATCCTTAAGTACTTGCAGCACAGTACTTAAGAACTTAGGAGAGGGTTTTGGAGTTCCAACTTTTCACATTTCCAAACCTGCATAACCAACTAGACCATAAACGATAGGAAATAAAATAAAACAAAATGAAATTAAAAAGCTTCCAGAGAAATCATCATAAGAAGGAGATACGATGGGAAGAAAAGGGAATTAGAAGCCAGGACTGGCTCCCACCAGCTCTAGCCGTGACAAGCTGGACCCTCAGAGTCTTATTATCTCTGCTTTCCCCTCTGCAGGATGGGAAGGCTAACCCCCAACTCCTGCTCCCTGCACTGGACTCGGAAAATTGCGCTCAACTCTTCAATATGACTAGAGTCTTAGACAGTTTTCGTGGTGGCAGAGAATTGTGTGGTCATTGGGCAAGCCGGGCCAGGGGGAAGGACGAGCAGGGACCGGGCTGGGCATGGGCTGGGGGGTCCCAGCCCAGAGGAATCCACTTTGCTGTCTACAGAGACCCAAGGCCACAGGCACAATCACGTAGCCCTCATTCCAGCAGCCAGCAGTGCTGGGGCATCCCCGTGGTTGGAAACATGTCCGAGAAGTTCTGTCCATCATGGCAGGACAGCCTGGCAGATGCTGGAGTAGAGGGCCAGCCTCCAGCCTCGAGGGAGGCGGGCAGGCAGTGTGTACAGTGGATCAAAAGCCCTGGAGTTCTGGTCCAACAGACCTGGATTTGAATTCCGGTGCCAACCCGGATTAGCTGTGTGACCGTGACCAAGTTACTTCGCCTCTCCCCACCTCAGCTTCCTCATCTGTAAAACGGTATAATAATACTCACCTCCTTGGGTGGTCTGAATAAGGCCTGTAAAGCACTTGGCACGGTGCCCGGTCCACAGCCAAAACATAATACCTGGCCGCCATGGTCATGGCCAAGGCTGCCGTCAGCTAAGCTGGAGGGAATGGGCATGGTGGCGGGGACACAAAGGCAGAAAGCCAATCAGAGAGCAGAGAGGAGGCAGGAACGGCTTCAAATCCCAGGGAACCTGGATGCCCACATACTTAAGACAGGAGAGTCCAGCCACTGTGTGTGGGCCACCGGGTCCTGCGTTTGTGCACGTGGCTTGATCCCAACCCCAAGGGCCCAGACGTGGAGGTGAAGACATTACTGTCCACACTCTGCTGAGGCCAGTGTAGAAGGGGAGAAGGATGCCAGCCCAGCAGAACGGGCGGGGGAACGGAGGCAGGGAAGGGGGCACGGGATTCAGGAATGAGAGGCTCCAACACGTGGAGGGATTGAGCCCCGATGCCCCCCTTGGAGAGCCCGTTGGGAAGGAGCAGGTGCTGCTCACCTGTCCACACCTGGCAGGGCTGGCTCTGGTGACACATCTCGTTCCCATGCACACCCTAAGAGGATCCAGGAGACTCAGAGCACAGCTCTGGACCTTCGAGGATGCAAAACTCCCCAGGGAATGCAACCCCAATCCCACCCCACCGTGCCCACCCAATCCCACCCCACCGTGCCCACCCAATCTCAGGGTTCACAGACGCAAAGACCAGCAGAGCCGGGAGAAACCAATAGAAGCCACCCGACAGCCTGATCCTGGTGACGAGGACATTGAGGCCCAAAGAGGCCGAGGCAGATGCCCAAACCCCACAGCGAGCCTCTCTCTTCTCCTCCTGAGAAGAGCTGCGGCTCTCCCGTCACCTCAGCATGAACGTGGGAGGTGAGCAGGTCACGACATCTCGGGAAGAACCCGAGGAAGCACGGCTGGTTTATGGACAAACGTTTATACAGCACGAGTGCCGGGGCCCTGTGTGAGGGGAGAGGTGGGGCAGGGGCCCCAGGGATCTACGGGTCTACGGTTGTGCAGGTGTGCCAGGTGCAACTCAGCCGCAGAAAAGCACGTGGGACCAAGGGGAGGCCGGGGCGATGCTCCGTGCCTGCAGCTACAGAGAACATGCCGGCGTCTCTCTGGGTACGTAGGGGGAGGATGGCACTGCCCTTCCCTGGAGGACCCTGAATCCCTAAACTGGGCCAGAGGTGGGAGAAAGGGCAGGTTTCAAGGAGGCGCAGCACACGACAGGGCAAACCAGCCATGAGAACCAGCTCTGGCCCCTGCCTGGGCGGCGGGGACACAGCCTCCCTCCGGCATTACAACTCAGAGGTGATGGACCAACCTGTCCACAAGGGCAAACCTCCACACTCCCAGGAAAATACGCCGTTACTGAACACATAAGCTTTAGAACTGACTCAGGCCGTAGGGTTCACACATGAGGAAGCAGAGACTCAGAGGGGTTCCATGTGGGCCTGAGGGTCCCAGAGTCAGAAAACTGGAGAGTCGGGCCTCAACCCCAAGATCTCCGACTCCGCTTGCATGGTTCCTTCCAGTCACAATGAGAAAGCCAGCTCTGCCGGGCCCAAGGGCCACAGCGGCATCTGAAAGGAGAACACTGGCCAGCAGCTCCCTTTAAGCTTGAGCTCTCGGGGACCAAGGATGGGCTGTGTGTCTTAGCGTGCGCGGTGACGTCAGGATTATTTACACGCCTCTGAGAAGACAATCCGGGAGGGAGAAGTGAAATTGCAGAAGCCATACTGGAGGCCCAGCACACCCACGTGAAAGACCCACCTGCCAAGTGTGCACTGTGGGTTATCGGTTAAAACAGAATAAAGCGGGGGCCAGGTCTCCTTGGGAGATCAGCTAAGGTTACCGAGGAGGTGAGAGCTAAGCCAGACCTGGAGGGAAAGGCCAGCATCTGTCTGGGAGAGAAAGAGGAAGGGGAAAGGCACTGAACAGAGGCACAGAGGAGTGAAAGCAAGGAGCACTAGGGGGCCGCAGAGGAAACACAGGCGTGGCACTTAACAGGCTCTCAAAAAGGAAAAGAGAAAACTCAGGGCTTCTCCTGTACTAGGTACTGTTGGAAGTGACCCACATATCCTATCTCGTTTCATACTCACAACAACCCTTTGCAGCCAATATCATTAACCCCACTTCACAGATGGGGAAACGGACACTCAGAGAGGTTAAGTTATTCGCCCAAGTTCCCACAGCAGGAAAGTAGCAGAGCAAAGCTTGGACCCACACAGTCTGGCTCCACAGTCCACGATGTTAACCACGGTGCCACCCTGCCTGCCGGGAAGAGCTAGAGCCCGCTCAGGAAAAGCAGCCACATCGCACTTTCCCAGAGTGGGGGGCACGCTTTCCTGCGGGCACCTGAGGTGATCTGGGGTGCCCTTTATTGCAATAATCACTTATTGATCTTCTACGTGTGGCAGGCCACCCTGATCTTCCCTTTATGCTAGTGACACACCGTCACCTTCTAAAACGAGTTCATTCAAGTTTTTAAAACTGAGCCAGTTAAAGAAAACTATTAAGTAACGGATACAGGTGTCACACAGACACGACAGAAGCGCTGAAGGTGGTTTGGGAAACAGGCACTGAGCAAGCTGAACTCTGTCTCATGGGCAAAGGGGGGCGTGGACGTGGAAGGCAGGTGGCAGACCTGCAGGGTTTTGCTGGAGGACCCCAGGCAGCAGAGCGGAGGACGCAGTGACTGGAAGGGGAGGGGCGAAGGGGGGAACAGCATGGGAGGGGCTCCATTCTGCTTATGGTCACGAAAATGAGAGAAAAGGGTCCGATCCATCAGGCATTTCATAGCCAAAATGAAGGGCACTTGGTGACTAAGAGAAAAGGAGGAAGAGACAGCCAAAAACGTGAAAAGATGAGGGTTTCAGAAAACTGTGCGATGCTTCAACCATGACACAGACAAAGCAGGAGAACTGGGTTTGCAGAGGCAGACGATAAAGCGTTCATTCTGGATGTGTTGCAGCTCAGGAGGCCCTGGGGTCCCCAGGTGGGATCAGGAAAGAACTGCAGCCTAAACAGAGACACAGGTGTAAGGAAAACAGAGGCAGGAGCTGAGGCCATGAGAGGAAAGGAGGCCCCCAGGGAGAACAGGTAGGGCTGAAAAAGCAAAAAGGAAGAGAAGCCTTCAGCAGGGCAGGTAAGAAGAGGTGAGAGAGGGAGGACCACGCCCGGATGGAGTCTGGAAGCCACGCGAAGGGCAAGTGCCAAGGAAGCGATGGTGGGCAAGTCACCCCGTTGTCCAAGGGGCTCCATGTCCACAGGACTGCGAAAATAGCCTACCTGCCTGTCATCCAGCCCCCAATGTACTGCATCGCTTGAAAACTGCTGAGTGAGCAGCTTCCCTCACGTGGTCAGCGGTTCTGCTTAGCACCGCCTGGCCTCAATTGAGGGAGCTCCATCACGGTCAGAGCAAAGGCAGCCAGCTCACAAGGTCACAGCCCCAGACAGCTTCAGAATCAAAACCATAACGCCACGGGGTCACAAAGGCACAGAATATCAGCATTTTCCCAGCCTGCGCAGATTTCCTGACCGGGATAGCAAGTAGATGGGTGCTCATTTCACGCTTCAGTTGGACATAGGACGTGTATCACAATAAAAAATAATTGTTGGGGCTTCCCTGGTGGCGCAGTGGTTGAGAGTCTGCCTGCTAATGCAGAGGACACAGGTTCAAGCCCTGGTCTGGGAGGATCCCACATGCCGCGGAGCAACTAGGCCTGTGAGCCACAACTACTGAGCCTGCGCGTCTGGAGCTTGTGCTCCGCAACAAGAGAGGCCGCGATAGTGAGAGGTCCGCGCACCGTGATGAAGAGTGGCCCCGCTCGCCGCAACTAGAGAAAGCCCTCGCATAGAAACGAAGACCCAACACAGCAAAAATAAATTAATTAATTAATAAACTCCTACCCCCAACATTTAAAAAAATAAAAATAAAAAAAAAAATAATTGTTGGGCTTCCCTGGTGGCGCAGTGGTTGAGAGTCCGCCTGCCGATGCAGGGGACACGGGTTCGTGCCCTGGTCCGGGAAGATCCCACATGCCGCAGAGCGGCTGGGCCCGTGAGCCATGGCCGCTGAGCCTGCGCGTCCGGAGCCTGTGCTCCGCAACGGGAGAGGCCGCAGCAGTGAGGGGCCCGCGTACCGCAAAAAAAAAAAAAAAAAAAAAAAAAATTGTTAAGCAGTTCTTTCTCACTTTCTTTAGGAGAGATGAATATAAATGTGGATATGGATATAGAGATAGAGATAGAGACAGATATACTCTTAAGCCTGCTGAGCCTTTATGATGAACATATGAGACTGATCACATGCATTTATTTTGCTTCTTCTGAAACCCCTTAAAAACGTGTGAAATGGGCTTCCCTGGTGGCGCAGTGGTTGAGAGTCCGCCTGCCGATGCAGGGGACACGGGATCGTGCCCCGGTCCGGAAGGATCCCGCATGCCGCGGAGTGGCTGGGCCCGTGAGCCATGGCCGCTGGGCCTGCGCGTCCGGAACCTATGCTCCGCAATGGGAGAAGCCGCGGCGGTGGGAGGCCCGCGTACCGCAAAAAAAAAAAAAAAAAAAGGTGTGAAATGACACAAGCAAATGCAATGGAAGAAGAAAATTCAGCCTAGAAGAGATTACAAGTGCCTGGAAGAAGGATGGGGGATGGATGACCTGGGGGAGTGTTTGATACTTGAGACACTCAGTCTTTGGACCCTATCCCCCAACCTTTCACTTCCTCACCAACCACATGACCTCATCAACCGCCACCACCACCACGAGAAACTGGACCATCCCTAAGAAAAGACAACGTCTAGGTTCCTCCAATGAAAAGGGCAGCTCACTACCCAATCATCACCCTGCATGGAAACCCCCAGGTGCACGCCAGTCCAAGCACACAGGGCTCCCAACCCACTTCCAGTACCTCACTCTTAAGGACCGAGGGACAGCAAAGGGTGGCCAGACATTTGAGGAAAGCCTCCAACATAAGCAAGAGACATCAAAATAAACAAGAGGAACCTGAAAGAAACAGACACTGCAAGGAACCAATGGAAAATTCAAAATATACTATGAAGTAATATGGCCTCAGATATAAGACAAGATTTTACATGCACAACACAAGGAGAGAACACTGTAAAAATGGAATGATCAGGAAAGAAAGAGATCTCAGAAAAGAGAAATATGATTGGAAGGCTAAGCTGAGGAAGTCTCCCAAAAAGTAGGACAAAAAGATAAAAATATGGAAAATGAAAGAGAAAAGGTAAAAACATCAGGGGATCCAATATCTGACCAATAAAGTTTCCAGAAAGAGGTAATAGAGAAGAGAGAGGGGAGCTGTGGTAGCTAGTCTCCAAAGGTGGCCTCCCAGTGAGTATATCTCTTGGTATTGATGCACTTGTACCGTCCCTGCTGCCGCCTTGAATCTGGGCTGGCCCTGTGACTCAGTTTTGACGGACAGAATGGGAAAGAAATAATATTACTTAACTTCCAAGGCTGAGTCATAGGAACCCTTGAAGGTTCCACCTCTATCTCTAGGAACATTTGCTCTAGGGAAAGCAAGCCAGCATGTAAGAAGTTTGACTATACTGAGATGGCCGTGCTATGGCTAACGCATGGAGAGGTTGCATGGAGAGACACCCAGCCAGCTCTCAGATGTCCCAGACATCTCAGTCCATACAAGTGAAGAAACCATCTTGGACATTTCACCCCCAGCACATGCGAAGAACCGAGGAACCAAGCCAGAACCAAGGCCCCAGACATATGGCCCCAGCTGAGCATCCCAACCGTCTCCAGCCATCTGAACCACCCAAGATGAGGTCTCAAACATAGTGGAGCAGAGATAAGCCATCCATCACCAATGTGCACTACCGAAAATCCTAACACACAGAGTCTGAGCATAATAAAATGGTGGTTGTTTCACCTTCATAGGAGAAATTTATCAGAGAATCAGTACAAGAACACTTCTGAGAACTGAAGGAAGGACCTGAGTCTCTGGGTCCACTGAGCACCCAGCACAGTAAATGACAAAGGATCCACCCCAAACATTGTCAGGGAATTTCAGAATGCCTAGGTAAATGAAAAATCATCAACAATTCCAGAAAGGAAATACAGAAACACACCATAGACAAAGGGATGTAAATCAGCATATCATCAGACTTTTCAACAGCAATTATAGAATCGAGTATAAACAATGATATAATACCTTCAAAACTCTGAAGGAAAATTATTTTCAACCTAACATTTTATACCCAGGCAAACTATCAAGCAACTGTGAGAGTAGAACAAACACATTCTGAAACATGCAAAAGCCCCCCAAAATTTACCACCTTGCACCCTTTCTTGGAAGGCTACTGTTAAAAAGCAGCAATCAATCCAGCAGAAGCTAGAAAGCTCTGGAAGTGAGGTCTCCTGTTAGAAAGAGTAGAACTGACAGGATATGCAGTGGCCTTAAGCTTTGGGGTGGGGGAAGAAAAGCTATTAAAGGAATTATGGTAGAATAAATTAAAATAGTAAGAGAAAAATAAAGATAGGTATATAGAAAACTGCACTAATGGGGGAAACATGAGTTGCTCATTAACTCTAAGAAAAATAAAAGGTTATACAAGAAGGGAAACACAATTATAGCACCCTCTTTGGCTCAAATATAAATACTATTTACACAGTTATAATAAGTAAACATGGACTATTGAACAACAACAACAAAAATGGTGCTAGTGGAAGGATACACTGCACATTAAGTGGCCCCAGGTCTTGGATGAATTCCTGGTAAAGCCTGGGAAGGAAGGAGCACCCCCCAATTCCACCTCCAGAGTGCCCAACACGGGGGTGTTTTAAACCATCCATGCTAAGAAACCACCCAACAGTCTGTTGGCATTAGGAGTCACCCTATCACAGAGCAAACCAGCCTCCCAGTTAAACTATCACTCCAAGACTCTGCCTCTTAATTCTTAACTCTTCCGAATAAGTTATTACTTGGTGATATACCAGATTGAGGATTTTCATCATTGGTTCAAACTAAATGATAGTCTCAGTGGGGAGAGATCATAGCATTTCTGGGTAAGTATGTCTGATCTTTTCAATTAATAATGTCATTCCCTATCTGAAAATTTCACTCATTAGAAAGACAAATGCTTGGAGCTGTTTTCCAGGACCGAGACAGGGCACATGGCCCACCCTCATTCTTGCACCACTGGGAGGTGAATGTCCAGGACAAGGGGGATCCCCCTGCGGCCAAGAAATCAACCATAGCTGACTCAGCCCACAGGAGCGAGGGCTACAATCTCATCTTACCAACAACATGCTCTGACCCTGCCTACAGAACCCAAGCAGATGAACCAAACCCAGCAAAATCAAACCTCTTGCCTCCTCCCAGCACTGGCTTCTCTGTAGTGGACACTAGGAAAGGAAGGATAATTGTGAGAGCCTCCAGCAGCATCCCGGAATCTGGGTGTGATCCTTGCAGTATTCTATGACTGGAAGGTTCAGAAGAAGGGCTTGGCAGCCTGGAGCACCCCTGGATAACCAAGAGCCCCAAGTGATGAGCAAAAACCTACTTCCCAGGCCAGGCCCACCTCCTGAATCAGTGAGAACAGAAGCCACCTCTGTCTGGCCCCTTCACAGGTCTCTAACATGTACCCTGCCCACCGGCCCATTCCCAGCATAGCAGCTGGCACTGAATGAACTCAATAAGAGTTCAGAATAAGAAAATGAGAAACTCATAGACCTTCAGACCTAGAGGGCTAAGTTAGAGCAGCATGGGGCAGGAGGCTGCTATCTCCACTACAATCTGGTCTATTCACTGTTCTGGCTTCAACTGACCTCAGTGCCCTGCTCAAGAGTCTGGGACACAGTTAACCCATTCCCCACCAGTTTGATCTGTTACTAAGCTCATGTCATTCCCTGGTAACTGATTCTGCTTCCGAGCTTGGATTACTCCTCTGGACATGGAGAGTGGACGTAAAAGAAGCATCTTTCATCATCACTGTCATCCTCATCATACCAGCTAAGATGTATTTAGTACTACGTGAAGCTCTTTACATGCATTATTTCATTTCATCTTTTCAACAACCCTATGGGGTAGATACAGAATTATTCTGTCATTTTACAGATGAAGAAACTGAGACTCAGAGAGGTTAAGTGACTTGTGGAAGGTCCAACAGCAAGTAAGTAGCAAAGCTGGGATTCTAAGGGGCCCTGGCGGGCAAGTTCTAGATGGCTCCCCTCTGTTATACTCCTGCTTTGGTGGCCTCAGCGTCAATCCTGGTACTCAGCTCTGCAGCCCTGCAGCCCTGGCCTCTGAGAGCTGGCAGCTAGGGCACTGGGATCATTCATTAAACATTCTGCTGGGAAAAGAGTAGTTCAAGAGCCTTGAAGTTCCCTCCTACAACAACCTGGGGTCCAAAAGCAATGCTGCTGGGAAAGGGGCCTGGGATGAGTATTTTTTTAAGAGAAAGTTACTTTTCATTTGCTAAGTACCTAAAAACTATCCCTTTAAATACAAATAATCTATTCTGGATTGTTTCAAAGGACACCACGAGTGAGAGCCTATCATTCTAATTCTGATTTTCACATTTTATCGTAAATATTAATAGAAACTCATTGGGAGCAAATTCAGAGGATCCAGAGGCATCTCATGAAGTGGACTGGGGGCAGGGAGGGGCCCTGCCACATCTGCTTTCTGCTCTTCTGATGCAACCCATCAAACCAGAGCAGGCGAAGCCCCAGGGAGCAGACCCAGCACCTGCCACAGGGAATCAGGGCTGAGAAAAGGCTGCTGTTTCAGCTTTCCTGCTGAATCATTTCCAGCTGCCCTGGGCACTTAAGTGACAAGATGATACATCAACATCAATAATGCTGGAAGGGTCTGTCCATGGACATGGCCTTATTCTCCCCAGGAGGCATGAAGTCAGCCTCGACAGACAGCTGGGGCCACTGAGAAGTAAGGGCCCCTGCCCAGGACCTCTGCTGTCCTTTCCCAGATCTCCCTGTCCCAAGGAGTAGACCAAAGAGAGACAGGAAGAGGCCACTCCTGGGCCAGCCAGAAAATCATCTGATAAATAGGCACTGCTGGAACGCAGTGTGTATGATGGGGTGGGAGAAGCAAGTAAGGGGAGAGGACACGGCTCTTTCTGCTAGAGGAGCCGGGCACAGCTGCAAGACTCAGTGGGGCGGGACTTCCCTGGTGGCGCAGTGGTTAAGAATCCGCCTGCCAATGCAGGGGACATGGGTTGGAGCCCTGGTCTGGGAAGATCCCATCCGCCGAGGAGCAACTAAGCCCATGAGCCACAACTACTGAGCCCGCGCGCTTAAAGCCCATGCTCGGCAGCAGGAGAAGCCACCGCGGTGAGAAGCCCACGCACCGCCACAAAGAGTAGCCCCCGCTCGCCGCAACTAGAGAAAGCCCACGGGCGGCAACAAGGACCCAACGCAGCCAAAAATAAATTAAAAAAAGAAAAGACTCAGTGGGGCACCAGGGCCCTTTGCTGGCCTCCAACCTGCCCCCCATGCATCAGCCGACTCCTCTGGGCGCTTGGTAACTATCTGTTGAATGAATTGAAGAGCTTGAGGGCTACGACGGGTCAGTACCCCAGGAGGAAGCACGATGAGAACTTTCCAAGAAATGAAAGATCCTCCAAGAAATGAATCCACTCGCAGACTAAGCTGTAAGTGATCTGAGGACGGGAACTGTCTTGGCCACTTCCATAGAGCACACAGGGCCCAGGGCAGCACTGCAGACCCTCAGAACTGTCTGTTAACACTAAGACCTTACGTTCATATAACAATTTGCACTGACGACGTTTATCATCACCTTCTCTGCCAAGCACGGTTTGGGGAAGATCACGGTTTGGCGTGATGTTTTCATCTTATATATAGATGAGTCAGCTGAGGCCTGGAGAAGGAGGGATGATTTCCTAAAGAACTCACAGCGAGTTAATGGAGAGACCAGAACTCAAACTCAAGAATGACTCAAGGTTTGTGGGCTGAGGTCTCCTGTTTATGTGTGGAGTGAATGAGCGAAGGAAAGAATGAAGGAAAGGGCGGCTGCGTCCCCTCTGATCTCTCCCACCTCTGCCTTTCCTCAGCAAAGCACGGAAATCACTACACCTGGTTTTCCCTGCTCAGCCAGGGTCCCGCCAGGTAAGGATGGTCCTCACTCGCAGTGCAAACTCCAGGCAGGCTTCCAGGAACCACACCCTGAGCTACCGCTCACCCTCCGCACCTCCAACAGCGCTGAACAATGAATTCCTGTCTGGCCGTGTCCTTTTTGAGGCAGCACGTGTGCTGTCCGCCTCGGCCAGGAGCGCAAGCCATCAGGTGGAGGTGGCCCCCCGCAAATCATCCCTGTAGCCCCAGCTCTCCCTTGGGAGAGGACAGCAGGCAGAGGCCAGGTCTGACAAGGAGCCCAGGGTCCACACAGACCAGGGGTGACTGCAGTAGCCTGTCCTAGCTTTGCTATCGCTCAAAAGGCTGGCTGACGCCTCCCAGTCCCCTGCCTGTCCTTTCTGGGTCCCTCTCCAGATCAGAAGGTGCGCACAGAGCAGAGTGAAAGGGCCATCCACCCGCCTATCTGGGTCAGAGCCTCTGAGGCCTGGCTGACGAGGCCCCAGGCCACATGGCAGGGCCCTGGGATTCTCCGCCAATCGCCCCAGGAACAGAGCTGACTAACGCCCGAAGCTCAAAAGCCAACTCCCAAGGGAGGCGGCAGCTTTATCCTGCTCTGAGCTGCAGATGGAATAGGTAAATGAGTTTGGTTTTTTTTTTATGTGTTTGTTTTACAAATTTACAGAACGGGGATTGGGGGTGGGGCAAGGGGACAGGGCAGAGGATGAAAAAAGAGGAAGAAAAGAAAGACAGGGTGGAGAGAGGGGGAAGAGAGAAAATGGAAGCTTTTAGAAGCTTCTAGATGGAAGACACTTCCCTCCCCATAACGGCCAAAATCCATCAGTTAAAAGGCCACAGAGCTGAAGAAGCCCCAGCAGGCGAGGGCGGGGGCACCCAGAGCTGAGGCTTGTGGTGGGAACATCAGTGGAACCACACAAAGGGCTGGGCCAGGTCTTTCTGGGAAGAAGTGGCAAGAATGGAGGAAACCGGGCTTCCCTGGTGGCGCAGTGGTTGAGAGACTGCCTGCCGATGCAGGGGACACGGGTTCGTGCCCCGGGCCGGGAAGATCCCACATGCCGCGGAGCGGCTGGGCCCGTGAGCCATGGCCGCTGAGCCTGCGCATCCGGAGCCTGTGCTCCGCAACGGGAGAGGCCACAACAGTGAGAGGCCCGCGTACCGCAAAAAAAAAAAAAAAAAAAAAAGAATGGAGGAAACCTTTAAGCAAAGCATCCCCTTGCGGAGCGGCAGCGGTTGCCCTAACATCCCAGTGACCTGCGGACAGGAAGTGCTCTCCCCACAAGCCGGGGAGCTCAGGATAGGCTTCACTGCCCTCAGAGCTGCCAGTTCAGCCCTTGACGGCTCCCATCAAGTCAGCCCCTCACCCATTCTCCCCAGCTCCCCAGCTCCACCCGCCAGACTATGAACTGCAAAAGGGCAGTGATCAGGCCTGCCTCATCCCTGCTGGATCCTCAGCCCCTACCCAGGCTCCAGGACTGATATGTAATGGGGGACATGGATGGACAGACAGACAATTATGCTGCCCCCAGGGAGGGCAGCTCAGAAGGGAAAAGTGAATGGACAAGAGACCAGCTTGAATGCATGGGCACCAACAGGAGTGGGATTCAAAGCAAGAGAGATCACAGGGACTGATCTGACTGGGTTCAAGCCGAGGGGAGGGACCAAGGAGGAAGCAGGGCCCCTTCCATGTGAGAAGTGCTTGGAGGTGAAGTCATGCCCAGCGCATGCAGAGGGCAGGCAGGGAGGGAGTGGGCAAGGCCAGTGCCCATCCTGACTCTGCCACACCCTCTGGAGATAATTATAATTTTGCTGAGCACTGGCCAGCGCCAGCCTCTGGGTTCCGCGTGCTAGACACACCATCTCACTGACCCTCACAACCACCACTGTTACCACCCCAATCATACAGATGAGAAAACCAAAGTCCAAAGAGGTGGAGTGCCTCGCCCAAGGTTACCCAGCTACCAAGGGGTGAAGTGGGATCTGCGCCCAGGTTTGCCCGAGTCCACAATGGGGCTCCAGGCAGCAGGGACACCCAAATGCTCCAGGACAGGCCCCCTGGGACAGCAGCACCAAAACTGGAGAATGTCCCGCCTCCATGAGAACCAGAGTTGTCTGGCTTCCCTCCTGTGCCCTCAGGCTGGCCGCCTTGCCATTTTCTTTGTGGGGCTGTTGAACCAGCGAGGTCAGGGTGGCACTGAATGAGCCCAGTGACGAAAACACCTGTCCCACGCTCAGTGTCCGGTCGGGTGTCTTAACCAAGGCCCTTCCCTGGATCTCCCAGGGAGGGAGAGGGCTCCCTGCAGCCCTGCCCCCCACCTCAGTGCACCCTCTCCCCACTCAGCCTCACCCACGCCGGGGCTGCCTTTGCCGTCCCTGTGATGACCCCCTTTTCTGCCTCCAGCTCGGGCCTCTCCTCTGAGAGTCAGATCCCACTGCCAGCTGGAACCTCCTCTCGGATCTCAGCACCTCAAAGTGTCCAAAAGTGACCTCAACACTTCCCCCGACCTATTCTTCCTGCTGGGTTCTGTCTCCCTATGAAAGGCCCCGAGCACTCCTGACTCTTCCTCCTGCCTTATGCCTGACAGCCAACCCCAAGGTGAATCCATGGACCTGCAGCAGGGGCATCACCTGGAAGCTCATTGAAAATGCAGGTTCTAGGGCCCACCCCAGACCCACCAATGGGAAACTGCATTTCTTTTTTTTTTTTTTTTTTTTATGGAAAGGCGTTTAATTTTAAATATAGCAGTGTGTACATGTCAATCCCAAACTCCCAGTCTATCCCTTCTCCCCACCCTTCCCCCCATCCCCGGCAACCACAAGTTCATTCTCTAAGTCTGTGAGTCCGTTTCTGTTTTGTAAATAAGTTCATTTGTATCATTGTTTTTTTTAGATTCCACACACAAGCCACAACATAGGAGATTCGTCTTTCTCCGTCTGACTTACTTCATTTAGTATGATAATCTCCAGGTCCATCCATGTTGCTGCAAATGGCATTATTTCATTCTTTTTAATGGCTGAGTAATATTCCATTGTATATATGTATCACATCTTCTTTATCCAGTCATCTGTCGATGGACATTTAGGTGGCTTCCATGTCTTGGCTATTGTAAACAATGCCGCAATGAACACTGGGGTGCCTGTATCCTTTCGAACCATGTTTTTCTCCTGATATATGCCCAGGAGTGGGACTGCTGGATCATAGGGCAGAGGAAGCTACATTTCAACAAGATGCCCAGGTGACTTGTGTGCACATTAAAATCTAGGAAGCGCAGCTCTAATGGTCAACAATCCTTTCATTCTGCCTCCTCCGATTCTCTCAAGTCCATCCACATCCTTCCATCCCCCTCCACCATCACCTTCAAGCCACTGACATCTTCCTAACCAATCTCCGTAGCCCCACTCTTGCCCCACTCTGATACCTTCTCCCCCAGGAGACAGAGTGACCCTTTGAAACGTAAATCTGATCAAAGGAGTCCCCTACATAAGGCCGTGAAATGGCACCGGGTTCCCCTCATTATGAAGACCGAAGGTCATGCATCCATTCACTGCATTTTTATTGAGTATCTCCTATGCGCCAGGCACTGTTCTAGGCATCGGAAAGAGAACAGTGAACAAAATAGATGAAAAGCCCTGCCCTCGTGGAGCTTATATCCTAGTGGAGAAAAAGAGATAATAAATATCGAATGATGTAAAAGCTCTAAATATGAGGTTCATCAAGGGGTGACAGATGTTCCAAAGAAAAAGAAAGCAGGAAAACGTTTGCAAATTTAAATAGGGTCACCAAGAGGAGACTTCAGTGAGAAGCTGTCATCTGAGGGAAGACCTGAAGGAAGCGAGGGAGCATTCCATGAGAATATCTGGGGGAAAAGCATTCCAGGCAGGAGGAACAGCAAGTACAAAGGCCCTGAGGTAGGAGCATAGCTTAGTGGGTCAAGGAATAGCAAGGAGGCTGGCGTGGTTGATGCAGAGTGAGCAATGAGAAAAGAATAGGAGCTGAGGGGAGAGAAACCACAGTGGGCAGATCATGTAAGGCCTGTGGCATGGTAAGAACTTTGGCTTTTACTGCAGAGAAATGGGAAGCCATGGGAGGGAGGGTTGTAAGCAGAACAGAGATGTGATCTGACTTATGGATTCAGAAGATCATTCTGGCTGCAGGGTTGAGCACAGACTGCAAGAGGGCAAAGACTGAGAGCAGGGAGGCCAGTTAAAATGTTACCTCAATAACCCAGGTGAGAGCTGATGATGGATTTGGACTAGACTGACGTTGTGGAGGTGGTGGGAAGTGGTCCAACTCTGGATGGAGAATGAAGGCAGAGCCAACAGGATTTGCTGATGGATTGGATGGGGGCGGAGGGTGGGATAAGGACAATGTAGAGAAATGAAGGAATCTGGCCTAAGTAACTGAGACAGGGAAGGCTACAGGAGGGATGAGTTTGGGGGAGGGGGGAGAGACAGAGACCAGGGATTCCACTTTGGACGTGTTCAGTTTGGAATGTCTTTCAGACATATAAGTGGAGATCACTGAGGGATCAGCCCAGGCACATGTCCACATAGGAGAAGGAGGGTAAGACTGAGATAGACAAGCCAGGAGATGGAGGGAAAGCAGGAGGGTGTTTTCATGTGCAAAACGAAGAAAGCATTTTAAGAAGGAGGGAGTATTAAGCAGTGTCAAATGACTAAGGTGAGAGCCCAAAGGTAACCCCTGGATTTGGTAACCAGAGCAGCCACTGTGGTGGGGAGCAGAGCCAGGGGCAGTAGCTGGAGGTGGACATGCGATTGGGGTGGGGGGGTGGCGGGGTGACACGATTTCTTGGTTGAGTGACGGGCTGTCTCATTTTCTCCAGATTCAAACCTTAGGCTTGGTTCAAGCTCTGTCAGTCTTGGGTCTGATCCTCAGCTCTCCTCTCTCCTTTCTCCTAGCCCACCTCTGCTACTTTCAACACATCCATCGGGGGCCACAGGTGAGGACAAGGGAAAAGTTTAACTCTGCCCAGGAAATGAAAAGACCTCGCTTTCCCCAGTTGGGAACTATAAATTTTTCTGAAATTCCAACCATTCCTCCCTTGGAGTCTTGATTGTTTTCAGTCTTTAAGAGTCTCCATTAAAATGCAAATGTCCCAGCTAGCCAGAAGGAGGGAGACAACTCAGGCCGCCCTGACAATCCTCATCTTTCTGGACAGCTAACCCACAGGGAGGCCTATGATTCCCCAGCTAAATCCTTCACCTCTCATCCAGTTCTCAGGATACAGTCTTTTATTATCCACCCTTTATAAATGACTAAACTAATTCTCCAAAAAATTAAGTAATTTATCTATCCAATCATAAAACTAGGAAGTAGCAAAGTCAGGATTTAAACCCAGGCAACCGACCCCAGGACCCTCATACCATGTTTTTTCGGTTTCTTCCACTTTTTTTTTTTTTTTTTTTTGGTCTGTTGACTTTTTGCACATTTTTTAGTTGTGATAAAACATACATAACATAAAATTTACCATACTGACCATTTTAAAGTATACAATTCAGTAGCTTTAGGTATATTCACAATGTTGTCCAACCATGACCACCAGGAAGGTTTTAGTTCCAGAACTTTTTCATCACCCCCAAAGGAAACTGACCTGTTGATTTTTGAATGAGTGATACATTCGTGTAGTCCAAAAGCCAACAATTATTAGAAGGTATACAGTGAAAGGCCTCGTCTTACCCTTGTCCCAGTCTGTGCAGTTCCCACCTGGCCCATGAAATAGTTTTTACACATCCTTCTGCAGCATCTTTATGCAAATATAAACCAATACAAAGATGGAGTCCTATTTTCCCCCTTTTTTTTTTTACACAAAAGTTAATATATTATACATTCCACTCTGCACCTTGCTTTCTTTACTCAAAATATCTTGGAAGAACTTTCTGTCACTACATAGAAAGCTTCACCATTCTTTTTTAAGTAATATAGTAGCCCGTGGCATGAATTTGAAATAATTTAGGTAACCAGTTCTCTACCGCTAGGCATTTGGTTGTTTCCAATGTTTTGCTATTTCAAATAACATTGCGGTGAATTGACCTTGTACTACACCATTCCACAAGTGTGGAAATATACATGCTGGATAAATCCCCCAAAGTGGTTCCCTGGGTCAAAGGGCATATGCATGCATAATGATGACAAGTTGCCAGACTGTGCTGCTTATAGGATGGTACTCATTGATCTCCCATTAAACTGGTACAAGAAAGAGGGCCGGGGACTTCCCTGGTGGCGCAGTAGTTAAGAATCCGTCTGCCAATGCAGGGGACACGGGTTGGATCCCTGGTCTGGGAAGATCCCACATGCTGCGGAGCAACTGAGCCTATGCTCTAGAGCCCACGCGCGCCACAGCTACTGAAGCCCGCGCACCTACAGCCCGTGCTCCGCAACAAGACAAGCCACCGCAATGAAAAGCCCGTGCACCCCAACGTAGAGTAGCCCCCACTCGCTGCAACTCTAGAGAAAGCCCGCGCGCAGCAACAAAGACCCAACGCAGCCAAAAAGAAAAAAAAAAAAGAGGGCCAGGACTTCCCTGGCAGTCCAGTGGTTAAGACTCTGCCCTTCCACTGCAGGGAACGCAGGTTCGATCGCTGGTCGGGGAACTAAGATCCCACGTGCCAGGCGGCACGGCCCCCCAAAAAAAAGAAAGAAAAGAAAGAGGGCCCACATGCTCACCCCACACACTGTGCTAGCCCTTGTGTCTGGAACCAATGTCAAAGCAGCTTTTGTCTATCACTTTACCTGCCCAACTCACTCTTATCCCTTGCTCTAGTACTAAAACTCCCCACCCCTACTTCAGGGATCTGATCCTCTCCCACCGAAAAGGACTCTTGTAGGTACAATACCCACAATGGCCACAGGAATGATCCCCAGACTCAGGCGGGGCCATCATCATTCCCCACCCTCACCCCCATACAGGGACGGATGCAGAGATGGGCACATAGTCCAAGCCAATCAGAACTCCTCCTTGGGATCTGTCTAACTGGAATTGGTGGAAAGGAGCTATTTTTCCCTCTCTGGAGGAAAAGGGATTAAAATGCAAAGCCGCAGTGGTCTGCAACCGTGGTTTCAATATCATGGGGAGAGGTGGCCCAAGAGAATGAAGCCAACACAGAGACAGACACAAGCGACAGAGAAGAAGATTGTTCATGGTCCTGGATTCAGCTGTTCCTGAGGCCGTTTCCACAAATAGGTTATGCCGGCCAATTAAATCCTCCGATCTTGTTTAGTTAATTCAACCTGGGCTTCTGTCACTTGCCCTCAGGAGTGCTGACTAATACACTGTGTATAAAGTATAATCCCAATTGTGTTATAATAGAGAGAAACAGAGTAGATGCAGATGTAAATATACCATGTGGAAGGGTATGTGTTTGGATATGAAAAAAGACCAAAGAAAATACATTAAATGTTAATAGTGGTTATCTCTGCAATTCCCCCATCTGGGATTGCAGATGAGTTTTATTTTAGTCTTTGTACTTTTCTGTGTTTTCCAATTTTTCTGCAAGGAACATGGATTTTAAAAATATAATAAACGTTTCTTTAAAAAATCAGATCGGCAAGAAGCAGCCCAGGGAGCACTCCTAGCAGGTTCCGAGCACGTGCCACGGTCAGGAACAGCAGAGACGTCTGTTCTGCATGGTCAGCGCCCCCTGGGGTGGCTGCTGCCCATCTCAGGCTGCTTTGTGCGCACAAACCCCAGCCCTCCACGGTGTGGCCATGGGCTCTGGGCTGTGGCCCAAGGTCAGCACAGAGCCAAGGCTCCTTTCTTCCTACTCAGCTCATGCTGAGCACCCCCCACCTAGTCTCCACCCACCCCTGGTCCCCTCAGCCTCCAAGGAGAGCCCCATAACGCAGAGGCAAACGCCCATCCCTGAGCTGTCGACCTCAGGACTACAAGGAGAGCTCGCGTGAGGTGGCCCAGTCCCTCCGGCGCCTGCGCCCTGGGCTGACCTTCCCCAGCACCACAAGACAATCAGTGGGGAGTGAGGCTTGGGCAGGACAGTGGCCTTGTTCTGACCTCCAACTTTAGAACATGGACTGTTAGGGGAGGAAGGGCTGTCCCTTCCCTGGAGTCCCCCAGGCACTCTGGCTCCACACACATCTCGGTTTTCACAGAAATGGGACTAGAGACACCTCCACCTGCCTACCCCATCTCCACCCAGGGAAATATTCTCTTTTATCTGTGCTACATTTTAGGGTCCTGCATAAGATTTTTTTTTGCTTTTACCATGGTAGCCAATTTTCAGTGTGCGATTCAGTCCCGTGCAGCCATCACCGCTCTCCGTTTCCAGAACTTTTTCCAGAATCCTTAACAGAAGCTCTGTATCCATCGAGCAATAACTCTCCCCACCCCAGCCCCCAACCCCTGGTAACCTCTATCCTACTTTCTGTCTCTATGAACTCACCTATTCCAAGTACCTCGTATAAGTGGAATCATACAATCTCTGTCCTTTTGTGTCTCGCTTAGTTAACTCAGCATAATGTTTTCAAGGTTCCTCCATGTCGTATCAGAATTCTGGTCCATTTTATAGCTGAATAATATTCCATTGTACGGATATACCACCTTTTGTTTATATATTCATCAGCAGAAGGACACTTAGGTGGCTTCCACTTTTGGCTACTGTGACTAACGCTGCTATAAATGTGGGTTCGCCATATCTGTTTGAGTGCCTGCTTTCAATTCTTTGGGGCATATACCTAGGAATGGAACTGCCGAATAAGATGTTTGTTTACACAGATAATTCCATTAAAGAACACGTGACAATCATTCATTAGTTCTAGTCCCATTTCACAGATAGGGAAACTGAGGGTCACAGTTGGAACACCCTTATGCATCGAGGATCACATAGGGTGTTGCTTCCCTGGGTTTTTCCGTGAGGCTTCTGGCTGCCCCTCTCTGCCCTCCTGCAGTTACATCCTTGTTACCTAGAAGTCCCTACGTCTCATACACCTGAGACCTCTGCTGGGCCTGGGCCTCCAACAGGGGGATGGATCACTCTTAGCCGGGGGCCTTGTGACCAAGAGCACCTACTGGCTACACGGCTGGAGGGAGTGGCAATCTGTATGCAAGGAATCCAGACTTTCCGGGTTGAGAAGCAACTGGGCTCCACTGAACATCAGCAAAAGAGGACTGAAAGCACGATCCGACCCCAGAGCTGAGGGCCAACCCTGAGGGAGGCCTGGCTGTCCTCCGGGACAGTCCTCCGGGACTGTCTAGCACAGTCACACGTCTGACTGCCTCAAAGTTCAGGATGGACTCGGGGAAAAGGTGGCCCAGGGAGCATGTTTACTAAGGCCGCATCCAATATGCTGGATCAGGGAAGAAGAGCGAACACCTCACGTGCAGAGCTGGAAGGAGGCATCAAGAGATGCCTGCAGCCTCCAGCGAAGACTGAACCAAGGCCACCACCAGCTAAAATACCAGGGCCAGGAGAGTGGACAGCTGTCGGGTTGTTCCTGCCCTGCTTCCATCCCCTCACCTTCTGATAGCAACACACCAACTTTCCTTAGGTGACCCACCCCTCCTATTGTCTCGGCCCAAGCAACTCCATCTCTGGAACCAAGAGGGAGCACAAGACCCAGACCTGGCTAATCCGTGTATCCTATCCCTCTGGCCAAAGTCAGGGGTGGGCACACGACCCACTGTATCCAGCAGGTCATCCTTGGGACTCCGGCTGAAATTATTGGGAAAGAGGTTTGCTCTTCCTACTGGTGTTGCTAAACTGGGAGAATGTAAGCTTGAAGCGGCCATCATCCAGCTGTGTGGATAACCTGAGGACGAAGTCAACTCAAAGAAAAACATAGCCTAGAGACAGAGAAAGAAAGCTGGTGCCCAAGGACACCACTGGAGCCATGGGTCCAGCCATTCCTGAATCTGTGCTCCCTTGAACTTTCCAGTTGACCTAAACCAATACATTTCTTTTTTTCCTTTAGGTTAATTGGAATGGGGGTCTGTCACTTGAAACCAAAAGATCCCTGACTAATTCAGCTCAATTGCCCAGCAAAAGAGTCATTTTGGAGGTACCACCCACCTCTCCTCCAATACAAAGACTCTCTCGCTCCAAACCCCTGACTAAACAGATTGCCATAAAACAAATATTACAGAACTCTATTTCAACCGTAATGCTGATTCTGCTTTTCTATGCTAACTGGGGTACCAGACTGCCACGTGGGTTTGGGGGAGGCCCAGAGCATAGAAGCCTCCCATTGCCTAACGTGCCCTTCTCTCCCCAACACTCGGCACCAACCACAAAATGGACTCAGGTGACCCTGATGGCCTCATTTCCCACTATTCCCCAACATGAAATCCACACCACCGTCCAACTGGGTTCTGAGCATGTCCCCTGCTCATCCTACCTCCACTCCTTTGCTTACATATCCTATTTAACTAGAATGTACTTCTCCACTTCACCACCCCCTTCAGAAATCTTGTCCAGGCTCCATGGCCCACCTCAAACACCAACTCCATGAAGCCTTCCTCAGGTGGCCTCCAGGGCACCAGGCACCTCTTCTCCAGCACCCACCATCTCCGGTCTTGGGTTCACACTACATGTCTGGTCTCTCCTTTGAGAACACAGACTGCGAGAGGCAGGGAGTGTGTCTCATTCTCCTCCTGGACCCTGTCTTCCAGGGCCTGGTACACATCCGGTGCTCCACGTATAGTGATGGACGTGAACTGGAACAGCACGAATGAATGTCTGGGACCCAACTCATTCAGAAACAGGACTGCCGCCTGCATTTGCATTTACGGAGGAGAAAGAGAAGGCGATGTTGCAGAGGGGGTGGCAGCACCTTCCAGAAGCGGGGAGAGGTCAGAGGACCTGAGACGGGGAAGCCAGGTGGCCTTGTTCCCATCGCTTGCACTACAGCCTGTGACCTGCTCCGTGCAGCTGTGCCCCTGGGGGACCTTCTCAGCTATCAGTAACTGGTCTTTGCTGAGGTCACACTCAAAAGCCCTTTCTGGCACATTTGCAGATAGAGTTTTCAAACAGCCTGTTTCAGTTACCTCTTGATTTACATACTGTTTCTGCCTTTGCATCTCAGATTAAATATCTTATTAAAATAAATGCTCTATTAAAATACAGATGGCACGGGTAACCCAGGCTCCAGCCCAGACCTTCCCGTTCTCATAAAGGAGCAGGAATTTCTGTTCTAATTAGTGAGGAGAGCAGCCAAGAGACCTTTCAGCTTATCTGAAGCCTGAGAGGACAGACCCCTCCCCCAACTAAGGCTCCACAGTCCCCCACGGGCACCCCACCCCCGGCTAAGGCCTGGTGTTTGAAAGAAGCCCAGCTGCCCGAGAGACCTATCCAGTCCCTACCTTACAAAATAACGACAATGTGCTCGTGTCATAGTTCAATATAACCTGAAGCCTTTTCATATACCTGGTATGCATTTCATACACCTGAGATGCATTACAGTCCACTTCATAGAAGGTGAAAGTCAAGGACAAAGCGGTCAAGTAACTTGGCCAGGGTCACCATGTAATAGGGATAGGAGAAAAGCCTAGAATTTGGCAGGAAACAGACTTGGGTTTGAATCACAGCTCTGCTATACAAGCTGAGTGACAATGAATATGCCACCCCTTTTGTTTTTTGTGTTTTTTGGTTTTATTTATTTATTAATTTATATTTGGTTGCACCGGGTCTTAGTTGTGGCAGGTGGGCTCCTTAGTTGCGGCTCATGGGCTCCTCAGTTGCAAATTGAGGGCTCCTTAGTTGCAGCACTCAGGCTCCTTAGTTGTGGAATGAGAACCCTTAGTTGCAGCATACGTGTGGGATCTAGCTCCCTGACCAGCGATCGAACCCCAGCCCCCTGCATTGGGAGAACAGACTCTTAACCACTGCACCACCAGGGAAGTCCCCTGCCACCCCTGAACATCAGTTTTCTCCTCCATGAAAAATGGAGATGACAAGGATCAGTCGTGCAGAGAAAGAAATTAGTGAGGTTTAAGTGCCAGCCCAGTGCCATGCCCAGAGTGGAGCTGAATACTAGTGCCCTTCCCTGTCCCTTCTCTTGGGATTCCTGAGTTTTTGTTCTGTAAAACCCAGCCTCGCATAATTTCTGTTATTTTTTTTTTAAATAAATTTACTTATTTATTTTTGGCTATGTTGGGTCTTCGTTTCTGTGTGAGGGCTTTCTCTAGTTGTGGCAAGCAGGGCCACTCCACATCGCGGTGCGCGGGCCTCTCACTGTCGCGGCCTCTCTTGTTGCGGAGTACAGGCTCCCGACGCGCAGGCTCAGTAGTTGTGGCTCACGGGCTTAGTTGCTCCACGGTATGTGGGATCTTCCCAGAGCAGGGCTCGAACCCATGTCCCTTGCATTGGCAGGCAGATTCTCAACCACTGCGCCACCAGGGAAGCCCCTGTGTTATTTTATTTGTGGATAATTAGGGAGGACAAGGGAGGAGGAACATCTACAGACAAATTAACAGTGGCCATTCTGCAGCCCAGCTCCTGCACGGCACCCAGCCAGGCTGCCAGGACCCCTCATTTCCAATCACAATGGACCTGCCCCAAACCAAGGAGACCCAAAGGGCGTGCAGGGCTGAGACCCAACCCCCAGCCTCCACGTTCAGTTAATTACACATAGAGCTCCCCAACCCTGAGCCTCTTGCTTCCCACACTGTACATCCAATCCCTCAGGGCTGGGGTAGGGGACACAGGTGCAGCCAGGTATGCGTGCTGAGGTGAGCAGGAGGGCACCAGCCCTGTATGGAGCCGGCAGCTGGCACGGTAGGTGCCATGCGGAAGGCGGGCCCAGCCAACGTTGCCAGAGCTTCTGATTTCTCAAGAGAAGATGGAAACGCACATTTGTAACATGGAACCTTCCAATTTAAAAATATCAGCTTAAAAGTAGAAAACATATGTGGATCTAACAAGCCTGCTCGAGAACGGGCAGGGCTTTGTGCTGTTCCCTGCGGCCTCCCCAGCGCCTGCAACAGGGTCTGGTACACAGTGGAGGCTTCATGAGGATCTGAGGAGTGTGCAGGGGCCAGTTTCCCACCTCTGCCTCAGATTACAAACTCCCAGGTACCAGCGGTTCTGCTGTCCCCACTCTCTGCAGACAGGACACTGTGGTATTGTAGCACATGACAGTGAAAAATGAGGGGGGTCCCGCCTCCACCCTTACAGGGGCCTGTCCTCTAAACCCGATGAGGGCTGCACCTTGCTCGGGGGCTGTTACGAGTTGTTCTAGCCCCGAGAGTAAGCATTTAAGACAACAGGTATCAGCACAGCACCCTGATTCAACCACACACGTTCAGGGTGGTTGGTAAAGATCTTAACAGTAAAGAAACAGAAAAGCGGGGACGAGGAGAAGGACAGGGGAGGGGATGGCTCTAACCAACAGCCGGCTCCCTCCTGCCTCTGGAGAAGTGGCCCCGCAGGGTCAGCCCACCCCCGAAGGGCTCCGGGAAGGACTTGGCCAGAGCTCCAGCCTTCATGAAACAGTGTTCATAACTGATAAGCTTAAAAGCAAGTGACAATTTTTCAACCTAGCCTTGCTCCAAGGGCAGCAAATAAACACAGCATTGGCTCCAGGCCCCCACTGAGCACGTCTGGAAGGAGAAGGGAAGGTGAAACCAGGCTCCCTCACCCCTAGAAACCAGTGTGGAGTCTGACCCCATCCACCACGGTTGAACTGGGACTCCCCACTCAGAAATACCACCTCATGACATGAGCTCCCTTTATCACAGGTGTCAAGGCTACCCCAGGTACCACCCATATGCGAGGCACTGGGCCTGACTCCACAGTCATTATAACTGGACTGTGGAGAGGGCTGAGGGAGCCTGCTGGGGTTCTGGAAAGTGCTACATCTGATCCGGGTGGTGTCTACACAGGCAGATACCTATGTGGCAACTCGTTGAGCTGTATCTTTAAGACTTGTGCACTTACTATGTGGATGTTACCCTTCATTACATTCATAATAACAGCAACATCATGGAGGAAGCACTTCTCAGAAGTCAGGCACTGCGTAAGTGCTTATCCTGGGTTCCAGATAATATAATAGTTAAGAGCACAGTCTCTGGACCGCAATAGAACCGAGTTAAAATCCCTGCTCCTCCACCTCTGATTCTGCCCCCAGCAGGCTCCTCGACCTCTGAGCCTCTGTCCCTCAGCTGGAAAACAAAGATAATAACTGGTAGAATTAAGATAGATGTGCACGTGAGCCCTTAGCCCAGAGCCTCAAAAACAGTAAGCCTCAAAAGGTGTTGGCTAGGGCTTCCCTGGTGGTGCAGTGATTAAGAATCCGCCTGCCAATTCACGGGACATGGGTTCAACCCCTGAACCGGGAAGATCCCACATGCCGCGGAGCAACTAAGCCCGTGTGCCACAACTACTGAGCCTGCGCTCTAGAGCTCATGAGCCACAACTACTGAGCCCGCGTACCACAACTACTGAAGCCCGCGCGCCTAGAGTCCATGCTCCTCGACAAGAGAAGCCACCGCAATGAGAAGCCCACGCACCACAACGAAGAGTAGCCCCTGCTCGCTGCAACTAGAGAAAGGCCTCGTGCAGCAACGAAGACCCTATGCAGCCAAAAATAAATAGATACGACATTAAAGGAATAATAAAAAAAAGGTGTGGGCTAGGACTTCCCTGGTGGCGCAGTGGCTGGAACTCTGCGCTCCCAATGCAGGGGGCCGTTGTTCAGATCCTTGGTCAGGGAACTAGATCCCACATGTATGCCTCAACTAAGAGTTTGCACGCCACAGCTAAGGAGCCTGTGAGCCGCAACTAAGGAGCCCACCTGCTGCAACAAAGGAGCCCAAGTGCTGCAACTAAGGAGCCCGCCTGCTGCAACTAAGACCCGGTGTAACCAAATAAATAAATAAATAAATATTTAAAAAAAAAAAAAAAAAAGGTGTTGGCTTGTTACGATCATTCAGCCCTCAACAACCCGGGACTTTGGTGCCGTAGGGTCCATTGTAACATATGAGAGAAGTGCCCCCTTCCTGCCAACAGTGCTCCCTAAACTGTAGGCATTTCCTCACCATCTTCCCAATTTTCCCCAAATCCATGTACCACCTATTACTTTTCTTAACACTTTTCTTTAAATGACTCACCATTTTTTTTTTTTTTTGCGGTACGCCGGCCTCTCACTGTTGTGGCCTTTCCCATTGGGGAGCACAGGCTCCGGATGCGCAGGCTCAGCGGCCATGGCTCACGGACCCAGCTGCTCCGCGGCATGTGGGATCTTCCCGGACCGGGGCACGAACCTGTGTCCCCTGCATCGGCAGGCGGACTCTCAACCACTGCAACCCCAGGGAAGCCCGACTCACCATTTTTTACTTAAACAAATTTACTTTTAAAAAATGTTATGTAACTGTCATACAAGGAAAAACGTCACTTGCCAGAATTCATCTTTTTAAAATAGCTGTTAAAATAAAAAGCACTTGTCCACCTGGAATCATCTTGCCTACCTCCTTTACTTTTTGTGCCTCTGGGAGGCAAATAAACTCCGTTTGTTGAGCCGGTCGTGGGGTAGGGGCAGGGGGCGGGCCTCATCTGCTTAAAATGACTGAGAAACTTCCTGCGCCCTTCAGCAGCCCCGTTTGCACAGAAGTGATTTTCGTTGGTTTAACCGAGCAGGCCTGGCAAGCCCTCTATTTGGCAACATCCTGGTAACCAGCCATCTGTGCACCACGCAGGCTCCCAAGAGATAAAGCTCCATTTAGAAAAAAATGTATATTTGCTAATGGCGACTGTTCGCTAATTCAGACGCCCACTGGCCCCTCTTGGGCATAAATGAAGGGAACCTGACTCTGCCTATCAGACAGCAGCCCCAGGACCCCAAATCTAGGAACCCAGAGTCAGGACAGTCCTGGCGCCCAGACCCAGCTTCAGTGTGGGCTGGACTCAGCCTGGACCCTCACATCTATGGGTCCCCAAACCAGGCAGAGGCAGGAAGGAGTTAGGGGACTAATCATGGAAATACACATGTGCAAGCAATCAGGTTCATTTCTCTCCAGAATCTCTTCCGGAAGGGAAGGGAAGAGAGCAAAGGGGGAAAATCTCAGACAAGAAAAGGGGCATCTTGAAACCTGTGTCAGAGGGCACTGCGGTATTAAGAGGACCTTGAGGTAAGAAGCAATGTGCACATTTAGCCGGGAGAGTCAGTGAGTTCATTCATTCATTCAGCAAATATTTACTGAGCGCTCCTATTGTAGGCAATGATGTGAAAAACGCAAAGTCCCTGCTCTCAGACATCTCACCTTCTAGGGGAGGGAATGGCCAATAAATTATTTATTATCGAAGCTAGATGATATCAGTTAATGATAAGTGCCGTGGAGGAAATGAGTCAGAGTAAAGTAAAAACGGCTGGAGTGAGTTGTTTAGGTTGGATGGTCAGAGTCCTTTTGGAGGAGATGACATTTGAGTTGACAGCCCGATGTTGAGGAAGCACAGTCAATAAAGTCACTGTAAAGAGCATGTATAAAGGGCCTGGGGTAGAAGCAAGCTTGGCATGTTCTAGAAACCGAGAGAAGGCCTTTGCAACAGAAGTACAGTGATCACAGTGAGTGAGGGGAGAAGTGTTAAGAGACAGGCTCACAGAACCAGGCAGGGGAAGTAGACCCAGCTTCAGAGTTGAGATTTAATTTAAAGTGTCTTGGAGGGACTTCCCTGGTGGCCCAGTGGTTAAGACTCCACGCTTCCAATGCAGAGGGCGCTGTTCAATCCCTGGTCAGGGAACAAAGATCCCACATGCCATGCGGCCAAATAAAATAAAGCCATTAAAAAAAAAAAATTTAGGGTTTCCCTGGTGGCGCAGTGGTTGAGAGTCTGCCTGCCAATGCAGGGGACGCGGGTTCGTGCCCCGGTCCGGGAGGATCCCACATGCCGCGGAGCGGCTGGGCCCGTGAGCCATGGCCACTGAGCCTGCGCGTCCAGAGCCTGTGCTCCGCAACGGGAGAGGCCACCACAGTGGGAGGCCCACGTACCACAAAAAAAAAAAAAAAAAAAAATTTAAAGTAAAGTGTAACGGAGGGCTTCCCTGGCGGCGCAGTGGTTAAGAATCCACCTGCCAATGCAGGGAACACGGGTTCGAGCCCTGGTCCGGGAAGATCTCACATGTCGCGAAGCAACTAAGGCCATGCACCACAACTACTGAGCCTGTGCTCTAGAGCCCGCGAGCCACAACTACTGAGCCCGCGTGCCACAACTACTGAAGCCCGCGTGCCTAGAGCCCGTGCTCCGCAACAAGAGAAGCCACCGCAATGAGAAGCCCGCATGCTGCAATGAAGAGTAGCCCCCGCTCGCCGCAACTAGAGAAAGCCTGTGCACAGCAACGAAGACCCAACGCAGCCAAAAACAAATAAATTAAATAAATAAATTTTTAAAAAGTAATCAGGGTCTTTTCTTAAAAAAAAAACAAAACCAAAAAAAAAAGTGTAATGGGAAGCCTACGGAGTAGACAGACTTAATTTTATTTGAATTTTTAAAACTACGCTGTGGCCGTCATCAGGAGAATGGGTAAAGGGGGACAAGAAGCGAGGAGACCAAATAGGAGATTAAAATAATGGCTCAAAAGGAATCTAATAAACGCATTTATGCCTCAAATTCTGTTCCTTAGCTCCTCAGAGTCGCAGTGAAGTTAGAAATGGGAAGCTGGTTAAAGGGAGATGTTTGTTCTTTAAAGCAACGACAGCCAACCGGGTCAAACATGAGACAAGAGAGGGCGAGTACCAGGCCCTTCCACAGAGGGCAGGACCCAGCCACCTCCTAAGAAGAGAACAAGCAGCCATCTGTTCTGGGGCCTGGGAGCAGACTAGCTCCTGCCTTGTGCCCCTTCCAGCCCTGGGACTCTGGGACTCCAAGACCAGGACTCCTGGACACTCCTGAGGCTCGGACGCCCTCATCCAGGCAGCTTGCAGGGCTGTCACTGGCTCTCCCATGTGAGAACCTCAGGATCATCCCTGACACCAGCCTTCAAGCCCTAAGGACAAAGCAATCAATGGCTGCTAACATCACAAAGGCAGACTACTGGACAACCTCCACGGGCATGGTCTTACCAAAAAAAAAAAAAAAAAATCCAACCCAAATCTGATGGAGCTTCTAAAACTAAATACCGACTTACAGTTACATAGGGGACAGCAGAACATGTGAAATGACACTCAGAGACTCCATCCACAAAATTCTGACTCCGGGACTCTCCCCAAGACAAGCAACACAGTTTCTTCAATAAAGAAATCGTAAGGGGGGAAAAAAGAGTTGGAGGAGAAAACTTATAATGAGACATATCACCAATCACACTGGATTTTGTGAATCCTGGCCCAAAAAAACTTTTGAAAAACGTTTAGGAGGCGATTAGGGAAATCTGAACACCAATTGCATGTGATATTAAGAAATTATTGTTAACTAAGGGGGTCTGATCATTGCTAATTTCTTAGAAGAATTCTTATCTTTAAGATGCATGAAATATTTAAGAATGAAACGATATAATGTCTGGGATTTCTTCAAAATAATCTTGTGGGGGAGTGGATTGGTAAATAAATGAAACAAGATCGGCCATGAGTGGATAAAGGTTGAAACTGGGTATCATATTACACTATTCTCTCCACTTTGCAGCACACTTGAGAATTTCCACAATAAAGGGTTTTTTTTAAGCTAGGGATGAGCTTTTTCTAATACCGTACACAGGAATAACCCACTAGACATCCTACCGACAATGGAGAGTCAGGCTCATTAGAGTCACTGTTCTGCCTCCCCACAACCTGCCATTCGTGATTTGCTGAACGATGAGTGAATTTATATTTTCCTCCTCATAAATCCCATGGTGGGAGTTGTCCCAAAATAACTACCCCCTGTAAAATGTGGATTTCTCTTTCATTTATGCTAATTGACCTCTCTCCAGTTCAGAATGTCATACCCGCAGCCAACGGACTTTACCCGTACATTTCAGAAGGTACAAAATTTGACTCTGTTCCTCTACCTCAGTCTTTCCAGCTAAAGATCCCCGTTTCCACCTCAGAGGGCACCACTCCCCTCACCATCTACTTCTATTATTATTGAAGGGATGTTCTGGATTTACCCTGCTCTGCCACATCTATATGCTCTGAAAATCAGAGTGATTTTTTTTTAACATTTATTTATTTATGGCTGCGTTGGGTCTTCGTTGCGGTGCGCGGGCTTCTCATTGCTGTGGCTTCTCGTTGCGGAGCACGGGCTCTAGGCACACAGGCTTCAGGAGTTGCGGCACGCGGGCTCAGTAGTTGTGGCTTGTGGGCTCTAGAGTGCAGGCTCAGTAGTTGTGGCACACGGGCTCAGTTGCTCTGCGGCATGTGGGTTCTTCCCAGACCAGGGATCAAACCATGTCCCCTGCATTGGCAGGAGGATTCTTAACCACTGCGCCACCAGGGAAGCCCCCAGAGCGCCTTAAAGGAGCTCTCCGTTACAGGGCTTTCCAAACTACCATCTCCAAGCAAGGCTTCATTCAGGTGCCTCCTTGGAACCACGCTCAAATTCAGTCCCCTCTCAAACACAACATTGTTTCTGTAGGATCGCAGGTGAGGGAATCCCTGGAAGATGGTGGGAAAGAAGCAGAGGCTCCAGGTGGTCCCACAACTCCCAGAGAGTCGTCAGGTCAAGGCTGATGAGCCCTACCCACATTTCTCCAGGAGGCAAACTGAGGCTGGAGCTTTGGGTACAGTTCTCAGGACCTACCAAGAGTGCCTGGGAGTCTCCTGCTTCTGAGCCCCTATGGGCTACCTGTGTCGTTACCATTCTCCCTGGCACACCTACCTGTCCCCCATATACACTATCTCCAAGTGGCCTGCGGAGGACAGGAAGGTGACAAGGACCACTGGACCATTACTGCAAGACACACGGTACTTTACATCCCTTATGATCAACAGCCACAAGCGTTATCTGCACAAGCCTGTCAGTTGAGGTGCTGGGAAGATCGATGGGTGAATCAAGCCTTCTGGGAAGGATGAGGAGGGCACCTGAATCTGACCTCACCCTGTGATGAGAGGGGGAAGGAAGGAGGAACTCGGCAAATGTAACACTCATCATGGAGTTTAGGAAGTGCTTAAGAGGGGCTGGCAGCTGCAGCCTGCTCCAGGCACCCCCCCCCCCATGGCCGGTGCCTGCAGAGCAAGGGTCAATTATGTACAGGGCACGAATTTCAGACGCTTAAAGACAAATGAACTCCAGAAAACAAACAGCAAGGGAAGCAAAGGTCATTTAGCACAAACATGAAAGCAAGCCCTCTCTCTCCTTGGTAGGGTAAATCCATGGCCAAAGCCATCAGGATGGCAGGAGCAACAGAAGAATAGGACAAAGGCGGAGGGGAGGAGGGTCACCGCCGTGTGCCTGCGTTGCAGGGAAGAGCACAGTGCATCCAGGAGGAAAGACAAGTACCCTGAGCCTGGGACATCCTCACCCCGGCCAATCCCTTCCTGCCCCCTGTCCACGTCCTTCCCCGGTGCCTCACTGCAGCCCCCCACCCCCAGACTATCTCTGCCCAGGCCCACACCTGCCTGGCTGCCTCCTCGGCCCATGTATGGCTGGTCTGGACTACTGGTGGGGCTGTCATCACCAAACATCTTACCTTCGTTTCTGGGACATGGGCCCAGAGAGAGGAGAATGGGAGCAGTTCCAATCAAACGTCTCCATCCCCATGCAGCACTTCCTACCTTTCAGATGCATGTTTACCCACGTTATCTCCCTTGAGCCTTGCACGCCCTTTGTGTAGATGCAGGAACTGAGTCTCAAAGAGGTGAAATCTATCACATCACAGTCAACGGGAGGAGCCAGGACTAGAGCTTCTAGCCCTCTGTGCAGGGCTTTTGCCACGCTCCCGCATTCTACACGCAGAGACAGGAGTGTTCTGATGCATCTGCCTTTCTAGGGAGCACATCTCCCTTCTCGTCCCGCAAAACAGGTCCAGGTTGTCTCAGAACAGCCATCCCATAGCCTTCTGACTTCAGAGGGCTGGATTGTTCATCCGCCCTGTACAGATAAAATGCCAAAGGGCACGGAATAGATGAGAATCAAAGTCTACGGGAGAATGGGGCCCAGACCTGGAGCCCTGAGCTCCGGAGTCCTGCTGACAGCTTCTCCTGCTAGACAAGTGTGCCCTGAGCATCAGTCATTCCTAGATCACCTGCAGAATTTCTGCCATATTCTATACCATTCGTACTATTACCACTGTTTCTACTAAACAGGCTCATTCTTGTGACTTGATACTTCTAATTTAAAGTGATACTTTGTATCACCACTGCAAGAGGGAAAATTAGTACCACTGACCAAAACCAGGAGAGAATCCTAAAAATAAACAGTACAAAAACAACTTAAGTTATAGGCAGGCACTGTTCCCCAATTTAAAGACCCTGAGCCAGAGGTCTGTTCTCTTTGCTATAAAAGGGAGATTAGCAAGTGTTAAAGAGGTGTTAAAGCCAGACTAGCACCAATCTAAAACTTTCCCCTTGAAGCAATTACAAGGATTAGCAGAGAACGGAAAAGGGAAGAACTTTCTCACTAGGTGACTCAATATTACTTCATGCTTAACCACCTTCAGTTACTTCACTGAAGATTCATCCTGCACTGTGGGAAACATCAAATTAGACTAGGTTATAGGAAGTGGGACAGGAGGGATGAGAGACAACCAAACCATAAGCGGCAACCCATGCCAGCTTCTCCAAGTGCTCCAGTTAGTTCATTGCCCGTCACCTCCCCCAGGCACATCCAGCTTCTGGGCAAGCCCAGGGGCCACCAGTCACCACCCAGGCATCTATGGCTCCACTGCCCTTGTCTTAGCCCTTGTCCAACGCAGGACGCAGCACTAACTCCGAACTCCTCTGGAAATTAGGATGCAGCAGGGCCACCAGCAGTTACCCCAAATCCCCACAGCATCTCTGTGGACATTCAACTCTAATGACCCCTGGTTGCTGGGAAGCTTTGGGCTCATATACCCTAGCAGAGGAGGGAGGCTATGCCAGCCTGGGTGGGCAGCTCCCTGGGGTCTCGTGGACATCACATCTGTAGCTAGGGGCTGCAGCCCCGGAAGCAACCCCAAAAGCTCCTTTGCCCATCCCAAACCCCACATCTCTCACCCCATAGGTCCTCCAGCCTATCTCTGAAATCGCCTGAGAGAACGATTTTCAACACCCAGGATCAAACAATTAAGAGAGTAAACCCAAGAAAGGTGAAGAGTCAAAGACAGAAAAACCCAAAGACAGAGGGACACGGAGGCAGGGGTGGAGGTGGTAAGCAACCGCCAAACTTGCTCCTCGCCTGCCGGCACCTTGCGCAAAGCTAGCAGATCCCGACCTGGCCGGCACCTCGCGGGCTCAGCCAAGTTGCAGAGAAGCAAATGGCATCCCCAGCGTACTGGGCCATTCGGGCCTGAGCCAGGGACGGTCGCCCGGGTCGGATCAATACTACTCGCGCTGCAGGCTTTGGGAAGGGCGCCGCGATAGGCAAATTCGGGGAGTGGGAGTGAAGGACTTGGTGACCCTCTGTTGGGGATGAAGTCCGAAGGGTTCTCCCAGCCGCCCTCCGACCCAGCCAATGCCCTGCCTGGGCTTTCCCATAACAGCCAGTGTTGGCGGCTAAGCTCCGAACTCGCTCCCCAGACAGCGACCGGAGTAGAGGCTTTTCCCCATCCAGCTCGAAGCCAAACGCCCTCTTGGAAAAGTCCACCCCAAAGAAAACGGGAATTTAGCCCGAAAGCAGCGGGAAGGGGGAGGTGGCGCTGCCAGGCTTTACCTTTTCTCTTTACTCTGTTTTCGGGATTTGTGCAGGAGTCCGATGAGCACCACGGCGGCGCGGATCCCCGCCTTTCGGCAATGCATCCTCCCCGCGGGCTGGGACATGGCGAGGCCGCCGGCGGTGCCCGGCCGCGCCCTCGCCCGCCCGCCGCGCGCCCCCGCCAGCCCCGCTCCGCGCGCTCCGCGCCGCCCGCTCCCGGCCCCTGCGCCCGCGCCCGGGTCCCCGGCTGCTCGCCTCGCATGGGCCCCGCCCCGCCTAGGTGCGCCCAGGGGGTCAGGTGACTGGGTGCTCACTTCCCGGCGACCTTCAGTGTCTCCTCGGGGCCCGCCGGGCGGCCGGTGCCCGCTCCCCCAGCGCGGGCATTTCCAAGGCTCGCTAGGGGCGCGGCCCGGACGGGTGGCTCCGGGTCTGTAGCTCCGACGCGCCGCCCGCGCCCCGGACCCCGCCCCGGACCCGCCTCTCGGGCCCCGGCCCGGGGCGCCCCGGCTGAGGGCGGTTCAAGCGGGCCGGCCGCCACCGAAGGAAGACGGCCGGCTCGCGCTCAGCGCTCCCGGGGCTCGGCGCCCGCGTTCGCCCTCTGCCCCGCGCCCCGGCTCCTTCCCGTCCCGCCGGGCGGCCAGGCCCCAGGGCTCCCTCGCCTCTCCTCGGTCCCCTCCTCAGCGCTCCGTGTCTCCCGCCCCCGCTGGCCGGGCCCCGGGCTCCCTCCCCAGGCGAAGGCGGCTGACGCGCTTTCCCAGCCCGGCCCGCCGAGATACTTCTCCGATGCTGTCACTGTCTTTAAAACAGAGGGAGAAAAAACATGCACCGAGAGGAAACGCGCGTCCTCAGTCCAAGCGAAACTGCCTTCGCGCGCGGGCACCGCCTCAGGCCTCCTCTGCCCGGGGCCAGGCTGCCGGGCGGTTAGAAGGGCATCCCGCGTCCAGCGCGCGGCGCCCGCCCTCCCGGGCCAGGGATCCCTGGCGTTTTGACTCGGCCGGATGCTACCTCTCACCTTTCCCCAAATCCCGGAAAGGACTGTCATGCGGGGGTAGAGAGATCTACTACAGAGTCCGCATCGATGTGGGCTGGGGTCAGTCCCCCGGTTAACATTTGTTTTCCCGGCCCTGGGAGTTTGACAAAACATAGGGTCAATGATAGATTCCCTGGCTGCTACACCTGCACCTCGCGTCCCAGGTTGCCAGGGAGACGCAGGTGGGGGGGAGGGGGACCCTACTCCACGGCAGCCGGGGCCCCAGCGCGGGCTGCCTCACACACCCAAACGTGCATTCTTCCCCTCCTCCTGCACACCGCGTGCACGCTTCTCCTTCACTTCAGAAGCCAGTTGGTGGGGAAAGGGCCCTGGCCCGGTCTCTACTACGGGCGTGGGGTGCTCCTAAGCCCCACTCAGTCACCTCCATTTGCTGCCAAGAAGCCTAGCACCCTCTCACCACCCTCACCTCCCCCCACCCCCTGCTTAACTACTGGCTTTGCTTCTCCTTCCATCCCCCTAGGGAAGGGAATCGGCAGAGGACTGGAGGGAATTAAAACTAGCCAATTAGTCCATCTTTGGTAACAGCCCTGTTGGGGCCAAAGAGGTCCCTGAGGCAATTTGCCTTGTTTTTTATACAGTCTGCAGTTCAAGCAAGCAGAGAAAATCCAGACAGGGAAGGGGACCTTGCTGGAGAGGGGACGGGGGCTGCGAATGAATTCAAGCGCCTGAGACCTCAACCCCGCCTCTCCAGTGGGCACAGCTTCTTGCGGGCACTGGCATTGGGGGGAGGGCAGGGAGCGCCAGAGTGGTGCCAAAATGTGCCTGGTTTATTTATGAAGCATCTATTAGCAATGGCCTCAGCCCCCCTGAGCCTGCCTGGGTGGTGGGAGATCACAGATATAGCCATGGACCGCTATCTACAGCCAGAGAGGAGTGTCCCAGGCCCCACCCCTGGGATTGCAGCTACCCTGGCTTCAAGGACTACACCAGTAAGTGACCTGAGAATCAGTCTGGAAAAACAATGGGGAAATGAGTCCTCAGTGGGTAAGAGGGCAGCGCGGCAGCACATACAGCCCAGGGCTCGTCCAGCCTTTGCCATACACAGAACCTCTCCATGGCCAGGAGGGTGCTGGAGGCACTGGCTGTAGGTCTAGGCCAGCATGGGGTGTATTTTATCCACACACAGGTAGAGTACACCTCGGTGCAAGACCTGAATCCCTCCCAGGTGGGTGAGCGTGGATGGCTCCCACCTATGCCCCACTGCCTGGGAGGTATTTTAGATCAAGTTCATCAGTGAGAAACAGGGCATTGGGATGAAAGTGAAAAATCTTTCCACCAAGCAGGTAACTTTATTCATTGTTATTCTGGGCTTCCAGGCCCTCTCAACTCATCTACAACCACAATGTTTCCAGCCCCAGTGTGGCTGAAAATATAAGATTGTCCCCCGAAGACCGTAACCTGATCTGATTCCTAGCGCCCTAAAAGGTAGACGTTTTCTGGGGGTGGGAGAGCCATTCCTTCTGCCCACACCCCACACAGGAAACACCAAAGCATAAGGACACCCATCAGTGGCAGAGAATGTAATGGCCATCTGCTAGATGTGGCCATTCCACCAACATTTACGAAACAATTAGGATGCATCCAGCTTTGTGCAAGAAACTAGGGTAAGAGAAATGTAAGAGACCATCCTTGCTCAAAACAAGCAGGGCTAACACACATGAAACCACCAAACCATCCCATTCCTGGCTTATCCAGTTTATCCAATGTGACCCAGCCACTGTTCCCCCAAGTTAGGCCATTTGCATACCACCTTCACAATGTCTTAATACCATACTACCCAGTTATTTACTTATTAACTGCTTTAATTAAATCCACTCACTTCTTAACTAATTTTAAAAGAAAACATTATTACCACCCTAAAATCTATTATTGCTTATCATTCATCCCATACAGACATACACAAACTTATTAAATTCTAGCTCAATTCTGTTGCCTGGCGAAGGCTCGGCACCTGAAGCACCTTCGTTAAAAGAGAAAAATAGACAAGCATTAGTTTTTAGCTACACACTTGCACCAAATGAAGACGCTGTCCTTGAAAAAATTACCAAGTTTGAAAGAGAACCCAAAAGGGAACAATTTTTCAGGTAAGTGACTCAAGGTCTTCTAGGGCCACATCCGTGGGGTACTTTGGGGTGGACGGAGAAGACTGGACACTTCCAGACCGCAGGGAGTGAGGTCAGTGAGGACCACAGTGGTCAGAGAAGGGGTCTTCTCCTGGATCCCAGGCCACTGAGCAGCAGTTTATCCTCGGTGGTGTCCCAGCTCACAGGACCTCCAAGGTCTGTCCCAGCCCTCCCCCCTCCCCAGCACACAGTCCCTGAGAACAAAGTGCTGGGCAGCTGCCAGCCTGGGTCTCTGTCCCAATCCGGGGAAACCCGAAGGCTGAGGGGGCCTGGGTGGGAGCCGGGTGGGGAAGGGGACAGGGCAGTTAATCATGAACAGAGGGCAGACAGCTGCACAGCCCATTCTTAAGGGGCCAGTGGGGTGAAGCAGACAGACACGCATGCTTGGTCCTGAAGAAAAGGGCCTTCTGTGCCTGGGAAGCCGCTCCAGGAGACACATCCGCGTGAAAGCGGGAATCAGCCCCACTGCCAGCGCCCAGGTCTGAGAGCAAGCGCTCCTCCCCACCCCCCACCCCACCTCCACTACCAGTGCCTCCACTGCTCCCCAAAAGGATTGCAACCCTCCTTGGCTAGGATCATGGGTAGATGTGAGGCAAGAGGGACTGTGGAGCTATGGGGTAGGGCCTCTTACGAAAACCAGCTATTTTCAGATATCTTGCTTCTCCCCTTCTACAGGGGACAGTGAGCCCAGCCTTCCCATGGATCACACAACCTTTGGAGCAATTCAAGAGTTATACACCTTTAGACCTGCTTAGGACAGGCCAGCATCCCCACTCTCTTATGCCTTTGGGGGTACACACCAGCTCCAGCTCCGAGAGAAATCACTCAGAAGCCCCCCTCATGTCTCTCTGCGGAGCACTCGCACCTGTGCTTGCAAGGAGCCAGACTGACATTCATTCTTGGCAGGTACGTCAGCACCCCCTGCTGGACCACGTTACAGTTGCATCTCTGGGATACCACCATATGAGGAAAAGGAGAAAGAGGAAGGGAGAGAGGGAAAGGGGGGGGGAAGGGAAAGATTGGGAAGGTCATTTGAAGTGGAGAAGCAGTTTCTATTTTGAAAAGAGAGAGAGACGCAGGAGGGATCTTTGCCACACGTTGACTCTCCACCCAGCTCCTAACCTCCCCTCTCAGAGCCCACGACCAGCCCCCAAAGGGGTCCCTCCCACCACAACAGGCTCCTTTGGGGATAGCAGCAGACCACGCCCAGGCTGGGCATGGAAGCCAAGCTTGGGAACCACAGCTCAGCCTACTTCCCCGGAGCCACACATGTCATACTGAACAGAGGATCTGCCGAGAAACTGGCTCAGATTTGGGAAAGGGATCTCGGTGACTTGTGTGGCATTTCCGAGCTCCAGGGAGAGGAAACCATGCCTGAGGAAACCCACAGATTCCACTCAGTGGCAGGCATCCAGCCTTTGGGCTAAACATCATCTAGTACCCAGAGCCTGCAATGCATGATGATAACCAGAACTTTGCTGCTTTCCTGTTCAGGAATTACACGAAAAGGGGGTAGGAGGAGGAAGAAAGGAGTTCCTCACCTATTTCTGGGGCTACTGAAGGTATTTAAAATATTTCTTTTTGGTTTACTTATGGAATTTCGAATCCATGAATCTAAACGGCATGGCTACAATTTTTCCCACAGTAGAAACATTCAAAAGGATTCTTCCATGTGTGAAATTTCTGATGAGCAGGAAGCAGATTTTGCATGGAGGCTGCCAGGGGTCACTCCAGGGAATCGGGAGCAGATGGGGCCAAGGGTGGGTGTCCTGCAGCACAGGCATCTCATGCTCAGGGTCCCCAGTCGTTCCCCACCTCACTGATTAGCTGTTGCTACCCGTGGAGCCACTTCCAACTCTAGGCTTTCTGGGGCTGAGTGGAAAAGTGGGGAGGAAAGCTGTCTTTCCATAATATTAGCAACATTGCTTAGCAACATCTTTCAAAGCAAGAACCAGCAGACTCTCCAAAAACCTATTCTGTTTGGCTCTACAAAGAACAGAGTGGTTTCTTACATGTGCATTATTTATATACTAGTCTATATACCCAGTAACACCTTCTGTGCTGGCTTCCTCAGGAAGAGGACGTATTACAGCGAAGTGAGATTTCCAGACAACAGAGTTTGGAGCAGCAAAACTTTTCTTTGCTTGCTTGCTTTTATTGTGATGACCTTGGCTAGAAATTTCTCTCAAATGTCTTACAGATTTTTTGTCCACTTCAAATATAGGTTTCATGGAAACTTTTCTTGGTGACTCAGAGCCATTATTATCAATACCACCTACTGTACTCAAGCTAAAACGCAGTTATGAAGAACCGGTCACTGAGGTGAGGACCCATCTGTCTCTATATTTAATGACCTCGATCAGCTGTGATGCGAAGATACTACAGCGAGGGAATAAAAACTTAAAGACCCCGCAGTCAGACGAACTTGGGCTAGAATCCCATCCTCAGACTTTACTATCTGTGTGGCCGTGGGCTAGAAATTTCATCTCTCTGAGCCCTGGTTTGGTCATCTGTAAAATGGGCACAACAACAGTGCCATCCTCCTAGCGTTCTTGCAAGGCTTCGATGAGCATGCACGGTCCGCACAAAGACTTGTATGAAAATGGTCGTAGTAGCTTTATTCAACATAGACGGTCCATCCGCAAACTGTGGTCTATCCACCCCACGGAAGACCACTCAGCAATAAAAAGGAACAAAATACTGACACATGCAACAACATGGCTGAATTTCAAAGCACTATGGAGTGAGAAAAAGCCAGATACAAAAAATACTTACTGTATGATCCCATTTATACAACATTCTAAAACGGACAATCTAAGGTACAAAAAATTAGAACAGTGGTTGCCTCTGGAGGTGGGGGATTTTCTGGAGAGACGGAAATGTTCTCTATTAGGACAGGATGGTGGGATCCATTTGTCCAAAATGTATAATTAAGATTTGTGCATTTCAACGTATGTAAATTCCCCCTCAAAACACAAATTAATAATAATAGAGGGAGGATGTGGAGTGGGTAGAGGTATAGATGAAACAAGAGTGGCAGAGGGGGCTTCCCTGGTGGCGCAGTGGTTGAGAGTCCGTCTGCCGATTCAGGGGACATGGGTTTGTGCCCGGGCCAGGAGGATCCCACATGCCGCAGAGCGGCTGGGCCCGTGAGCCATGGTCGCTGGGCCTGCGCGTCCGGAGCCTGTGCTCCGCAACAGGAAAGGCCACAACCGTGAGAGGCCCGCATACCGCAAAAAAAAAAAAAAAAAAAAAAAGGCAGAATGTTGATAACTGGGGGGGGCGGGGGGGGGTGTTCATTATACTATTCCATTTACTTTGTATATGCTTGATATTTTCCACAATATAAAATAAAAAGAGGAAATTTCCTGGCGGTCTAGTGGTTAGGACTCAGCGCTTTCACTGCCATGGGCCAGGGGTTCAACCCCTCGTTGGGGAACTAAGATCCGACAAGCAGCACAGCGTGACCAAAACAAGTAAAAAGAACATGTTCATAGTGGGGGGAAGAAAGGTTAACAGTGTTTATCTATGGAATTATGATGATTTTTATTGTTGTCTTTGTGCTTTTCTTCTATCTACAAATTTATAAGGACTACATGTTAGTTTTGTAAATAAGTAACAAGATGGATGTTATCATTAATTAAAGGAGGATGCACGCAAAAACACCTCGCAGGTACTCTTTAGGTGGCCTTTCTCACTGTGCTGTTTTAAGTCCTTGCTCACAGTGACTGGTCCCTGGGAAACCAAATACAGGTGTACCTGGGAGATATTGCAGGTTCGGTTCCAGACCACCGCAATAAACCAAAAATCACAAGAAAGCGATTCACGTGAACTTTTTGGTTTTCCAGTGCATATATAAGTTATGTTTACACTATACTGTAGTCTCCTAAGTGTGCAATAGCATTATGTCTAAAAACACAATGCACATACTTTAATTTTAAAACACTTTATTGCTAAAAAATGCTAGCCATCGTCTGATAACACAGGGTTGCCACAAACTTTCAATTTGTAAAACAAAACAAAACAAAACAAAAACAACACGCAATATCTGAGAAACGCAAGAAAGCAAAGTGCAGTAAAATGAGGTATGCCTGGAACTGAGCTTGACAACAATTAGGCCAAGCATCCTGGGTACCAGCAAGTGGGCGAGTGTTTACCTGCACAGACACACAGATCTTACACGTCCTGAAGACAGTATGATCAGGCCGCCCAAGACGGCTGTTCTCTTGCTCTCTGTCCATCCCCTGCTCGACCAGCCCCTGCTTCATCTACTCCCTACTCATATGACTGACCTTCCTAATCAGTAAATGCCTACAGACTTCCCCTTGGCCCCAACTACTAATTTACAATAGCTTATCAAAGGGGGTGACGGGCGTGCTTCTCTGCTTGTTTCCTTGGTAACTGATGAGGCAACCTGACATCAATTCCCCCTATAACTGGTAACCTCCCTCTCCCCTCCAGTAGTGAAGACCGCTGCCCTGTCCTGCCCTCGTCTGCCTCACACAGTGGGCTGTCACTCCAGGACCTTGCTTCAGACATGTAAGATCCCCTGTCCATTAAACCATCGATGTCTCTCTCGCTGACTCCAGGCTCTTTCTTCCGTCTCAAGGCTGGGCAAGTACACAGCTTGCAGGCCTGCAGGGTGCAGCCCAACTGTGTGTGTGTGTGTGTGTGTGTGTGTGTGTGTGTGTGTGTGTGTGTGAGTGAGATAGGTCGTGGCCCTGTTGACCTGATTCCTAATAAACCCTAATTTTTTTTTCCTGTTATCTGAACTAATCTCCTGCTTCTTCGGGTCCCGGAAGAACTCTGGGTCGGATACTCCTTTCTAGAGGGAAGTTGCCCCTATAGGTGGCCATAATCAAACGCTTTCTACCTAACCCTAACTAGAGTTCGCTTCACAACGGACTCTGGACTCTAACTCGTTGATGTGTTCATTGCTCTTTCCCGTGATGACTTTAAGTCCTATTAGCCTTAAAGACAAACACAAAGTTTATCTTCCTTGTCGACACAGATTCCCTGAGCTTCGCCCAGCCAGGAGCCAAGCTTTGAGCCTCCCAGGGAGCAGCTATGAGTCTGCAATTTGCAAGCTTTTCGCCAGGACTGCTTTCTGAGGCCTTTCTGCCCTTTCCTCCAGGAAAAGTTCTTCCGGCTGTCTAGCCTGCAGCACTCCTGTTGTAATCTAAGCTCTTCTGGTGAATAATTCCCTCCATTGTTGGGAAAACCCCATTTAGTTCCCACTATCTTACCCCTCCTCCAAGTCCCAAAGCAGCTTCAGAAACTGCACCAGCTGTTTCCCTTTCTCCCCAAGGCTCCAAACTCTTTGCTTCCATCCATTTTCTCCCCTGCCCAGCCCCCCTCACTCATAGTCATGAGGCTGCATGTGTCACAGCTAATAACTAAAGGACCAAAGTTTCCCAATTATTTCCTTCTTCTTAATGCATTAGAGCAGTTTCAAGGTTATTGGGAGCTGGGCTCAGCAGCCAGCTGTGTGTGAACACCATCCATCAAACCTGTCATGCAGAGGATACGTAAGAAGATGCTGTCAGACCGTCTCCAGGCAAGACCAGCAGTGACCTTTGTGAGGGTCCCTTCTTGGAGAATCTGGAGCAGAAACAGTCTCAACCCATCCAGCCCTCGAGGCCGTGGGATGTGTGCGAATTAGTGTAGGAGGGGCAACTAGCAGTGTAATCCCCCAAAATCCAATGGGGAAATTAATCTTGCAAGCTGCTGACCTGTCCAAATGTAGAGTACATCCCTGAGTTACGCTGCACCTAGCCCCTGGTTTGTTTCCTTTGTGGCAATTATTCTAGCTTAGGGAGGGGATTGCGAGGGGGCGGGTGGTACTGATTTGTCTGTTTGCTGGTTTTTTTGGTCTGTTTGCCCCAGTGGACTGTAAACCCCATGAGCTCAGACACAGTACATATCTTAGAGGTCACCATCACCTGCTCCCTCGTCACCCCGTGCCCAGAATGGCACCTGATGCACTCTAACCCTCAATAAATATTGTTGGAAGTGAGGAAGGAGAGGAGGAGACAAAGAAAGGGAGGGAGGGAATTCCCACTAGGAGGACCATGTGTCCTGGAGTTGAACTGGATTGGCTGGACGGGAGGGCAGAACATCACCGTTCCAGGGATGGAGACCCACCCTCCACCCTCTCACAGGTGCAAAAGCTCAGACAGGGTGGCTAAAAGGATGCTTACATTGAAAGCCCCATTCCAGGCCGGCACAGCCTCGTGAGCCTGGCAAGGAGAAACCTCAGATCAGTGGGTCCAACTCCAAGGTCTCTTTCAGGACACCCGAAAGTCCCCCTGACTGTTAGACAACCCTACGGAGGAGGGTACTAGTCTCCTTCTCATGTTTATAGATGAAGGGAGGGACCTCTCTAGGGCCAACCCTGGACAAGCTTGGTCTGACTCTGGGGCCCACACTGGGTGACAGGTAGGGGTTTGGCCACTCACCCTTGGGTATGAAACAAATTACATTCCTTTATTTTTCCAAAAATACCTTTTAAAAAGCCTTCTGGACTTCCCTGGTGGCACAGTGGTTAAGAATCCGTCTGCCAATGCAGGGGACACGGGTTCGAGCCCGGGTCCTGGAAGATCCCACATGCCGCGGAGCAACTAAGCCCATGCGCCACAACTACTGAGCGTGCACTCTAGAGCCTGCGAGCCACAACTACGGAGCCCGCACGCCGCAACTACTGAAGCCTGCGTGCCTAGAGCCTGTGCTCCGCAACAAGAGAAGCCCACACACCGCAACGAAGAGTAGCCCCTGCTCACCACAACTAGAGAAAAGCCCACGAGCAGCAACAAAGACCCAACGCAGCCAAAAATAAATAAATAAATAAAGTCTTCTAGGGTTGGCAGGAAATGCAGTATTTTTGGAGCCCTCTCCTCCGGCCCATTTACTTCCACCATCTTCCCTTCCTCATCAAAGAATGACCAAAGGGCTCAGATAGTCCCCTGGGGGGACAGTGCTGTGCCCCATTCTATGGTCACCTGTGGAGGAATCACCCCACCCATTCCGAGGGTCCATGGCCCTGTGTAGGTCACCATCCCAAGTATCCAAGGAGCAGCTCCGAGGGCAGGTCCTGCTCACCCTGAAGCAGGAGAATCACCTCAGAGGGGAATAACACCACCCCCCTGATGCAGCATTTGACAGCTACAAGCACATTCACATCTTTTATTCCATTGGATACTCACAACTCTGTAAAGAAGGAATATTAATATCATCCCCATTTGCCAGATGAGTAAACTGAGACCCAGAGAGGTTTAACTCTTCTGTCCAGGATCACACAGCTCTTAAGAAGCAGAGCTGGGACCCAGACACAGGTCTCCATAGTTCCTGACTCCCACAAAATTCATAATGAAAAGGATGGAGATCCCAAGGGATTAGGAGACGACACAACCAATCAGAGGCTCACCATGCCTGTCACCAGACAAACTGGAGTTGGCTTTTCCACCTGCCTAACACTCAGGCCCCTTCTTCCGGTCGACAGGCCTTGATTTTCCCTTGGGGAATACCCCGACACCACTCTTGGTTTTTGTGGTTCAGATGGGACTGTCCCTTTCTCAACCTCTCCACCCTGAGCTGTAGGGTGGGTACATGGTCCAGGCCTGGCCAATCCATGTATTCTATTCATCCGGCCACAGTGACTGCTTCTGGGATGGGCATATAAACCCAGTAGGTCCAAACAAGTGAAGACCTGAATTGTTGCTGGCACCATAGAAGGAAGCAGCTTTTTACCCCCTGGGATTTCCAAAGTTGCTGGCTGTCTTATGTTTAAACTGTCTTATGAGAGGAGAATTGCCTGTGAGTGAAGTGAATGCAGAGGAGAGCAGAGCCAAGAGACAGGGACAAACAGACTGATGATATTTTTTGACCCACCTGGATCCAGCCATTCCTGAAGTCAGTGCTCAGATCTGTTTTTCCTTTTGGTGTCTTTTTTTTTTCCCCTTGAACTAGTTTGAGTGAGATTTCTGTCACTAGTAAATGAGTTAATTAACATATGAGATCTCTACCCAATGGGCATGCAAAATAATAGCTTTAGACAAGTAAGAAAAGCACATCGCTCCTTTACCCGAGGGGAGCAGCCCTCAAAGTGATGCATAGGAAAGTCCTTCCAGGAGGAGCCCCTAGGAACACCAAACAGACCTGGAGGCACCAACCCAGCCCATGAGTGACAGGCTTGGGGACAATCCTCTTGCCCCTACTCTCAGGGAAGGCAGAATGGCCTAAATCCCACCCTGAAGATAAAACGGGAATTTCTCCCTTCCTCCTCCCTGTCAGCATGTGGGTCACTCGTTTTATCTTTCTTCAGTAAAATCAAGGGCTATTCAAGGAAAACATTGAAAAAAAGGAACATTTGGACAATTCTAAAAATGTGGGACATTCTACAAAAACAACTTTGCCAGGTCTGCTGTTCCACATTTAAAGAAACTAAAGAGATGTGATAACCAAGTACAAAGAGTGACCATTAATAATAAGCCAATAACATAATCTAATATACAATCCACATTTAAATTTGGGAAAACTATATTTGGAAATGGACTGTATATTAAGTTACATGGTTAAATTAATATTCACGTTCTTACATGTGATCATGGTATTGTGGTTCTATCAGAAAGTGATACTGTTTGGGGGAGACACCTGCTGAAATATTAGCGTATGACGTATCTTGATGTCTGCCACTTATTTTCTCTACTTTACTCTCATTATACAGAGAAAATGAGAACACCTGTGCAAATGTTAATAAGTGGTGAATCTGGGTGAACACAGCTGCTCATTGCACTATCCTTCTCATTGTTGCATAGGTTGATAATTTTCAAAACAAAAAGTTGAAAAGAAACTACATCACCCTTGCCGATACGTGCCCTCAAATCTGCACACATATGTGCACGCATGCAGGGAGCATGCATGTACACACGTACATGCATTCTGTGACCCAACAGATGGGTGTGCAAAGAGCACTGGGCCTGAGTCAGCAGAACCAGCCTCTGGAGCAGATCTGTCCTCTCAGTATCCATACATCCTTTTATCCTAGTCTATTTTCTCAGCTGTAAAATGAGGGCTGAAAATGCTATATACACCCATGAGATGCAGTATGAGCATTTAGGTGGATGGAGTAGTACTGTGAAGGGGTTAAGAACTGAAGCCAGAGGCCTAGATGAGATGGTCTTTTCTATCTTAAGGTTCCTTTCTAAGGAAGTGGGTGTAGGTGACAGAAACTGTCTCCAAGGTCACCCCCTTCCCACCCAATTGCCCAGTTCTAGGCCTCTCAAGGAACCTTAGAATTTGAACTTGGGTTTGAGATCAGCAGGCAATATCCAGGACCAGTCCAATGAGAACTGGCCTCTCGGTTCCATCAGCAAAGGAAATGCATTTGGGCTCCAAGCTGTGCCCAAGGGACCCTCAGGGCAGAAGTGCCTTAACAAGTGTGAACCAATGAAAAGCCAAGGCCAACCCCTCTGAACTTGGCTGGGGAAGTCAGTGCATTCAGTCTCACAGACAAATCCATGGCCACCCCTCCGGTTAATAAAGCTCTCTGGGTTCCTGGGCTTCTGAAAAAGGAGAGGTTGAGGATACTCTCAGCAAAAAACCATCCTGCAAAGATCCCAGGCAGGTGCAGGAACTTCAGAGGGCAACAATCCACTGACTTAGGGAGGATGGTGCCGGAAGGGGTAGAGGGTGTGGCAGGCAACGCACAGCTGGAGAAACTCAGGGGTGAGCAATCAGAAAAATGCAGCCACAACAAAGAGGGCGTTTCACCCAACAGACTGGCAAAATGCACACGTCTGCTAGCGGTGGGCGTAGAAACCAGAGGGCAATTTTGCAGTATTATTAAGATAAAAAGTCACCCACCCTATCACCCAGCAATGTCACCTCTAAGATTTACACAAATCTAGAGAAACACTCGCATGTGTGTAGAGAGATGAGTCTGAGGCTGTTCACTGCGGCACTTTCGGAAAAGAGTCAAAAATACCAGAAGCAACCATTTAGAGTGAAGACTGCTAAGCAGATGTGATATATTCATAAGCTAGATAGTATACAATGTTTAGAAGGAATGAACGAAATCTATATGTATGGACATTGACAGTTACTCAAGATACATGTAAAAATATTTTTTAATATTTAGAAAAATATGTACCAAACTGAACAGTGGCTACACTGGGGAGAAGAAGCGACTGGCATTGTGGCCACAGGAGACCATTTCTTTTTTTTTTGTAACATATGTATTTTTTTATTGAAGTATAGTTAATTTACAATGCTGTGTTAGTTTCAAGTGTACAGCAACGTGATTCAGTTATACACATATATATATTCTTTTTCAGATTCTTTTCCATTAGACGTTATTATAAGATAGTGAGTATAGGACTTCCCTGGTGGCACAGTGGTTAAGAATCCGCCTGCCAAAGCAGGGGACACGGGCTCAATCCCTGGTCTGGGAAGATCCCACATGCCGCGGAGCAACTAAGCCTGTAAGCCACAACTACTGAGCCTGCGCTCTAGAGCCCGAGAGCCACAACTACTGAGCCCGTGTGCCACAACTACTGAAGCCATGCGCCTAGAGCCCGTGCTCCACAACAAGAGAAGTCACCGCAATGAGAAGCCCACGCACCACAATGAAGACTGGCCCTCGCTCGCCACAACTAGAGAAAGCCCATGCGCAGCAACAAAGACCCAATGCAGCCAAAAATAAATAAATAAAACAAATTTATTTTTTAAAAAATGATAGTATGTTCCCTGTGCTATACAGTAGGGCCTTCTTATTTACCTATTTTATATATAGCAGTGTGTATATGTTAATCCCAAACTCCTAATTTATCTCTCCCCGAGACCTGGAGACTGTATTTTTTTTTTTTTTTTTTTTTGCGGTACGCGGGCCTCTCACTATTGTGGCCTCTCCCATTACGGAGCACAGGCTCCGGACGCGCAGGCTCAGCGGCCATGGCTCACGGGCCCAGCCGCTCTGCGGCATGTGGGATCTTCCCGGACCGGGGCACGAACCCGCGTCCCCTGCATCGGCAGGCGGCCTCTCAACCACTGCACCACCAGGGAAGCCCGAGACTGTATTTTTTTTTTTTCCGAGACTATATTTTTAATGTTCTGATTTTTTTTAAAGAAAATGTATTCTTACATTACTTGTGTAATGTAGAATTAAATTTCTTAAAGGAATCATCAATTTTTAAAAGTAAATCCACATAGTGAAATGATACACAGTTAAAAGACAAAGGGGGAGGAGGAAGAGGCTTTAAATGGACGGCTATAGAAAGATTTGCAAGATATATTCTCCAGGGAGAAAAGTAAGATGTAACACCATGCTGTGTAGGATATTACTTCTTATGTAAGAAATGGAGATAAGAAGAATAAATGTTCATATTATATAGGAATACAGAAGCACTGGAAATACCTGATAAGAGGATTTAAGAAGGAGGTGACCAGGTGGATTGGAGGAAGAGCAAGTCTTCTCACCATATATATTTTTTAATCGCTTTGGTTTCTGAACCAAATACATGTAAATAAATCGACTATTCAAAATAAATTATAAATAAATAGACCAGTCGGGATACCCACAATACATTAGATCGCATCGTGGAGACAATCAGAAACAGTCATAAAAACAGAGGGCCAGACCCTTGGGGTCGGTTATTCCATTCTCGGGAATATATCCTAAGGAAATAAACCCTGCACGTGCAGAAACTACATGCACCAAGATGGTCGTTCCAGCGGTGTTTCTGATAGCGGAGAAGTGGAAGCAACCTAAATGCCCACTAGTGGGGGATCAGCTTATTATTTACGCTCTGGCGACAAGGCCACTGGACAGTCCAGGGCTCGCTCCCTAGGGATTCTCCTCCACACCAGCCTCCACACACACACGGGCCAAACATGGGTGTCAGCACAGTGACAATTTAGTGCAGGTGAATGGAATAACTGACGGCACAGGTGAAATCCGCCAGCACTCAGGGTTTCCAGCCTGAGCCTCACACTCCGTGTGCCTGAGCAGAACCACGGGTCATCGTGACAGTTGCAGATTCCTCGGCTCCGCCCTCTGAATTCCAGTTCCGTGGGTCTGGGGTAAAGCCCCAAATCTGAATTTTATCAAGTACGCCAGGTGGTTCACTTTGAAAACTACTGTCCTCTGTGTCAATGCAAACTTGTAAATACTTTCTGTGTTAGAGCGGGAGGATTAACCACAGGAGCTTTCTGGCTCACTTGTCTCATGTTTTCTTTAACAGTGGGTTACGTTTCGTCCCAGTAAAGACACTGACATGCATGGATATCCACATGCATGGACAATGATTTTTATATGTAAGTACAAGCATGGGAGAGTGAGTTCTGCTGGAAGCAAATGTCTCAGTCTTAACTGGGGGGTAGACCAGAAAGCTCTATATACTATACTAATAATATGTTACCATTCCATTGTTGTTATTATATTAACATCAATTAATTAATAATATATTGTAAGTAAAAATGCAGTCTTAATTATTAATAAAAAAGATGTAGGGACTTCCCTGGTGGCACCGTGGTTAAGAATCTGCCTGCCAATGCAGGGGACACGGATTCAAGCCCTGTTCCGGGAAGATCCCACATGCCGTGGAGCAACTAAGCCCATGCGCCACTACTGAGCCTGCACTCTGGAGCCCGCGAGCCACAACTACTGAAGCCCGCGCACCTAGAGCCCGTGCTCCGCAACAAGCCACCTCAGTGAGAAGCCTGCGTGCTGCAACGAAGAGTAGCCCCCGCTCCCCGCAACTAGAAAAAGCCTGTGCACAGCAGCGAAGACCCAATGCAGCCAAAAATAAATAAATTTATTTTTTTAAAAAAAGATGAAGGGGCTTCCCTGGTGGCGCAGTGGTTGAGAGTCCGCCTGCCGATGCAGGGGACACGGGTTTGTGCCCCGGTCCGGGAAGATCCCACATGCAGCAGAGCAGCTGGGCCCGTGAGCCATGGCCGCTGAGCCTGCGCGTCCGGAGCCTGTGCTCTGCAACGGGAGAGGCCACAACAGTGAGAGGCCTGTGTACCGCAAAAATAAAAATAAAATAAAATAAAATAAAATAATAAAAAAAAAAAAAGATGAAGTTATGAGAGCAAGCAATTTCATTGCACTTACCATGTCTGCAGTGGGAAGCACTTTACACATGCTGACTCAATCCTCATGACAAACTACATGGGTGTTACTACTATTGATCCCATTTTACCGATGAAGCAGCCAAGGGGCAGAAAGGTTAAACATTTGGCTGGGGGTCCCATGGTAAGGTACAGAGCTGGACTTCCCACCCAGCATGAACCTTTTTTTTTTTTTTTGGTATGCGGGCCTCTCACTGTTGTGACCTCTCCCGTTGCGGAGCACAGGCTCAGCAGCCATGGCTCATGGGCCCAGCCGCTCCGCGGCATGTGGGATCTTCCCGGACCGGGGCACGAACCTGTGTCCCCTACATCGGCAGGCGGACTCTCAACCACTGCGCCACCAGGGAAGCCCCCAGCAGGAAGCTTTAAAACACTAAGCTCTTAACCACTGTGCTCACCCAACAGCCTTGACCCTGATAATGGCAGCCAGGAGGTCAACTCCAGGCTGCGGCCAGTTCAGTCTCCACTGAGAAATAATTCAGAAAGCACGTCCTAACGGGGGTAAGGGAGACGCTTTCTCTTTGCCGACTAAAATGACCCATTATAACAGTCCCTGAAGGTGACCACTCTTCTGCTGTCTGATGCCATCTGCTTTACTATCCAGATCTCCGGTCTCAGCTCAAGCCCTGGTTCCCACTGTCAGGGATGATGTGAGGCCAGGGCTGCTTGCTGGAGGTGCCAGAGGTAAGACAGGCGTGGCACTGGGAGGCAGGCCCAAGGGGTCCTGGAGTGAGGAGTCCTAGGAACATTCTCTTCTGATGAAGGTCACTGCCTGAGCCCTGGCCTTCCCTGGAGAACTGAAGCCCCAGGAAGGAGAGGCAGGCACAGAGATTAGGAACGGTCTATTCCCAACTCTAACTCCCAAGCCCTCCATCAGAGCTACCATCAGGAAAGCGATTAACCTTTGAGATGGGAACCAGCTGCACCAGGGAGCAGTGGGAGAGGGGAGGAGCAGAGACTGGGAGAGCAAGACAGAGAAGCAGAGAGGGAAAAGAGGCAGATACCCAGAAGCCAGAGGAGAGATGAGCGAAGAAACACTGAAAACGATACAGCCGAGGGAGCAGGACAGTCAGGAAATGATCACCTGGTCTGCTGGCCCTGGCCAGGGCATCCACGTGTGCCCACCTCAATCTCCCCAGAGGGCAGGGGTACACATTCCAAGTTACAAACCTCAAGTCAAAGCACCTGCTCGCCCACCTGCCTGACTGGCCACACCCAAGAGCGGGCAGTCCTGGGCTGACAGCGCCACCTGCTGGTGCTGAGGAGAACTGTCTATGTTCCCATCTTACCCGCCACCTGGGGATGCAAACTTCCCATCCCCTCTCCTGCCCCTTCCTCATTTCACACCTCCCAAGCCTGTTCCCGCCTCAAGGCCTCTTTATGTGCTCTTCCCACCACTTGGAATCCTTTTCCCCCAAAATATCTTCATGACTGGCTCTTCCTCTTTCTTCAGGTCTCCGCTCAAACGTCACTTTTTTTTTTTTTTGCGGTACGCGGGCCTCTCACTGTTGTGGCCTCTCCCATTGCAGAGCACAGGCTCCGGACGCGCAGGCCCAGCGGCCATGGCTCACGGGCCCAGCCGCTCCGCGGCATGTGGGATCTTCCCGGACCGGGGCACGAACCCGTGTCCCCTGCATCGGCAGGCGGACTCTCAACCACTGCGCCACCAGGGAAGCCCTCAAACGTCACTTCTATGGAGAGGCTGCTCCTGACCACCCACCTCAAGGAGCCCCTGTGCCCCTCCCCTGTCACCTCACTATTTTGTTTCCTTCACAAGCGAGTCTGGGCATTATCTGAGACCACCTGAATTCTTTATCCTGTTCCTGTCTGCCTCCCCCATTAGAAAGTACCACGAGGCCCCACCAGGTCTGAATGGGTCCACTTTTGTATGACTTGCACTCAGAACTGGCCCTGGCAATGAGCATTGCTGTTTGAACCACTCCATAGTCATTCAGCGGAGCCTCCTGAGCACACAGACCCAACTTCAAACTCCACAGGGATGACCCTCAAGCTCCTCAAAACTCACCCTGTTCAAGGCCAAAGTCATTACCTTCCCCTGCAAACGGGGCTTCTCTCCTGCGCTCCCAGCTCCGTGCCTGCAAGTGACAACTTTGCAAATCCTCTGGGCGTGAAACCCCTGTTTCTAGGGGACTCCTCCTCTCACTCTCCTCACGTGGATCAGACACCTCACCTGGAGATTCCACCTTCACTCGGCCCTGGCCGGGCCGCCCCCCGCTGTGGAGGGACCCCCCCCCCACACACACACACACACACTCCCTCCCCAGCCCAGTCCCCACCTCCCAGTTCCTCAAGAGTGACAGTTTCCTCACCTCCTTAATCCATCTCCAGGACTCCCAAAGACGCCTTCCCCAACCACCAAGGAGACAGACAGTTCCCCACCCCAGTCTTCAGGGCACCTGTCACCTCCTCAGTATCACACTTGAGACCCTCTCTGAGCACACCCTCCACTTGCCTCAGTACCTACTCACTGTTACACAAACAGCTTCATACACTCCCCCACCCAACGCCTTTGCTCTCACCGTTTTCTCAGGCTGGGACACCCCCTGCAACCCTCCCCTCCTAGAAGGTTCCTTTTCAAACTTCAAATGCCACCTCCTTCAAGAAGCCTTCCCTGTTTCCACCAGGAAATATTCACTGTTCCTCCCATGTCTCTACTGGCGATGGCCTGCGCTTTGTGGTTGGCTGTTAAATGTCTGTCTCCTCCATAGATTGTGAGCTCTTGGGGTGCAGGGGCCAGGCCCTGAATCACCTACCCACTCTCAGTGTCTTCGGTATTGGCAATACTCGTGAGCACTAAGGACCATCCTAAGTGCCTTTCATGTGTTGGCTTATTTAATCCTCAAGCATCCCTATGAGGAAGGAACTCTCATCATCCACTTTCCAGACGGGGACATGGAAGCTCAGAGAGGTTCGAGGTTTGTCCAACGTAACCCCGTTACTGTGTGGAAGAGCCAGGATCCCCAGCACCTAAAACAGCACCTGACACAAGATAGGTGCCCAGTGAATATTCTTCAGAGAAACAAATGCGGGGTTCCCTGGTGGCGCAGTGGTTAAGAATCCTACTGCCAATGCAGGTGACATGGGTTTGAGCCCTGGTCCGGGAAGATCCCACATGCCACGGAGCAGCTAACCCGTGCACCACAACTACTGAGCCTGTGCTCTAGAGCCCGCGAGCCACAGCTACTGAGCCCGTGTGCGGCAGCTACTGAAGCCCGCACCTAGAGCCTGTGCTCCGCAACAGAGAAGCCACCGCAATGAGAAGCCCACGCACCGCAACGAAGAGTAGCCCCCGCTCGCCGCAACTAGAGAAAGCCTGAACGCAGCAACAAAGACCCAACGCAGCCAAAAATAAAAATTAAATAAAATAAATTTATTTTTTTAAAAAAATGTATAACCAAAAAAAAAAAAAAAAAAAAATGTATAACCAACAAAGACCTACTGTATAGCACAGGGAACTCTGCTCAATATTCTGTAACAACCGAACTGGGAACAGAATTTGAAAAAGAATAGATATATGTATAACTGAATCACTTTGTTGTACACCTGAAACTAACACAACATTGTAAATCAACTATACTCCAATATAAAATTAAAAGTTTAAAAAAAAAAAAAAAGATGCAGGCAGCAATGGTTTTTTAACGGACTTAGAATCCTAACAGTTTTCCTGTCTCAGACACTTACAAGTTCCTGAACCCACGCCAATTGGGGGACAGGCGTGCAGACACTGCTGGGGCTCCCCTGATAAAGCCTGGGTCCCATTCACTGCGAGGAACTTAGGCCCCCGCACGGGACACCACACCACGTAAAACATAGCTGTCTTGCGTGTCTTCTGTAACACAGCCCTCCCAGACCCACACGACCAAAAACTAACATCGTCCCAAGAGAAAGAGGGAGCGGCTCCAGCCTCCTGGCTGATAGGGATTCCACAGCTGCACCTGGAGGTCGTGGATTCAAGTGTAAACAGAGAAAGTGTCAGAGGTCACCCCCAGCCTCCATCCCCATAACACCAAAATACTTCGGACCCGGGCACAATCACCACTGTTTACAACATTTGACACTTCACCAGGAGACCTTCCACACACCATGCCTCGCACCCCTTGGAAGCAGCAGCCGTCACTCCTGTTCTACTCCCTCCATTACTCCATGTGCCCCTCGAGTCTCGGTGGGACCAACGGCATCGATGTGTGTCTGTGCGAGTATAGAGCACAGTTCTACCCTTCCATGCCTGAACCTGTCTTGAGCATGATCACTGGGTCTGCCTTTGAGCCTGTGCTCAGAATTAAGTACGATCAAGAGAAGAGAATGACAGAGCCTTCTGAGTCAGACAACCCTGGTTGGAACCCGCTGCATCTCGTACCAGTTATGTGACCCAGCAGGTCACTTAACCATCCTGAGCGGCTTGTGGGATCTTAGTTCCCCGACCAGGGATTGAACCCAGGTCATGGCAGTGAAAGCGCTGAGTCCTAACCACTGGACCGCCAGGGAATTCCTGGTTTCTTCCATTTTAAAATGGGGAGAACAGCAGGAGCCACTTCACGGGACAGTGGTGAGGGTGGAATGAGGTAACAAAGCCGGTGCTGGTTTTGTTGCTGTTATAACATAAGGTGGCATCGACCAAGCTCGTGCCTTTTAGGGGTTGTGTTGCTCAGAGAGTAGCCCTGAGCGACGTGTGTGTGTGCGTGTGTGTGTGTGTGTGTGTGTGTGCACGCGTGTGGCTGGCGGGGGGGCTGGGGTGTCTGAATGAGAATGCAAAAGCCAGGACCCACGACTTAATACACTTGAACTGGGTGCGGACCAGTTCTGTTCTCAGGCCCAGGGAGGCAAGAGCTGGGTGTGAGCTCCCAGCTTCCAAAGATCAAATTTGTAGCCGCCTCCTTGGCGCCACCTAGTGGCTCCGGATTTATGGAGCGCAGACATCTTCTGGAACTGGAGATCTGGGAATATCACTCAACATCAGCATTTGACCTGTCACAGACTGGGTAGAATCTCTGGGCTCGTCTGGAGATCTCCAGGGGAGTCTGTCCAGCGCTGTCCAACAGAACTTTCTGTAACTATGGAGATGTTCTGTATCTGCGCTGTCCAATACAGGAGGCACCAGTCACAGTGACTATTGAGCGCTGGAAATGTGGCTAGTGTGACTGGGGAACTGAATTTTTAAGTAATTTAATTTTTAAGTAATTTAAATTGCCACACGTGACCGTATTGGACAGCACTGGTCTGGAGGATTGTTTGAGACCTGGAATCTAGCTATGCCTCGGGGAAGATAGACTGGCTCCCTGGTCCTTCCAGTTACGAAAACCAAGACATCCCCTTTTCACGTAGGCTGGTGAGACCTGGGTTCTGGCCAATTCCACCGAGAGTCCTGACCAATCAGATGATGAACAACTGACCCAACTAGGTCCTCTTCTAGGGCCTATGAATACAAAACACATTCAGGGAAGGCAGGAGGAAGGAAGCCTATTACTGAAAGACAAGAGGGCCCACGCCCCTGGAGCTGCTAGCGGGTACAAGGCAGGGCTCCACGCTTCCAGAATGCTGCACACCCCAATCCTGGAGGAGCTGGGCCCCCACATGACTGGAGAGCTACCCAGGGCCTTTCTGTGTCTTTAGACTGCAGACACAAGCATGGCTTTGGAGACAGATAAATCTGGTTCAGTTCCCAGATTGCCAGTTGTGTGACCTGAAGCAAGTGACAACCTCTTTGAGGCTAATTTTCCTAATCTGTGCAATAGGAATCAGGGCACATATCTTACAGGGATCGGGTGAGGGTTAAGATAATGCATATAAGAGCATTTCACACAGTGCAGATGCACAGAACAAGCACTCAACGTTTGCTAAAATAATTATTAGTCCTACATAGCTCTACACCAAACCATCATTACCTAAGTTTTTACAGCCTAGAAAAAAAAACAAAAACTGATTAATAGAACAATTATCTGGATTGCCACACCAGGGCACAGTCCTTGGCTCCCCAACCCAAGTCCAGCCAGTCTCCACATTTTGCAGGTTCTACCGTGGAGCATCTTGTTTCCACATCACACCTGAAGCCACCCTCATCTCTCGCTTGAGCGGTTACTGGTCCATGTCCATCTGCTTCCAGTGGGGTCCCATTGGCTCTACCTTAGCAGCCACAGTGACCCTCCAGACCGCTACTCAAAACCTCCAACTATCTATCTCCCCCTAGCTCAATAAACTGAACACACGCTCTGAAGTCTGACGTTCAGGGCCCACCAACACAACCAGGCCCCCACCTTTTGGACCTGAATCCTCATTATTCTGAGACCCCAGCCACACCGACTCCCTGAGCAAACTTGCTCTATTTCACCTCTGGGCCGTACAAGATTCAAGAGACAGGTCAATGGAATAAGACAGAAGCCCAAAAAGGTACCTTTGGATATGTAAGAATTTAGTGGTGGAAATGGAAAACTAAAGTCTAGTGCTAGAACAACTGACTGATTATTTGGAAAAAATGAAAGTGTAAGTTTATCTCTCATCTTACCCCAAACTAAATTTCAAATGGATTAAAAAGTTAAATGTAAAAAGGAAATAAAACTATTTTTTTTAAAAAAAGAGCATACAGGCAACCACCAACTTTCTGAATGGAGAAGGACTTTTCTAAGCATAAAAATAAAAAAAGAAGTCACAAATAAAAAGACTGACAGATTTTGCTACCTTAAAATTGAAAACTTTTGCAACAAAAAACAACAGAGTCAAATTTATGGGCAAAGGGTAAACTGAGAAAAATTACTTGTAAATAAAAATATGAATGACAACGAGTTAACAGCTTTAGTAAAAAGAGAGAAATCAACAAGAAGAATATGAATATACCAATAGAAAAACAGGCAAGAGTCATTAAGAAATATTTTCTTAAATAAATTAAAAAATAAATGTGTGAAAACATTTTACCTTTATTGGTAGCCAAAGGAAATCATCAAAGATACACACAAAGATTTATATTCAAGGACGTTTTTGCTGCATTAAAAATAGTTAAAAATTAATAACGGGGGGGGGGGCTTCCCTGGTGGCGCAGTGGTTGAGAGTCCGCCTGCCGATGCAGGGGACACGGGTTCGTGCCCCGGTCCGGGAGGATCCCACATGCCGCGGAGCGGCTGGGCTCGTGAGCCATGGCCACTGAGCCTGTGCGTCCGGAGTCTGTGCTCCGCAACGGGAGGGGCCACAGCAGTGAGAGGCCCACGTATCGCAAAAAATAAAAATAAAAATAAAAAAATAATGGGGGAAGGGTAAGCTGGGACAAAGTGAGAGAGTGGCATAGACTTAATATATACTACCAAATGTAAAATAGATAGCTAATGGGAAGCAGCCACATAGCACAGAGAGGTCAGCTTGGTGCTTTGTGACCACCTAGACGGGTGGGATAGGGAGGGTGGGAGGGAGACGCAAGAGGGAGGAGATATGGGGATATATCTACACGTATAGCTGATTCACTTTGTTATAAAGCAGAAACTAACACACCATTGTAAGCCATTATACTCCAATAAAGATGTTAAAAAATAATAATAATAACAGGGACTTCCCTGGCGGTCCAGTGGTTAAGACTCGGCGCCACTGCCGTGGGCCTGGGTTCAATCTCCGGTCGGGGAACTAAGATCGCAAGCCACACGGTGCAGCCAAAAAAAAAATTTTTTTAGTGTTTTTTTTAAAAAATTAAAAACAACCTTAACATTTAAAAATAAGGGACTTCCCTGGTGGCTCAGTGGTTAAGAATCCGCCTGCCAATGCAGGGGACACGGATTCAGTCCCTGGTCCGGGAAGATCCCACACGCCACAGAGCAACTAAGCCCATGTGCCACAACTACTGAGCCTGCGCTCTAGAGCCCGAGAGCCACAACTACTGAAGCCTGCGTGCCTAGAGCCCGTGCTCCTCAACAAGAGAAGCCACCGCAATGAGAAGCCCGTGCACCACAACGAAGAGTAGCCCCGGCTCACTGCAGCTAGAGAAAGCCCGCGTGCAGCAATGAAGACCCAAAGCAGCCAAAAATAAATACATAAATTTAAAAATAAAAATAAAACAGTGATTAACTATGGAAAATTATAATGATAGTATGGTATGCAATACTTTTAATTATGTTTTTAAAGAATATTTAATGGTGTTCAAAATGTCATTATATAGTACGTTTTAAAAGGAAGCTAAAAAGCACAAAAAGATTATAAAGAAACACATCAAAGTGAAAACATTTTAGGTGGTGGGTAATGGCTTTTTATTTTTTCATCTCAATATTTGTATGCATTTTCTAAATCTACAGAGAGCCCTTACTTATTTTTATCATCAGGAAAAATGCTAGTTTTAAAAGGAAAAAAAAAAAAAGATTGTACCAATATGGGAAAATGCTTGTGCTACAACAAAGAAAAAAGGGCAGAAGCACCTCCATCCAGGTCTGTGGAGAGAGACTCAAAGAGGTCATGTGAGTTTTCATTCACTTATTCAGAGTTAATTAATTAATGTCTGTATAATAAATAATAAAATAAAATGTGCTGTGGTCCATCACATCAATGTAAAAATTAAATATCAGTGAGGACGTGGGGAAGAGGACTCTAGGAGAATTCTCACACATCCCTGGTAGGAGTGTCAATGGTAAAACCTCTCTTGAGGACAATCTGGCTGCATCCGGTAGAGCTGCAACCCACCAGCCCCACCCCCCACCCCCACGTCCCTCTCCAGGTGACCTCTCACACAAATGCAGAGAGGGTCAGGTGAGGGGACAGGGCTGCAGCATTGTTTGCAACATCAGAAAATGCAAACAACCTTAAGTTTCCATCAGTAGGAGATACAACGGGGGAAACAAAAAATGTGATATGTTTATGTGAAAAGAAAAACAAAAAATACTACATGGCAATTAAAAAGGAGGAGCTACACCTATCTCTGATACCATGGATGGATTCCAAAATCCATGTGGAGTGGCACAAATGCAGAACTATAATGGTAACAACTAACGCATCTAGTGTGCTCTACGTGCCCACCCTGTTCTAAGCACTTGACATATGTAAATTTGCACAATCCCCAAAATAACCCTACAAGAAGGTTTTAGGTTCTACCCTTATTCCCAGTTACAGATGAACAAACTGAGGCACAGAGAAGTTAAGTAACCTGCCTGAGGTCTCACAGCTCTCAAGTGGCAGAGTCAAGACCTGAACCCCGGCAGGCTGATGCCTGAACACCACCATGACGTATAAATTCAAAAGGACATCATGCAGGTGAATTTTTAATACACACAAAAAACTATACTGTGTTTCTAGATACCTATCTTATGAACGTGAAAGTATTAAAAATGTGGACTGAGAAAAGCATACCAAATTGCTGACAGAGCTCACCTCTACTGATGGAAGAGGCAATGTAACAGGGCCAAGAAGGAGTGATTCCAGGAACTTAAATTTATGATGTTTTACTTCTTTTCTTAAAAAAACAAAGCTCAGGGTTTCCCTGGTGGCGCAGTGGTTGAGAGTCCGCCTGCCGATGCAGGGGACACGGGTTCATGCCCCGGTCCGGGAAGATCCCACATGCCGCGGAGCGGCTGGGCCCGTGAGCCATGGCCGCTGAGCCTGCGCGTCTGGAGCCTGTGCTCCGCAACGGGAGAGGCCACAGCAGTGAGAGGCCCGCGTACCACAAAAAAAAAAAAAAAAGTTAAATATAGAATTACCACATGATCCAGCGATTCAGCTTCTGGGTATAACCCAAAAGAACTGAAAGCAGGGACTCAGATATTTGTACACCCATGTTCATAGCTGCATTATTCACAACAGCCAAAAGGTGGAAGCAACCCAAGCGTCTATTGACTGATGAGCAGATGAACAAAATGCGGCATTTACATACAATAAAATAATATACAACCTTCAAAAGGAGGGAAATTCTGACACATGCTACACCGTGAATAAACCTTGAATACGTTATGCTAAGAAAAATAAGTCAGTCACAAAAGGGCAAATACTGCATGATTTCACTTATGTAAGGTCCCTGGGGTAGTCAAATTCATAGAGACAGAAAGCAGAATGGTGGGTGCCAGGGGCTGGTGGGAGGCGGGGAATGGAGAGGTACTGTTTCATGGGTACAGAGTTTCAATCTGAGATCATGAAGAAGTTCAAGAAATGGATAGTGGTGATAGTTGGACAACATTATAAATGTACTTAATGCCACTGTATGTATTTCACCACAATTTTTTTTAAAAACGATTTGATGAAAATGAAACAAAATGTTAACAACGGTCAATTCTGGGTCATGAGTCCTAGCGGTTTGCCATGTCGTTGTTCTAAAAAACTAACAAAACAGGAGGTTCCGTGTAGTCGAGGACGTGGAGGCCCCAGCCTCGCAGCTGGCTCAGGCCTCTTCCATCTCTTCCCTGGTCCTCCTATTTTTACTGCATTGTGGTTGCTATGGAAACAAGGGGCACCTTGAGCTCCCCGAGCTCAGCCCAGGTGCTGCTAACTCCTGGAATAATGTCAGAGTGCGAATGAAATAAAAACCCCGATCATCTGGGCCTCGTGTACACATACCTCTGCCCTCCTCATATATTTATCAAGGGACCATGTGTTCATGCGTGAGCCTGCGGTGACTGTCACCTGCACGCGTCTGTCCTCAGCAGCAGGCTTGGGTGTGGGTGCACATCGCTCCGGTTTGCCCATGGGGGTGTGCTTGCATGCATGCGGGCATGTCACGTGGTTACGTGTATCTCCCCAGCCCAGGACTATTATTACCAATATCAGAAATATTAAAGCAGGGAACACTTACCTGGCACTAACAATGTAGCAGGCACTGTGCTCCATGCTTCACCCGGACTATCTCCTTTAAACCTCACAACAATAGTACCTACATATAGGTATTATTATTATCCCCAGAAAAAGAAATCAAGGCACAGAGAGGTTACATAACTTGACCAAGACCTCCCAGAGCACATGAACCTAACCACTGAATCTGTACTGTGGGGAAAAGAGATCTTTAAATGTCATTAGTTCCCAAACAGCTGCAAAACGTGCTGCATCAGAAGCACCACCTCTGGCCCTGATAAGGCACAGGTTTCCTGGGCCCCACCCAGGCCTCAGGAAGCAGAGTCCCCAGGGTGGGTCTGCACAGCAGCCAGGGCAGACAACTAGTGGTCCCCTGGGTTGAGCTGACTGACAGGGTTGTATAAGGCGTGACAGGGTGGGGTCAGGGGCTGTTCCTCGGCCCAGAAATGGTCCTGGGAAAGTCTGTGATTCAATGCTCCTCGATTCCAGATGGCATCAGCTGGTGGCAAGGCAACCGAGAAGAGGTAAGAGCTGCTGCCACACACACACACACACACACACACACACCCAGGGCAGGGCTCCAAAATTCAGTTATGTGGCTTTGTGGCCTGCCGGGCACGGATTTCCGCTCACTCCACCCTCTCAGAATGAGCTGGGCCGTGGGTGGAGGATGACAGTGCCGTAACCCGTAACCCGAGCCGTTCACAGCTCAGCCCGAGGCAGGGAGGGGTCAGCCGCCTCACCTGGACAACAAACAGTGACGGAGCCCAGGCTGGGCACCCCAGAGGCTCCCACGGCCTCAGCCCTCAAGGGGAGAGGGACACAGACAGAAACCACTGGACCAGCACAGGGCAGGAGGAGATAAATGTGGAACCCTTGAGGTTCCAGCTGCTCCAGGAGCACAAGGAACAGAGTGCTTTGTCCTCAATGGGAAGGAGGTGTTCACGGAGGAAGCAGCATCTAAGCTGGTCCTGGAAGGACAGGAGGGATGATGCTGCTGGGAGAGGAGGAAGTAAAGGCATTTCTGCAGAAGCAGCCATCCAGGCTGAAAAGCGCCAGGAAACAGCAAATCCCATCACCCGGCTGGAGCTAAAGGTCAAGAGGAGACACAGTTGTAAGGGGGTCGGGGGGGAACAGCTAGATATGTACTGGGGCACAGAGAGGCTAAATAACTTGCCCAAGGTCACCCAGCTGGTAGAATCAGGATTTAAACATAAGCTGCCTGACTCCAAAGCCCAATGAATTAACCACTAAGATGGGGCTCACCGGCTGGTAGCCTTTTCTTCTGCACGTGCTTTAGAATGCTGTAGAGGTGGGCCTGTCTGGACTGGGAACAATGTTTCTCAGTGGGTCGGGGGAGCTCTTATACCCCTGCCCCGGAAACTCAGCAAAGCCTGGAGACGTTTTTGATTGTCACTACTAGGGGGTAGGTGGCTGGCATCTCATGAGCAGAGGTTAGAGATGCTGCTGAACATCTACAGTGCACCGGCGAGTCCCCACAGCAAAGAATTCTCCAGCCCCAATTGTCAACAGAAACCCTGGGCTAGAGAGACTCACCCACTTACGGCCCATTTTAACATCCAGCCCCACCTGAGCCGTTGACATTCGTCACACTCGTTTATCCCTTGGGACAGGGGTTCCCAAATTTTGCTGCAGGTTGGAATCACCCGGGAATCTTTTAAAAGTGCTGATGCTGGGTCCCACCCTAGATGCTCTGCTTTCCAAGCCTGGAATTGGGTGCAACCTGGGCATGAGAACTTTTTTAAGCCTCCCAGGTGATACCAAAGTGCAGAAAAGCTTGAGAACCAGTGCTGTGGTTGAGGGCACAGAGGATCCAACTATCTTCTGTGGACCATGGACAGTTAGTTTTTCTAATGCCAGAAAGAGAAGTCACTGGGGAGTAAACACAAACAAAGACTGCCCAGGGGGACTTCCCTGGTGGTCCAGTGGTTAAGACTCCGTGCTCCCAATGTAAGGGGCCTGGGTTCAATCAGGGAACTATGATCCCACATACCACGCCCTGCAGCTACTGAGCCCACGCGCTCTAGAGCCCACGCGCTGCAACTAGAGAGAGCCACGCGACACAACTAGCGAAGCCCGCGTGCCACAACAAAGACCCAGCTCAGCCAAAATAAAATTAATTCATTAATTAGTTAATTCAAAAAAAAAAAAAAAAAGACGGCCCAGTCCCCAACCAGGGTCTCAGGGACAAGCCCATGCAGAATCAGGACTAACAAGGTCTACCATCGGTGCTGTGGATACGGGCCTCCTTGGAGAAGTTAGAGATGGCTGTGGGGATGATGAATTAGAGTTGGCGGAGGCCCGAGGAGGAGGTTAATTAGAGAGGCTCTGTCACCATCTGGGCAGGAGATAATGGGCCTGAACCGGGAGGAGGGCGGGAGAGGACCAATTCCCGTGACTCGGGGGCTTCACAACCCAGTGACAGAGAAAGAACTGGATTAGGAAGAGAGAAAAGATTAATTGAGAGTGAGTCCAGTCTGGAGCCAGAGCAGGAAATGACCAGTCAGTGGCTGAAGGCAGTGGCGAGAGCACCAGGGAAGGGGTGAACTGGGGAGAAGGGACCAGGGAGTAGGCCACAGGGAGATAGGAGCTGAGACCCGCAGGGCTGACACACCTGGAGCAGAAGTGGCACACAGGTGGGGTGAATCTGGCCTGCAGGATGGGTTACATATGGCTTTGTTTTTTTGTTTTTTTTTTTAATTCTTGAGCTAGTTGTCAAGATGTTGCCCAAACTCCAGATTTCCAGCTTCTCCTGTAACGTGGAAGATCTGGGGAGGCAGGCGGCATTCCTGCAGAGCACAGATGTGTGCTTGCCGGTGCCCCCAGGCCCCGCCTGGCAGTTGTACTAGGCCCTGCCAGATCCCTGCAGGCATCAGGTCTGTCTTCAGGAAGAAGAGACCAGGTCCTAAGTCAGAAAGTGGTGAAGATGGAGGAGCTGACAGGAAAGCAGGAAAGGGGCCAGGCACTGCACAGAGGCCGACCGCCGACCTCCGCGGTCCTGGTCCTGCACCCACTGCCTTCGAGCTGGGCCGTCTCAAGTTAGGCACATCCCCACTTGGGGTCTCAGTGTACTGATCTGTAAACAAGGAGGTTGAAGCCCTTGATCTCTCGTTGTCCATCCTCATGTCCATCGGGCTCCTGCAGGCTGCCCAGGGCCAATCCCTTTGGCCAGGCTTTGAAAGGAAGCCTAGAAAACCTGAACACTTCCAACAAAGATCAGGCCAGGCAGCGAGAAATCCCAAACAGAGCCAAAGAGGCCAGGGATGACCCGCCAGGGGCACAGACAACTCAGGGAACAGGAGCCACCTTCCATATTCTGAGGGGCTCTCGGGAGAACGCAGGGTTATTAGCCCTGTTTAGGGTGGGAGATGAGTGACCAAGCGGCAGCAGTTACAGAAATTCCAGATGAAAATAATGGTCAGCTTTGAACAATCAGAGCTGTATTGCAATATAATAGCCTTACAAGATAATGAGCTCCCCGTCACTGGAGGTAACCAAGCTCAGGCTGGGTGACTAGTTTTAGGGGCACAAGGGATTCACATAGTGGCTAATTTGACCTTTTTATTTCAGGCCCTAAGATTCAAGGACTCCAGAGATCTGGGGATCTCTCCTGAAGGCTCCCCTCTCCCTTTTCCAGCACCCCCAAGGACAGGTGCTGGGCATTAGGCTCTAGACTCTTCCAGAGGGAAGGCCGAGGTGGTCTGGAAAAAGCATAGAACGTCTACTTCCTTGCTCCCCTTGCCCTTCACCAGGACCACAGGCCCCAGCAACCCCTGCCACACAGCCCCCATCCCAGCACAGCCTCACCCAGCACCCCCTCAGAGGCAGGGGGAGCAGCTAGCTCCTGAGCGGGGCTCCCAGCACAAGCCAGAGAGGCCATCTACATCCCCTCCTGACACCTCCATCCCCACTCCCTGCTCCCAGCCCCAGAGGAACCAGCAGGAGGAAGGCGATAGAAGCAAGCGCTCCCCCAACTCCAGACCCCTCTGAGTATTTCCCGGGCACCTGTCCATCAGGAGCCACTCCAAGAGGATGCAGGGGTCCTGACACACCCACAGGGTCCACAGTGTGTGGACCGGAAGCACAAGGCATGCACAGTGTGGGGAGTCAAAGCCTCTCGCCAAAGCCCAGCGGGAGCAATTCTCCCCTAGCCTTGGCGAAATCCAGCTCCCGGTGAGCCAGGCAGAGCCCTCTGGCCTCCTCCTCACAGGACCCTGAGACTTCCCAACCAGGACAGGCCAGCAGGCCTCTGAAGAAGTTCAAGGGCACGGCCAGAGCCCTGAGCGTCCACGAGGACTTTCAGGGAGCTGGAGTGAGGGGGGGGCCCCAGGATAGTTGGACCTGGGCTGGCAGGCCACAGGCCGCCCCATCTGCATCCTGCTCCCCCGCATCCCTGCCCTTGTCGCCATTAGCCCTGTCCCACGGGATCAACAAGCACCATTCGGCTCACCAGCCACGAGGAAAAACCCCCCTGGGGCCCCAGGAATAAGCAGAGCCCCTCCTGCCCACCATCCCGCACCCATCTCAGAAGAGCCCCAATGCCCAGTACCTACTGGCCAGAGCTGCCAGCCAGCTCCCTGCTGCCCATCATCAGATACCCACCAGACCTGGTCGAGACCCAGGGAGCTGCTTGTCCATCAAGAAATCAGAACAGGGACTCACCAGGGCTTCCTGGGCATGACGGGGACCGGCCAGTATGAGGCCAGGAGCACACAAATCCCTGGGGTTTGCTGCCTGGCAAATGGCACCTTTAGGTGCTTCTCCCAGTGCCTGGCAATGAAATCAGGCCACAGCCCAAACGCCGGCTAAGCACCCGCCTGCCTTGCTTCTCCCCATAGCCACTCACGCCCCACGACTCCAGATCCCAAAACAGGCATGTTCGTGGTTACCATAGGAACTCGCTAAAGCCAAAAAAGACACCACACAGTCACCCACATGGGCCCTCAAAGCTCATGTCCACCTGCACGGGCAAGCTTGCACACACGCCGACACACACCTACACGCGCCAGCACTGTTCTCAGGCTCAGGGACCGTCCTAAAGAATCAATGAACCAGGGCTGATACTTTAGCCAGAAACAGGGATGTGCCCCTCAGCCCCAGCTGGAACGTGTCTGCAAGTGGGTTCCCTGCACATCTCACGTGGCCAGCTGTCGGTTACAAGAGCAGTGGCACCAGCTAGGGCTCACCTGGTGCTCACCTGCCAAGGCACACCTGGAGCTGGGGGGAGGGGGGGTGCAGAGCCCCCGGGACCACCACCAGCTCTGCCCGCAAGGCCAGGGAGAGGGCACTGCCCAGCCTGCTTCCCTGGCGGCCGACCACCCCCTTCACCCCTCAGGATGCTGCTTCTCTCCTCTGTACCCTTCTATGGGAGGGTGGGGGGCAGGTATAAAGGTCAGGACCTAAGCCAGCCACTTGGGAGGGGAGAGGGGAAATGAGGAGCAGAGACTGTAATTCAGAGCCTTACTCCCTCCCTCTACCCCCAAGCTGCCCAAACTCCCCGTCTCCGTACACGGGACCAACATCCACTCAAAGGCTCACCCAGAGGGATTCCCTGGTGGCACAGTGGTTGAGAGTCTGCCTGCCAATGCAGGGGACACGGGTTCAAGCCCTGGTCTGGGAAGATCCCACATGCTGCGGAGCAACTAGGCCCCGTGAGCCACAACTACTGAGCCTGAACGTCTGGACCCTGTGCTCCGCAACAAGAGAGGCCACAATAGTGAGAGGCCTGCGCACCGCGATGAAGAGTGGCCCCCGCTTGCCGCAACTGGAGAAAGCCCTCGCACAGAAACGAAGACCCAACACAGCCAAAATTTTAAAAAATAATTAAAAAAAAAAAAAAAGGCTCACCCAGAAACTTCAGTCTTCACCCTTCCCCTTCCCCTTGCTCCCACCTCCTACATCCAAACCAGCTCCAGGCTGGGGAGTCCGCCTCCTCAAGAGCTCTCCAGTCTGTCCACTCTCCCCAACCCCACTGGCCCTGCTCTAGCCTCAAGCCTCTCCAACGAGTCAGCAGATGGCAGCCAGCGGGGCGTTCAGACTCAAATCTGGCCACGTTACTCCCCTGCTTTAAAGCCTTTCCATGGCTCCCGGCCACACAGAGGGGCAAGCCCAGCCCTCCACACAGCCCTCCCACGCTCCTGGACGAGGCCCAGCCTGACGCCGCAGTCACACCCCGTGATCTGTCTGGTGTCATGACCGCACCCAGGTCCCTCCCAGCCCGCGCCATTCACACCTCACTGCCTGTGCGCTGTTGCTGCTGCCCCGGGTGTCTCTCCTCTCCGGGCTGGGCTTGCTCACCTTTGGAGATGGCTGAGGCATCACCAAGTCTCCAGGAAGCCCTCCTCCGTCCTCTCTGAGGACATCTCTGTTAGCACTTGTCACATTCCATTGCAACTGTCTGTCTGTCTGTCTCCCTATGGGACTATAAGCTTTCATGAGCAGAGACTGTGTCTTTTTTTTTTTACTTTGTTGCCGCCGCGCGGGCTCCCTAGTTGCGGGCTCTCTAGTTGCGGCGAGCGGGGGCTACTCTTCACTGCGGTACGCAGGCTTCTCATTGCGGTGGCTTCTCTTGCTGCAGAGCACGGGCTCTAGGCGTGCGGGCTTCAGTAGTTGTGGCTCGTGGGCTCTAGAGCACAGGCTTCAGTAGTTGTGGTGCACGGGCTTAATTGCTCCGCAGCATGTTGGATCTTCCCAGACCAGGGATTGAACCCGCGTCCCCTGCCTTGGCAGGTGGATTCTTAACCACTGTGCCACCAGGGAAGTCCCGAGACTGTGTCTTTTTCACCTTTGCTTCCCCACCAGCCCCAGCGCCTAGCACTGGGCTTCAAATGCAGGTGCCCAGTAAACGTGAGCTTACCTGATTCCGCCTTCTAACCCCACAGAACATCAAGTTCCCCCTGCCTCTGGCAACCCCAGCAAACTCAGCAGACACCCTAGATATGCAGGAGATGAGCTGACTCAGATGGGGCAGCCTCAGAAGGTTCTAAAACACCTTTGTGCCTCAAAGAGTCTTGTATCTGCAGTAAGCAAAGACCTGGTGGTCAAAGATGGGAGAAGTAAATTGGCGATCGTGACCTTCAACTGATGCATGAAAAAGAGCCATTACAGGGACTTCCCTGGTGGTCCAGTGGTTAAGACTCTGTGTTTCCAATGCCGGGGTTGCGGGTTTGATCCCTGGTCTAAGATCCCACGTGCTGCAATGCAGCCAAAAAAAAAAAAAAGATCGTTACATCGGAATCAAGGGGTGGACCGTGGAGGGACGGGCTTTCCAGTGGGGCTGGAAAGCTGAGGCACAGACTTGATGCACAGCTGCCTGGGCCCTGACTCTGCTCTCCCCGCACCCCCCAAGAATGTAGCCTTGCTAACAACACCAAGAGAACCTGGAGAGGCAGATGTCTGTACAGGGAATCGCCCAGATTTTGTACGTAATCCTCATAGGATGGGGACTGAAGCCCTGAGTTTAAAAGGGCTGTGACACAGCCAGAAGCTGAGCTTTCTAGATGTGGCAAGCCCCCATCCTGCATGGACAATGGCTCCAGCAGCTGTCATCAGGGACCCCAGGGCCAAAGGGAAGTTACGCTGAGACACAGCGTCTGCTGCTGCCCTATTGCTCTCCTCCCTTCTAAGATTTTAAATCTTAGCTGGTGAAATCTGAAACCTAGAGTACAGATGGCTGTGTGGTGTCTTCTGACCAAACCACAGGACAGCTGAAATGCTGCCCCAGCCAGGCTGCTGGGAAGACAGCTCCTCCAGGCCCTCTCCCTCCTTCTCCTGAGGAAGAAATAAGACGGCACAGTGACCTCTGGGCGCTCTTATGCACTTTCTCTCTATTTAGAGATGCCCACTTCTAGTGACCAAGAGCAGGGACCATCAATTAAAAAGTTGGATTCTTTTCCCTGCAGGGCAATGGGTTCTAACTTCCCGGTCATCAGGAATGTGCCTGATGCCCTACCCCAGCGGTAGAGACAAGCTGCGCTGAATCACCTCCACGCTCACGCCGTCCTACGATGGCCAGTGCCTGTGTATCACAGTCATCTCAGATGGCTGGAACATGGCTTACCAGCCCATGCAGCAGACACACACACACACACACACACACACACACACACACACCTCTTTCTTTAGCAAAGAAGCAGGAGTCTCTGAGAGGGAGGGCAAGGGGCAGCAAAAAGAAGAGTGGAGGAAAGTACCAGAGGCTCCCAGTCCAGGTCGTCCTCTCTGGATGCTGCTTCAAGGACCTCCATGAGCAAACACATGGCCCTGCCAACCTAGGTTCCCCCTGTGGGAATCCAGTCAGACTATGGTTCAACCACTGCAATACAGACCGTATCCCAAGCTGGCCTGGGAGCAGGCTGGTGAAGCGGCGCTCCCCACCTGGTGTCCCTGCCTCTTTCTCTCCAGCCCTCCATCTCATGTGATGGGCTAACCATGATGACCCAGAATTAATTCATCCAGCAAATATAGACTGAGAACCTGCTATATGCCGAGCATGGTGTAAGGCTCTGGGGAGCCAGAGATGAGGTATGCAGAACCTCTGCTCTCAAAGACACTCATTCATTCGTGCATGCATTTGCTTAGTCAACAGCGAGCACCTACCATCATCAAGGTCCTGAGAGAAATGCAAAAGGACAAAAGGCATGAAGGTGAACTCCCAGAACGTCAAAGCTAGAAGAGAGCAGATTGGGCACCAGTCCAACCCTCCCACTTTACAGATGGGCAAACTGAGGCTTGGAGAGGTTAACAATGTGTTAGTCTCCGCCTCCCAATTTTTTCTCCTGTATGTGCTGCCACCACCCCCCTATCCAGTGTTCTTGTGTGGCTCCAGGCCCCCAGCACCCCTTGCCTCTGAGGGTCTTCATCATCAGGTACCCCAGACCCCTCTCAACCTGGGCCTCCAGCAGGGAGCTGGGCCCTCCCATCCACAGTGTTGTGGAGGCAGGGGTGCATTCTGGGGCCAAAGCACCAGACTCTCTATCTAAATCGGGAAAAGAGTGGGAAAGTAGGGCGGAGAGAGGTGCTGAGAACTATTTAGCTCCAGCCTGGACTGCACCAGCCATGAAGTACAGACCTGGATTCAAATCCCAGCTGCATGACCTACTCCCTGATGACCTTGACTAAGTTTCCTAACCTCCAAAGCCTCCCTTTCTCTTCTGTAAAATGCAGACAGTAGTGGTAGCTGCTTCCCAAGATGGTTGTGAAACCGCAGGGAAACTCTGTGATGAAAAGTGAGCACATAGTAAGTGCTCAATAATGGTGGTGCCAGAACCCCATCTTCAGAGCTGCATAGCTCAGGGACACTTCCAGGAGTTGTATGGCTGACTGTCTTCGTGTCAAGGACACCAGGTAACTGGGGAAGAAGCTGAGGCAGTCGGGAGCATGGGCTGCAGTCCAGGGATATCTGGTGCTCAGTGGAGAAGCCAATGGGCTGCGTTAGTACAGAAATATGTCTCACCCAGCAGAAGCCGAAGGAAGGCAGCATCTGGGTACCTGGAAGAGCCCTAGCACATGCAGTTGGCTGCCTAAGGACCTGTCAGTAAGCAGAGCCGTATCCCGGGTACCCAGGCAGAATTTCTTCTTAGGTATTAGCGGGGAGGAGAATGAGGGAGCAGCTACTGATCTTCCTTTTAGTCCTAAGAGTCATGGGGGTGATGGGATAAAACCTCCTATGGTATCTGCCCAGCCCACAACTCATCCTTCTTCTCTGAGAACTAACCCCTCCCACACAGAGAGCTGGCTGCAGCAGACATATTTTACCCATAAACCCCATCTCTCCAGCTAAACTGATTGGACCATGCTGGGCCAATCAGATTCCCTCTTTTTTTTTTTTACAGTTTTATTGAGATGTAGTTTATTTACTGTAGAATTCGCCATTTCTAGGCCTATCAATGGTTTTCAGTATATTCACAAGGTTGTACAACCATTACCACGAACTAGTCCCAGAACATTTTCATCACCCCAAAAAGAAGACTGTATTTGGATTATTTGGATTATTTGGATTATTTGGATTATTTCCATTTGGGGCTATTATTAATAATGTTGCTATGAACATTCACATACAAGTTTCTCTATGGACATATGTTTTCATTGCTCTTGGATGTATACTTAAGAATGGAATTGCTGGTCATACAGTCACTCTGCGTTTAACCCTTTCACATTCCCACCAGCAGCGTGTAAGGCTTCCAATTTCTCTGCATCCTCACCTACACTTGTTATTATCTGTCTTTTTGATTGTAGTCATTCTAGTGGGTGTGAAGTAGTATCTCACGGTGGCTTTGATGTGCAAGTCCCTGATGGCTAATGACGTTGAACATCTTTTCATGTGCTCATTGGCCATTTATATAACTTCTTTGGAAAAATGTTTATTCAGAGTCTTTGCCCATTTTTAAATTCTTTTTGTCTTTGTATTATTGAGTTGTTAGAGTTCTTTATATAGTTTAGATATGAGTCCCTTATCAGATATGTGATTTAAAAATATTTTCTCCCATTCTGGGCATCGTCTTTTTACTTTCCTAATGGTGTCCTTTGTAACACAAAAGTTTTTAATTGTGAAGAAGTTCAATTAATCAGTTTGTTGTTCTTGTTGTTTTTGTTGCTTGTGCCTTGGGTGTCATACCTAAGAAAACATTGCCTTATCCAAGGCCACAAAGATTTTCATCAGGTTTTCTTCTAAGAGTTTGATACTTTGGGCTCTTACATTTAGGTTTTTGATCCATTTTGAGTTAATTTTTGTATACGGTGTGAGACAGGGATTCAATTTCATCCTTTGCATGTGGATATCAGTTGTCCCAGCACCATTTGTTGAAAGACTATTTTTCTCCATTGAATTGTCATGACATATTGTACTTGTTGAAAATCAATTGACCACAAATGTGAGGGTTTATTTCTGGACTCTGAATTCTATTCCATTGATCTGTGTGTCTATCTCTATGCCATTACCAAACTCTCTTGACTACTGTCACTTGGTAGTAAATTTGAACTCACGAAGTACAGTCCTCCAACTTTGTTCTTCTTTTTCAAGATTATCCTTGAATTTCCATAAGAATTTTAGGATCAGTTTATCAATCTTCGCAAGGAAGGCAGCTGGGGTTTTGAGGGGGATGCATTTCCAGTTCCTGTTCAATGCCCCCTGAGCTCTAGCTCCACCTCCTCCCCTTGGGTTCCCTGAGGCACCTGGGATTTTTTTCCATAAACTCCATCTTTTGCTTAACCAGATTACACTGGGTTTTTGTTTCTTGCAATCAAAAGAATCTTAACCAAGTGCAAGTAGGAACACAGTCCTACACACTGTCCCAAACAACCCTCTCAACACCACCTCCCCAAGGCCTAAGACCTCAGACTGTCCCCCACATACCCAGAGAGCCCACTGGGGTCCCAATCTCAACACTGGCCCATGCCCCCAGCCCTTCACTCCACCTTGTAACTAGTTCCTTTGCAGGTTACATGTATCATCTTTACTAGTTAACATAAAAACAAACAGGCTCTCAATAAACGCTTGTGAAATTGAACTAGATGTCCCAAGACGGTACCAAAAAAACCCACTCCTACCACTCTACACCCCTTAGTAACTCAGCTTCTTACCTAGCAACTCATGCAATACGCAGATAGGAAGCTCTAGGAAGGCCAGACATCGCTGTGCCCACTGGACAAAGGATACGGAAACTGAAGTCCAGAGAAGTTAAGTGTCTTGCCCAAGAGTGACTTGCCCTAAACGCTGGACTGCCCTGATGCACACCCCCCGCCAATCAGCACAGGCACAGACAGGCCCATCGTCCCGCCCCATCTTTAAGAGCTACTTTCGAATCTACCTCCTCCTGGCAGTCTTCCAAGATTGCTCCCACTACATCCCTGGCATCAACTCTACAGAGAGACTGAAAGCTCTCAGAGGGCAGGGACAGTCTTCCATCCATCCTTGCCCTGCGAACTGCCCACCCTCACCCTTCTGAGCAAAACAAACCTGAGTGGGAAGCTTCCTTGTTTTGACACCCCCCCCTTAGATGCCAACTCGCAAGACTGGCTGTGCTCTGCCCAGGGAAGTGTACCCAGGGGATACACAGTCAGTGCTGGCAACTAAATGGCATGGCAGAGAGAGGCCAGCCTGGAAAACCTTTCAGCTGAGATGGGGGAGTTACAAGCAGGGGGGCTGCCTCCAGAGGAGGACACTTAGTAGAGGAATGTTTCATGCTTGAGCCAATTCACGTGTTGCAGGATAATATTCTGAGCTAGTGACCAACGCTGTTTTTCCCTCCTAAAATTTCTCTCCTTTTTAACTCACTTACTTGGAGAAGGTGGTTGGTCAGTACTCATTGCCCGAGGGAGGGATGCAGTTGGGAACCGATTTTTGTTAAGTCTCAAGGGGGAAAGAGGATCCAGGTGCAGGCAAAATGGTTTGGCCAGAAACACAGAGGGAAAAGAACGAAGGTGATGAGAGAGGCGCAGTCAGAGGTTCTAGGACAAAGGGGTGTCTGCTCAGGGCTCCCCAGACAGACGAGCAGACACGTGGTAAATTGAGGCAGACAATCACTCCCCAGACCCTGAATCTGGTGCTGGAATTCTCAGAGAGCCTCAGGGCCAGGCTGATCAGGACGACAGATATCTGGTAATAGACGACTCGATGACCAACTGACTACCCACAAACACACACACGCTGGGGTGTTTTGCCAGGTCCTAGAACTGTGTGGCACAATTTTCCAGGTAGGTGGGAATGTCAGAAAGACAGCCTGGGACTTCCCTGGCGGTCCAGTGCTTAAGACTCCACACTTCCACTGCAGGGGGGCATGGGTTCAATCCTTGGTTGGGGAAGTCTGCATGCTGTGCAGTGCGGCAAAAAAAATAGCCTCTTGGGACTGGGGCTACAAATATTATATATAAAAATAAAATGATTACAAGTGATGGAAAATTAAAATATAAAAATTAAAGTGATGGAAAATACAATTATCTTTCTTATACCCTTGAGTTGTGGCCTGAAAGTTTCACTGCTATACACATGTCCACCACACGGGTCCCCCTGCTTGCTTCGCAGCATCTGCCTTTTCCCGGATACTTCGGGAATCAAGAGCCCAGTCCAGCCTCCTCCAAGTCCACAAGCCCCTGGACTGAGACAGAGAATCTGACAAATGCAACAGTCCCGCTCACGTTTTCCACAACCAGGAGGGAAATGAGGGCCCCAGAAGAGCTCCATCTGCCATCACCTCTGACCTTTACGTAACAGGAAGTGGCTACTTACTTGACCTTCAGGCTCGCCAGCATGGTCTTGTCGATCCTGCCAAGAGAAAAGCAAGGGCTTCCGTCAGTGCCAGGGCTGAAGGCTCCCACCTAGCACCTGCAGGGGACAGGTCCCGGGGCCAGCCCAGACCACCAGCCCCGCAGGGCCATGGACAATGTGGCTTCAGGAGGAAGGAAGTTCTCCTCCAGCCCAGAAAGGGAGGACTTGGGAGCTCTGGGAGGGCCGGAGCCACTCATAACCCAGTGAGATGGGTCCTGTTATTCTCCCTATTTTAGAGATGAGGAAACAGGCTCGGGAGGATACAGTCACTGGCCCGGTCTGGATCCCAGTATCTGACTCCAGACCCAGGGATCTAAAGCACTTTATATGCCATCTCTGCTTTCGTTACCCAAGCTCCGGAAGAGGACTCTGCAACCCAGCCTCATGGGTCACAGCGGCTGGACAATCAATGCATGGATATTTCCTGGGATTCTGCTTTACAAAGATGCCGCAACCTCCAGCACCAGGGACCCTCCTGCTCTGGGAGCTGCCAGTTCCTCTAAGGAGGCATAAGCCACTCCTGAGACAGAACCTGACAGCAGGCGCCAGGGTGCACAGGAGGTGGGGTCTGTCGGGCACAGGAGCTCAGAGCCCGGAAGATCACGTTTGCGGCAGACTGTCCCGGCAGCCAGCAACTCCACCCCAGCCTGCGCCTACCCTTGCTGGAAGACAAGGCAGGGCTGCTAGGCTTCTATTTTTACCCTCTGCATATGCCAGCCCTTATGGCTGGTAAAAGAGGCCCCTTCCTCTCTCCAGAGACAGAAAGGTAGGCGAGATTCCCACTCTCTGTCTCCTCTGGTTTAGGGGTCACAAATACCAGGGTCACATCACCATCAGTGTCACCACTGCGCCATGTCATCATTGTCATTAATGCCACCAAAATCATCACCACCTCCAGGAGGCTTGAAACCCTGGAAAGTTCTCATAGCCACCTCTGCCCAGCAGCTCAGCTCTGCCATGAGCTCCCCATACACGCAACGACTGGGGCCCCAGGGAGGAGGGGAGCTGTGTCAGGGGCCACACGGTGAGGACGCAGAGCTGCCCCAGCAACCACGAGTCAGCACCAAGCCCCTGAGCTGGGGGGTGGGATCCTTCCACCCTGAGTCAACTCCCAGCGCCTTCCGATCTCAGTTCCCAACAGCAAAATAAGCCACACCTGCGGTTCCTGGCCCAGGTCCCCCCTCCCAGCTTCTTCCCCACGGGCCCCCTGGGCCCCCTCCTTGGTGCTTCCACGAGGCCCCCAGGGGTCTCACTGGGTTCCTAACCCCCTCTGGTATGGAGAGCCTCGTCCTCCCCCATTCAACTCACTGAATGGGAGTAAGGTGGACCCAGGAGCAGATCCTTGCACTCTGCTACAACATCTGTTACCCAGAGCAACCCAACTGGAACCTCTATCAATAAGCCCTTACATTTTATATTTTCCCAAGGAAACTTTTTTAATTCTTACAACATCCCTTTGTTGTGGGTAAGGCAGAAATTCCCCATTTACACATGGAGAAACTGAGACCTGGAGAGAGGAAGTGTCCCATCTGGGCTCCTCAAAGAGCAGAAGAGGAGCGGCGCCTTAACCCAGGTCTCCCAGCATGCCCTCTCACCCTACCACCCGCCACCCGCCACCCACCAACTCTCTGGGTCACACCCTGGGCCACAGCAGCCCCGGTCCCGGGACCCACGTCCACACCTACTCAGTCAACCGGGCTCCCACGGGGGTGTGGCCTCGGTGGGCAGGGTCTATGGCTTGGCAGGGCTGAGATGGGGAGATAGGGCAGCCCTGTGACACTGAGCTTTCCCCTTTCAGGAAACCAAGGTCCCCAGGTGCTTCCGGGTGCCATCTCTCTCCTCCCTCCCCTGCCGCATCCCATTCACTCTCATCACCTTGTCCACCAGTGCTACTGGACATCCACCCTGGCATCCAACGGAGCTCTGAAGATACCACCCCCAAGACTCTTTTCACCGTCTGGAGTGGACCAGGGCTCCAGGAATCTGTAATGTAGCCCTCAAACAACTGCAAGACCCCTTCCCTGCTGAAAGCCATCCCCGCACGATAGCCACCCTAACCCTCCAGCCCCACCAGGAAGCTCTGCCATCCCATGTCTTGCAGCCCCTGTGCTCCCTCCCACTCTCCTTCGCCTCTTACGCCCCCCGCTACTGGCCACCCAGCTTCCACACCAGGACAGCCCTGGCCACCCTCCCCCCCCTCAGCAGTGGGAACCTCTTCTTTGACGACACTCCAAAGCTAGAAGCTGAAAGGAAACTGATAATGAAAACCACTAGACCCCATTCCCCAGCTGAGGAGAAGCTGCCGGCAGCTGGTAACCAGAGACAAGTCTTTGACCTCAGTTTCCTCACTTTATGGCCCCATAGGGAGGAAAGAGCCTCTCCTTTGTCCCAGACAGAAACTTAGCAGCAAAGGTGGCCCAGAGGGTCAGGCGAGAGGCTGGAGCACAGCCCCAGCTGCTCAGACTGGCTGTAGGGGGAGGGCGGGGAGGGGCCCCTGGCGACAGGCCTGCCCGGTCCTCTCACTGCTCACCCCTGAAGAGAGCAGACAGCCCAAAGGCCGAGCAGGCCACACACTCTCCCGGCCACGAAGTCACAGAGATGACCCAGACAGAAGCATAACACACACGCACAGACAAGAGCACACACAGGTACAGAAGCTCCGAGGCGCACACCAGCATCCGCTCAGAAGCGCAGAGTGCACACGTGGCCACGCGTCGGCACACCCACCCAGCCAGGCACACACCTCACACCCGGCCGCACAGACGTGCACACCTAAACACACAGTCCCAGATACACACGTGTTCACAGTCATCACAGATGCACATACACGTTTATGGAAACACATGACACAGAGGCCCACGTTCACCAGAGTCACACTCCCACTGGCTCCAGCTCCGACCTCTGAATTCCCTAGAAGACTGTACCCAAGGGACAGTGAGGAAAAGCCTGGTGCCCCCCGCACAGGATCTTCCATCTCCATCCGCCCAAGCATCTGAAAGTCCTCCGCACTGCTCCCTACAGACCAGGTCACAGCCACAGGCTCAACCGGGCTTCACGGCCAGATTCGCTCCCACCCCTTCACCCTCCCTCCCATCTGTTACCCACCATCCGAAGCCCCCAAAGGAGATGCTGCGCTTCCTGACAAACATGGCTCTGACGGAGGGGCCCCTGGTCCAGCGATGCCCCCGAGGCTGTTGGCAAGACTGCTGCGGCCTCGGAGCAGCGGGGTCGACAGCCACCGGCAAAGGGCGGGGTGCCCCGCGTGGCACCTCCCCCATTGCCTGCCCCCCAGCCCGGCTTCCTGTGGGTGAGGCCGCGGGGTGGGAGGGGTGTCCTGCCCCCCAGGACGCACCAAGACAGGCAGGGGAGGTCGCAGAGGGCAGCTTCCCCACACCCGGAGGAACCCGCAGCTCCGGAAGGGGCTCGGCCGGCAGATTGCACCACAGCCCGGGTTGGCAGCTCTGCCCCACACAGCCCAGGCTGCCCGGAACCCAAGGAGGCCCGAGGATTACCATGATTGTGCCTGGGAGGGGGAGAGAGACCTGGCTGGAAGGCTCAGGGAGCCCTGCCGACGCGGGCCCACACCGACTCCCTGGGGCTGCCGGAGGCGGGACCTTGGCCTTTCTCCCTCCGCCGTACCAGATAAACCTGCCCCACATGCACACGCGTGTGGACACAAGTATACGTGCACCCACGTGGGCCCAGGGGCGCACACACGTGCACACATATATGCACAGGACCCACGGGTCCACCTAGGCGCATGCGTGCTCATGTTCGTCAGCAGACGCCGGCACACACGTGCACGCAGGTACTGCACACTCACCTGCAGGTGCGTGCAGACGTTTACAAAGACACCTGCACATCCATCTCGTGCACATACAGCTCCCCAAACAAACACACGCTCACACACACATCAACATACGTGCACACACCTAGGCGCACGCTCAGATCGCACACACGCCTACAAGGCGCCTCACATACACAGGCACAGGCACAGCACAGATCTGTACTGCTCAGATGCCCTTGAGCGTCTAGACAGAGGTCAGCAGTGCTGAGCTCCTGCCGGCAGTGGCAGAGGTGGCAGGTGGCACCGACGTGCACGTCTTTGCCTTTCCCACTGGACCCACAGGCTAGTCCTAATCTCTGTCTGCACCAGTGCTGCCATGCCTGGTACACGGTAGGTGCTCACTAATGAGAGTCCCGTCGAAGAGTGCGGCACATACATACAGCAGCCTAGGGTAGAGGGTCACCGGCGGGGTGCCAGGTCCCCGCCCCTACCAAGCAGTGGAGAAGCTTCCACCACTGGCCTTTCCCACTGGCCCACCTTCCCCGGAGCTGGGAGTCAGATCCGCGCTGTGATGCCAGAGGGCCACCCCCAGGCTGTGGACAAAGGGCACAGGCATTTTTATCTTCTTGACTCCTCCGCTGCAGGGGACACAAGGGGCCTCAGGCCCTATGGGGGCAGCACAGGGTCCTGACCGAGGTCAGGGCTAGGGGTGGCAGGTGTGGGGTCCTGTGCCTCCCTGGCTGCCCAGCAGGAGCCTGGTGGTCCTTGGTTCAGGTTGCACCCTCCACCCTCACCTTCATCAGAAAAGGAAGGATCGAGTGGTTCACTCCCTAGGGTTGCATAGACCACCGGCTTCCCGCTGGACGTCCACTCCACACCCAGATCTGTCACCCCTACTGCACCCACCCCACACTCAGGAGATGCTCAGCAGGTACCACGGACCCCCTGGGTCCTGCCTGTCCTGCATCCTTTTGGCCTCCGTCTGAGCAAGACAGCTCTGAGCTCCATCTGCCCCCAGGGGGGACACCTGGCCAGGCCTGGCCAGCCAGGGCTTCACCCTCCTGGCTGCAGTGACTGGGTTGGGAGTGGGCAGGAGACCTAATCGGACCCAGTAGGACTCACTCCCACAATGCTTCCCCCCTCTCCTCCCCAGGGTTGCTGAACCACAGGATGGACCACGAGGGTAAGCCAGAAACGGCCCACAGCCTCAGCCCAGGCGTCACGTGGGTTACTAATAACCAATAACCCACCTTCCTTTTGCAAAGTGCTTACTTTTTTTGTCAATTAGAGGGAGTTCCTAGTGAGCCCATCATTGGAGCACATCATCTGACATGCTTCCATGTGGGAGAGAGAGGAGGGGTTGCCGTCACAGTAAGCTTGGGCACTTCCGGCCTTCCGTCTTATCTATGCTTATCTGTACACACATGTGACCATGTGTGCTTGCTGTCCACCAACATATTCCAGGGGAAGACACAGCTGAGAGATGCTCTGATTCAGGCCCTCATAGTCTGCAAAGACACCCAGATAAAACCCAGGTAGGAGGCCACCTGGGCCAAATGTTCGCAGACCCAGAGGAGACACAGGCCCAAGGCCGAGCATCTGAAGGTCCGAAGGGCAGTCCAAGGACCAGGCAGGGAGGAGCATTTCAAGACCTGGCTGGATTCTCCCACCTTGCACGGCAGCCACAAAAGACACCAAGTCCTGGGATTCAGACACCTGACCAAGGAGCGGCAAGGGCCTGGCTGCATCAGCAGGAAGGGCACAGAGCTCACAGCCTGGACTTGAACTTGAGAGTCCAGAAGGGCCGGTGCCGTCTTCGCCCCCCAGAGTAAGGGCCCGGAGCAAGAGAAGGGAAGTTCCCGGGTAGCTTCCAATTTTACCGCATAAGCTCGGGAGGGAGGCGAGAATCATTCTAGAGCCTCCTCAGTGCTGAGGCTCCCAAGCTTTGGAGCTGTGTGACCTCCAGCAACTTACCTAACCTCTCTAGGCCTCAGTTTCCTCCTCCATAATAGGCAGTGGCTGCCACCAACCTCACAAGATTATAAATGAACGTAAACACAGCACAGGGCTTCCAAACCATTCCCAAAGCTGTTATATGTACTATCTATTATGATTCCACCCCCTCCCTCAGTCCCACGCAGCTTCCAGCTGCCCCTGCTCTGACCCCTCCGTTCTTCTTCTGGGTGGTGGTGGGCAGCGAGGAGTCCATGGCTCTCTGGGAAGGACTGCAAGTCAAGAGAAAAGAGAAGCATGCTGTGTGCCAGGCCCAGCCCTCCTGCCCCACCAAGCACGGCCCAGCTTCCTCCCAAACCTCAGCTGACTCAGCATGTGGGCAGTCAGGGTGGAGATAAGGACAAGCTTGGGGCCAGGGGGGCCAGGGGCAGCGCTGTGACTGTGAGTTGACTATGGGTCAGCACTGACCTTTCAATCTCACAGCCACCTCTGAGATAGCACCACTTTATCCCCATTTTACAGATGGTGACACTGAGGCACAGAGAGGTTAAGGAACCTGCGTGATGGTGGCAGAGCCAGGTCTGACTCCAGAGCCCAAGTTCTCAGCCACTGCTCTATACAATGATCTGCATCATCAGACCAAACCTGCCCCACTGACTCTGGAACCTACAGAAATGCCCAGTTCACGCAACGCCCATTTTACAGATGGGGAAACGAAGGCAAAGCTCAGCTCAACAGCCAGGAAAGCACAACAACGAAGCTGGAAGGAGCATGTGCCTGAGTCCTTCTCACCTGAGGTTGCTCCTTGCCCTTCCACAGAGGAACGGCCCACTTTGGGTCACGAAGTCACAATGCCCTGGCTTCCCCGGTGGAGGCCTGTGGGTATTTCTGGTCCAGCTGAGGGAGCAAGTACCAACCAGAGCTCCAACTCCGGGACAGAGCTCCAGGGAACCCAGCCAGTTCTCTGGATTTTAGAGAAACACGGAGCGGAGAAAGCTGGCTGGGATCAGAGGAGGAGAGGCAGCCCAGGTCCCTGCCAGGAGCCCCTCCATCATATCTGCAGTCCCTTGGGGGCAGGAGGGAAGGGAGAGACAGTGTGGTTTCCTCCACTTCGGCAGCTCCGTCCTCGCAGCCACCAGCAGGAGGTAAAAGATGAAACAAGCTCCCTTCCCAGGCGTGGGGATGAGGCAGTTACAGGAAGCTGAGGAAACAGATGTCCTGAGAGAAGCAGGCACTAGATCATTCAGCCTGGATCCTCCCCCACTCCAGACAACATAAGCTGGCATCAGTACCGACCCCGTAAGGCTCAGCTCTCCTCCTATCTCGACCGCTGAATCACCTTGAGCAGGTCACGTCATCTTTGGAGGCTTCAGTTGACCTTGCCTCAAAGGGGAGGCTAGATTAGCCTCTGCTTCCTTTATAAACCAGGTGAGGGCAAAGCACAGTGGCAGAGAAGGACCAGGAAAACAGGGTGCCATGGGATTCAGAGCCAGCAGACCCACACTGGTTGGGAATCTACACCTCGGGATGGAGAAAAAATGACATCTCACATCTGCAATGTGATTTACAGCGCCCTGATCACTTCCCCCCTCACGCTGCCTCAAGGGCTAGACTGAATTTCCCATTGCACAAGTTCTGAAAAGCAAGATGATGACCAAAAAGATTACAAGAGAAGCGCTTGTGAAAACTCGGTTCCAAGAGCAGGACCCCAACATACGACAGTCGTGCAATTTATTCTGATTTGTTCAGTAACGCTATCTACCAAAAGAACTCCCAGCAACACGTGGTTGTGAACTAAAGAAGCTGCAACGTGTACCATTATTTTAAATTATTTTTAAATAATAATAAAGTATTTTTACCCATCAGATAAGTTAAAAAAAAAAAACCTTGATAATGGTGTGAGGATGTAAGGAAACAGGCACCCCACCATTAGTGTGTAGATATTTGACAAGATCTATTAAAATATGAAGTGCACATACTGTTTGTGCCAACACTTCTGTTTTCAGAGATTTATCTGGGGAATTCCCTGGCGGTCCAGTGGTTAGGACTCTGCGCTTTCACTACCAAGGGCCCGGGTTCAACACCTGGTTGGGGAACTAAGATCCCACAATTTTCATGGCACGGCCAAAAAAAAAAGAAGAAGAAAAAGAGATTTATCCTGGGCTTCCCTGGTGGTGCAGTGGTTGAGAGTCCGCCTGTCGATGCAGGGGACACGGGTTCGTGCCCCGGTCCGGGAAGATCCCACGTGCCGCGGAGCGGCTGGGTCCGTGAGCCATGGCCGCTGAGCCTGCGCGTCCGGAGCCTGCGCGTCCGGAGCCTGTGCTCCACAACGGGAGAGGCCACAAGGGTGAGAGGCCCGCATACCGTAAAAAAAAAAAAAAGAGATTTGTCCTACTGGTAAACTCATACAAGCTGACAAGATCTATGCACACAGATGTTAACTATATCATTGTTTATAATAGCAAATACAATTAGTAACATAAATAACCATCATTTCACGATATTGTGGAACAAGCATACAATGGAATACTGTGTAGCCATTGAAAAGAAGGAGGTAGGATTTATATGTGTTACTACATAAAGATATCCTAAAAACTAAAAAAACAACAAATAGGGGCTTCCCTGGTGGCACAGTGGTTGAGAATCCGCCTGCCAATGCAGGGGACACGGGTTCGAGCCCTGGTCCAGGAAGATCCCACATGCCGCAGAGCAACTAAGCCCATGCACCACAACTACTGAGCCTGTGCTCTAGAGCCCATAAGCCACAACTACTGAAGCCCTCGCACCTAGAGCCTAAGCTCGGCAACAAGAGAAGCCACCGCAATGAGAAGCCCGCGCACTGCAATGAAAAGTAGCCCCCGCTCGCCGCAACTAGAGAAAGCCCGCGTGCAGCAACGAAGACCCAACACAGCCAAAAACAAATAAATAAAATAAATAAATTTATTTTAAAAATTAAAAAACAACAAACAAAAAGACACAGAACAGGGACTTCCCTGGTGGTCCAGTGGTTAAGAATCCGTCTTCCAATGCAGGGGACTGGGGTTCGATCCCTGGTTGAGGAACTAAGATCCCACATGCCACGGTGCAACTAAGCCTGCACGCTGCAACTACTGAGCCCGAGCACCTCAACTAGAGAGCCCACGTGCTGCAACTTAGACCTGACGCAGCCAAAAATAAATAAATAAATTAAATTAAAAAAATAAAAAGACAGAACAGTTCATATAATAGGATCTCATTCGTTTAAATAAATATGTAAATTCTTATATATGCCTAGACAATTTCTGGAAGGAAACATAAGCAATGGCCCAAGACTGGTTACCTCTGAAGAATGGGACTGGAACTGGAAATCCAGGGGGAAGAAACTTTTCACTTTATGTCCTCCTGTGCTGCTTGATTTTTTTTTTTTTACCAAGAACATGTTATAATTTAAAGAAAAAGTGTTAAACAGATGGTTTGCTAAGAAGAAGAAGAAAGAAGATGAAGGAGAAGAGGAGGAGGAGAGGGGTGGAAGCTACAAATGCTTGTTTCTTTAAAACCTTCTTAAACTATTTAGAGTTCAAACTGACTGCTGATTCCAGTCCTGAGATCACCTCTTCTACCCTGAAGGTAAGCCTGTCTTGCCCCAGAGAGGTAGAACCCAGGTCTCTCTCTCTCTCAGTATCTGACTCCAGATGGTTCTTCCATACACTCTGGTTGGTTTTTTGTGTGTGTTTCGTTTTGTTTTTTGGCTGCACCACTCGTCTTGTGGGATCTTAGTTCCCTGACTAGGGATTGAACACGGGCCCTCGGCATTGAGAGCACAGAGTCCTAACTGCTGGACCACCAGGGAATTCCCCATCCACTCTGCTTTTAAGCATAGTTTGTCTCTCAATCTTAAGTAAGAAAACCCCAAGGAGACCAATATACCACTTTGTTGGGGGAAATTTGACAGTTCACGTCGGAATCCTTACCTTCATGCCAAGAAGCTTCTAGAGTGCACATCATGGCCAGTTTGGGGATCTGGGTGTTGGTTTTTTTTTTTTTTTTTTTTTGCGGTACGCGGGCCTCTCACTGTTGTGGCCTCTCCTGTTGCGGAGCACAGGCTCCGGACGCGCAGGCTCAGCAGCCATGGCTCACGGGTCCAGCCGCTCCGCGGCTTGTGGGATCTTCCCGGACCGGGGCACGAACCCGTGTCCCCTGCATCGGCAAGTGGACTCTCAACCACTGCACCACCAGGGAAGCCCTGGGTGTTGGTTTTACATGGGTATGTCAAGCCTGTGAAAATCCATCAACCTGCACACTTACAACCTGTGCACTTCTCTGTATGCATATTATGCTTCAGTAGGAAGTTTTTTTTAATATGCATACCTTCTGACCTAGAAATCCCAAGGGGAAAAAATCAGAGCTGTGTGCCAGGTTGTACTTTTGAGGGTCTCCAGCTCATTGTTGTCATGACTATGAAATGCTGGGAACAATCTAAATTTCCAACAGTAGGAGTAGGTTAGAGAAAGACAACATCTCTCAACAATACAGTTCATCTCAGCCAACCAACCACAGGTAGAAAATATTCGGGGAAAAACATTTCCATAAAATTCCAAAAAGCAAAACTGGAATTTGCCATCCTGGCAACTATTTACGTAGCATTTACATTGTATTAGGTATTATAAGTAATCTAGACATGATTTAAAGTATATGGGAGACCTAAGTGACCATCAACATATGAATGGATAAAGACGATGTGGTATATGTATACAATCGAATACTACTCAGCCATAAAAAACAATGAAATTTTGCCATTTGCAACGACTTGGTGGACCTGGGAAGGTATTACACTTAGTGAAACAAGTCAGACAGAGAAAGACTGTTACCATTTATATTTCAAATCTAAAAATAAAACAAAGGAATGAACATAAGAAAAGAGACACAGACTCACAGATATAGAGAAGAAACCAGGGGATACCAGTAGGGAGAGGGAAGGTGGTGGGGGACAAGATAGGGGTAGGGAATTAAGAGGTACAAACTATATTTTATAATAAATTTAAATGGAGTATAATCTTACATTAGTTTTTAATTTAAAAAATAAAGTATAAGGGAGAATGGCATAGGTTATATGCAAATTCTACACCATTTTATATAAGGGACTTGAGCATCACAGGATTTTGGTATACTGGAGGGGAGCGGGGTTGGGGGTAGTCCCAGAAGCAATCTCCCAAGGATACTGAGGGACGACTGCATATGTGATGCCAGGGCAAACAAGGTACCGTAAGTCTCTGAATAGAATGCAACAGGCGAACTAATATGCTCAGGACCATATTGTTCAGGAGGTGAGATTCAAGATCATGACTTTTTCTTCTTTGTGCTTTCCTGAACTTTCTAAGGTTTCTGAAATAAGCAGGTTTTGCTTTTATAATTAGAAAAACACAATAAATGCTATTTAAAATAACGACAAGTAAAAGGAAGTAAAAGGAGGCAAGAAAGGGGACAGGCTCAGTGTTATAAAATAGTGGTTCTCACATGCTCCAGGTGTGAGACCCACCTGGGGCTTGAACAGCATGGGTTCAAACCCCAGCCCTGCTGCTTGCAAGCAGTGTGAACTTGGGCAAGTTCCTCAACCTCTCTGTGCCTCAGACCAGACTCCCCATCTAGAAAATGGGGATACTAATGGTACCTACCTCATAGGGTTGTTGGGAGGGGTATAGGAGTTAATACGTGTTAAGCCTTCAGAGCAGTGTCTGCCACAGATCTATACACCTGTTAGCCAGTGCAATGGCTAAACTTCAGATCCCATCGTTCTGGGGTGGGGTCATGGCATCTGCATCTTTAACAAACTCCCCAGATGATTCTAATCCAGTGAGAAACACTGGAATGAAATCCACTAGGATACTCCCATTATCTTTGGTGGCCCTGGAGTTATCTGCAGGAAAGCTTCGGCACTAGGAGCTGTCCAAAGGAGATCACAAAGCCAGCTCTTCGCTCTCCCCCATTCAGCTGTGTCACTCCCCACCCTCCCCTACTACTGCAGAGCCTCACCTGGATACTTCCCTCCCCAGGTGGGAGAGAAGGTAGGTGTCGGCGCCCTCTACAGGCAAGTCTGGGTAGTGCAAGGAGGAAAAGGGGGCATCTTCTTGCTTGTATTTCTAGGATGGCAGCCATACTGCCCCCTGGCAAAAGGAATTGAGGGATGGAGGAATTCTCTGTATGGCAAGAGATAAGTAACAACCACCTGGTGTCAGAGCACATGGGTTCCAGCCCTGATTCTGACGTTAAATGTGGCTGTGGGGACATCGCTTAAACTCCCTCCGCCTCACTTTGTTCATCTATAAAGAAAAACTGCCAACATTTCTTGAGTATTTCCCATGAACCAGTTACGCCATGATTTTATTTCATTTAATCCTTACCATAACCAATTCCTCCATCCTGGTGAGGAAATGGAGCCTCAGAAAGGTTAAGAGATGTGCCCAAGGTCACAGGGCTGGCAGGTGGCAGCAGCAGAATTCAAACCCAGAGCCTCTGCTTTTAACAATTCTGCCATTTCTATAGAGAATGAGGGCAGTGCTAGATGTGAGATACAGCCAGGCTGGGCTCCAGCAAACCCCTAGATTTCCCCTGGCTCCCTGCCAATGCCCAGCTGAGGAGTAACCCAACCTGGGCCAGGACAAGGAAACCCTGAGATTCCTCCCTGGGCCTGGCAAGCCAGGCTGGGGACCCATTCTTCTGGCAGATGAACAATGACTCAGACGGAGGCAGGCAGGGGGCACAGAGAAAAGGAGGGAGCTACACACAAAAAAAGGCCTGCACCTCAAACACAGCATATTCACTTATCCTGACTTCCCTGGATAAAGATGGGGGTCCTCGTGGGATCTGTGCCTCCAGACCCAGAGGAATCCTGCTGGAGCCCCAGCTTCGTGGCATCTCCACCAACCCTGCCCCTTGCCCCTTTGAAGAGAGCAGGGCTGACTTAGAATCACATAATAAAAGGAGACAGAAAAGGCCTTTTCCACTCAGGGTCCCCTCTTCTTTCCCCATCACCAGCCCCACCCTCAGAAGGACTCTGCACAGGTAGGTGCCTCCTGTATTACATGAGAGTTGGGGGTGGAACTGGGGCTGGAACCTGCAGCTCCGTGAAAACCTGGACCAACGCCTTACCTGAGGCCAAGGGGACCCGTGGGTAGAAGTGTAGTCACCGCTAAATAACCCAATGAGTACGAAATAACCCAATACATACTGACGGTGTTCCCACTTTATAGATGGAGAAATTGGGGCACAGAGGGACTAAGTAATTAGCTCAAGGTCACACTCCAAAGAAGTGGCTGTGGCAGACTGTATTTCCCAAAGATGGCCCCACCATCCCATAATATATCCCCATTCCACATGTTCTTCTTACCCTGTGACATTAACACCCCTCCATTAAGCGGTGGGGTACACGTTCCTCCCTCTTGGATCCTGGTGGATCTGTGACTCTGGCAGAAGGGAAGCTGCATCATTTCCCAGGCCAGGTAAGAAAAGGTGAAATAGCTTCTGTCTGGCTCTTTCTTGCCCCTAATCCAGCCAGCACACTGTGAGGAAGCCCAAGCTAGCACACAGAGGGGGCACACAGAGAGGCCTGTGTGGCGAGGAACTAAGACCTCATGCCAACAGCCAGCACCACATGCCAGACATGTGAGCAGCTGAGCCTTCAGACAATCCCCGCCCCTGGACTTTGAGCCACCCCAGAAGACAATGGCAGAGCAGATACAAGTATCCCCACAAGCCCTGCCCAAGCTGCAGATTCCTGAGCAAAATAAACAACACTGTTGTTTCAGGCCATAAGCTTCTGCACGGTTTATTATGCAGCATCAGATAACCAGAACAGTGAACCCAGCGAACTGACTCCAGAGCTGTGTTCCCTGCCACCCTGCAGTGGTTCCTGCTGGGAAAGACAATGTAGAGAAGGGGTATAGAGCTTAGGTCTGGAGTCAGACATACCTTCATGTGTTCAATCATTCATCCATTCATCGAATGGTTATCACACCCCTACTTTGTTCCAGGCTCTCTGATAGTGCTGAGGGTATTTCAGTGAACAAGACAGACAAATCCCTGGGGGGACTAGGAGTGGAGAGGTGGAGGACAAGAGAGGGATAACTTTACAACAGGTATTTACAATAGGGTGATGTGATCCAAACGGGAGTGGGGGTGGGTGGGGAGCTCTGTTTAGAGGGGGTGATCTGAGTTGGCCTCTCTGAAGGAGAGACCGTAAGGATGAGACGGATGCAGCTCTGTGAAGAGTGAAGGGCACGGCAACAAGTGTCAAGAATAGACCCAGATTCATGTCCTGGCTCCACTACTTACTAGCTGTGTGACCTTGTGGAAGTGACTCAGCCTCTCTGAGCCTCCACTTCCTCATAAGATGGGGATGCTTTCATAACCCACCTCATAGGATTGTTCTGAGGAGCCAAGGAGCTAATACATGTACCTTGTGAGTTCAGGGCCTGGCACAGGAAGAGCTCCATAAATTTAAATGATTATGCTGAGGCCAAGGCTGCCAGTGGGATGCCTGGAGCCTCAGAGACCATTCTGCTCCTCATCAGAAACTGCCAGGCATGGCTACGAGGGAAGAGAATATGGACAGTGGAGGATGGGTGAAGTGGATGGGGGTGCACGCACCTCCCTGAAGATGCTTCTGCCACCCGCTGCAGCCATCCTGACTCATCTCCTCCACCCAGGGCTCACCCACCCATCACCCTCAGCTCAGAGCTCGAAGGATGGGGCTGGAGATCGGACTGGTTGTCTCTCCCCAGGCCCCACCTGAACAGCAGTGGGCACCCGCACAGCCAGTGGGAGAGAAGCAATTTCCTCAAGTCAGAGGGAGGGACAGGGACAGGAATCCCAGAAAGAGGGCAGGAATCCCAGAAAGAGGGCAGAAAGAGGGACAGGATTCCTGTCCCTCCCCAGAAAGAGGGACAGGAATCCCCCTGGGCAGGGCAGAAGACTTAGGGGCCTCAGGGGGCCAGGAAATCCTGCTGGGTAAAATGTCACCAGCCATCAGACCTGCACACCCTCAAGGACCCTGGAGAGCGCCAGGTCACGGCCAACTCACACACCCAGAGAAAAGAAAACGAATAAGCCAGGGCACACCACAGTGCACACAGAGACATGCTCAGAGGACCACAGGTAACCACACAGACATGTGCAGACACAGTGATCCAGCAACACGCCCTCCAGGGACCCACGTGTACAGATGCGCACACGCGCACAGGTGTGCCTCACTGTGCCTGTCTGCCTGTCACTCCCCCCCAGCTCTTGCTCTCTACCAGTCATCTAATTGGCAGGGTCCCCCAGGTGCCCATACCTGATGCCACCCAGCCTTGGTAGGGCCCAGCTAGCGCACCCAGCATGACCCAGGAAGGAGGCTGACAGCCCTGGATCTGAACTAGGGAAGGGGGTGGAACACCAGCCAGCCTGGAGATCAGGAGCAAGTTCAGAACCCAAACCAGGTCTCAGGCCAGGCTCCCCAGAGCACAATCCTTGCCTTGGTGTCCCACCTGCCTTGGGAGCCCCAATGGCCACTTGGCATTTTGAGAAGATAGAGTGGCATCTCTTTCTAACTTATCTATAAGGCCTAAAGCGTGGTGGCAAACACAGTAAAAAAAAAAAAAAAACAAACAATAACAACAACAAAAAGAAAGTGTAGCACGGCAGACTGAGATCAGACATGATCCAGAACTTCTCACTAGAGAAGCACCAAAGCATTGAAAAAGGTGCGGGCAAGAAGAGAGTGTCATCTGGCTCTTAAAAAAAAAGGGGAGGAGGGACTTCCCTCGTGGTCCAGTGGTTAGGGCTCTGCGCTTCCACTGCAGGGGGCACGGGTTCAATCCCTGGTCAGGGAACTAAGATCCTGCATGCCGCAGCACGGCCAAATAAAATAAAATAAAATAAAAAGGGAGGAGATGGGTAGGCTGGCATTACTGATTGCCCCTCCTTTTTCTTTTACTAAACTTATTAAAAACAAAAGGAGTCCCAAATTACAGAGGTCAGAGGAGTCTTTAAATGACTGTAAATGAAGACAGTAGCTGTTGCAACCGCCCAGCCTAGGCTAGGTGTGACCTTGCCTGAAGGCAGAAGGATGGACACCATGACCTTTGTATTGCCAGCCTGAGCTGCCCCTGCATAAGCAAGAGGCAGCTGGACACCTTCCCCCATGTACGACCTCCCTCTGGGGAGGGCCACGTTGCCCAGAGATGGGAGAGGATAGGAAGACAAGGGTCACCGTGGTACCATGGCAATGGGTCTTGGCGGAGGTACATCCTCGCCTTCTCCAATCACCGCTCACAACGGGACCCAAGTATTTGCCGACAGCACCTCACCTGCCAACGTGGGTGGTGGCCCAGGAGGAGCAGGTAGATGCACTGGAAAAAGGAAAAGGAGGGAGCTTACAGGTACTGTACCCTGAAGTAGGATACCTGCCCCGGCTTATGCCCTAGGGCCCCCCCAACTAATCCTCAACCAGTGCTGTCCCTTCCCTCACACCACCTCGTCGCTCTCCCACCGGCCCAGCCTGTCCCTGCCACTCCAGACACCCCCCAATCCTCGACTCACTCCACAGCCCCGGTTCTGCCATCATTCTGGGCCACTCTCTGCCAACCTGCTCTCCCCTCCCTTCCTGTTCATTTTCTCTCGCCCTTCCCCACCCCTGTGCCCCGTCCTCCCCACTGACTGTGGCCCAGACCAGTGCCCATGACCATCTGGCAGCTCCAAACGCCAGCATCTGCCCTCTCGCCACCCGTCCTTTAAACACCTGCTTCCGAGCTGCCTGTTCCCCTCGCCCCTCTGCCCACCCTCCAGGCTCCCATGTCCTCCAGGGGACACAGCCCAGGGAAAGGCACATATGAGCAGCTGGCATTGTTGTCTCCAATCCACAGAATGCGAAGCAGAGCCGTTCAGGGGTTCTGGGAGACTGGGCCGCAGCTCCAGGAGGAAATGACCAGGTCAGGCATCCGGCCCCTGAGCCCAAGAGTCTCTGACTAGGAGGAGGTCACCTAATCCAGCCCCCTCCTCCACTTAAGTGAATGAATATCTGGGCCACCCAGAAGGTGCTGTCTTCCCAAATATACGGAAATATTCCATTCACAGAGCTCTCGCTATGGACCCATCACCATGTTCAAAAACTTGATAGTATTTTATTTAATTCCCATAACCCCCAGATAAGGAAACTGAGGCTCAGAGAACATAGGAAATTTGCCCAAGGTCACGCAGTGTCGGTCACCCCAGGGCGTACTTCAGACACTCTCGGTCCCACTTCCTACTCCAGCGACTTCTGCAGTGACCGGTTCCCTGCAGGCTTTGAGAGCAGCCACATGGCAATGCTTCTTCGAGGACCCAGCGGGACCGTCTTTGAAGCCGCAGTGCGGGGTGCCCACACGAACCCACTGGGGCCTCACACGTAAGGCCTGGAAGCATGTGGGAGTTAATGTCCACGGACGGAACAGAGCTGACGGATGAACACGTCCCTGTTTCTCTCCCCAGCCGGGCAGTTCTGAAACGCATCCCTTAAGGCTTCTCAGGAGACCTCCCAGGACAGAGCGGTAGTAAGATTAAAAAGAATGCATCCTCGGGTTCTGCTCTGGGGAAACACAGGTGGAAACACAGACAGTGGTGGAGCTGGGATTCAACCCAGGTCTGCTCCGCTGCTGCCACCACCATCCATGCTGGGGTCCCCTTCCCTCGAGGTTCAAGTCATTCTGAACCACAGTGGCTCAGCCACACTTGATCCAGACAGGATCCTGGTCGGCGTGGGGACGGGATGCCTGCAGCAGCAAGGTCATCTTCTCTGGAACTGAGGCCACCTCCCGATAAATCGCCTCACAGCCTGGGCTGAGCGGGGTTCCCAGCTAGCTGTGCCCTGGCCCTACTCAACTTTAGCGTCCGCGTCTGCCCAGAAATTTGGTGACTCGAAGTCCCCCATCCCATCCAATCCTCCCCACACCCTGCCCCCCGCCCTCCATTCCTCAACATCCTAGAAAGGAGGAGGAACCTGAGGTCGTTTCTGGAAGCCTGAGCATCCAGGTCTAGAAGATACCCACCCTGCCCCACACTTAGAAAATCCAACACACTCGCTTGGAGGTGAGGGCAGAGCTTCCCCCAACTCCTGCCCAGGTCTCAAAGACATGCTGGGACTTTCCAGGGGGAAAACAATGCTGGGGACCTCACATGCCCTGAGTCACTCCCAGCCTCCCAGCCCCAGGCAGCTGTGAGCTCTCTGTTTACTCCTCACTCTGCAGCAGGAAGAACGGAGTGGGGCGGTGCCTTCTCCCCTCTCCATGGGAAACTGAGGCGCGTGGGGCTTAAGGGACAGCCCCAGGGTCACAAAGCATGAAAAGAACCAGAGGGCCCTGGCGCCCAGCCCAGGACAACCCTATTATTCCCTATGGAGGCTGCTCCAATGGGGGCCACTCAGCAGAGGCAGATCCCCGCCTTCAGAGCCCAAACCCCACTTGCATATAAATGCCCTTTGGTTTCTTAAGAAGGCTGTAGAGGAGCTATAGAAAACAGATGAGGAGAAAGAAGGACGTGCCCCTGAACCAGCTCCAGGTCAGGACACCCAGCATGCCCTGGACCCCCACCCAAGGCAGGCACCCCACGCTCATCCACCCAGGGCCTCCAGAAACGAGCATCAGGCTGATCCTGGCCCGGCCCCAAAGGTCCACAAAGGCTTCTCACACAGCACCCCACCATCCTCTCCCCTCCCTGCAACAGGCACAGGTTGGAGTGGGCATGGGGTGGGGTTTATGTCCTTTCGGAAAAAAACAAACCAACCCAGCCTAGCTACAGGGTCCTCCTGGGGGTCCTGGCTTTTTCCTTTTGCCACCACCTGTAAACACCCCACCTCTGAGCTCCACCTCGGTCAGCTACACACTCCATACAGGATGTGTGTGCGCCATGACCCACCCGTAGGGGTGTCTGAGGACAGTCACCCCACCTCCCAAACAACCCACTCCGCTGAACTGTTCCGTGGAATCGCAGCGCAGGGCTCACACGCGTCCACACGAGCTGATTTCTCTTTGCAAACATCTGCATTTGCACTCACAACATACACCCCAATTCCACCCTGGGTTCAGTCGCACCCCGGACTCGCGTCCTGATCCCTGCTGACTACGGGATCACCACCCAGCCCCGAATCCGCTGACCTTCTGTGAAGCCGGCGCCCGGGGCTCACTCCTCGACGTGGACGGAATGGCAACAGTCTGTCGCGGCAGCTCTCTCGGCCCGTGTGCCCGCGGCGGCGGCGTCCCCCTTCTCCATCCGGCGGCGAGCCCCCTCCTCCTCGGCGACGGGCTGCCCTGGCCGCCCGCCCCGCCGCGCGTACCGTCACCGCGGCGCGCACGCGCGCACCCCGGCCGCGGCTCGCCGGGCACAAAGCGGCTCCCCCTGCCCGCCGCCGCCGTCGCCGCCACGCGCACACCTGGCAGTCGCGCCCCAGCCGCCGGAGCCGCGCTCGCCGCGGGAAAGCCCGCGCCTGGCCGAGGCGGGGCCCTCCTGCCGCCCTCCACGACGCCGCCGCCGGGGTCTGCGCCCCGGTTCCGGCAGTGCCCACCCGATTCGCCCCGCGCCGCAGCCGCGTAGCTGCCGGAAAGTGGGGGGGAGACGGAGGGGCGGGTACGAGCGGCAGGAGAGGGCGCGGGGGCGGTGGGGGGCCGATACGGCGAGTCCGAGGTGCGGCGCCCGCGGGATGCTCCAGTCGCCGCCGCCAGGGGACTGCCCGAGGCGGCTCCTCGGGAACAAAGGCGCGGGGAGGGGCAGGCGCGCCCAAGGGACCCAGGGGAGCGGAGGAGGGGACAGCCCACCGGCCCACAGAAGTTCCTGGAGAATGGGGCCCGGGCCGGTGGGGAAAGGAGGTGAGGAAAGATCTGCGGGTCCCTGGTGGATTGAGGAAGACACCGGGGCTCTCGCCAGCTCGGCGTGCGGTGGGGATGGAGAGGGGGTTCAGTGCTATCTGGACTTGGAAGTGGGAGGTTTCAGGGACTGCCAGAGTCCTTGAAACTGTCGTCGTCGTCCCCCCCCCACCCCCCCGCCTTCGACTTGGCAGCCGGGAGCTTTCATTCATTCGCTGCACAGCCATCCTCCCAGCTTTGGCCAAACCAAGGGTGTTCCTGAACTTGAAGGGGTTGAAGGCAGGAAGGGTGCCCTAGGGAGCCTTTGAGACGCTTGAGTCTTCCTCCCTAACCTCCACGGAGGGCGGCCTCTGAATATGGCTTGCACATCTCAGTGATGGGAAGCCCAGTCCCTCAGGGGGCAGCCCACGCTGTATTCGGGCAGCTCTAAATGTTAAAAAGCCCTCCATTTAATTGCATGGGAATCTGCATCCTTTCCATCTGCTGGCCATGGCCTCACTCCGCTCTGGCCACAACAGCTTCCTGCTTCTGGAACATAGATAGGGCCTTGTTAACTGCTGTTTCACTTCCCATCTCCTGTGCCCCTCCCCAGCCTTTATGCGACACCCCTCACCAGCAGCTTCTCCATAGGTCTGCCCCCTGAGTCCTTCAGAACTCAGCTCAAATGTCATCTTCTCAGAGAGGCCATCCACCTCTTCCAAACTCCCCACACACCCACTGGTCACTCTTTATCTGATGCTCTGTTTCAGTTTGTTCAGTACTCTGGTCATCCCACAAGATATTCTCTTGTCTATGCGTCTATAGTCTGTCTCTCCCACTAGAATGTGTGTCCCTTGGAGGCAGGACCCTTGTCTTCCTTAAGACCAGGCATCGTAACCCCAGGGCCTGACCTGGAGCAGGGTGGCAAGCAAAAAGGAAGGCGGGTGGCCAACCCACCCTCTGAGTCCCTTCAGCAGCTTAGCCCATCACCCCAAAATGTAACCTGCTCAGCCATTCAAGGGTAACGTCAGCATGGTATTAGCAGAAGAACGTGCTCAATCTCTGTCCACAAAATAAATGAGGAAATGACAGAGCATTCCTCTTAGTCTGAGACAAAATAGCACTTTCCTCCTCAGCTCTGGACTCTGCCCTGAGCTCTTGCAGCCCCAAGACACGAGCATTTTCTTAAAACATGGGGCCATACCCAAGCTTCTGGTCAACTGGAACCTCTCAGACAGCTGATCCCCTCAGCCTGCTGCTCAGGTGCAGACAAGATTGGAGGCCAAAATAGACTTCTCCTTTATTTCTGTTAAACTGTACCTTCTAGACTTGGACCTGGACTCCAAGCCTCCAGGGCACTTCGGGTCCAACTGTGCCATCTTGTCCGTTGGGACGGTGCCCAGGTTCCTGCCATCGGCAATGTCCCCGGCATGCTGCCTACATCCTTCCTCACCAAGTCCCTCATGAACACACTGAGCAGACTCAGCAAGGGCAGCCCACTCATCAGCCTCCCTAGCTGTGCCCTCCCCCAGCCCACATTCCTCTGTGTCACCCGCAGGCTTTGATGGGAAGAAAAGAACAATTTCTTGCTGAAACTCAGAACCACTGTCTCCTGCTTTACCACCCCCAGCCTACCTTCTAGTCTAGAAGACTAATCAGAAAAGCAAATAAGCTTCCCCCAGCAGGATGGGTTCCCAGGGAATTCACTCACTGCTGCTGGCCCTCTATCTCTTTCTTTTCTAAGTACCCCCAAGCCATCTCTTTAATAACAGACTCTGAAACCTGACCAGGAATGATGCTAAGCTCACTTATTTATGGTTCGTGAACTTATTTCCTCTGCGCTGATAAAAATTACCCTCGCCATCTCCCACTTTGGGGCCCATGCCACATCCTCTGAGAGGCAGTGCGCGTAGTGGTTGCAGGCACTGCCACTTACCCTGCGCCTCAGCTTTGTCATCTGATAAATGGGGAGTACAGTACCTAGATCATAGCATTGTCATGAAGATTAAATCAATTTATGCCTGCAAAGCATGTACAACATGACGCATAATAAACACACAGAAGTTAGTACAACTTTTGTGATATAAGAATAATAGTTGAGAGAGACAGCGCCGGGGCAAGTGAGAGCCGGACGGGCACTGGGCGACTCTGTGCCTCGCAGAGGAAAAATAATTAAGCGTGGGCAAAGGAGATCCTAAGAAGCCGAGAGGCAAAATGTCATCATATGCGTTCTTTGTGCAAACTTGCCGGGAGGAGCACAAGAGGAAGCACCCAGATGCTTCCGTCAACTTCTCAGAGTTTTCTAAGAAGTGCTCAGAGAGATGGAAGACCACGTCTGCTAAAGAGAAAGGAAAGTCTGAAGACATGGCAAAAGCGGACAGGCCCGTTATGAAAGAGAAATGAAAACTTCTATCCTTCCTAAAGGGGAAACAAAAAAGAAGTTCAAGGATCCCAATGCACCCAAGAGGCCTCCTTCGGCCTTGTTCTTGTTTTGTTCTGAGTGTCGTCCAAAACTCAAAGGAGAGCATCCTGGCCTATCCGTTGGTGATGTCGCAAAGAAACTGGGAGAGATGTGGAAAAACACTGCTGCAGATGACAAGCAGCCTTAGGAGACGGCTGCTAAGGTGAAGGAAAAGTACGGAAAGGATATTGCTGCAAACCGAGCTAAAGGGAAGCCTGATGCAGCAAAAAAGCGAGTCGTCAAGGCTGAAAAAAGCAAGAAAAAGCAAGAGGAGGAAGATGAGGAAGATGCAGAGGATGATGATGAATACGTTGGTTCCAGCGCAGTTTTTTTTTTCTTGTCTATAAAGCATTTAACCCCCCTGTACACAACTCACTCCTTTTAAAGAAAAAAATTGAAATGTAAGGCTGCGTAAGATTTGTTTTTAAACTGTACGGTGTCTTTTTTTGTATAGTTAACACACTACCGAATGTGTCTTTTTTTTTTTTTTTTGCGGTACTCGGGCCTCTCACTGTTGTGGCCTCTCCCATTGCGGAGCACAGGCTCCGGATGCGCAGGCTCAGCGGCCATGGCTCACGGGCCCAGCCGCTCCGCGGCATGTGGGATCCTCCCGGACCGGGGCACCCATGTGCCCTGCATCAGCAGGCGGACTCTCAACCACTGCGCCACCAGGGAAGCCCTCGAATGTGTCTTTAGATAGCCCTGTCCTGGTGGTATTTTCAATAGCCACTAACCTTGCCTGGTACGGTATGGGGGTTGTAAATTGGCATGGAAATTTAAGGCAGGTACTTGTTGGTGCACAGCACAAATTAGTTATATACGGGGATGGTAGTTTTTCCATCTTCAGTTGTCTGTGATGCAGCTTATATGAAATAATTGTTCTGTTAACTGAATACCACTGTCATTGCAAAAAAAAGAAAAAAAGTTGCAGCTGTTTTGTTGACATTCTGAATGCTTCTAAGTAAATACAATTTTTTTATTAAAAAAAAAAAGAATAATAGTTAATTTTGTGAGTGCTGAGTCACAGAGCTATAGCAGCTTCCTCTTCAAGCCTCCTGGGAGGCAGCCTTCCCAGGTATGAGATGAATAACTCCATCCTTCCTATCTTATGATTGCTTCCCTCCGCCATGGACTCAACTGGGCTCCTGTGACTCTGAAGAGCATTCTTGTTCTTTGGCTCAAAAAAGGTTAGCCTCAAGCCACCTGCATGGGCAGGAGGTCCCACCGTCCTCTTCTTCCCTGGCTGTTATCTTGGGCAGGTATAGCTGGCCCACATCAGTCTTGGAGCTAGCTTCCCTTCCAGCCTTCCTACCGGTGAGCCTGCATTATGTTCATGTGTCCTTCACTTGGTGCCTGATTAATGAGCTCCTTCTCTGGGCTAGGACCTCAGGATACAGAAGAGGGAAAAGGCCCTGCCCTCATGGACCTCACATTCCAGGGGAGCCACAGACAATGAACAAATAGGCAAATAAGATAACGTCAGGTCGTGGAGAGCTTTTGACGAAAGGAAAGGAGGTGAGGAAGAAGCTGCTTTACGTCAGATGGTGCTTGGCTCACAACAGGGCTTTGCACGTTGCCTGAAGCTGATTCCGACCATGTGCCCTTCCTGTCTGTGCTTCGCCAGCGTGTTCCCAGGACAGCCTCCTTCTCTGTCCCTGCAAGCATTCACAACTGCACGTTCAGGATCGCATCGCCGCGCCCTTCCTGATACTCTTGCCTCAAGCTCTAGCGCCGTTTCGGTCTTTTCTCTGCATGATCTGAAATCTGCCCTCTAGAGTTTAGGGCATTTGTCTAATCTCCCATTTCCTGAATATCAGGAGTTCCCAGGTGGCCTGAGTCACCTTTCCCAGGGTTCCTGTCATGTCACATCATCATCCAATTAATTCTTCCTCTTTGGGCAGAACTGGATCCAGAATACCTGTCCCCTCACTGCTTCCTGTACCTTCAGAAATCGTCATTGAGACAAGAGAGAGCACATGCATTGCTCTTAGCTAAACAGGACTCCTGGCAGATGTCTGGGTAGGTGAAGTCTCCCATCATCTCTGAACCTTATTCCTGGGGCCGGTTTGGGGAGATGCGGTAAGAGCATGGTCCCTGTTCTCTTGCTGGCCAGCACATGGTGTACCCCCAAATGACATCACTTCCATTCTTCTTTTCCACCCCTGGGAGGAAAGACCTGTTCATTCTTGCCTTCAAGGGGCCTGCTAATTTAGAAGCTGGTGCAAAGAAGTTTTGATGGGGAAAGTGGGAAGAAAGGTCCTGGGTCAGGTCTAGCAGAAGCCTTGGGAAGGGGTGTGGCAGCAGCAGGGCTCCCGGGGATATCTCCATCGAGACTGCTAACACGGCTCATGTCTGTCCGCAGTGTGGAGGAAGAGTGGGCGGGAAGGAGCCTGGGAGCAGGAAGCTGGGTGCCCCTCACCAGACTCAGGATCCTAGCTGGGTTCTCTGGCATGGCGGAGGAGAGCGACAAGAAAGGAAGGGCTGGCTCTACCCAGGTCAAAGCAGGGACTGCCCAGCAAATATGCCAGCCACTCTCCCTCTTAAAGAGGAACCAGCGGGACTTCCCTGGCAGTCCAGGGGTTAAGACTCTGCGCTTCCACTGCAGGGGGCACAGGTTCTATCCCTGGTCCGGGAATTAAGATTCCCACATGCCACACGGTACGGCCAAAAGTATAAAATAAAAGGAACCAGTTGATGATCTCCAGGCATCGTTTCACTTGAGATTCATGATCTTCCTGATAGAAGGCAGGGAAAATATGATCATACCCATTTTACGGAGGAGAAAGCAAAGAAAATGATTTGCCTCAAATCACTCAGTGCATTCTAGGCTTGACAAGCACCCCGGCTGACAGACTCTTTCAAAGACCCTGCAAGGCCTCTTTGCCACTGAGGACTGTGGTTCTCCACTGGGAGTTTATGGACCAGTGTGGGACTGCTATATAATAAGTACCAACTGGAGGGGCCTGGACTAAGGATGAGAGTAAGGGCAGTGGGTCCCCTTACCTGGAGGGAGACTCAAGGTCGGCACGGCTGAGGATGCGATGCTGCTGGGGGCTGTAGAGCCACTGGAAGGCTGTCAGTGTCCTCTCCTCAATTCGGAACCGCCCTTCCTGCACATACCTGCAGGCGAGACAGGAGAGAGTGAGGAGGTGGGCAGGCGGGGCTCTGCAGGGATCCTTTGGGAGTTGGCCCTACTTGCTAGAAAATGATAGATGAGAGGTACCTGTCCCCAAATATACCCCCTGCTCGTCTGCCAGAAAGCCCTGTTTCCAGAGAGCCGCCGTTAAAATTCCCTGAAGAAGAGGCAGCTACAGGGAGCAGGTTTCAACTCAATAGATGGAAAAACTTTTTACAAGTTAATTGTCTGGGACTTCCCTGGTGGCGCAGTGGTTAAGAATCTGACTGCCAAGGCAGGGGACACGGTTTCGATCCCTGATCCAGGAAGATCCCACAGCCAGGGAGCAACTAAGCCCGTGCGCCACAACTACTGAAGCCCACGCGCCTAGAGTCCGTGCTCCGCAACAAAGAGTAGCCCCCACTCGCCGCAACTAGAGAAAGCCCACACACAGCAATGAAGACCCAATGCAGCCAAAAATAAATAAACTAAATAAATAAATTTATTTTTAAAAAGTTAGTTGTCTGGGGCTTCCCTGGTGGCACAGTGGTTGAGAGTCCGCCTGCCAATGCAGGGGACGCAGGTTCGTGCCCCAGTCCGGGAAGATCCCACATGCCGCAGAGCAGCTGGGCCCGTGAGCCATGGCCGCTGAGCCTGCGTGTCCAGAGCCTGTGCTCCACAACGGGAGAGGCCACAACAGTGAGAGGCCTGCGTACCGCAAAAAAAAAAAAAAGTTAGTTGTCTGAAGTTGAAAGGAGTCACTTGGAAGGAGTGAGTTCCCTGTCACCAGAGGTATGTAAGCAGAGGCTGGGCAGGGGATTCAAGCATCAGACAAGTGTCCATTCTCCAAGCCCTTTATAAGACTGAGACATTGGATTTCTTAAGTTCACAGCAGGAGAAAGTCTGCTCTGGAGTGGGGGTCATGAGTCAGATGTCAGGATTAGATCTTCCAGAACCTCAAGGGTCACTCACAGGGTCCCAGCCACCCTCTGGATCGACAATCAGCCCAGAGCAAGGATCGGGGAAGCTGAACTGGGCAAGGTGAACACGAAAGGATCTCACCCACCCTGGCCACCCATTCCTGGTAGAATCATAAATCTGTCCATTAATTCAGTATTTATTGAGGGCCCACGACAATGAGCAAAAGATACATAATCCTGCCATCCTGGAGTTTACAGTTTTGTGGGGAGAAAAGCCATCAAATAATCACATGAACAATATATCATTTTAAACAGGCCCTCTCATACATTGCCAGTGGGATTGTCAATTGGTACAAGCCCTCTGCTGGATAGCCTGACAACATCTGTCTAAATTATACATGTAATTCCTCTGTAATCCAGCGATCCCCCTTCAGAGAATTTATCTACAGATTCTAGCATGTTGGACAAGGTAATCTGTGGCACTGTTTAATAAATAAATAAAATAAAATAAATTTATATTAAAAAACAATGTATCCTGGAGCTCTTTGCATGATAGCACACAGAGAGTGCCCTCAATTAAAACACTTTTTTAAAAAATATTTATTTATTTTTATTTTTGGCTCCGTTGGGTCTTCGTTGCTGCACACGGACTTTCTCCAGTTGCAGCAAGCAAGGGCTACTCTTCATTGCGGTGCGCGGCTTCTCATTGCGGTGGCTTCTCTTGATGCGGAGCATGGGCTCTAGGTGCGTGGGTTTCAGTAGTTGTGGCACATGAGCTCACTAGTTGTGGCTCGCGGCTCTAGAGCACAGGCTCAGTAGTTGTGGTGCACGGGCTTAGTTGCTCCCCGGCATGTGGGATCTTCCCAGACCAGGGCTCGAACCCATGTCCCCTGCATTGGCAGGCGGATTCTTAACCACTGTGCCACCAGGGAAGCCCCAGGATATGTTGTTAAGAGAATAAAAATCAAGTGCAGAAAGGGCAGTATGTGTACTTTATGTTTAAAAAGGGGGAGAGAATAAGGTAGGAATTCCTGTTTGCTTATCTTCATATGTAGAAATTCTGGAGACACAAAAGCTAATAAAAGTAGTTACCTGGGTGGGGGTAAGGGAGAGCTGGGGGAATGGTGGGGATGGGGGAGTGACTTTTTAACAGTGTGTCTTTTTATACAGGAGAGGTATTACCCATTATTCCAAATGTTTAATTGTGTGTGTGTGTCCGTGTTATGAAATTACAAACTGCATAAAGTGCTATGAAAAGAAAAAGTTGTGCAGGTGCTCTGATATTGCCCGATGGGGCACAGGCTATCTGCTGGGGGAGGAGATTTCCCAGAATGCAGGTTGCTGGAGGGCAGAGGGCTTTCATTGCTCCTATGATCTCCCAAACCAAAACGTCTGGTCCCCGCCTGTCTCCCTTCACTCTCTTCGATATGATCTGATGGGCATTTCAGTAAGATCATCCTGGTGGAAAAAGAGCAAGGTAGCCAGGTTAGATGTTCCTGGAGGGGTCCAGGTGGGACAGTGTTGGTTTGTACAGGGGATAGTGCTGGAGATGGAGAGAAATGGGAGGACTCAAGTGAGCGAAGGAGGTAGTGTCCACTGGTCCAGGGGATGGGTTGGACATGGGTGAAGGGGAGACAGACAACAAAGTTGTTCCTGAGTTCCTGGTTTGTGTGGGCATCTGGCTGCAGTGCCATTCAAGCTGGACAAGGACAAGTTTGGGAGGGAAGATCCTGACTTTATGACTTCAGTTTGGGACATGACCTATCTCCATGACCTACTTCCTGCCCCAAGATGACTCCTGTCCTATAAAACCTGGCTCAAAACTTGTCTCCTCCAGGAAGCCTGCCCTGATTAATCCCATCCTATTCTGAGGATGAGTTTCTATGCCTTTCCCCATCCTTGGGCTCCTCGATATGCGCTCCCCCTCCTTGCCATAGCCACCCCTCCTCTCCCCGACTCCCATTTCCCCAAGGCAGGTGTAAGGGACTGTCCTCCACTCTTTGCAGACACCCTGACCTGGATTCTACTTCCCAGCTTCAGGTGACTAATTTTTCCACTGTGAGTCCCTGAATCCTCATCTGTAAAATGGAAGTACTAATAACACCCACTCTGAAGGGTTGTTAAGATGATTAAATGAGATAATGCCAGGGAAGCTTCTGTCACATGGTCATCATTATCTCCTTTCCTCCCCACCATCCCCATCAGTCCTCACCAGTCACTGGCTTTACCTGCTTCACCGACGACAGACAAACCCACTCCCTGCACTCTCTCCTCCAAGCTGCACATCAAACCCCTCAGAACTGGTGGATCCCATTTTAGAGATGAGGAAAAGAGGCTCAGGGGACGGAAGTGAACTTGTCCAAGGTCACACATCCAGGAAGCAACAGAGGCAGGCCTTCTCTGCACCTTCAGCCCCTGGCATCCAGTTCCCTCCGTGCACACACACATCCTTTCCTCCTTCATACCAGCCCCCACTTCCCAACACAGATCTTGTCAGCTCCTCCCCTGCCCAAAAAGGTTAGTGGTTTCCCACTACATATCAACTGTCCTCCAAACAGCTCACCTGAGAGGTTTAATTCTTCCCCACTTTGCTCCCCGCCAGCCTTTCCCACCGTTACATGCCCCCCCACCCCCGCCCACATTCACGCATACAGACCCCTGCATTCCCCATCTGTTTGTCCTTCTCCAGAGACGCCCTGCCTTTTCTTACCTCCGAGCCTTTGCTCAGGCTGTGCTCAGATCTCAGTCGCCCTCCCTCCATCTGAGTCTTGCCCTACCCCATCCCAACTGCTCAAACCACACTGCTTCTAAAAATCTGTCCCCACGCCCCCAGCCAGAATCCGAAGTTGCTCCAAGGTTCCAGGGATGCTTTGCTTAACCTTGATCACAACGTTGCTCTCTGCCCGCGTGAGTTATTTATGTGCCTGTCTGTCTCCCTGCTAGAGTGCAAAGACTGTGTCTGATCTTCTCTGAAATCCCTGCCACACCCTCACCCAGCACCCTGTTCGACTGAGCCAGTTTCCATAAAAATCACAACAGCCACAGTGATCAACTCACTACGTTCTTGGGCAGTTTCTTCCACAGAATGCTCTGACACAGATGATCTCCATTAATGAATCCAATGTGTTAACTTCGTAAGTGTATTTGCTGCACTGCACTTCATTAAATATAGGAAAAACAGAACACCATCCATCCCCAAATATCTTCCCTATTAATCTGTTTTGTATCTGAAATTCTATTGAAGAGTACACAGAAGGAGATTAAATACTGCAAAGGGTCAACCTTGTAAGGCACGAGCAGCCATTAAAACTTTAGCAAGGGGCTTCCCTGGTGGCACAGTGGTTAAGAATCCACCTGGCAATGCAGGGGACACGGGTTCGAGCCCTGGTCCAGGAAGATCCCACATGCCGCGGAGCAACTAAGCCCGTGCGCCACAACTACTGAGCCTGTGCTCTAGAGCCCGTGAGCCACAACTACTGAAGCCCTTGTGCCTAGACCCCGTGCTCTGCAACAGGAGAAGCCACCTCAATGAGAAGCCCACGCACCGCAATGAAGAGTAGCCCCTGCTCGCCGCAACTAGAGAAAGCCCACGCACAGCAACCAAGACCCAATGCAGTCAAAAATTTTAAAAATTAAAAAAAAACACTTTAGCAAGGACCAGCTTCTCAGATTATCCCTGGAAAAGTAGGCGTCAAGACATGGGCATAGTCAGGGACATTTCAAAAGGAATGAGAAAAGGGGGGGGAGGGGTAGAAGTTGCCCATAGTAAGAGTCCCCCCGTTGTGGAGGTGGGTGACACCTCCAGGAGGATGCAACCCATCACCAAAAGAGAGAAGGGTCAGGCACTTTACAGGTTACACTTATTTTTTCAGTTGAACACTGGGGAAGGTCAGGCAGGCATCGAAACCTGAACCTTGAAAACATTTTGCTAAGTGAAAGAAGCCAGTCACAAAGGACCACATACTGTAGGATTCCATTTATATGAAATGATGTCCAGAATAGACAAATCCAGAGAGCGAGAAAGGAGACGAGCGGTTGCTTAAAGCTGGGGGAGGGTGGGGTGGGAGGAAATGGAGGAGAGGGACTGCTGAAGGTTATGGGATTTCTCTGGGGGATGATGAAAATGTTCTAAAATTGACTGTGGTGATATTTGCACAACCCTGTGAATATATTCTCACTGAATTTTACACTTTGGGTAAGTTGTGAGGCACGTGAATTCCCATAAAGCTGTTGTTAAAATAAACAAATATCTAACAGTGCATACTGATATAAATAAGTGATTGAATAAATAAATGGGGAGGAAAGAGACAAATCTCAGGTGCGGAAGAGTTCCAAACAATATACGGAAGCACTCTGTCCTCAAAGAGGTGAACCATAACTCCACTCTACTTAGACATGGGCTTCACAGAGTAACTTCCTTCCAAAGAGTATACACTATAGAAAGGGGGAGGGGAGCAACTTTACAGTGGAGAAGACTGACAAATACTACCTCAGCCAGGTGATCAAAGTCAACGTCAACATTGATAAGCTATGTTGATAGTACGTATCCTTGATATGATGCATGACAATGGCACTCTATCCTCGTGGTCTTTTTCCCCAGAACTCATGACCCCAATCTAATAATGAGAAAAACATCAGACAAATCCCAATTGAGGCACATTCTACAAAATATGACCAGGACTCCTTAACACTTTCAAAGTCATCAAAAACAAGGAAAGTCCAAGAAACTGTCACAGCCGAGAAGAAGAATTACATTAATTACTAAATGCAATGTGGTATCTGGATGGGACCCTAGAACAGAAAAAGGACATAAGAAAGCTAAATAACCTATGGAACTTAGTCAAAATAATGTATCAACATTGGTTCATTATTGTAACAAATGTACCATACTAATGTAAGAAGCTAATAATATGGGAAACTGGGTGTGGGGTATATGGGAACTCTTTGTACTATCTTCTCAATTTTTCTGTAAATCTAAAACTGTTCTAGGGACTTCCCTGGCAGTCCAGTGGTTAAGACTTCTCCTTCCAAAGCAGGCAAAGGATCGGGTTCGATCCCTGGTCGGGGAGCTAAGATCCCATATGCCTCATGGCCAAAAAACCAAAACATAAAAAAAAATAAAATAAAATAAAAACAGAAGCAATACTGTAACAAATTCAATAAAGACTTTTAAAATGGTCCACATAAAAAAAATCTTAAAAAAATAAAACTGTTCTAAAATATAAAATTTACTAAGAAATTAAAAAAGGCATCTCCATGATAAAGAGCTTTTGTAGATTAATATGAAAATATATATATATATAATGAGCAAATCAACATGGAAAAAAAGGACAAAGGAAACAAATGAGGAGTTTACAAAAATAGAAACACAAATGACCAATAAACATAAAAAAATCAACTTATATAAGAAATAAAAATTAAAACAACAGGGTTTCCCTGGTGGCGCAGTAGTTGAGAGTCCACCTGCCCATGCAGGGGACACGGGTTCGTGCCCCGGTCCGGGAAGATCCCACATGCCGCGGAGCGGCTGGGCCCGTGAGCCATGGCCGCTGAGCCTGCGCGTCCAGAGCCTGTGCTCTGCAACGGGAGCGGCCACAACGGCAAAAAAAAAAAAAAAAATTCCCTAAAAGGTCATCAGTAGAGGCTAGACAAAGAAAGTATGGTTCAACTTAGAATGGAATACTTTACAGTCAGTAAAAAGAATGTTGCCAGAGCACTTTGAAATGTTTTTCAAGTACTCACACAGCCTTAGCCTCTAGCTTCTGTCAGTTCCTTCTCCCAGATCTGAAGCCCCACCGTCATAAACTGGGCAACAGGCCCTCAGAAATAATCAGAAGCTAAAAAGTCATACATATCTAATAACGAGCTGAAGAACCCAACCAAATTCTAATTTAGTTTTTGGTACTTTATGGAGAGTTTGGAGGAGGAGCCTCCAAAGCAAGAGCTGCTCTAAAAGAGTAGGTAGACATCAGACATATTTGTTGCCCAATGAGTATTCACCACCCTCTCCCCCACTCAAAATTTTGTTGTTTGGGTGGAGTTAACCCCAGCCCCCAGTTCCCAGGATGAGCATATGACCCAGCCTGGCCAATATGAGCAGTCCATCCCCCTTGCCATGGTGATTGGCTGAAGGATGGCCATGTGACCCAAAACAGGCCAATGGGATGACATTCTGAAACTTCTGCTAGAACCACTGAGAAAGGGAAGCTGTCTTTCCCAGAGGGTTGTTGTCTGGAGGGCTGCCTGCGGCTCCTGAGAGCCACCTCACTTCCACAAGGGAATAAAAAGGGAACAGAGGAAAGAGAAAGGAGAGAGTAGGGCGTTATTTGGTGACATTATTTGAGCACGTGAATCCAGTTTTGCCTGAAACATGGAAAGTTCTTGGTGTTTTCAGTTACATAAACCAGTAAATTCCCTTTTTCTCTTAAGCCAATTTGAATTGAGAAAACTGACTCAATCTGAAATCCTGGAAGCAGAGGCCAAGGCTGATCATGTTGGGAGTGTGCCATGGAGTTCAGAAGGTGTCTTGCCTTCAAGAGTGCTCCCTGCCAGGGCTTCCCTGGCGGTGCAGTGGTTAAGAATCCACCTGCCAATGCAGGGGACACGGGTTCGAACCCTGGTCTGGGAAGATCCCACATGCCACGGAGCAACTAAGCCTGTGTGCCACAACTACTGAGCCTGCGTGCCATGACTACTGAAGCCCGTGCGCCATGACTACTGAAGCCCGCTCACCTAGAACCCGTGTTCCACAACAAGAGAAGCCACTGCAATGAGAAGCCCGCACACCACAAGGAAGAGTAGCCCCTGCCCACCGCAATTAAAGAAGGCCTACGCACAGCAACGGAGGACCCAATGCAGCCAAAAATAAATAAATAAATTTATTTTTAAAAAAGAAAAGAGTGCTGTCTGATCACTCAAGTCACGTCTTCAGGACCTTCTCAGAGCAATGGGCTTTTTTAACCAGGAGTGAAAGGTGACCTAAAACCTATATTAGGATAGGGACTTCCCTGGTGGTCCAATGGGTAAGACTCCGTACTCCCAATGCAGGGGGCCCAGGTTCGATCCCTGGTCGGGAAACTAGATCCTGCATGCATGCCACAGCTAAGAAGTCCACCTGCCATGACTAGAAAAAAAAGAAAGATCCCACATGCCATGAAGATCCCACATGCCGCAACTAAGACCCGGTGCAGCCAAAATAAATAAATAAAATAAATAATAAAAAACAAATAAATAAAAAAAATTTAAACCTAATTAGGGTACTAATAATGATTTATGCTTCATCAGGTTCAGCCCAAGATCCAGCCCAGACAGGCATCAGGGCAGAGAGAGTCAGAGCAGGAATCCAAGCTCTGCCCCTTTAAAACTCTTCCTGTTTCCTCCTCCATGAAGTGAGGGAACGAATCAAACTGCGCAAAGTGATCTGGGAAGTTCTGGGGTCCTAGGGTGGTGCCTCCTTTCCAGGGAGAGGGCACTAAGTAACTGCCCACTCCCCACCAGATCTTCAAACAGATTAACTCTACTGTTATCTGATCTATGTACTGAGGTTTCATCTGAAGAGTAGCTCCACTGCTAAATAATAATTTTGATTATTTGGACTTTGATTCTTGGAACCCTTGAACAAAGGCGGGATGGGCTGAGCAGGGTGACCCACTGACCCCTCTCCTGCTCTGACGTGCTGAGGTTTTTTGACAAGGATGGGCAGCCAGGCCCTGTGTTCAGGGAATATGAAGCGAAACAGAGGAGGAGTTAAGCCCCTGGGGAAGCCCTGAGTTCAAACCCTGACTCTGTCACTCGCTTGCTGGGTGACATTGATTAACCACTTTCCTTCTCTGAGCCTCAGCTTCCTCATCTGAAAGAGGGGGGTGCTAATGCCTTCCCCTGAGTATCACTGTGAAGAGTAACTGAATCAATGCCTGATTATGGTAGAGCCAGTAGGAAGTGCTCTGGAAGCCAGGTTGCTATTATTAACGATTTTATTGTTGTTCTTTGTATTCAGGCTACAGAATGTACCTGGTGAGAGGTGTTCCGGAACGCTACTTCAAAGATGCTCCTGGCCCTGGTTTGGGTGGGATGATTTGCGATGGGGAGGGGTCCCAGCCAGACATTCTTGGAGTCCTTCCAGGGCAGGAGTGGGCTGAGCAGGCTGCCCTGCATTCTAAGTTCCGCCAAGCAGAGGTCAGGCCCCTGGTTGAAACGGCCCTGAACATTCGGACAACAGGGACATGCGCCCAACCCCTCTGCGATGCGTCTGAAACTCTCTTGGCCTGCAGTCTCGCCACCTGACACCAGCAGGCCCTGATTTCCCAGCCTGGGTAGGACTCGGTGGGGTAGGGGCAACCACCCACCTACACGGGGACCTCTTCCCTCCCTTCCTAGGCCCCCCTTCTCAAACACCCTATCCCCCAAGTGCCCACAACCACCGGTCCGCGTGTAGGTGAACTGAAGCACCTCCTTGAACAGGAGAGGTGAGAATTGTATGTTGTGCCCTCTTGGGCGGGGCCCAGTCCTTGGCCGACCCCGAGCAGCAGAAGGAATGAGGGTAGGAGGGGGTACCCCACTGCACAAAGAGAGCTAAGGCGCGGGGAGGAAAGTGAGGAAACCCCGCGACGAGTCTGTAAGGAGGACCGGGGTCCCTCCAAAGCCTGACGTCAGGAACAGGGTCCAGGTTACCGGCGACGATCGCTCTGGAGAACCGCAAAGACCAAGCTCGGAGACGCCGGATGGCGATGACCAGGTAGCGCAGCGCCTCTCGTTAAACCCGGCCCCTCTGCCTCCGCACGAGAAGAAACTTCGGGCCAGCGCCCCCGCTCCTTCCCGCGCCCGGCCCAGCCCCAGCACGCGGGGCGCGAGGGTTCGCGCCCGCACCAGGCCCCGCGCCCCCCGGTGCTCACTCACCAGCGCACCAGCTGCCAGCGCTTCTCCCCCGGCGCCCGGCGACCCGTCATGCCTCCCGGCCGGCGCCAACTCCCTATCCGCCGCGGGCCTCACGGTGGAGGCGGCTCCGGCTGCCGCAGGCCAGTGCCGAGGGCGCGCTCCGCGGCGCGGGTCCGGCGGGGGGGCGGGCGCGAGGCGACTCGGCCGGAGCCCAGGCGGTGCGGCCTGCAGCGCGCATCCCCCACGGGCGGCCGCCGGCCCCGCCCCTGGAGCCGGCCGGGGCTGGGTCACTGCGCTCCTTGCCGCGGCGGCGAGACCGCAGCCTGTCCGCCTCGCTCCCTTCACCCACGCCCCGCCTGCCCAGCGGCGCAGCAGAGCGGGCTTTCTGTGGAGCACGGGGAGAGGAGTCAGGTTCTCCGAATTCCACTGTGACGGAAACCTGACTTGCTGAGTGACTCGAGAGGATTCACTTAATTCCTGTGCCTTACTTCCTTATGACACCTGTTCCATCTACCCAGACAGTTATGCATAAAAATAATTAAACTACTATGAATGCTTTACAGATGCGTCTTACAGATTATTGAGCTATTTTAAGGTAACAGTAGTTAAAACAGTATGGCTTCGGTCCGGCACGCTGCCCGACCCTAGGATCAGCTCCACCCAGGCCTTCAAACTACTTTCACCCAGAACTTTAGTTTGAGTTGAGCAGAGACCAACATGGCCCACAGCGTCCTGGGAGCCTGGTTTGAAGGAGCTGAGTTTTAGAAATGTTTATAAACACAGAGATTGTCTGTACATTGCACAGTGCAATTCACCTGCCTCTCATATCAGGACAATCCACATGCTTTGCAGGAGGGAAACTTCTGCAGAGAGGAGAAAATCTAGCTCCCGGTGTAGAGCCCCTGGGAGCTTATCTTCCCCTTAGGGATGGTGGACCCGTGCTCAGGAGCGTTGGAAAAGTTTCCAGCAGAGTCCAAATGCTACTGACATCTGTCACTATATCCATAGGCACCTTCCCCAGGGTGCAACAAAAATCAGGATTACATAAATCCTGAGAATTCTCATCTGAGCTTTCCACTAGGTCTCAACTAAAGAACTGACAGGAAGCAACAGGGAATGAAGAACTTAACCAATACAGAGGCATCATGTAAAAGAAAACAGAGAAAGAGATACAGACAAGATAGTTTGGCAGCTCGCCTTTGACCTTTAAATATAGTGTCTCGCATGAGGCTAGCAATTGCCTTTGAGTGTCCTTTCCTTAAGCTTCCCCAACATAATTAACAAGGAAACCAAGGAAACAGAATAGAAGGTCTGAAAACATCCCCACCTGTGTGTGTGTGTAATATATGTATTTCAAATTAGTGATGGATATGGTGATGTGACAATTAGCCATTTACAGAGGGGAAAAAAAAGCAAGGCCTCTATTTCACATAACAAGATATATTTCAGATGAACTATAAATGTAAGTGTATAAATATATATATAAGGGAGTAGAAAAAATACATAGGTAAGTATTGTGATATTAAAATGGGGATGGGGCTTTCCTGGTGGCGCAGTGGTTGAGAGTCTGTCTGCCGATGCAGGGGACACGGGTTCGTGCCCCGGTCCGGGAAGATCTGGGCCCGTGAGCCATGGCCGCTGAGCCTGCGCATCCGGAGCCTGTGCTCCGCAACGGGAGAGGCCACAACAGTGAGAGGCCCGCGTACCACAAAAAAAATTTAAAAATAAAAAATAATAAAATAGGGCTTCCCTGGTGGCGCAGTGGTTGAGAGTCCGCTTGCCGATGCAGGGGACACGGGTTCGTGCCCCGGTCCGGGAAGATCCCACGTGTCGCGGAGCGGCTGGGCTCGTGAGCCATGGCCGCTGAGCCTGTGCGTCCGGAGCCTGTGCTCCGCAACGGGAGAGGCCACAACAGCGAGAGGCCCGTGTACAGCAAAAAAAAAAATAATAATAATAATAATAATAAAATAAAATGGGGATGGATTGTTTTAAGCTTGGCATCAATGGCAGAAGCCATACAGGGAGAGATTAATGGATTTGACTAAAATAAAAATATTTAACCTTAGCACATAACAAAAGTATAATAAGCAAAATTAAAAGGCAAATGTCAAACTGGTTTAAAAAATATATGCCTGTATTTGAACATCCATATTCATAACACTGTTATTCACGATAGCAAAGGAGTGGAAGCAGCCCAGATATCCATGGATGGATTAATGGACAAGCAAAATGTTGTCTACACATACGATGGAATACTATTCAGTCTTAAAAGGGAAGGAAATTCTGACACGTGCTACAACATGGATGAACCTTGAAGATACTATGCTAAGTGAAATAAGCAAGTCACAAAAGAACAATACTGTATGATTTCACTTATATGAGGTTCCTAGAGTAGTTATATTTATAGAGACAGAAAGTAGAATCATGGTTGCCGAGGTCTGGGGGTGGGGAGGGAAGAGGAGACAGTTACTGTTTAATGGACACAGCATTTCAGCTTTGCAAGATTAAAAGAATTCTAGAAAGGGATAGTGGTGATGGCTGCACAACAGTGTGAATGTATTTAATACCATTAAATTGTACACTTAAAAATAGTTACGATAGCAAATTCTATGTTATGTACACTTTACTACAATAAAAAATTTAAATGTTGAAAGTTTTTAGAATAAAGAAATAAGAAATGATAAATTCTCCAATAGAGAAATGGGCAAAGAATGTGAACAAACAATTCACAGAAGAAATATAAATAAATAGACACACTTTTTAAAAATATATTTATTTATTTATTTTTGGCTGTGTTGGGTCTTTGTTGCTGTACACAGGCTTTCTCCACGTGCGGTGAGTGGGGGCCGCTCTTCATTGCGGGCGTGGGCTTCTCATGCCGTGGCTTCTCTTGTTGCCGAGCACAGGCTTTAGGCCAGCAGGCTCAGTAGTTGTGGCTTGCAGGCTCTAGAGCGCAAGTTCAGTAGTTGTGGTGCAAGGGCTTAGTTGCTCCATGGCATGTGGGATCTTCCCGGACCAGGGCTCGAACCCATGTCCCTTGCATTGGAAGGTGGATTTCTAACCACTGCGCCACCAGGGATGTCCCTAGACACATTTTTAAATGTCAATATTACTGGAAATTAAGTATTTGAAAAATGTAAATGTGATGTTATTTTTTTACTTGTCAAATTTGGAACAGTTGGTTGTTTTTCTGTTGTTGTTAATTATCTCATGCAGGGTTTGTATGGAGAAGGGAAGTAGGCTCTCCCAATCATGACTGAGGTCAGTGTACAAATTGGTTCAATTATTGTGCATGGCAATTTGACAGTATGATCAAAAGCCATCAGATGTGCATTTCTCTTGACTTAGTAATTTCTCTTTTTGGAATTCATCCTAAGGAGATAATTAGAAATGCGGGGGCGGGGGGAGTCTTTGTAAAAGAATGTTCCTTGCAACATTGTTTGCAATAGAGTAAAACTGAAGACAACACAAAAGTCCAACAGGAGATTAGTTAAGTGAAGAAGCAAGTCCATATGATGGGATATTATACAACTACTAAGAGAGACTTTTATTGACATGAAAAAAACAAGATATATTTTGAAATGAAAAAAAATGTTACCAAGTAGAACTAATATATTAAAATATTTGGACAAAAATCTGGAAGAACTACAGGAACATATGTAAAAAGTGATTTATCTCTGGGTGGGTGAAGTTATAGTGACTTTTATTTTATAGTTTTTCTTATCCATATATTCTAATTTTTCTAAATAAACATTATGTGCAATAAGAAAAAAGACAATAAAAGTCACTTTTCAAATGATTAAGCTACCAAGATATTTGCCACATGGCTGTTTTTTGGTTGTTGTTTTTTTTTTGCGGTACGCGGGCCTCAGCGTTGTGGCCTCTCCCGGTGCGGAGCAGAGGCTCCAGACGCGCAGGCTCCGCGGCCATGGCTCACGGGCCCAGCCGCTCCGCGGCATGTGGGATCTTCCCGGACCGGGGCACGAACCCGTGTCCCCTGCATCGGCAGGCGGACTCTCAACCACCGCGCCACCAGGGAAGCCCCACATGGCTGTTTTTAACATTAAAAAATAGAAACAATCTAATTATCAAACAATATGAAAATGGATAGAGTACACTGTAGTTTATCAATACAATGGAACTACACTCTGTAGCAGGAGAAAAATGTTCATGCTACGTTGCTAAGCCAAAAAGCAGACTACAAAATAAGATGTTTAAATTATACATAATTAAGATTTTATATAATAAAATTTTTTAATGCCAAATGTTAGGATTTGTTATGACCAAAAGGTATAAGTGGACAATTTTGTTTTTATATCTTTACTTTTCAAAAATTCCTAAGTTTTCTACAATGAATAATGTGGGGAAAAAGTTTTAATTTTGATACATAGGCATCGATTGGTGAATGAAAACATTTAATGACTTTTAGGATATTTCCAACATACAAGTGGAAAGAAAAAACACAGTACAGAACAGGGTGTGGTGCTATATGATGTCAGTACCTTAAAAATGGGGAAAAAAGGGCTTCCCTGGTGGCGCAGTGGTTGAGAGTCCGCCTGCCGATGCAGGGGACGCAGGTTCGTGCCCCGGTCTGGGAAGACCCCACATGCCGCGGAGCGGCTGGGCCCGTGAGCCATGGCCACTGAGCCTGTGCGTCCGGAGCCTGTGCTCCACAATGGGAGAGGCCACAAGAGTGAGAGGCCCGCGTACCACAAAAAAAAAAAAGAAAGAAAAAAAAAAGCGTGTGTGTGTACGTATACACAGAATTTGTTAATGGTGGAAAACTGGGCAGAGAAGTTGAAGATGGAGGATGAGGAAGTTTTTACTTTTATAAGTATCAGCATGTCTTTTTTTTTAAAGTATTTTTAAGAATTGTCTGCGTAGTCTGTATATAATTCTGTACTATCTGGGTGGTGAGATTACGAGCTCTTTAACTTCTTTAAAAATTTTTTAGATTATTCAAAAATGATAGTGTATTTCAAACAAATAAAAGACTACAGCCAGCCACAAATAGCCAATTATCTTCAAGAGGCTGCAAGCATTGTGAAGACTCCACAGAAACATGGGGGGGAAAAGTTGTGATATAATATGGGTAAAAAAATCAGATATGCCAGGGAGTTCCCTGGTTGCCCAGTGGTTAGGACTCTGGGCTTTCACTGCTGTGGCCTGGGGTCAATCCCTGGTCAGAGAACTGAGATCCCACAAATTGTGTGGCATGGCAAAAAAAAAAAAAAAATCAGATATGCCATGAAGATGACTATATAAATCATCATTCATACGAACAAACTAGAAGATAATACACAAAAATAATACTAGTTGCACTAGGGCAGTAAGATTACAGGTATTTTTGTTACTGCATTTCCCAACCTTTCTGAAGTATAATTCTAATGCTTCTTTAACAAAACACAATATTTAAAAGAATTGGCTGAAGGAAGTGGTACGTTTAAGGCAAAATGTGGAGCATTACATGTGGCAAAGCTAATACAAAGTTAGGGAAAAATTAAGGAAAAAAGTGGCCACAGTTACACCAGATCATGAAAGAACTGGGGAGCTAGCTGCCCAAGATCATGGAAAGTGGTCTGAAATGGAAGAACTTCAGGCACAGGTGGTGGAACCTCTCAGGATTCCTTCAATGAAGTCTCCCGGGTGAGCATCTGAGCTCTCTGCCCTAGAAGGAGGAGGATGTGGGCAGGAATGAGGCAGAGGGGATGTGTCTGAGGCTGAATTGTGGCCTAGTACACACACACACACACACACACACACAGAGCTCATTCCTGTTGCCATGCTAGTGGTTGAGGAATGATCTCAAACTCCAAAAGTCAGAGCTGAGATTTTAGGGACCATTTTATCCAAATCAGCCATTTCACCCCTGAGCAGAGTGCAGACTTGCCCTAGTTTGATCTTTCATTCTTAAGGTAAGCTGACTAAAAGGCTTATCCACAGTAACTTCTGGTTGGGTCTCCAGTCCCAGAGCTCCCAGTCCCTCTAGCCACAGCATCCCAAGGGACCCAGATTGGGTGGTCTTTTGGGGTCAGGACAGATGGCCAAAGTCTTTGAAGAAAAGAGGGTATCCCTGTAACACTGTCACCTGCCCCCCTGTTTAGAGCATCTTGGTGTCCACCATTGCTGGAGCACTCAGTGGGCAGCAGCCTGGCAGAGAACAGCAAATGGGGCCCAAGTTGAGGAAGGTTGTGCCAGATATCTCCTTCCTCCAGAACCTTTCCACACCTTTCTCTACTCTGCTTGTGTCCCAGGAGGTCAACCTATGCAAGCAGTGCCAATGGACTCCCTTAACTTCTGGCTTCTGATTGGGACTGGCTTGAGGAGGCGCCAGCAGAGATGGGGAGGAAAGAGGAGAGTGAGGCTGGGATATTTATTCCTCAGCTCCCTCCCAGGTCCCTGTGGGTCAGATGCTTCATTTTAAGGAAAGCCACAGCTCCTGCCAGGTAGCCCTCTCCCCATACCCATCCTTTCTGAATTCTCATAACTGCCTTCCTGTCCCTCCAGGCTTAGGGATGGTAACATCTCTGCCTATCCTTTGTTCTTAAACTCTGCCTCACAACCTTGTAGATAGTGCCTTAACTCTCTTCAAATGATTCACATTTTAAATGTGCTGTCTGTTCCCTGCCAGGACACCGACCAATGCAGAGCTGTTACCACTGTGGGTGCCTTCTGCCACTGCTGGAGTCAACTCCTCTCTGAGGGGCCTGATGAAGCCCACCTCTGGCTTTTTTTTTTTAAGCCACTGATTTTATTTTATTTATTTATTTGGTTGCACCGGGTCTTAGTTGTTACACACGGGCTCCTTAGTTGTGGCATGCAAACTCTTAGTTGCGGCATGCATGTGGGATCTAGTTCCCTGACCAGGGATCGAGCCCCGGCCCGCTGCATTGGGAGCACGGAGTCTTAACCACTGTGCCACTAGGGAAGTCCCCCACCTCTGGCCTCGATCGGGCTGGAGTTTGAATCCTGGCTCTGCTGCTTACAATCTGGGTGGTATCAAACTTAACCTCTCTTGAGCCTCCTTTTCCCCACCTACAAATGGGAATAAACCTTTCCAGTAGGATTTCTCTGAAGTTTCAATGAGATTATGTGGGTAAAGTGCTCAGCTCAAAATAATGTTACTTCTGAGGCCTGATGTACACTTTTTATACAATTTAGTCTTCTTTGACTTGGTTACAAGTTTAATTTTGAAAATAGAAATATGATTTTTTTAAGTATTTAGTGGATGGCTTGGCATATAGAACATGCTTAATAAGTGTTATCATCAACATCATCATCCGCAATATCATAATCTCCGTGTGTCATAATATGTCTCTGGGTCTCCCCATAATGTCAGGTATAGGACCCTGCAGTCAGCTTTGCTCAGTGTTACTGTCCTCTGTGTGCTGACTGATTGTTAACCCCCTCCAAGGAGGCACCTCAAAGTCTCCTTGCCCAAAAGCTTAAGCCCTAGCTCTGCTGGTTCATCATTTTCAGTTATTCCTTGGATGCTTTTGGGCACATCTTTTGTTGTCTCACATGTGGATCTTCTTCCTGCAAGTGTCCCACCGACAGCCCTAGGGGCCCAGCTGGGAGCTTGGCCCAGTGCAGGACTCTGTCAGAAGCACTTCTTGTGGCAAGGCTAGAGCCCCCCATGACCAGGCAGGGCCACCCATCAGCTGGAGCTGTTTGCTTCAGCTGGTGAAAAGCCAGAGTCCCAGGATCCATCTTTTTTTTTTTTTTTTTGGCTGTGTCGGGTCTTAGTTGCGGCATATGGGATTTTTCATGTGGTGCGCAGGCTCAGTAGTTGCGATGCGTGGGCTTAGTTGCCCCGCGACATGTGGCATCTTAGTTCCCCGACCAGGGATCGAACCCGCGTTCCCTGCACTGGAAGGCAGATTCTTTTTTTTTTTTTTTTTTAAATTTATTTTTGGCTGCATTGGGTCTTCATTGTTGCTGTGCACGGGCTTTCTCTAGTTGTGGCAAGCGGGGGCCACTCTTTGTTGCGGTGTGCGGGCTGCTCATTGTGGTGGCTTCTCTTGTTGTGGAGCACAGGCTCTAGGCACGCGGGCTTCGGTAGTTCTGTCACACAGGCTCAGTAGCTGTGTCTCGCGGGCTCTAGAGCACAGGGTCAGTAGTTGTGGTGTACAGGCTTAGTTGCTCCGCAGCCTGTGGGATCTTCCCGGACCAGGGCTCGAACCCATGTCCCCTGCATTGGCAGGCGGATTCTTAACTACTGTGCCACCAGGGAAGTCCAGAAGGCAGATTCTTAACCACTGTGCCACCAGGGAAGTCCCTCCAGGATCCATCCTGATACTGATCAAGGAGAAAAACATTTGGGTCCTGGTTATAACAATTCCATCTGCATGCACTTTACAAAACCCTTTCACTCTCACCTCATGACAACCCCACAATGATCCTGTTGGCAGAGTAGATGTTGCTTTTCCTTTTTTACTATTTTAAGGAGGAACTGGAGCTCAGAGAGGTTAAGGCTTCCCCAGAATTACCTAACTAGTAAGTAATAGAGCTCAGACCAGAGCCCAGGTTTTCAGGTGCTTCATACCACAAGTCTTCTGGGGATACAAAACATACCTTTCATCCTTCTTACCAATATCTCATGAAATTGAGGGATTGGTTCCTCAGAACTGGTAAATCAATGGTTTATCAGACCCATAGCCCTGCTGGAGACACACACACAATACATGGCCCAGGAATGCTGCCCCAGGAGGGACAGCAAGGGACGAAGCAGCAGGACTGGGCTGGCCTTTCTGCTCCTCTCCCAGGGGTTTCCTCAGGGGAGATGGGGTGAAGAGGAGCTACCTTCAGCACAGCTAGAAGCTAAAGTTACCGCAGGGTGGGATTTGAGTTGCCTTTGAACCCCACTGCCTGTCAAGCCAACTAAGAGAGTAATTGCAATTTTTTGAGAATCTGCCAAGAGCAGCTAAAGCTTTTATCCATTGACGCTCAAGTCCAGTTAAGGTTTGAAAGTTGCCTAGGAAGGACCGGGAGCAAAGGGATCCATAGAGAAAAGGCAGGAGGACCTTTGATGAGTCGTTGGAACCTTCCCTGAGGCCCTCATGCCAAGGTCTCCCAGTTCTGGAGACAAAGGTAGACGATTCCTCTGGCTATTTGGCCCAGGAGGGTAGGGAAGGAAGTATTCGGCTGGCAACAGAGTGGGAAAAGCCAGACCAGCCCTTTAGTCTGAAGCCCCTCAGCCTCTTCCTCCAGTCCCTGAAGGCAGGGATGGAAATGACTCACCCAGAGGGAACTCTGGACCATCTGCCACTCACTCAGTGCCACCTGGTCCCTTGCCATCATAAGCAAGAATGCCTACCGAGCACGCAGCACTGTTGTATGTACTTTACATGCATTATTTCATTTAAACCTCACAACAACCCGAAGATCTTATGAGCGGTGTAGACCATCATTACCCCATTTTACAGATGAGGAGACTGGGGTCCTAGAAGGAGGAAGGTATTGGTAGACCCAGAATTAGAAGCCAAGCAGTCTGGTCCAGAAGCCTCCCATGTACAGTGAAAACGGATCAACACCAATGTTCTGGACTTTAGTTAGGGTTTTAAAAGGATCTTCTCTTGGCTTTTGGGCCCCTCAAATAGAGGGCAAGGGGATGTCTTATTAACTGCTGCCCAGAGAGGTGACGTGACTCACCCAAGGTCACACAGCTAGTGACAGATCTGAGGCACAGGGTAGATTTTCTGACCCCTGGGCAGCTCACCCCCCAACCCCAACCCTTCCCTGGGCCAGTGGGGGGCACTGTCTCTGGTTTCTACGCCAGGGGGTGGGCAGAGGGGAGGAGCGGATCGCGGCCTGCGGGCCTGGGCGCTGTCCGCGGTGCTGATACGCCCGCCGCGCCCTTGCTCTCCAAGTGGTCGGCGGGTTCCCCGGGTTTCCCTTCCAGCTTCCAGGCAAAGCCGGCTCCGCGAGTTCGGCAGCCCGCCGGGGTCCTTAGGCCTGGCTCCCGGGGCTCCCGGGACTCCCGGGATTCCCCCTCCCCCGACCGCGCTCAGCCAGCCTCCCCTCCCCCCGCCCCGCCCACGGCCCCTCCTCGCCAGTCCCAGGTCCCTCCCCTCCCCCCTTATCTCTCCCGCCCCCCCTTCCCCCCTACTGCTCGTTCGCCAGTTCCGGTCACGTTGCTGGGTGTTTACGCCTGGAGCCCGCCCCGGACCCCCCTCGGCGCCCGGGAGCCCCCCGGAGCCCCGGCCCGACCGCCCCGCAGCCTCGCAGTAGCTGATGGCGCCACAGCCCGGGCGGGTGCTGCGGAACCCCGGGCGCAGCTAGCGCGGGGAAGAACAGCGCCTCCCCCCACCCAGCCCGGCCAGGACTCAGGGCTCCGCTGGCCCGTCGCTCCCTCAGGTCCCGAAGGTGAGGAGGCCGGTGGGCGTGGGGGTGGGCGTCCGGGTGGCCCCGGGTGGGGAAACGCACGACCCGGGCTCCAGCTCCCCCGGGAGGGCTGGCGCGGGGCTGCGCACCACAGCGCGGGAGACGGACAGGACCCGCGGGCTGCTGGCAGAAGTTGTCCTCCGCCGCCCAGACTCGGGTCCTTCCTGGCCCTGGCGAAGAGTCCAGAGCGGCCCGAGGTCGAGCCACCGCCACCTCCTGCCACCTCCCACCACGCGTATCTTTCCTTCTGCCTGCCTTCCCCTGCCCTCCCTAGGTACCTCTCTTCGCCGTCCTCCTTCGTCTCCACATCCCCCCCTGCCTTCTCTGGGAGTCATATTCGAGGCATAATCAGGGCAGAACATTAAGACTGAAGGGGGCGGGGGCTCCAGTTTCCCCATACATCCCACTCCCCGTGTCCCTGGATCTTCAGCTCCACTGAGGTCGGGGCTCCTGGGATCTTCAGTAGAGAGGGGGGGCCATAGCCTAGAGGTATTGGGGGATGAGGGGCCCCAGAGTGGAGAAGACCACAAGACCACCAGAGAACTGTGGCTCCACAACTGGCCAAGTGACCCCACCTGGCAGAGAGTCCCAGACATTTGTCAAGGACTGACTTTTTGTTCCCAACGCAAGTCCCCAGGAAAGCCAAGGACTTGGGGAGGTTGTGGGGGGGAGTAATTATTTTTTAATACGTGTACTGACTTGGTCTGGTGAGGCCCTGCCCTCAGGAAGCTTATGGCTTAGAGCCAGGTTTGCACACGCACACACGGGGGGCATGCACACACACACACAGCATAATATGATACAAGGCAGAATGCCTGGGGAACACAAAGGCAGGAGAGAGTCTTCCCAGCATGGTGGGCCAGGGAAGCCTTCATGGGAAAGGTAGCATCTGAGCAGGGCCTTGAAGGATGGGTCAGGTTTCGGGAGGCAGAGATAGGGTGGGGGATAGTGAGGGGATGTCCACGGCTAGCAGCAAGAGGTAGAATCTGAAAGAGGAGTTCAGACTGCAGATGTGCACTGTGTTTTGATTGTGAAGGGCCTTGAATGCCACGGTGAGCACCCAGTGGAGAGATCCTAGTTGCCAGGCACTGTAGTTGTATATGTTGGGCAAACTACTTAACCTCTCTGAGCCTCTGCTTCCTCATCTATGGGGTGGATATACTAATAGGACCTTCAGTGCAGGGTTGTTGTAAAGATAAATGAGTTAGGAGGTTCCCTGGTGGTTCAGTGGTTAGGACTGGGTGCTCTCACTGCAGAGGGCCCGGATTCAATCCCTGGTCAGGGAACTAAGATCCCGCAAACCGCGCAGCCAAAAAAAATAATAAGTAAATAAATAAATGAGTTAATATACATAAAATGCTAAGAGCAGTGCCAGCCATTTATTGTTATTTTATAGGTATTATTACCTGTGCACAGATGGTTTTTTTTCTTTGTTTTTTTTAACTTGGCTGCATGGCTTTCGGGATCTCAGTTCCCCGACCAGGGATCGAACCTGGGCCCCCCGCAGTGCAAGTGCAGAGTTCTAACCACTGGACCGCCAGGGAATTCTGCTGATGATTACTATAAATATTATTACCTGTGCATCCATGTCTGAGAAAGACTTCTTGAGTTCCTGCTCTCCCTCCTACCCCAGGCCTCAGAGTCAGGTAGTGAAGAGGAATAATGACTAAGAAAAGTAAAGAATATATTCATTCATTTATTTATCCATTTATTACCATGCCTGTCTTATCTAATATACCTGCCCTGGCTATAAGAATGATAAACATAAGTTTAACTTTCTCCTTGAAACAAGAATTCATACTTAAAGAATTTTAACAAAATGTGGGTATTTTAATGTTCAGAACAGTGCAAGGATATTTGTTGACTCAATAAATATTTTCAGTCCCAAAGAGACAAGAAACACCAAGAATGAAATTGAAACTGGGACAAGAGAAGCAGTCAGGGGCTGCGCGGTGGCAGACAGTGCAAACTCCACATAAGCGAAAGCAAGAGGCTTCAGTTGTGCTTCATCTCCCAGCCACGGTGTCTGCCTGAGGGAGAGACGGGGGCAGCAGAGACCAAGGGACATGGAACAGACTAAGGAAGGGAGGATGGTTAGCCACTCAAGGAAAATTTGGACTACTTAAGTGGTTTTCAAACTTTTGGTTAGTGGAAGCCCTTTCTCCAATGAATTTGTATGCACAAGTCCACCATATAAAAGAGGAAGAAACACAGCAAAGCTTCCATCCTGTCTTTTGCCCTCAAACCTTTTGGCCACATCTGAGACCCCTTTGCAGAGCTCTGGGGCTCTATGCAGCAAAGTTTGAAAAACACTGATTGCGATGATTCTGAGGGCCCCTCTGAGCCCTGAGTACTATGATTCTGTACTTTCTGTGGTTCTTTCAACCCAAGGAGCTCTAAGAACTGGAGAGGAGAGAGAACTACAGTTTCCTCCTTGCCCAGTCTGTGGTAGATAGATAGCTGGGGAAGGAAGTGGGTACCCATAAGCTCGAGACAAGCAGGAGATGAGGTCATTTTCATAGATCAGGAGCCCAGGCCTTAGAAAGTCAGAATTGTACCAGGATCACAGAGTTCCTGGGCCTGACACTTTGTCAATGGTTGGGGACCTGAGCACAGAAGGTTTCTCCCACCAGCTTCCCCAAGAAGGAAAAATATCTATAACTTTCAAATAGATGAGAGGCATATCAAAAGTACTTGGAATTAACTCTATAAATTGTGAAGCCTGTGTTACAGGTCCTTTTTATTCTTAATGACACTTTTTTTAAATGAACTTTTTTTTATCAAACTAGAAAATTCAAAGAGAGAACTAGGGACACAAGGAGAAGGTGGGCAGCATAAACAACGCAGGCCCTGAAGTGGTCGGGACAGTGGACAGAGGTGAGGGACCCTTCTCAGCAAGCACTATAATCTGTGAGTTTGGGCATCTCAGGCTGGGTGCAGGGAGAAGACGGCACTGATAGCTCTAACCCTTCATCTGCTGCCACTGGCCTGGACCAAGTCCTCAGGCAGGAGCATTTTCTGAAGTCTGGAGCTTCCGGCACTGCATTTCTATGCAAAAACCTGACGTTTTCCTGGCTCAGGCCTTCTGAAGTGCCTATGATTCCCCAGCTACACAGAGAGATCTGTGTTGTCCCTGGTTCCCCCTTCCCCACTCCATTCCCCGCCCTCCCCCAAACAAACTAAACAATACCGTCTAAGAAAGAATATTTGCCAAGATCGTTTGTGACCCAAATTTCTGCCCCGAGAAGAACAGCCTGCCTAGTTGGAAGCAAATACTCAAGTCCTTCTGGGAAGGCACAGAAACAGCTGGTTGGTTCAGCCTCTCACTGTGGCCAGGGTCCAGTCTCCAGGGCTGTGTGGAAAGGGCTTTTACTCTTCAGAAACATTTGCTTTTCAGCAGCTAGGGACAGACATTTTCTCTCTTCATCCTAAGCATAGGCCCACATGCCTTCATCCTTCGGGTGCGCGCACAGCAGACACATAGATACAAGAGAAGCAGGAACCCTCCCCCAACACACATACACACATGCACACACATCCATGCACTCCTTGAGGCATGCACACAGGCTCAAGTATATGCACAGGTGCAGAGGCACACACATCCCAACACAGATACACAAGAGCACAGACGTAGCTCACCTGTTCCTCCCGAGTTAGGCACCAGTATACTGACTGCCTGCTTGAAATCTATTTCTCCTTGTTTGAGGTCTCCTGAGCATGTCAAATCTAACATGTCTCGGGCTGGGACTTCTCTGTAAATCCGCTTCTCCGTCAGTCTGCCCCAGCTTGACAGATTCACTCACTCAGGCATTCTACACATGTTTACTGAGTGGTTCCTATTTGCCAGATGCTGTGCTAGCTACTAGGGAACAGGGGGAAACAAAACAGAGTCCTTCACCTTGGGTTGCCAACGATCTGGCAGGAGAAACAGATAAGCAGAAATGTAATGTATTCTTGTGGTGATAAGTTCATGGGAAACAAAACAATGCAGATTAAGGGAATGGAGGGTGACAGAGTGTTCCATTTTTTGGTTTCTTGTTTGTTTGTTTTGGCTGTGCCATGCGGCTTGAGGGATCGTAGTTCCCCCATCAGGGAACAAACCTGGGCCCCCAGCAGTAGAAGCACAATGTCCTGACCACTGGACTGCCAAGGAATTCCCAAGAGTTCTATTTTAAATCAGGCAATCAGAGAAGGGCCCTGGGTCAGAGTCCTGAATGCAGGGAGGGAATGGACCTTGAGGGTATCCTGAAGAAGGACATTCCTGGCAGAGGGAAAGTCTCTGAGGCTACAGTATGCTTGGCAAGTTGAATAAAAAGCCATGAGGCCAGAGCTTCCCTGGTGGCTCAGTGGTTAAGAATCTGCCTGCCAATGCAGGGGACATGGGTTTGATCCCTGGTCCAAAAAGATCCCACATGCTGTGGAGCAACTAAGCCCGTGTGCCACAACTACCGCTCTCCACGACTAGAGAAAGCCCACGAGCAGCAACAAAGACCCAACACAGCCAAACATAAATTTTAAAATAAAGAAAGAAAACAGAAAGGAATCAAAGATGACTCCTAGGTTTTTGGCCTGAGCAACCAAGTGCCCTTTATCAAGATAGCGAACACTGGGCCAGAGCAGGCTTGTAGGAGGGATCATAAGAGTTCAGTATTGAACCTTGTAAGTTTGAGGGACCTATTAGACACCCGAGTGGAGGTATTAGGAGATTTAGTTTAGGGGTCAGCATATAAATAGCATTTACAGCCATTGGATTGGATGAGATCATGGAAGGAATGATTATAGAAGAGATCCAATGTGAAAGAGGTCCAGCATGAAAGATGAAGAAATGGGGAAAGACCCAGCAAAAAGTGCCTTCATACTTGAGTTTCCCAAACTGGAAAACTGGGAGACATCCTGGACATCCCCTTCCCCATCATCATGATCTAATCCAAGCCATCCCCTCATCCTGCCAGTTCTACCCATAAAATACACCTGGAACTTGTCTCCAACTCTACCTCCATCATCCGGTCCAGGCCTTTGTCATCTCTCACCTTAATAACTGCTACATTTTCCCAGCTGACTTCTCCACATCCACTCTGCCCCCTCTCATCTGCCCTCCCCACAACAGCCAGTGATCTTTTAAAAATGCAAATCATATCACGTCCATCTCTTGCTTAAAATCCTTTAATAACTTTCCAATTCATTTAGCATTAGTCCAAAATTCTTAACACAGTTTTAAGTCCCTGTGTGATCTTTCACTTGCTAACCTCACTTCCTGCAACTCTCCGCTAATACCTTACACTTCAACTTCACCAGCAGTGGCAATGTCTCCGTTCCTCAAAAAGACCACATGAAGCACTTAGCGCGAAGCCTGGCACATAGTAGGCACTCAGCAAATGTAAGCTATCGTTATTCTACCTCTGGGCCTTCACAGATGCTGTTCCCTGTGTGGAATGCTCTTCCCTTTAGTCTTCTAACTCCTACCCCTCTTCAAGTCTGTATTAGTTTTCTATTGCTGCATAAATTTATCATCTCACAGTTTCCAAGGATCAGAAGTCTGGCACCTTTTACTTGGGTCCTCCACTCAGGGTCTCCTAAGGCTGAAATCAAGGTAGGGCTGCATCCTTCTCTGAAGGTTCAACTAGGGAAAGATCCGTTTCCAAGATACCTTAGGTTGTTGGCAGTATTTACTTCCCTGCAGCTGTAGGACTGGAGTCCCCATTTTCTTGCTAGCTGTCAGTCAGGGACCATTCTCAGCTACTAGAGCCCTCGCTCAGGTTCTTGCCCATGGCTTCCTGCACAGGCTGTCTCACAGCATGGCAGTTTACCCCTTCTAGGCCAGAAGCCAAATTTCTCTCACGCTTCAGATCTCTTCCTATAGCAAGGGCCCTTAGAACCTGGCCCACCCAGAATAATCTTCCTTCTGTTTTTAACTCAAAGTCAACTGATTGGAGACCTTAATTACATCTGTAAAATCCTTCACCTTTGTCATATAACCTAATCAGAGGAATGAAATCTATCATATTCACAGTCCCACCCACACCCAAGGGGAGGGGATAATGTTTGAGGGTGTATATATCAGGGGCTGGGAATCTTGGGGACCACCTTGGAATTCTGCCTGCCACAAGGTCTCAGCCTAAAATCATTTCTTTTTTTTTTTTTAATATTTATTTGTTTGCACCAGGTCTTCGTTGCAGCACGTGGGCTCCTTAGTTGCGGCTCATGGGCTCCTTATTTGCGGCACATGGGCTCCTTAGCTGTGGCACGTGAACTCTTAGTTGCGGCATGAATGTGGGATCTAGTTTCCTAACCAGGGATCGAACCCGGGCCCCCTGCATTGGGAGCACGGATTCTTATCCACTAGGCCAACAGGGAAGTCCCTCAGCCTAAAATCATTTCCACAAAGATACCTTCCCTGACCCCAGATCTAAACTAGGTCCCACTTTATATTCTTTCAACGTTACCCTGCAGGTTTCTTCCACAGCACTTATAGATTGTAACTGTAAACTTATTTGTATTATTTGTTTGTTTGATGTACCTGTTTATTTGTTTGATTCTCTTCTCTTGGCCTTGTGAGCTCCATGAGAGCAGAAAGCAGGAATACTGTTTTGTTCATCACTATGTCCCTGTACCCAGCACAGTGGTTGGTAATAGTTGATCATTGAATGAATGAATGATGAACAAATGGACAAATCAGGGCACGGATTAACCTACTCAGACATTAAACAGGGAGGAGAAGGGATGAGGCATTGATTGAGCCAGGTTCTGCGCTAAATGTTCTACAATTTCTAATTTCATTTAACCCTCACAACTATCCTAGGACTGCTCCTGTTAGTAGCCTCATTTTACAGAGAGGGGAAGCAAGGTTTAGAGAGGTTAACTTTCTTGCCCAACGTCACACAGCAGGGAACCGAAAAACCTAGGATTCAAACCCAGGACTGTTTTCAGTGTAAATACTGGGAAACTTCTTTGGATTCAAAAGACTTGGTTGGAGAATTGGATCTGCTGCCACTTACTGACCACGTGAACTGGCACAAGTCACTTCAGCTCTGAGTCTGTTTCTTTGTTTGTGAAATGGAGGTGGTGATACCTACTGAAGAGTGGTTGGCAGAAGTAAGATAATGTGCGTAAAGTTCCCTAAATATAGCAGATGGTCAGTAAATGTAACCAGTGATTCCCACAGGCCAAAGGGCCACCCACCCCGCTGCTGAAGTGAAAGTCCATTTGGTTGGATTAGGGAGGCCATACAGGTACAAGGGAAGGGGGGCCCCAAGAGAGGAACCTATGAACGTGAGGTTCTCAGGTGCACCTGCTGGATGTGACCCTACAAATGGAAATCTTGCTTTGCAGAGGCTTACCAGAAAGCCTGTTTCAAGGGGACCATTGCTGAACAGAACAAGCCAGCAACTGGTTTTCCTCTCCTCTGGCCAGGGAATTCCTAGGGCAGGTGGAGGAAGGGCCGTCACAAGCTTTGGGAGTCCCTGGCGGAGAAGGCATGAGCTCTGAGTCCTGGACTCCAGAGGGCTCGGCTTCCGCTGCCCTCTGCCTCCTGTTTTTGCCCTCTGCCTATGCTTTTCCAAGATGCTGATCATCACAGAAGAGACTCACTGGGCAAGGGTCAGGGTCAGAAGAGAGAGCGCTGAAAAGCCAGGCCATCACTAGGATTCAGGGATGCAAGCCTCCCTCTCCCATCACAGTGTCATAAGCTTCTACCATGGACCTACTGCTTAGGTCTCCATATGACCCTCCCCCATTCCTCTTGGAAAAAGGGACTCCACCACCTGCCCTCAGCCCACAGGATCAGTCTTAATAAAACATTCATCAGATCTTCCTCTTCTGTAACATGGAAGAGTCCAGAGCCCTGGGCTGAGGTTAAATCAGAGAAATGGAATTGAACTGGCGGAGGGTTGTGCGCTAACCATCACACTGCCCTGCCAGTTGACGGTCACCCTTGAGCTGGGACGCTTGAGGGGTGGCAGAGCTGCAGAGGCTTCAGCATTCATCCTCTCCACAATTCCCTAATTTTACCCAGGAGAAAACTGAGAGCCTAGAGAGGGAGAGGGCTGGCCCAAAGTCACACAGCTTGTGAAGAAGCAGACGAGAACCCAAATGTCTGTCTCTCTTTACTGACTTTGCTGCCCCATTTGTTTTCCTCTCAGAGATACAGAAGAGGCTAAAGTTACATGGGGGCAAGGGAGTAAAGCCATTTCCCTCTGAGCCTCTGGTTCTTCATCTGTTAAATGGGAATAATTATACTTCCTGCCAACACACCGCTTGTTTATGAAGCTTCAGTGAGTAAATACAAATGACTTCAGTGGCAGAATCATCTGCCTGGTACAACAGGACCCCAGACTGAAGGAGACAATTGAAAGGACCTGAAGGTTGGCAGGGTGGATGGGCCCAGAAGATGTGGGTTCACCTTGTCATCCTCCCCAGGTGGGGCCCAGGCCTGGGTTGCCATGGATACCGTGTCCCTGGAGCATCAGATCCAGAGCGTGCAACGCCACATCAGCTTCCTGAAAAAAGAACAGATGGCCCTGCTGCGAGACCTGCACCTGGAAATCCTGAGGCTGCAGAAACGCTGCTCAGGTGAGGCCTGGAGGGATGGCGGGGGGCGACTGTCATCATCATAAGCACTGTCCCTGATGGGGTGTCCACCGTGAGCCTCTCTGAGCCTCTTAACAATCCTGCCAGGCAGGTGTTCGATCACCCCTTTTTCTTGGTGAGGAAACTGAATCTTAGGGAAGTGAGATACAAAATGTTCATCAAGCACCTCGCAGCCCTAAGAAGCCCTCAGTCTAGCTGGGGAGACACACACACACCAACAGGTAATCTAAAGATACACAAAAAATGAAGAGGGCTGACAGGAGTTCACGGGCAGGATCGTGTCCAGCTTGAGGTGTGGGTGATGGAGGAGGAGACCAGGCATCCCACGCTCCCCAGAGGAGGGAGCACTTCCTCTCCCTGAGAGCTGAGTAAGATTTAGACATGCTGAGATATTACGGGGCAACGAGGGTGGAGAAAGCTTTCCAAATGAAAGGAACAGCATGGCAACATTCAGAAGGTAGGAAACCAAAAGCTCACGAAAAGCTCTATTCGACTGGATAATGCTGTGCTTAAAGCTGCTGGGAAATAACGGTTGCAGACAGATCATGGAAGACTGACCAATATCAGGACAGCTAAGAAGTCCTCCTGGGGAGTAGGGAGCCACTGAAGATCTTTGAGCAGAATCATGCTACATTAAGAAACTCAATCCGGGGGACTTCCCTGGTGGTGCAGTGGTTAAGAATCTGCCTGCCAAGGACTTCCCTGGTGGCGCAGTGGTTAAAAATCCACCTGCCAATGCAGGGGACATGGGTTCGAGCCCTGGTCCAAGAAGATCCCACGTGCCACGGAGCAACTAAGCCCGTGCGCCACAACTACTGAGTCTGCGCTCTAGAGCCCGCGAGCCACAGCTAGTGAGCCCACGTGCCACAACTACTAAAGCCCACGCACCTAGAGCCCATGCTCTGCAACAAGAGAAGCCACCGCAATGAGAAGCCCGTGCACCACAACGAAGAGTAGTCCCCACTCTCTGCAACTAGAGAAAGCCAGAACACAGCAACGAAGACCCAACACAGCCAAAAATAAATATAACTTAAAAAAAAAAAAAAAGAAAGAAACTCAATCCAGCAGTTGTATGGCAGATGAATTGGTGGGAGAAGGAGGCAGGGAGACTAGTGACAGGTCCGGGGGAGAGATGAAGGGGGATGGAAAGGGGAGGACCAGTGGGAGGCAGATTGAAAGAAGGGATCTGGCAACCAATTGGATTTGTAAGCAGGACAGAGGGAGGTGCCAAGGATGATGTAAATCGCATGCCTGACCTCCGCTCTTGCACCTCAAGCCTCAGCTGTGTAGCCTTCTCAGAGGCTGGGCTCTGGCCCAAATGCTCACCCAGGCAGAGTCTTCAGGTGCAGGCTTTAGAGCCAATGATTCGTTCAATGTCTCAGCTGGAACAGCCCAACCTCTTCATTGTACAAATAGGTAAACTGAGGCCCAGAGAGAGAGTCACAATGTTAGTGTCAGAGCCAGGATTAGAACCCAGAGCTCCACACTTCCAGTTGTGATGCCTCTGTTGCTTTCTGCCCATTCTCTCAACATGCTCAGATTTCTACCTCCTTTCCATTCCCTGCTCATGGAAGACTCCCCATTCCCCAGAGGGAAACTGAGGCCCAGAAGGTTCAAGTGACCTGCCTGGCTTCTCACTCTATAGCACGAGAAGCCGGCAGTCCTAACTTTCAGCTCCATATACAGGTTCAGCTGCCATTTGCCAAGACCAGGCTCCCTGCCGTCTCCCCCAAAGCCTGGCAGGCAGCAGAGGCCAGCC